>NW_028263380.1:24104684-24704684 GCF_051168715.1 Poecilia mexicana | reverse complement strand
ATACCTTCAGTGACAGCCACGCCCACCTAGACACACCCACCACCTAAGTGTCAAAGGCATGCGCTCCCGTCACCTCAATAATCATTCATTTCATTCATATGGCTCTTACATTCCGGCCCCTAATTATTACAAAATAATTATCAGAAATGTTAACATGTAAGAGACAATCCTAAGAAACAAACAATCATAAATTGCTCAATATTAATTTATCTAAATCTATCCTTTTGAATAAGCAGTCAACTAGAAACGGAAGTTACTGGTAATGAGAAAGCAGAGAACAAAGGTTGTTAAAATATTCATGTTGTCTCCGCCTCCTGAAGCAAGCACAACTTGGTAATGGGTCTTTCCAGGTAGTTTGTCTTTGTCTTGATGCGAACTGACCGCACCAATCCTCCTTTATCAGGAACAATGTTCACAACTCTACCCATTAACCAAGAGTTGCGTGGAGCTGAGTCGTCCACAATGAGGACGACATCTCCTGGAAGAAAGTTCCGTCTTGTTCTTTGCCACTTCTGCCGCTCTTGTAGTTGAGGTAAGTACTCCTTTAGCCAACGCTTCCAGAAGAGATCCGCCATATATTGCACTTGTCTCCATCTTCGCCGAGCGTAGATATCACTCTTGGAAAACACTTCTGGTGGAAATGAAGGCATGGTCTTTAACAGAAGGAGATGATTTGGAGTTAGTGCTTCCAGGTCATGGATATCAGTAGAGGCTTTGGTTATAGGTCGACTATTGATGATGGCCTCAACTTCACAGAAAACTGTGTTAAGACTTTCTTCATCAAGACTCTGTGTTCTCAGAACAGAATTTAACACTTTCCGAACAGACTTAACAAGGCTTTCCCATGCACCTCCATGGTGTGAACCAGTAGGGGGATTGAAAGACCATTTTATTCCTTTCTGAAGAAGAGTGTTACTGATGAGAGTTTGATTCCATCTTCCAATTTCTTCTCTTAACTCTCGTTCAGCTCCCACAAAGTTGGTTCCATTGTCCGAACGTAGCTCCAGCACTTGACCACGTCTGGCAATAAATCTTCGGAGACCATTGATGAAGGAATCAGTATCCAATGATGACAACATCTCCAGGTGAACTGCTCTTATTGCCATGCAGGTAAAGATGACTCCATATCGTTTCAACAGGCTCCTGCCACGTTTTATTTCAAAGGGACCAAAACAATCCACACCCACACAAGTAAATGGGGGTTTGTCTGGATACACTCGTTCCTGTGGAAGGTCTGCCATCCTTTGACATCCTGGTGCAGCATGGAGTCGTCGACAAGTTATGCATGTAGATAGGATCTTCCTAATTGCAACACTGGCACCAGGGATCCAATACCTTTGATGCAGTTCAGCAAGCATGTGATTACGTCCACCATGGCCTGTCTGATGATGTATGTTACGCAGTAGGATTTCAGAGATGTGAAGGTCTTTAGCCAATATGGCTGGATATTTAGCTTCAGCAGGCATAGCTGCTTTACTTAGCCTTCCACCAACTCTTAGTACACCACCATCAAGAATCGGATCAAGCTTATAGAGCTGGCTTGTTTTCTTCACACATTCATGTTTCTGTAAACTCATCATTTCCTCTGGATATCGCTTTCCTTGACAATAGCAGATGATGGCACTCTCAGCCTTTCCAAACTCCTCCACTGATAAGGCTCCGAATGCAACCTTTTTCTTGTACATATTCATTTCTTTCTTCAGCCTTTCTTGAAGTGTAACATCATCAAGATCAGAGTCGGCAAAATCCATCTTTAGTTGTGCTCTTTTTTGAGCTAGTTTGGACAGCAATTGCTTAAACCTGAGTAGCCACCCAACCATTGTTTTCAGTTTATCCCAAGAGGAAAATGAATGAATGAAGTCCATAATTGGATCCACTTGTTCATCGGTGCATGTCGCATTAACAGAAACTAACGTCTTGACCTCTGGATCTTCTGTATCCTCTAGAGCAAAATGACTTATGTCCTCAGGATTTTCAGGCCATTTCCATTCAGGGTCATGAAGAAACTTTGGTCCAGACACCCAGGTGTCAGCCTTCAAAAAAGACTTCACACTTGTTCCTCTGGATGCCAAATCTGCTGGATTAATACTGGTAGCAACGTGCCTCCACTGTGAGGGATTTGACAAATTGAGTATCTCTCCAACTCTATTTGTCACAAAGGTCTTAAACCTCAATCTTTCATTCTTGAGGTACTTCAAAACTGAAGTACTATCAGTCCAAAATACTGAATCTTGTAGTTCCATCCTTAACTCCTTCTTCAACAACTTATCCATTCGGCTGGCAACCACTGCAGCTGTCAGCTCCATGCGAGGGATGGTGGTAGATTTCAGTGGAGCTACACGCGCTTTACCCATTACAAATGCACAATGCACTTGTCCATCAATATTACACTGCAACAGGTAGCTCACGGTTCCATATCCATTCTCGCTTGCATCACTGAAATGATGAAGCTGCGAACTTGTGGCTTGTCCAAAGTCCTGTGGTTTCAGACATCTGCTAACTCCAAACCGTTCAAGCTGATGAAGTCCTTCCAACCAGTTTTTCCACTTCTGGGAAGCATCATGTGGCAAAGGATCATCCCAGCCAATATGTCTTCTGCTTAGATCTTGTAGAATCCCCTTTGCGACCAAAACAACTGGTGCCAGAAATCCAAGAGGATCATAGATCGAACTTATGATGGACAAGACTCCTCGTCTTGTCAGAGGTCTATCTTTGAGGATGATCTTGAATTTCAGCAGGTCTGATTGTACACACCACTGTACACCCAACACACGTTCCATTGGTAGCTCATCATTATCCATATCCAGGTTCTTCACCTCAATGGACCTTTCATGCTGTGGTATTGCAGTAAGAACACTGCGTCGGTTACTTATCCATTTGAGAAGTTGAAATCCGCCTTTTTTACACAAAGCACGAAGTCCTTGGTATAATGACACAGCTTCCTCTTCTGTGCTTACAGAGACCAAACAGTCATCCACATAAAAGTTGTGGAGCACAGCATCTATGACATTTGGTGTAAACAACTGTTGATTGTCCTCTGCACACCTTCTCAGTGCAAAACATGCACAGTTTGGAGATGATGTAGCTCCAAAAAGGTGTGCAACCATTCGGTACTCCACCAGATGCTGCTCATACTCTCCATTTGGCCACCAGAGGAATCGCAACAAATCAGAGTCAGATGGTGGTACTTGGACCTGATGAAACATGGCCTCAATGTCCGCTGTGATGACAACAGGTTCCTTTCTGAATCTGGTGATGACACCAACCAATGAACTGGTGAGGTTTGGACCTTGTAAGAGTTGAGTGTTTAAAGATTTTCCTCCAAATGTTGCACCACAGTCAAACACGACTCTTATCTTCTTCTTATGAGGATGATATACTCCATGGTGTGGTATATACCAAACTTTCCCATCACACCGTTCAAGATTTTCAACTGAGACTCTCTCTGCGTAGCCCTTGGAAATGATGTCATTCATGAAGTTAGTATAGTCAGAATGGAATTGAGGGTTCTTGATAAACTTCCTTCTGAGATTCAACACCCGCTGTTCAGCTACTTTCTTATTGTTGGGCATTTTCAGATCTTTATGTCTCAGAGGTAAAGCAATGGTGTAATGACCATCTTTCAACTTAACTGATTCTGTAACCAGCTCCATGAACTGATTGTCTTCTCTGGACCATCCAGGTTGTTCATCTTGAGAACATTCAGGAAAATCAACCTTCATTTGTTGTTGCCACAAGTCTTCAAGTCTTGACATAGAAATCCTGTTGACAGTAACAGTTGATTGTAGCTCTCTTGTGTCGACATCACAGTCTCCTCTGAGAGGTCCATTCACTGTCCATCCAAGGATCGTCTTAACTGCGTAGGGGCCTCCATTTTGACTTCGGATTACATCCCATGGCTCCAGCGCTTTAGGCACATTGGTCCCAATGAGCAAATCAACTCCTGAATTGATTTCGACAATCTTCAAATTTTTCAGATGTGACCATCTTTCAAGGTCTTCTTGATGTGGAATGTTGCTGTAATGAACAGGCATGCTTCTCTGTGTGAATACGTCAGGTAATTCACAAAAGATGTCTTCATTTAGCCCAGCAATCTCCAAATCTGACACAATGTTGCTTCCAACCACCTTCTCTTGACCCATTGTCCGTAGAAGGATGCTTGTATGTCTCCCAGTGACATTTAATCTGTTCATCAATTCTTCAGTACAAAATGATGCAGAACTTCCAGGGTCTAAAAAGGCATACGTTACTATTGTCTTTTGACTCTTTGTAGACTTCACTCTGACTGGTAAAATAGAGAGAGTACAGCCATGCTCACCGGCCCCAGTTAGACCACTGGACTGAGCAGAGATGGAGGCACTTCCACTTGTCGTCTCCACTTCCTTCCTCTTATGGACTGGAGCATTTTCCTTTTCTTTGGAGAAGACATGAAGCATAGTGGGATGTCTTAAGCTACACACTTTACAGTTATGTCGCCTTTTACAGTCTTTGCTGATGTGCCCAGTGCATAAACAGCCAAAACACACCCCAATTTCTTTCAGAAATGTCATCTTCTCCCCATGTGTCCTCCTTTCCAATAGAGGGCATGTGTCCAAGGAATGTCCAGCTCCACAAAATAAACAACTCTTTATAACAGCTGTCTCTCTTCCTTTCTTTACTTCAGGATCAGCTTTCTTCTGCATATCTCCAACAACAGTAGCAAAACTACTTCCTTTTATCTTTAATCGCTGCTGTGATTTATAGATTCCAAAATCCTTCTTTGGTCTAGATGAAGAATCTTGGATATCACCAAAAAGTGGATCACTGGCGATCTTCACTTGTCTTTCTACAAACCGAACAATGTCACTGAAAGTGGCTCTTCTTTTGAACTTCTCCTGTAAATCACACACATCATTTCTCCACCTGTCTCGCAGTTTAAAAGGCAGTTTTTTGATAATTGTTTGCATATTGGCAGGAACATCCAACTCATGCATACAGCCATTGTTTTCCATCACATTACAGCATTCCCTGAGCAGAAAGCTGAATGCTTGTAAAGCCTTTACATCTTCTGCCTGCAAAGCAGGCCAGGATAAAACTTTATTCATGTATGCAGCAATTATTTTCAATGAACAACCAAAATGTTCTTGAAGCAAAGATTTAGCTTTAGCATATCCAGAATCATTAGGCATATGAACACAGCTTCTCACTAGGTCACGAGGCTGACCTCTAGTGAACTGCTCCAGAAAGTATAGACAGTCTTTGGCACTGTGAGCCTTTGTTTCAATGCTGTGTTCAAACGCTATGATGAATGTTTTAAACTGGAGTGGATCACCATCAAATATTGGTATGTCCCGTTTTGGCAGAAAAAATAAAGATTGTTGATTTACAAGCAAGCTTGTAATTTCATTCTGTCTTTCCAACACACTTAACAGCTGCTTATTTTCATCAGCTGACAATGAATGTTTATGATGGAATGATTGTGGCTGTGATTGATGAATCATTTGGTCTGTTGGAACTTCAACTTGTGTTATTTTTGTCTTCACCTGGTCAGTCAATGTATCTGGAATTTTAACTTTTGTGTCTTTAGGTCGTGCTCCCAAATGAGAATAAAACTGAAAAGTTGGAGCTTTATCATGGCATTCAGTTCCAGCTGCTGTAGGTACAAATGTCTCTGCATCAACATTCAATATTTGAGATCTTTTATTTTCACGCTCAAAATATGAATTCATGCCATCAGACCTAATCTGTGCAGCACTGCTTACTTGAGAACAGACTGAGCCCTGGAACACTTTAACTTTAGCCATTGAAGCTGCAATTTCAATCTCCAAATCCAGTTCTTCTTTCCTTTTTCTTAGTTGTTCCTCCTGCTCCTCCAAAGCATGTTTTTGTTTCAACAACTTGTGTCGTGCCTTTAATGCAGCCATGTCTGCTTCTGCTTTAACACGAGCAGAAGATGTAGAAGACAAAGAGGACCTAGTTCTTGATGAACGACTTCCTCTACACCTTCTGCTGTCAACATTAGAAACACTGTCACTTGGCTTAACATCATCCTGAACATCAGCATTTTCATCACACTCTGAATGCTGAGAAACAAAAGGTGCATTGAGCTCTTTATTGACACAGGATTCAGCATTGGACATTTGAGCCTGATTAAAATCAGCTTCTAAAACCATTTGAGCTTCATTATTGAGTTGCTCTGCATCTGCAAGCCATTTTTCAACTTCTTGTATAAATTCAGAATTATATTTACACAAGCTTGAAAACCAAGTGGTTTGTCTTTCTTGTTCTTCAGTAGGAAACAGAGGAATAACAGACTCAAACAGCTGATTTGCATTTTCAAGCAATGATTTTAAATCGTCACAATGCGACTGAACACTCTTAAGATTTCCTTCATTTTTCATAAGCTCTTTAATAATGTTTATCTCTCCTTTAATCTTATGAACCTTTACTTTGAGATCCTTTTGAAGCTTCTCAATTTTATTTTGTAATGCTTTAACAGTTAATTTTGATTGTCGTTTTTCTTCTTTACCGCTTACAACGGAGCTTGATTTAGATCCAGCTGACTCCATTTGCCGTTGTTGTCCTTAACAATTCCTCTTCAGACAAAGCGAGTCAGTGTGCGTGTGTATGTTTCCATACCTCAGTTCCAGCGGACTTGATTGAGTTGCAGTGAAGGAATCTCATTCAATTAACTGATGACGCTGCGATGCGCTCCATGCGCCATTGCCGCTTCCAAAACTGTTCCAAACAGCAGCAAAGACTCCAGACTTGCCTTTCCAGTGAGCCGCTCATTCGATTGTCATTTCTGTTGACGATAATTGTGCGGCAAAGCTAATAATGTATGAGGACCGCACTGGGGTAACTCGGGGGATTTTCATACTGTCCGACGCGTGCTTCAAATAACTCCAGGCCGCTTCTTTGTTGATGCAAGCATCTATTTATTCCACTTTGATTGTCTTACTTTACACTGACTGACCAGGACAAAACCGTTCAGTACTACCAACAAATAACGGCATTAAACACGGTCAACAGAAATTATGACCACCCCGGCGCACCCGCTTCCTCAAACATAATAAACCAGCACGCCAGTGTGGCTCCCATTCATACCTTCAGTGACAGCCACGCCCACTAGACACACCCACCACCTAAGTGTCAAAGGCATGCGCTCCCGTCACCTCAATAATAATTCATTTCATTCATATGGCTCTTACAGTCAGTACAGCTAGCTTTGCTAGCATCATGTCCACAGATCTTACCTTTTAAGCTTTTCTTCGTGCAACGCTAAAAGTTGCACGAAGTCCCCACCGTCTGTGAAAGCGAAGCGCTGCTGGTTTTACATGTCACCATATCTCATGGTTTATGCAGCGCTATTATATTACTGACGATTAGACGGATATCCACCACTGCGCATGTCTGGAGCTCCGCGTGCGAGTAAAGGTGGAGGCGATGGGTGACAACAGACAGTAAGTCATTGCTTGGATTTTACGGCGCCACCTTAAGTCCCTGAACGTCACATTTTAACGGACAAAAAGCTCAATGCGACGTGGATGTAACGAGTAACGCGATGGTTCTGTAGAAATGTAGTGAAGTAGAAAGTACAGATACTTACTGTAAAATGTAGTGGAGTAAAAGTAGAAAGTATCCATTATTAAATCTACTTAAGTAAAGTACAGATACACAAAAACTGTACTTAAGTACAGTAACGAAGTACTTGTACTTCGTTACTTCCCACCACTGATTAAAGGTCACTGATGTTGTGTTGGAGGTAGATGGTAGGTGAAGGGTCAGGGAGAAAGAGGAACCGATGGGAGAGCGGAGGTGACCAAGGCCTTATTGTTGAACTCAAACCTTCCTAAGAAAAGGGTGTGTTTTGATCTACTTGGGATTATTAGAAAAGACATCAGATAACAATGTCTCCAAGACAGTGATGGATATGAGATTATCAGTCTAAGCAGTCAGCCAATGAAACAAGCACAGCAACGGTTCTAGTCAATGCAAACGCACCAAAAGGGTGGATAAACCCTATAATAAAAAATGAGTGCAAAAGGGGAACCTTTGGTTGGATCCTCCAGGCAGCTTCGGGCCAAGATCGAGATGGACAAAGAACTCTGCAGCTGAAGAAGAGCCGAAGACTGTTCTGCACATGGGGACCAAACTGTCAGCCCCTATGTGACCTCTCACAACATTTCAGAAATACTACATGGGCTAGTTGCCTTCATGTGGAGGTGTTACACTGGAGGTATCACACTAATTGTTTGATTTACTTGATTAAGTCAGGGTTGCATCTGACATCAAAGTTTGCATTGAGGTTGAAGGTCAAAAGGTTGATACTGAATCTCACACATAAACCAGCTCATTTTAGAGATACTGACTCCATATTGTCTTCTGTAGTATTTTATTATCACTGAAACATTTTTGGTATGTTCATAAGACATTTTTTAGTAACTGGAAATGAATAAAACACAGAACACTTTAGTTACTAAGATCACTCCATATCCTGTGCTGATGATTTGATGAAGGAACTTAAAACATTCCTTCTTTGTAGCGATGAATCAACTCAGACACATCATCCTTGCAGACCTTTATCCAGCCATCCTCTCGCATGTGGTACACTAAACAAACAAACAACAATTAGATAAGAAAATGCATAAACATATAGTCATTCATACATAAATAGTACTGGCTAATCATTTTTTGGGTTTTGTAGGTTTGCATCATTTAATGTTTTGTGGATGTGACATGTGTTTATTCATTTTTTTTAAAATTCATTTGTATTTCACCTGTCTCTCAAGTTGTTTTTACTATTTTTTAGCAATACTGGTTCTGTGTTTCTTTTGTATGAATCACCTCAGGTTACTTTACTGTATCAAAATATAATTGTTCTTACAATAATTAAGGAAGTTAACACTCATGTATCTCCAAGGTTAAAAATTAATATAGAACCATTATTTTTTCAGTTTAAAACAATGAACAGTAAACAGACAACCAAAGTTCATTATTAAAGTGTACTCACTGTTGACTACCCCTCCTGAATAAGCGTCTCTGTGCGTAGCATGAGTAATGCCTCGGCGGCCGAGTTCATACGCCTCCTCCACGGTCATGTCCTCTCTGTAGCCGCTGTCCACCACACCGTAGGCGTAGCTGTTCCCACATCCAGTGGAGAACATGTGGCCAGAGAAACGAGTTCCATTGTCATCCACATAGTACAGACCTGGACCCTGAAGAACACAAAGGCACTTTATTTATAATCCTAGTTTGATCTTTATTACAAAAAAATGACACAATACTGACTTTGACAACTAAGTTATTTTAAAGGTAACAAATTAGCCTTCTTCAATCGTGGCTAAATACCATAATTTGATACTCATATGCCCACCCACAGAGCATTTAAATAAACAGATTATTTGGTGTGAAGCCACTCACACAACCAAATTCTCAACCCATGAGGTCTAGGTAATCACACTGGAGGACAACTAAGACAGATCTTGACAGGGCAAGACAGTGCTTTGAATTGCCTTGTTGCTGAAAATGTGATATATAAATAAAATTGCCTTGCCTGGCTGATCCGAGCATTTTAACAGGACTGATTACTTTCTTGTGAAGTATAAATGTAATTTGAACAAATTGCTAGTCGTTGCATTTTCTGCTGACAGTTTTGTTGTGTAAGCTGTATTCTTGTTAGTAATACAATTCCTTCTTAAGCACCATTAGAAAATTTACTCTCCCTCTGTTCAGACCCAATTTCTGGCTATGTGCATCAGGATTGCTGGGAAAATTTTGGAACTAATCATACTAATCATGAAACTATTTAAAACTCTTACAGTACTCTGTTAAGCACTTTTTTTTCCCCCAAATAATTCTATCATTGTTTTTGTAAAGCAAAACTTCCTCTAATGCAGGGATGCCCAAAGTCGGTCCTTGAGGGCCGGCATCCTGCATGTTTTAGTTCTCTCCCTAATGGTAGTAACAACCTCCTCAGCAAGTCAATGCTCTCCTTAGGCCTTCTAACGAGCCATCATTTGATGCAGGTGTGCTAAACCAGGGAGAGAATAAAACATGCAGGATGCCGGCCCTCGAGGACCGACTTTGGACAGCCCTGTTCTAATGGAATATATGCAATATTTTGCAATGTAATCCTTAATTTACCCTACATTTGTTAGGAAATTTCTGATACTATAGTAATGAAACAAAATCACTGTCTACTCACTATGATTTAAATGTCTGTGTTCCGCTGATAAAACAATTTAAGACTCATCTCTTTCCTTCAGTAAAAGAAAAGACTTCAACTTCTCCATAAAACACAACCACACCTCACCTGTTTGTCCCATCCACAGATCATGCTTCCCATGGAGAGGCCCATGCCTCTGTAGCCCAACATCATATTGGACAGCAGCTTTGATGCAGCAGCCACAGAAATCCTGTGACCATTTCTCAGCCTGTACAGCCTAGACAAAGTAAAATTTGATCATTCAACAAGCTAACACCACAGCAAGCAGGTTCATTGAACGACAACTAGTAAAAAATCACGAATGCTGCAATCACTACTACTTAAAGCAATACTTATAATAATCATTATTCCATCAAAAAAATACATTCAAGCGTCCAGAATAATTGGTTTGGTGCATACAAAAAGATAACTGTATATAAAAGTATGGCATGATCAAATGTTGCTGTAAAACAAATATGAATAAAGCTAATCTGGTTTCATTTCATTAAACATATATGAAAAGATTGGACCTTTAGCGCCAATCTTTGTTAATATCTTCTGTTTGATTTAAAAATCTATTGTAAATTGTAAAGGCTGAATTCTTTATAAGTAAATGCAGGATTTCTGAAAGTCTCTTAAGTAGAGGAATTTCAGTTAATTTTAGGATTGTGCTCAAAGGCTTGATCTAGCAGAATTTCCAGCTTTATGGTAAATTATTTTTAATTTGAATCAAATCAAATGGGATTGACCAATTTCTACTCAATGCCAGCAAAAAAGAATCAAGACTTTTCCCCCCTAGTTTTTAGAATTACTAACAGTTCTTTTGAGTTTTTAATTTATGTAATGGTATGTAACTAAACTGCCAAATAAAATCATTATCAATCTAGAACATACAAAAAAATGTGGCGTACCTGCATTCTTTGGCCAGTAGCCGCTCCCAGTGCTGGCAGTCAGCAGCGCTACCTGACATGGTCCCCAGTAGGTACGAGTTGATTTCTATCACCTTGTTGGCATCCTTTGATGCTGCAGAACAAATACACATGAGATTTATTCCTTCATAGTCAAAACATAAAGACAAACATTCTGTTGTGACCGATTACATTTGGTATGAACTGTTTTACAGTTGAAATAGCTTTTTTTTCCTTTTCAGTGTTAA
Organism: Poecilia mexicana; assembly: GCF_051168715.1. Lineage (NCBI taxonomy): Eukaryota > Metazoa > Chordata > Actinopteri > Cyprinodontiformes > Poeciliidae > Poecilia > Poecilia mexicana. The sequence continues at coordinate 24,693,342 of NW_028263380.1, read as the reverse complement.
TAAATGTGTTGTTTCTCTTTATTAGAAGATTAAGCAAACAAAAAGACTAGATTTTACATTGTGCCATACATAGATTTTTCTATATCCACATTTTTATAGATTAAGTAAGACATATTTTCTATGTTTCTCACACTTTTGGTCTTTTCTGCATCCAATTAACAGCAACAAAAATAAAATCCTTGTTGGTGAAACATTTAAATTGAAAATAAATATGTTTCTGATTGCCTAATCAGAAAGAACAAAAATAAGACAAATGGAAATTAAAGAAAACTAATTATCACTTTGTTGTTTAGATAAAAGATAGAGAACAGTGATGTGCAAAAGGTTATATTGATGATGAATAATATTGAAATTTTATAGTTTTAAAGGTAAAGAAGTTGAGACAAAAGCTTTAATTTTGACACAATTTTGAGAAATTTTCAGCACATCTTCATGAGCTAAAAGTTCGTAAAAGGTGGAGTTATTTTGAATGGGATTCTAAAACAACCCACTTAATTCACAAATCCATATAGCAGATGCACTACCTTAAAGCCCAGACACTCAATCTTTTAGGTATTGACGCTACAAGTAATTATAATTGCTTATTCTTTCTCTTGAATTTTATTTGTTCTCTTCCTCGTTGATTTTTTTGTTTGTTTGTTTGTTTTTATGCGAGTGGCAGTCATTAATATTACCCAGGTAGTTCCCAGCTGAAGCTCTGGAGTCCACGGCCACGATGACTCCATGCCTGAACTTGAAAGCCAAAGTGGTGGTGCCATGGTTCAGGTCAATGCAAACTCCTCCGTCATGGTTGCAGGACTTCAGAAACCCAGAGGGCTGCAACAAGAAGGATCAAATCAACGGGAGGCACGACGCGAAACAACGCAACTAAATAAGTCATATGATAATATGTAAACAGTGTCGCTTTCATAACAAAGTATAATTTTACTTGCCATTAAGAAACATGTATTACATTTTCGGAAACACGTAACTTCACGTTAAAAACAAGAGAGGCATGAAATAACCATCAAATCTGACGCTTTGCTTAGGTGTCGTGTAACTTTTCTTGTCTTTTATAATTAGTTTAAGTTATACTCACATCCTCACCCAGAGGGACAGCAAACTCCTGGGTTTTGGTGTTGAAGGTGTAGTGGTTCGGTCGGTCCACAAGCCGAGTCTGACCGAACGGGAGAATCTGCGCTCGGACTTCAGAATAAGGCTTAAAACCGCTCACTTCAAAAAGTGCCATTGTGTTTTAAATACCAGACCTTATTTATTATGGTAGCTGTTTGATATAGTTCCTACAAACGCTCCAGAAACCAGAAAGCGTTTGGCGAAGCTGATCGATGATTTCCTTGTACTTGACAAAGAAACTGAAAGTGAAAGAATTCGAAAAAAGCTGTTTTTTTCTTTGAAGTCCCTTTTTCTAGCTTTTCTCACCAAAAACACCCCATTTACAAGCAATAAAAAGGGATCTTTATTCACAGATTGAGTTTATTTAATACTATACTGTGTCAAAATTCACCGAAATAAAAAAAAAAATGCTTGGAAAATATTAGCCAATAGGAGAGCTTTATTTTACATCACAATCAGTCACTATGAGGAAGGGCAAGACGGAGGTTTTGGGAAGAAAACTGGACAGAGATTCAGCAAGTGATTTATTACAAAAATGTAAAAGCAGTAAAATATCTCATTATGCATCAAAATACTAACTTATATACCTCTAAAGTGTATATATGACTGTTGTTAAGTAGGTTAGATCATTAACTTTAAATAGCAGAGGGACAATAGTCAATGTTATTGTTTTAAAAATGATTTATTGAAAATGTTCAGCAGCAGAATGCAAACTAGAATGATATTGAAAATTATTGTTTATGCTGTATTAATTTTTTTTTGTTGTTGTTAGTTGTGTAGTTTAGGCAGTGTCCATCTTCTGCACAGCTTCTTGTACAACTTCCAGCTTCAAGGTGACAACATTTTCTGTCAGGACTGGAGTTGTGCCCGGACGATATCTATATTTAATATTCCTAGGAGAAAGAACAGGAGAAATGGCTTTTATTGCTATAACTCATAATAAAGTTTATGTACAAACTTTTCTTCCTTCTTTTCTACAGATCAGCCTGGATGTCAACTAAAGCTAAACATATGATTTCTCATCTCTAGCATTACACACCTCTTGTCCTTGTACTCTGACTCCTGGTAGGGTCTGATGTAGTCCACTCCTTGTTTAGTTATCACACAGATGTCGATGTTGTTGCCTGAGCCGAGGTCACTCATGATGCCAGCGTGGATGGACGCTCGTACCAACTCCTTTGCCTCCTCCAGCTGAGACAGAAAATCAACAGCAAGACAGAAAGGAACAAACAAATCACAGAGGTTATAAGGTCACAATGATTATTTGTTTGATTTTAAAATCAAACAGCAACACTCTCAAGAGCTCTCCACACACTGCCAAGTGTTATACCTCTAGATTATGTTTGAACCCATCTTCTAAAATGCCAAGAGCAGCCAGATCACCTGATCCTGTGAATAGAAAGAAAAGTATTTTTAAACACAAAATCAGTAAGAAATAAACATCTGTGAATTGAAACATATTGTATACCCAAATATCATGAAAAAAAACCCACAATTATTATTTGTGCTGTATGACATTACTTACCCATTGCAAGGTAAGGGACCTTATTTACACTCCCATATGGACCCACAGTGTACAGGTGGTTCCCAGTACAGTCCACTCCTCCCAGTATCAGGTTGGCACCAATCTGACCGTGATACCTGAAGACAAGAGACCAAATAAGATTAACACACAAACATTAAAATAACAAGAAATAATACTGTTTTTTTATGTGATTCCAACATATTGTCGAAGTAGACACATGCACAAAGTGCTGACCTGTACAGCATATCCTGCAGGATGTTAACAGCCATGACAACACGAGGGTTTCTCCCGCTGTTCAGTGAGAAGATGGAGAGGTTGGATGACAGAAGCTCTGTGGTTTTCTCTGTGTCTGCTGCTGTTCCTGCTCCACAACAACTAAAAGACAGAGAGAAATCAAAGATTATGACACACACAATGAACGAAATGAAGTATCTAGCACTAATGGCCATTTTTGATAGTAATCAGACAGGAAATAGCCAAAGAGAGAAGCAGGGAAATGTCCAAAGGTCAGAAGCAAACCTTGAACAACTGCCTCTTTAAATGGGGCATCTGCTTTACCTCTTTTTTCTTCTCATTGTTTTTCGTGTAAAATTCTTGAAACTTACTATATATTTGGGGAAATATAATGGATCTTGGCACACATCTTGTCAGCCACCACTTCACTGGATGTGGCTCTTGTGTCGGCTCCAAGAACAACTCCATCCTGCAGGAGCAGAGACAGATGGGACATTAGGACTCAAATAACTGGATTACATCTGTGTTTAGACGAGTTAGTACAGTAAGAAAAAAACACTTTAATGTGAAAAAAGGATTCACAGAACTCAACAGCTTAAATGGTTAAGAGAAAGTTAATATGTTTTAGTTTAATTAAAACAATGCACTAGTTAATTATCAGAAAACTGTATTACAAAGGACAAAAGTGGGAAGATAAGACATTTTACATTACATACACTTTACATTGTACCTTTACACACTGCTAAAACAAAGTTGTACTTTTATTTTATTTTAAAAATTAAAATTACTCTATGTTCTTGGGTGTGATATGAGTAAATTAGCCATATTACCAGATTTGGAAAGTTTGTAAATATCTCATAAGAGAACAAAATATTGGGTTGCACAGTTGGTAGAGCTGTTGCCTTGCAGCAAGAAGGTTCTGGGTTCAACTCCCAGCCCTGGTCTTTCTGCATGGAGTGGGTTATCTCCGGGTACTCTGGCTTCCTTTCTAAATTCTCCCTAGGTGTGAGTGCATGTGTGCATGGTTGTCTGTTCTGTTAGTCTCTTTGTTGCCCTGCAACAGACTGGGTGTACCCCACCCCTTGCCTGGAATGTTAGCTGGAGCCAACCCCACTAAGGGACAAGAGTCCACAAGGGTGTAAGTGGATGGATAGAGAACAAAATATGCTCGAATTAACCAGATATGAATCTGACTGATTCTGATTACATTGGATATTAAAAGCCAAACTCACACAGCTACAGATATCAACTTTGTACAAAGATGCTACAAGACACCACCCTCAGATGTTCTTGGGTCATACCTAGAGGTTAAATTTTGGGGTGCTGAAATGTGTAATTAATAAGGTTTTCATAATGACTCATATAGTCTCTAATAAAAATTTATTTTTGATAATTTACTGCTGCAGTTTAAACTACGTCGCCCACCTTGAACACAACTCCTGCTATTGTAGTGCCAGTTTTCAGAGGTTTTGGTGTCTGTCCTCCTTTAAATAGACCCTCTAACGCAGCATTTCTGGAGAGAAACGGAGGAAGTAAGTTAGTGGTAGTAGTTAACCATTTATAACCAGAACATAGAAGTGTACACGCCATCTATTGTTGTTCTCAATCTAATAAATAAGGAAAATGTTAGTTTCATTTTTGATACCGATGAAAGCCCAGAACACCCAAGTTACTTTTTGTTTTATTTTAAACTAACGATTAAAAATACGCATAAGACAAATAAAGGCCATACCTCGTCGCGTTTTCAAAATTAAACCCAGCTCCGGGAGTTTCGAGGACAGTTGACAGCGCCATAGTTGATTTTCTGCGGCTTCCCTGCGCGTCTCGGTTGAGGTCGCTGTTCTGAGCGTCACGGCTCCTTCCTTTCTTTCGATTTTACAGAGAAAATGGAGAAACACTACACGGACTCAAAAGTCAAAGGAGTCAGCACAGGGGTGAGTAAATCCGGACAGGTTAACTTTTATTCATAATTGCTGCAGCATATTGTTACGGATGACCAGTAACCTTTTTACGTGTGAACAGGTGAACAGTTTGAGGAGCAGCTCACCTAAAACAACGTGACACGTATCCGTTCAACATTTATTTATTAACCTGAACAAGTAAACGCCTGACCGTTTTCTTGTACTTTTTGTAAAATAAAAGACATGGCTTCAATTTGGGTTTTAGTTTCTGTCCTATTTTAAAGTATTCAAAGTCAAAACTCCAAGTCCCAGAATTCCTCGCACACATATGTTGCTACACAAAGGAAAAACAGTCTTTAAATCTGTTTCAGCAGGGAGAAACTGCTCCTTTATAACAAATTATTTACTTATTCATATATCGGTCAAAGCATACTATTATCACCAGTTTTCCAACTTTCCCCCCCTCAGACCACCATCCTGGCTGCAATCTTTAATGGAGGAGTTGTGATTGGGTCAGATTCCAGAGCGTCAATAGGAGGGTAGGCATGTTGTGTTGATATGACAATAATTCTTCTGTGTTACACACATACATGATTAATTCTGATAACTCAAAATTTAAAGAGATATAAAAAAAAAAAATCCCAAACTGTTGCTATATCTAGAACAGTGGTCCTCAATTATTCAGAGCTTATAGTTTTTCTATTGTCACACTTCATATAAATGAATTTTAAACTTCATGGGATGTTGAGAAGTTAATCATTTGAATCAAGTGCGCTGGAACAGGAACACAATGGAAGGTCTCTTGCACCAAGTTTGAGGACCACCGGTCTAGAAACAGACGAGATTCATTTTATCTATGCCCAATAAAAAAAACTTAACATTTTAAAATAAATGTTTCAGTATATTGCTCTGTCAGGTCTTTGGCAAAGCATTTATATTGAGATTGTTTTAAACTGGTATCTTAAAACAGTATTTGTAGTTAATACACTTGACACTATAGAATTTTTAGTCACTTCGATTATTCCTTGATCCTGCATGTTTCTTGATTTTCTATGGTTAAAATTAAGGCATTCATTAAATACATTTTTAAAAAAATTCCTCAACTGACAAAGTGGAATCCAGCTTCATTCTCAGCAAGATGTAAACGATAATATTGAATACATGATAAATTTTACTGTTCACTTCATAAGCAACTTGCTAATCAAACCTGATATAGTAAAACTGTACTACATCAAATGTACTGTACAGTACAGATGTACTATATCCACCAGACAATAGTATTATCATCTTTATAGAAATATTTCACAAAGTTATTCCTGGGGCAGAAAAATTTTGAAACATGTAGTTAACAGTTTAGAATAGGTGGCGAAAAAAGCACAAACATGTGAAATCACCTTGCATATTGTCATTGCCAGAAGCTACTTATCAGGATTTTAGTTTAGCTTTTCAAATATGTTTAATGCCAGAAAAAGTAGCAAATCAAGACAGATGAAAAAATAATACTCAAAATATTAAAAATATGTAATACAAAAATATTCCGACATCAAATATTCCAATTTCTAAATATTGACACTGAATGAAGAAAAACACACTGCAGTAACAGATACTTAAATAATACCTTTTATATGTCAGGCTAACCTCTTAAAAGATCATCTTTAGGGGTGCACTGATTGCAGTTTTCTGGCCAATCATCGACTACCAATCTTTTAAAAAGCTTAACCTGCCAATTTTGGCCGATACCAACTTTTTGTGTGAAATGTTGCTCAATATAGCAAGAAAGTTGTTGAGTTGGCAACGGTGGAGTGACTATTGTTAAATGTAAATGTGCAGACATAACTGGGTGGGCTGGACTGTCAGCTGGACCTTTCTCACAGGGCAGTGGTTGATTCTTAGAACTTTGCCAAGCTAGATAAGATCGGTGGATAAGATCGCGGCTTCACATGTACAAATTATCAATCTCCCAAATTTAAGAATATCGGTGCACCCCTAATCATCTCGATGACAAAGCGATAATTTACTTTTTCTATATATTTTTTTCTAGATTTGTAAATCATAAAGTATGACAAATGTCTGAGGTAATTTGGATTTCTGTGGCTACATCTGAAATACAGTGGCATGAAAGTAAAAAAACCTTGATAAAAAAAGTCAGAAAGTTAGTCAATATTTGAGTTGAAATTCTGGACTTGAGTGTGAAAGCTAGGTACATTATCATGTTGTGCTTTCAATAATATTTTATCATGTTTTTTTAAGAGGAGGAATGGTTGTTGTCCCAAAGGTCTTACGAATAAATTATTGTAATTTACTGAACTAAAAGATGCGCAGAAACTAAACTTGAAGGGCAAAATGATGAAATCTGACTGAAATGATTTACGCTGGCTTAGTTAAAACATAATTCTTATTAGCTTCGCCTTTGCATTTCTAAGTATCTGATATCAAAGTATCATCCTGATTCTAAAAGAAATGTCTCTCTGTCCTATGACTTTGTTCAGGGATTATGTATCTTCTAAGACCATCAACAAGGTAATTCAAGTTCATGACCGGATTTTCTGCTGCATTGCTGGTTCACTGGCAGACGCTCAAGCCGTCACCAAGGCTGCAAAGTCCCACCTGTCCTTCCACAGGTATTCACACTTAAAAACATTTACATCATTATTTCCAGTAAGTATTTCAGTATAAAATTGAATTAATTAAGGTTCATGATTCACCATGCAAATGGAAAAAGAGAATGAAGATCCAAGTTTTTTTAAAAATGAGTTGGACTTAATTCAGTTAAATGTAATCAAATAAAGTTTGTCAAACCTACTTTATTTCGATTTGGTTAACTTGACAACTTAGTAAAATTAATATATTCGCTTGGATAAACGTAATTTGATTGTTTGTAGCAAATTAACAGCATTTTTAAACTTGGATCACCTGTTTTCTTTTTGCAGTGAACACTGAGGTAACCATCCCAAAAGAAAATAGTTGTAGTTTGAAAGTTTTAATATTTATATAATATTACACAGCAATTAACACATTGATTATATAATTGCGTAGCATTATTAACTTGACCTTTTCCAGATTATGTACATCTGCTTATTTCTTTCCTGCTCTCACTTATTTGCCTCTTTTGTCTTTTTTAAATCTGGAATAGTGTTCAGATGGAAAGTCCTCCTCTTGTGGTCGCTGCAGCGTCTGTCCTGAAGGACCTGTGTTACAAAAACAAAGAGGAGCTGCAGGCCGGCTTCATGACAGCCGGCTGGGACAGGAAGAATGGACCTCAGGTCCGTCACTGGTGATTAGACATACAATATGCACTGTGAAAAATTAATTGCCCACAATCCCTTTTCCCCAACCCACACACACACATACAGATTTATTCCATAGATCAAAATGGAAATATCAAATTATGATTTTAATAAAGAAAAAAATCTACTGATCTAATTGCTCCCTACTTATTGTGTCACTGTTGGTAGAAAACAGTTGTCAAGCATTTCCAAGCACTGCAAACATATTTCCTACATCATTTAGGAGAAATTTTCACTCAACCTCAGTCTAATTAGCAGAATTATTTCTAATTCAGATTCACTGAAATCTCTTTCAAATTGTTGAATCATTAACTTCAGTTTTAACTGAGGCAGTGAGGCGTGTTGTGCTTTAAACATTGTTTTGGATTCTTTTGTGACCTACTGGAAGGATGAAGTTAATTTAAACTTTATTTACCAAATAATATGGTGAATTATAGTTAAACTATGATTTTATCAATGGGAAGGAGAGTCATTTTGTTGTCACACTGGACCCGGTTGTCATGTTTCATGTACTAGAATCTAAGTGCAGAGAGATTAGTAGACTGACATAGTGAGACTGCATTGAGCCTTAAAATCACAACATTCATAGATCGACACAGGTTGGTTTGGATAGCTGTCTTTTCTAAATAAAAGGAATCCTCATTTAATTTATCTTTCAATAAAATTGACATCATGACCTGAAAGTTTCAATGTGGAAAAGTAGCAAAGCAGAAGAAATCTGTAAGAAAATCTGATTTAACATCAGTGTACTTTAACTTCACACCTGATGTTTCTCTTCTCTCTGCAGGTTTATGTTGTGGCTCTGGGTGGAATGTTACTCAATCAGCAGGTTACCATCGGCGGCTCAGGAAGTACCTACATCTACGGATACGTTGACGCTAAATACAAACCCAACATGACCAGAGAGGAATGTGTGCAGTTTGCCACCAATGGTATAATTACTGATTCAGTTCCTATCGCATTTTAGTGTGGATTTTTAATAGAGTACCTTCCAATGTTTGAAATTTGATTAATGGTAGCTGCAATTTAATTATTAAAAAATAATGTGATAACAAAAGACAGATGCTAAGTGAAAGAATGAGTTTAATATATTCCAAAAAATGATTACAGAAAATTATGGATGTTAGAGATGATTAATAAGCAAGGGAATCAGAATTGTATCCTATATGTTTTATCCTGAATCAAACCGGTTAATGTCACAGTAGCTTTGGCTGTATTCTATGCCTGTTGAACCTGACCTATTTTCCTCTTTTCACTCCGCAGCTCTTGCTCTGGCGATGGGAAGGGACAACGTCAGCGGAGGTGTTGTTCACCTGGTGGTGATCACAGAAAAAGAGGTGGAGCATGTGGTTGTACCTGGAGACAAGCTGCCAAGATTTCACGATGAATGAATGATTTTTTATGATTTAGTTTTACATACATGTTTGAATTTTTGGAATGATCTCTTTGAATTTCTAATTGATATAATTTGTTCTGTCTTAGCTATTGGCTACAAGAACACTCTTTCCATTTCATGTTAGGTGAGCAACCTTAGTGTCATTTAAATAAACAATTGGGTATCTCATGTGAAAGACAGGTGTCTGTTTTTTAATAAGTAATAGTTAAGTTTATGACCAAAAAATAACTACAATTCTATTTGAATACGTCTATCCAAGAAAATAAAACATTTTGTTTTCCAAGACCTCATTGTGCTCTCTTTATTTATTTTACCAAATATACAGTCAATATTTCTATTAATATGTTGATTGCACTACATCTTAAATAAGCAAAAAATATTAAATTTTTGAGAGAATTTATGTATTTTATGTACTAAATTCTGCAAACTCTTCTACGTCCTGCACATTAATCCTAAGGGAGTGCTGACTGTTGTACGTATTACAAAGGAGAACTGTTTAACTTTCAATTTCGTTTTAGCGCAGGAAAAAAATGGAGTCTGTCTGATGTTCTAATAATGGAATGGTGTGTGACTTCAATTGCTAGGCACTTTTGAGCGTTACATATAATATTCTAAAACAAGCGAACCGCTGCAAACGGACTCAGTGTGAGTGTCAGCTTCTGGTAAGTTACACTAATTTAAGTCCGACGTCGTCGTTAAAAAGACAGTCTGCCATGTTGGGAGAAACGGAGCCACAGTGGTTGTCCGAAGAAGTGAAGACTGGAGTAAGTAAACGACTTTTAATAGCCTATATTTGAGAGGCTTTGTTAAAGGCAAAGTGAGCTGCTCGTTTTACGCATTTTAACCCCACTTAGGCTTTTCAACAGCCCTTCGCCATATGTAGTTCGGGTATTTGTTTCTCATACAGGCACCACCATGTCATGTGAACGTAGAGCATTTTTTCTCACACATCTGTAAGCATTTGCAGAACAGTCAGTGGAGCAGGATTTTCAGCAGAAACATTTAGGAATAGAGACGTAGGGAGGAGCAGGGGTTAAAAACTCACTTTGTTTTTGTACTACATCTGCATCCATTACAGTAAAGCTACAGCTACAATAAAGTGACATTCCTTGTTGAACACTTGCTCTTTTTTCTGATTCCAGACAACCATCATTGCCATAGAGTTCAATGGAGGGGTCGTATTAGGGTCTGACTCCAGAGTGTCTGCTGGGTGAGTTAGAGCTCATGATCATGAGAATGAAGGCAGGTGCATCTCAGTAAATATCACTGAAAAGCTTACTTAATTTGGAAATTTAACTGAAATAATTTGTATTAGAAGTACATTGCACACTGCTTTAATTCTTATTTTTATGATTACTGTTATTTTAATGGCTTGCAGCCAGAGCCAGATTTACAAGGATGTGGGTCACTGCGCTGGAGATAATTTTGGCGCCCTGTCCACTAAGGAAAACATATTTAATAAAAATGATAGTATAGGATTGAATAGTCCTATACATCAGTAGGCATCAACTGACTTAGTATCTCCTCTACCCAGGAGTTCTATGTTGTTCCTAAAAGATTTTTAATATAACTTCATAATTTTCAAATACTTGAGTATTGTTTATATTTACAAAAGTTCCAAAATATTTATGCAACTCTCCATATCTGGACCTATGAACTTTATATAAAGTGCAATTTTTTGCAAAACATTCATTAAAACATCTGTGAGGCCCCCAGAAAATTGGGTCCTTGTGAGCCCTTTCTAAAATATGGCCCAACTTAATGAAAGCCTAATATCCAAATAGTTTGAAGCCATTTACCATAGAGCCTCCTTTTGATTAATTACTGCAACAATGAGGTGTAGCACAGAGTCTGTCAGCCTGTAGATCTGCTGAGATGCAGTATAATCCCAAAATGCCTTTCAGGTCATCTGCATTGTTGGCTCTGTTGTTTCAAATTTTCCTCTTGATAAAACCACAGGGATCCTTTCTGTTGGTTGGCCAATTTAATGGCCAACCAAGCCTAATTGATTTACTTTTCAAAAAATGTTGGAATATTAGCTCTTTAGGTACTTAAAAGAATATGAGAAAATAATCTTCTCAATTTTAACAGATTATATTCTAGTAATATTTAATATCTGCTGCTTTTATCTCATCTCATCATCCAGGGAGTCGGTGGTTAACAGGGTGATGAATAAACTGTCTCCACTTCATGATAAGATATACTGTGCACTGTCAGGATCTGCAGCAGATGCTCAAACAATTGCTGAGGCAGTCAACTACCAGCTAGATGTCCACAGGTAAATGCTACTCATTTTTAAACATACATACAAATGGCCTAAACAGAGAAGTATTGATGTTGTTATAGCAAAATACTCACCATGTCTCCATTCACATAAAAATCAAAGGATGATTGTAGTTTGACATCCTTCGTCTTGCTAGACTGAGGCTTATTTGTCATAAAAAACAAACTGCTTGCATGTATTGTGGATTTTAGAACAATATGTGAGGAAAAACTTGGGTGCTACTAAGTTTAAAATAGATGGTCTAGATCAAATCTGGCATATGTACCAGTGATCAGATCAAATGAGGAAATTCAGACCACAAATGTTAAAACACAAAAGCTTCTCGCCATGGATTCTGTCCCATTCAGTGCCTGAGACAATGGAAACCAGAAGAGAATTAGCAACGAAAAGCCCCTCCATGGAAAGTACCATACACTCAAGTGGCTGATACGACCAAGTCCTACCAGTAGCAAGAGAGGGCAGGTTTTAAGAACAGCACAGAAACACTGATTATGGCAGTGCAGGAGCAGACCTTGAGCACCAGAGCAATAGAGGCCCAGATCTACCATACCAGGCAAAGTCTGGCATGGTACTGTGCAGAAAGGTTCAGAAAAATAATCTAGCATCTTATAGCAGGGTGCAAAATACTGACAGAAGAGAAATACATGGAACACCATAACCAGATGGCTGATATAGTGTACCACTGCGTCTTGTGGTACACTTTGAATAGACCCTTTTCACAGTGACGTCAAACAATGGCCGCCATAACTCAAAACTGGGTATCTTTACTTCCGGTGTGATTTTGCCTTGGGAACCAAGCTGAAAAATTCCCGCATTCTCATAATCTTAAGGATATAATAAAAGGTAAGTTTAATAATAACAGCATTTAAGTGTTAGATTGTCAATCCACCATTCTCTAACTGTGTATAAAATAAACAGCCTCCGAACGGAGAGTAAACCACCTAGCAGCAGCTTTAGCCACATTTAGGAAAAAATATACTCTCTGTCAGTGCTGTAACGTTTAGATGTTCACTTTCTGTGTTTTATAAAACAGTGTTTACGTGTTAGATAACCGTTATTAGTCATTGTCAGTTTACCATTCTCCAACTGTATTCAAAGGAACCAGCCTCCGATCGGAGAGTAAACCAGCTAGCATCAGCTTTAGCCACAGTTAGGAAACATATACACCGCCGCCTGTCAGTGGTGTAACGTTTAGAGGTTTATTTTCTGTATTAATGGAAAATAAAGGACAGCTTCCAACAACATTGTTTAGAATAGTATTTTAAATATTCTGGGGCTGATTATGTATCTCTGCTCATTTCCAAGCTCAAATGAGCAACTTCACGTTCAAACACAAGTCCCCCAAAAAACGCGACCGGTGAATCATTATTTTTTATGAGTTTAGAAAAAACAAGACAAAAGCCACAAATAACAGTTGGGCTTGACGACATTTCTGTTTTTCCAGCAACAAAATGCGCATCTCCATGCTCTGTTCATGTTTCTGTCGCTGCTGTCACAGAGTCTCTCCCAAAGACGCACAGAAGGAATAAAAATAAATACAAAAGAAAATATTAATGCGCAGTGATTTGGATAAATAACTTTAATCTGATTACTGGATTTGAAATACGAACTCGTTAGATTATTCGTTACCGAAAAAGTGGTCCGATTAGAGGAAGGCATTACAAAGCAGCGGCGGCACCGGACATCTCTGCTTATAACAAACAAACCCCTATTTTATGGGATGAGTGGCAACTCCAGTCTATAATTTAAGAATCTGATCAAGATTAGAGCCTAAAACGTTATAGTTCAAAAACAGTAAAAAGTTCTGGTTAAGGAACAGTTATGTCACGTAGTTAGCTAGCTAACAAAATTCACTAATGCTAAGCTAACGGTTACGCAAAACAAAAATACCTACCTTCATAGTAAAACAGGTATTGTTCGGTGAAGAATTTCTAGCCTTTGTCTAATTTAGATTTTGTTGTCAGAGAAAATTGGTTTGCAAATCGTGATATATCTTCAAATCTTATTTTAGGCAAATGTTTTAGAGACTGTGTAAACTCCATGCTCCGGTGTTCTGTCTGATCAACATATGCTGTCAATATATATATATATATATATATATATATATATATGAAATAGACAACTTTATCATTACTTACTATGTACACCGGAACTAAGGATACACAGCTTCGAGCCAAAACGGAAGTTGTGTGACGTCATGTGAAAAGGGTCTATTAGGGCTCGGGGATATATCAAGTATACTCGATGTATTGAGATATTTTTAATATACGATAGTCAAAATGGCTATATCGCAACCACCGATTATAAATTGTTCAAATAATACATTTTCGCTGTCAAATTCACTGCGAGTATGGTTTATCCGACACCTTATGAATGGATCACTAGTCTCTCCCCCCTCTCAACCTGAAAATTTTCTACCAATCACGTTGCGTGGAGAAAACAACATGGTGACAGTGAGAGTTTGAGGCGAGCCGTGAATGAGACGGTAACTGAAGAGGAATCAGATAAACTGTTTAGTTCCGAAGAGAAACAGCGCTGGATCAATAATTTGGCAGTAGTTTGGATTTTATATGGAGGATGTCGAACAAATTGAGGTTATTGGCAAAACATGTTATCAAACTATTGCCACAAAAGGTTGAACCACAGATTTATTTCACCGCCTAATCAGACTATTCTTTTACATGCTGTTCATAGCCGCGCCACCGCGGCAGAACTAGTCAGTTAAAGTGAAACCTGGAGACGCAGGTATGATTCATTTAGTGCTGTGCAATGGGAAAGATAACTCAAAACTTATCATTCTCTTTTCTCGCTTTCTGTCGACTTTACGCTACATGTAGACTCGTTGCCATAGCAACTGACAAGAATGCAACTTTATGTATCAAGATTCAGCGCCAAAAACATTCAAACTTAGAGCAGAACATTCAGTTTGTTACAGGTTTATGCTTTTAGACTTGATGTGTATTTTGCGATTATTAATAAGTGATCACTGTGGTTGATTAGCCACCGCTGCTATTAGCCATGCTAACATAGCCATGCTAACATAGCCATTGTTGATTAGCTTATTTAAACACCTGCTTTACTGATACTCTGTCAGTTTGTGTGTATGTCGCCGTTTTATTTCTAAGTTAGACAAAAACACAGCTTATTCCACATGACATCTATTTGTTAAGTTTGTCAAAGTCAAGGAAACAACTGACACTTCCTTCTCCCTCACTATTTTTTTTCTTATTTAAAACTTTTCTGACCTTATTATCTAGTCTTAGTGTAGCCAGTTCATAGCAAAACACTGCATCCTTCTTCTTTCATATGAGCTTTAAGTCTAGCAAGGAAGCAGGGGCGGCAACATGCATGATGACATCGTGCTGCAAGGAGTCTATAGTTTAAAATAACATTTTTAATCTCATTTAAGAATATCGTGATATATATTGTGTATCACAATATAGCAAAAATATATAGAGTAGAGATGTGCCGATCAGGTTTTTTTCCTGCCGATACCGATACCGATCACCCATGATGGCCGATACACCGATACCGATCACCAATACCGATCACATAATTATTATTTATTTATTTTTTATCATAAACCCTACCGGTTACATTATGTGGAAAAAGGAACCATGAATTCACCTTAATTTAGACAAAAACTTGTTTTTAATAACTTTTTCCAAGAAGAAAACTAAAAAAACAGGCATTGTGCAAATTGTACTGCTATTGGTAATACTATCTTTAACAGACTGAAAACATATGAAGGCATAAAACCTCTCAACATTGCCAAAAAGTTCAAGTATAAAACTTAACATTCAAAGGCAAATACAGGATCCATTACAATAAACAATCCAGAGTTACTGAATGAAAACTTCCTGTTAGCATGGCGGCTAGCTGATTACGGCTAGTTCTGATTGGCTGTTTCTGACTGAGCGGAGTAATTATGCAGAACAGGGAGGAGATCGATTATTTTTTCAGAGATTATTTGTCTCATGTTAGGACAGCGGAAGTTTTAATACGTAGGTAAAATTTATTTTTTTAAGTTTGATGCTGCAGCTTTAAGCAGGGGTTCGGTGAGAGTCACTACCAGATGGAGCAGAAGCGAAGCTCCGTCTGTCAAATATTACTACCTGTAGCGTAGCAGCGGTTCAACAGCGAGAGCAGAACCAGCATCTGACATCGCAGCACGAAGACAAATAATTTTGTGGGTTATTTGTTTAGCTTTCTGACCGTCATGCTAATCTGGATGAGTGTTTGTTGCTGTGCGCTGCTTTACCTGCTGTCTGATCCTCCGTATGTCTTTTTTACTGCAGTGAGCCTCGATGTAGCCAAACTCCGTCAAGTATGACACTGTTTTTATGTCGTATTAGCTTCGTTGTGTTGATGCATTTTGACCTGCTTCAATTTTCCGCAGCAACACGCAGCAAACTTCCCCATTCACTCAGTGCGTTATAGTTGCACATCGCTTAAGATTTGTTGTTGCGCGTTTGCGCAGAGTGAAGGAAAGAGGAGACCAGCTGCACAGGCAGGCTGCGAAATGAGAAGTAGTTGATCGGTATCGGTAAAAGAGACAATGATCACCGATCATGCACTTTTTCACGAAAATCGGCCCGATTATGATCGGTGACCGATCGATCGGCACACCTTTTCTCATACCACCCAGCCCTAGTTGGAATACGAGGTTTTTTACTGCAACATTTAGATGGTGGTGTCAGAAACTAATGCATATACCTTGTTTTGTTTCTAAAAGTATATTTTAGTTCCACATGCTAAACATTATACTGTAAAAGTCATTGTTTCATTTGTCAGTATGGAAATAGGTGAGGACCCGAAGGTTCGATCAGCTGCCACTCTGGTGAGGAACATTTCATACAAATACAAGGAGGAACTGTCAGCTCATCTCATTGTTGCAGGATGGGACAGAAAAGATGGAGGACAGGTTGGTGATCTTATGGCATTTGCTACAACATGAATTGTAATACCACTACTTATGTTTCACATACCCAGTCACCTTCATTTTATCATTTATCTAGTTCTTTTTTGTTTGTTTTTCTTTATTTTACAGGTTTTTGCAACCATGAAAGGTCTCCTGACCAGACAGCCTTTTGCTGTTGGCGGCTCAGGCAGCTCTTATGTTTATGGATTTGTTGATGCTGAGTATCGAAAAGGAATGAGCAAGGAGGAATGCCAGCAGTTTGTGGTTAACAGTAAGTTATTACTGTCACTGTTACAAAAAATGTATTTTCATTTTATAATTATAACAGTTTGAGATGTATAAACTACATATTGAATGTATAGTCGCTTTGTTTTCTCACCTGTCAAATTGCTTTTTATTTTTTTTTCTCTCTTCCTCCAGCTCTTGCTTTGGCCATGAACCGTGACGGTTCCAGCGGGGGGGTGGCCTACTTGGTCACCATTGATGAACACAACACAGAGGAGAAAGTCATTCTGGGAAATGACCTGCCCACTTTCTTTGATCAGTGATACAGCTGTCATTCTCGGCAATAACTGTATTGTTGACATTCATTATAATAATAAAAAATAAAATTCATTCTCATCTCTTTATTCATTAAAACAAATGTATCTCATTTGATTTTATGAACTATTTAGTTTATTTGATTAGTTTAGTAAGGAGAGAAAAATGGATTTAAGTTGGTGTAGTATTTCACTGAAGAGATGTTAAAGCTGAACTTGATCATCTACTTCTTTTGAGTTTGTTAAAAGCTAGTATTCAAAATAAAATATTTGTAAACTGTATTTAAATAGCTTCACCACATTATTATTCTTAATTTCGTAATTTTCATCTGTGTACTTTTTATTGTTTATGACCATTTTCCTCTTCTATTGGGCTTTGTCTAAAACCTTTCCTATTTTGGGGTTGGCTTCTATTTTATTTTACTGAATTTAGCAGGCTATAAAATGTCACCCAAACATGCCAAGGTATACTTAATGGACATATGAAACAGATACATGAAGCAGTGTTGTATTGTTAGTATGTTAAGTTTGAACTCCCATCTTTATTAAATATTACAAAAGCTGCTAAGAAATTATATATTTATAGTTCTGCAAATCTGGACAGTTTAATTGTGACTGCATTCAGAAGAAACATAATTAGTTGGTGCCCTTCATTATTCAGCCCTTCACTGCAGGGAAACCCCTAAACTTACTAGAAAATGAAACTGAAAGCACAGAGAGCAAAAACGTTTTAGTTACACAGCAGAGCAGGTCATATGAGGACGGCTGCAGCTGAAACATGGCAGGAAAAGACCGAACAACAATTCACAAAGTCTTCGCTTTAACTTTAGTAGTTTGCGTTGATCTTTCTTTATTTTACGCATCAGGATTTGCTGGGATTCACAACGTTTTGGGGCTTTTTGCGCATCTGTGGCTTTCAGCAGCTCTACGATGGTCAGCAGTAACTATTACAACTCTGCTGGTTCTGGGAGACCCGAGCCCGCTGCTGATCCGGTTCATAACAGCCTACAGTCTGCTTCCAGCGGTGTACGAGACCGGAACCAGGGTTCTGTACCGGGAGGAGAGCCCATGTGGGCCGGTGGCGGATATTCGCTGCTGGCTGATGTTCGCCGGAGCGTCGCTCGGAGCGGCGCTGTTCTGGGAGATCACCATCCCGGACAGCGACGAGGAGGCTGGGAGTAAAGCCCAGAAACAGAAGTCCAGGGTTCTGTTCATGAGGGTTGTCCATCTCTTCAAACCCGACTATCCCAAGCTGTTCGGAGGCTTTGTGTTCCTGTCGCTGGCAGTTTTCTGTAAGCCAAGAGCAGATTATTCTACTTTCAGATACGCTACAAAATGTGCAAAAGTTATATATTTGTGCGCGTGTGTGTGTGTGTGTGTGTGTGTGTGTTTCATAGTTTTAAAACTACTGACAATGTGTAGAGCTTCATTTTTCCCTAGCTTGTTTGTTGTTGTACATACTGACATATTTTTGCTAAAAATGTTTTTCTTATGAAAATAAACATGTTTGTTTCTTCTCAGGTGACATGTTCATCCCATTCTACACAGGCAGAGTCATTGACATCTTGGGAAGTCACTACAAACAAAGTGAATTCCTCAAAGCCCTCCTCTTCATGGGGATTTATTCTATAGGAAGGTATTAAACAATGCTTCCTCACCAAATCCACTCTCCCCATGCATCTGTGTAATGTCTAACTCAGCCTCTGTTTCTGTTTCATTGATCAGCTCTATCAGTGCTGGCTGCAGAGGGGGCCTCTTAATTTGTGCCATCAATTCATTTGCATGCAGAATCAAAGTTAAATTGTTTGATGCTTTGACCAAGCAAGAGATTGGATTCTTTGAATCTGTAAAAACAGGTAATCCTGTCAAATGATAAACCACCATATGCATATAACATCATAGGATAGAACAGTTTGATATGACAAAAGGCTCTTAATTTCTGCTACAGGTGAAATCACGTCCAGGTTGTCTAGAGACACCAATCTGACAGGAAGGACAGTGTGTCTGAATGTTAATGTGCTGCTGAGGACATTTATGAAGACGATGGGGATGATCTCCCTGATGATGAGTCTGTCATGGAAGCTCACATTCCTGGTACTGATGGAAACCCCCATCACTGGACTTATACAGAACATCTATGACACTCACTACCAGGTAAAAGCAAGATGTTAAGAAGTATTATTAGATCTACTGCCTTTTATACATTATCCATGTTAATCAGCACAGTAGATCACACTGTATAATACATTTTAGTGTTTAGTACTGATGCAGATTTCTAAGAAGCAAAAAAATATTAAAAGAAAAATATTTATCTTTAATATCAGTGTCTTTCATTCCTGAAAGGTACTATTTTTGCATGAATGGATGAATGTATAGACTCACTGCTGTAATTACAGTTTGGGGACAAGTATGAAAGATTAAGAATCTTTGTTGCAGAACAAATATGTGGATCCAATTGATTTTAAAGAATAGTAACAGAAGATTAAACATGATTCCACACTACTGTCTAACTGGTTCTGAATTGTATTCAGCAAATTATAGTGCAGATAGTTCAGATTGTGGTGGGGCCACTTTAATGAACAAAGAATGTCAGATTAAATCACTTTGTTGTTTTACACCATGTTATAATGGTGATAATGGTGATAATAAGTCATTCTGAAATGAGTCTTAGTTGGAAGTTTAAAAAAATATATAATTATGTTGTATCATTATTTATTGTAACATATGTAAATATCAATATTTTATTTCTTACTCAAACACAGGGTCTTTTCTCCAACTTCATTCTCTCCTCAGAGGTTGTCCCAGGAAATGCAGGACTCAATGGCTCGTACAAATGACTCTGCAAACGAAGTTGTCTTTGGTATCCGTGTGGTTCGAAGTTTCAACACAGAGAAGCATGAAGCTGATCGTTATGATAAACGATTAACAGAAACGCAGTCACTGAAGAATCGTCGTGACATTGTTAGGGCTATTTACTTGCTAGCACGGAGGGTAAGAAGTTTGTTTTCATGTATCTTAGAATATAACACAGCTTGCAGGTCTGCTTATCTGACATATACTGTTGATGTGTGTCTGTAGTTGACAGGTTTGGGAATGCAGGTCTTCATTTTGTACTATGGCAGACTCTTCATCCAGTTGGGACAGATGACCACTGGAAACCTGGTTTCCTTCATTATCTACCAGTCAGACCTGGGAGACAACATCAGGGTGGGTGTTTCATAGAGCTACGAGCTGGTATTTATGATAATATATCTGATATACTTAGAAACTGCTTTAATGTTTAAATATTATATTTAATGTATAAATATAACTGACAAAAAATGTAGCCCCATTGTATTGGTACAGTTTTTATGTTGTGGTCACAAACTATTTAAAATGCTTTGTTGGAAAAATATTTCATACAATATGTCTCTTGAATATCACATCTGTTTAATAAGCTAGCACATGCACTATGCCGTATAGATGCATCCTTTCTACGATATGATTGTTTTGAAGTGCAGAGGTTCATTCAAACAATAATTTTGAGCTATCTTCTGTAACTATCACGTAAGCTGAAACAATTTTATAACTAATAGATGATCTATTCTAAGAGATTTGTGGCCCATGCTTTGTCTTTAAAGCACATTTAACACCAGATTGTATAATAGAGTTGTTATCTTCCAGACTCTTACTTACATCTTCGGTGACATGCTGAACTCTGTGATGGCTGCTGGGAAAGTGTTTGAGTACTTGGACAGAAAACCTCAGATCAGCACAGATGGAAAACTGAAACCAGATCAGCTGGAAGGACGGATCAACTACTGTGGTCTGAACTTCGCTTATCCTTCGAACCCTGGAAAAACTGTACTGCAGGTGAGAAAAACTATGGTTTTAGCTGAGAAAGTCATGTGGCCACTTTAACACAGCTGATAAAAGAAATATATATAGTTTAATTTCAAATATTTCAGTTGTACTTTGTGATTCTCATGGCCTCTGTTTTGGCCTCAGGATTTTAGCCTGGAGTTGAAGCCAGGCCAGGTGACCGCTCTGGTTGGTCCATCTGGAGAAGGAAAAAGCACCTGTGTGAGTCTCTTACAGCGATTATATGAGCCTCAAGACGGAGAAATATTACTGGATGGACAACCGCTGAAATCCTACGATCACCACTTCTTCCACAAGAAGGTATTTAATCAGTGAGGTGCTCTTCTCTGACTTTGATTTCTTTTTATTTTTGCTTTACATTATTTTGAAATTATGCTGGGAATAAATGTGTAATGTTATTCATATAATCTGATGAGAGTCTATGTAACAGATTGCAGTGGTGAGCCAGGAGCCTGTCCTGTTCTCTGGATCCATCAGAGATAACATCACCTACGGACTCACTGACTGTTCACTAGAGAAGATCGAGGAAGCAGCACAAAAAGCCAACGCCCACGAATTTATTCACCAACTAGAGAAAGGCTACGACACAGGTAAACCGGTCTGACTTCATCTCTCATCCTGTTTACATGGCTGAGTGCAAGCAAGAGTCTTTTATATTTAATGGTAGTTAATCATGAAAATAAGAAACAAAAAGAAACTGAATGATCAAGATGTAAAGAGTAAAACATAATTTCTGAGCATGTATACATTGTTTGAAGGATTAGTGACATTTAATATTTTTTCATTTGTTTGGTTTTTGACATTAAATAGATAAATCTCAGTTATAATTGATCTTTTTTACTTTAACAGAGGTTGGTGAGAGTGGTGGCCAGTTGGCTAAGAGTGAGAGGCAGCGGATCGGCATCGCCCGGGCTCTGGTCAGAGAGCCGAAGATCATCATTCTGGATGAAATAACCAGCTCTCTGGATGCTGAGAGTGAAAACAAGGTATGTTCTGATTTACAGGAATTTTATTCCTTCATAGGGCCATGTTGGTGTGGATGGATTTTTCTTTTGATGATATAAAAATTTTAAAACGGATTTTTTATTTAATTTTTTTTGTTTTACCTTCTGAAACCATTTTTAACCATAAAACTTAAAATATGACACACTGATTTTGCAAATATAATCTGTTACATAAGTTGAGCTATTCATATAATGAACCTGTGAAATATCTTTTTGGGGGAATTTATAAAGAAAATAGACTAAATGCTTCTGAAATGCTGTGTACAAAAAATTAAAATGATATTTGTTGACTAAATTGTTTACTTGTCATTGTCTGTGCAGGTTCTTCAGGGCCTGGCCAGCTGCCCCAACCAGACCCTGCTAGTGATCGCTCACAGACTGAAGACCATCCAGAATGCGGATCAGATAGTTGTGGTTAAAGGAGGTAAAGTGGAGGAGAAAGGGACCCACCAGGAGCTGATGGAGCTGCAGGGGAGCTACAGTAAACTGATAAATGAGCTGTTTGATGAGACAAACTCACCAGAGTGAACTGCTGTAAATTATCTCTACTGAAACTGTAACCTAATGTCAAGTCACATCAGCGTTTTCTATGCCTGCCGTATAATAGATATTTTTGTATATAGTGAATTTAGATAGTTTTGTACAGACATTAAAGATGTTTTTAAAACCTTTTATTTATTTAAAGGATTGTTGATGTCATCATGAAATGAAAGTATCTTTTGTCAGATCTACGTTCATGGTCTAATTTTCTGATTCATGTTCTGGGAAATTATTGACCCAACAGGTGAATATTGTTGCTATAAATCTTCATTTATAATCAGAATGGCCAAAGGTTGCTTTGGGGTTGGTACGTCTCAAATAAAAGATTAATCAACACCTGAAATGCTTTTTTTTCTGAATGTCTTTGTTTAAAATTTGTTTCTTATTTTTTATTTCATATTTCTAAAAATATTTTTGCCAAATCTGTTCTCTAGTCAGTTAAAACCTACAGAGAAATGATTTCCAGGCAACATTTATTTCACAAATCAGAACAAAAGTAAGAACAAAAACAGCTGTAAGAAACCCCTCAAAACAATATTAACTATATAAAGACAATATTAACTATATAAAGACAATATTAACTATATAAAGACATCCGTCTATTGTCTTCAGGTCCAGTGACATCTCTGGGTTTCCCTCCAGAACCATCATCATTCAGGTTTTATGGATTCACCAGAATCTGTTCACCGTTGCTGCAGTAAAGCCAAAGTGATTTAACCCGTTGCTGATTTAGGTTTAAAGTAATCTTCATTTTAAAAATATTTTTCTTCCGGCTGATTGTAAATTAGATCTGAGTGACTCGGCCACTCACGACCTGAATGTGAGAGAGAAATTGAGAAAAGCTTAGAGATTTCAAGGTCATTATCATTATAAAAGATTATTGTCAAATTACAGATGGTAAAATTAAAAAAGGACATAATTCTAGTTAGGGTTGGACAGATTTAATGCTAAAATTATTCTACATGTCAGTTTTTATTAAAATGCTCATTGAAACTGATACATTTTGATGTATTTAATTTTGTTTCATTTTATTTTGAGAGATTCTAGTCTCATTTCTTGTCAGAAACAAACTAGTTTTATGTATATAAAACTTAATCTGCAGGGGTATGAATAATTTTGGACTTTGACGTACATTGCTGCTTTTAATTACTGAGTATAAAATGAAAGAAGTTCTGGTGGCGAGCCTCGGGTTTGGGTTTTATAGTTCAGTCTAACCTGGAAAGTCCCAGATGATCAAACTTGCTTTCCTTTTGGCAGTGAATCAGGAATGAGGAAAGCTGCTTTTTCATTTGTGTCAGTTTAAAATATTATCT
This sequence comes from Poecilia mexicana, assembly GCF_051168715.1. Classification (NCBI taxonomy): domain Eukaryota; kingdom Metazoa; phylum Chordata; class Actinopteri; order Cyprinodontiformes; family Poeciliidae; genus Poecilia; species Poecilia mexicana. Next base: position 24,669,424 of record NW_028263380.1, on the reverse strand, counting down.
CTGCCCATCGACTGAGATCGAGCTCAGCGTAGAAAACGACCGGCGCCATCTTATCACAACACCTGTGGAGCCAAAATGGAGTCCAGACCGACGTGTCTCTGGAGCAGAGCTGGGTAGTAACTTTAGTAAAATAATTACTTCTAGGTGAACTTTTAAAACACATTTTATTCTTATATTATTAATATTAGTTTGTAGTAATGCTTCTCTTACATGAGTAAAATTTCTGGGCATTCTGCCCCCCACTTGTGTAACTTCACACAATACAGAACAAAAATATTTCAATAAAGACATTTTATTTCTTGTTCTGATGTCATTTTTCTCTGCTGTTCAAGAGTTTGGGCCATTTGATCTGGATATACAGTGTATGTACAGTAAATGGTTTATATTATCACTGGAGGTGCTTACACTGCCCTAGGTTACTAAACCTACTGTAAATATTTATTAATATTAATACAATTAAAATGTAATTGATCGATCAGAAGATGTATGTTTCGAAAAAAATATTTGGAAATATTTCTTTCCTCCTAAATTTGTTATTTTAAAAATATTTCATTTCATTTTTCTATTTTGTCTACAATAACTCTGTGAAGACTTTAATTAATGAGCTAAAACAGCAGGAGATCGACAGGCGGATTGGGGCAGCATCTGCCGTGAAGCGGGCGCTGTACCGGTCCGTCGTGGTGAAGAGAGAGCTGAGTGAAAAACCGAAGCTCTCGATTTACCGGTCGATCTACGTTCCCACCCTCATGGTCATGGTCATGAGCTTTGGGTCATGACCGAAAGAACGAGATCACGGATACAAACGGCCGAAATGGGTTTCCTCCGCAGGGTGGCTGGGCTCTCCCTTAGAGAGAGAAGCTCGGTCATCCAGGAGGGACTCAGAGTAGAGCCGCTGCTCCTCCACGTCGAGGGGAGCCAGTTGAGGCTCGGGCATCTGGTCAGGATGCCTCCTGGACGCCTCCTTGGTGAGGAGTTCATGTCCCACCGGGAGGAGGCCCCGGGACCTCCTTTCTCTTGCTTCTGAAGCTGCTGACCCCGCGACCCGACCCCGGATAAGAGGAAGAAGATGGATGGATGGATGGATGGATGGATGGATTCTCAAGCTGGGCTACTTAATCTATGTTTAATAAAAAAAATTAAAATTATTGTTCTTTTTATCACCATTGTGGTTAGATTTAGATATTTTTAGAAAATGGTGAAAAAACCCCTGACTGTATCTTTTACTGCATTTTATCTCAGAGGGTGAAAACGAAAGCATTTCTGTATTTATGGGTTGGGCTTCGTAGCCTGAGCTGACCCGGAGAGCCATTTCCTGTAAACGTTTTTTTTTTTTCAGTCTGGCTGTTTGGAAACCTGCCTGCATGTTTGTGTCAGAAACAGTAACCAGCATCTGCCTTTATCAACTCAGGTGGAGTTTAGCTTTGATAACAATAGGCACCATTTTGCTGCAAAAACCACCCGTCCACAAAATGGAGACTAAAGTCACGTGTCTTTTATAGCAACAATAATTATTTATTGGAGGGATTCTGAGTTGTGTTTATGTTTGTATGTTCTTCATTAAACTCAGTCATCTCCATTTGTGATTGTTACTATATAAAGTTTGAACTATGTCAGTTTTTAAGAGTTTATGTTTACACAAGTATCTGTTACTTTTGATGAAGAAAGTTGCAGTAAAAAAAACCTGTATGTTCTATTCTGTGTACAGTTACTATATAAAATTCAGGATTTATTTTTTAAATGTAATATCCTTGATTTGAACAAAATGATATTGACCCCAAATTTTTCTTGGTTTAAGTTACTTTTATAAGTGGTTTCAGCCACAATGCAAGGACTGATTTCGATTGTGAGGATAAAAGTCTGTTTTTACATTAATATAAATTAATAAAATGTCCCAAGTCATCTAAAGAAACGTAATTGCTCTGACTTTAAAACACAGACGTTTCGATGAGCAGGTTCCTCTCAGGCTCAGTGACTCATTGTTTTTCTTGGCTGCTTCCCATCAGCAGCTTCTGCCACCTGCAGGTAAAAACGAGCAGAAAGGTAACCTGAACTAACGCTGCCTAACGCCGCCTGACGCCGCCTGACGCCGCCTGACAGCCGCCATCTCATGATGATGGTTTCAAATTTCAGTCACCGAATGGCCGACACTGAACGTACAGTAGTAGAGAGTCAACCTGTTTTAATTATACAATTTTACATTACAGGACCATAAAATGATTTTTACCAACTCTGCAGATACATATGTATAAAAATACATCAAATATCAAAAAAGTAAAGTGTTTGCAAAAGATTACACACATCCAGGTTGTTTCTACAAGATATTAGAGAACATTAGTTACCAAGAACTGGTGATCAGTTTAGAGACGTTAATGAAAGCAGGAGTTATGTGTTAGCACAATGCCAGTGTGAAGAGTCACACTTTATGTGAATAACAAAGGTGTTGCAATGGCCCAGTCAAAGTCCAGACATCAGTTGGAACAGTACAGGAAACTAAATAAAACCAAAATTCCTCCACAGTCAAACTAAAAACAATTACAAGTTATTTCTAGTTGAAATAGATTTAAATCCACAGAAATTTGGCCTTATTCAGTTAAATGAATAAAGACAGTTTGAAGCCTGTTGTATTTGGATTTAAATAATTTTGGAACCTGGTAAGAAACAACAACCAAAAAATATTATAATAAGGAAAACAACTGAAATCCACAAAGTACCATAACTGTATATTTCTTGTATTTTTAAGCTACTTGAATGCATTCAAACAACATGTGAAACTGAAAGTGTGAGGGTTTGATTTTTCTGTGTTTATTTTGGTTTCTGTGTCAATTGAGTCTCCGTGTTGTTCTGTCTACCCCTTGATTGCACCTGTTCCTTGTTTCCCTGATCGTCTCCATGTGTATTAAATCCACCTGTGTGCCTCGTTTCCTTGTCTTTGCTGCCGTCTTACGTCTTTTCTGCTGTCTAGCTGTCATTGTTTCATACCAGTGCTACCAGTTTTGCGTTCCTGGCCTTCAGCCTATCTGTGCTGCCTGGACTTTTGGATTATTTGTGTGCTACTGCAAATCATGATAGAAATTAGTTTGGTTGGCGAGCATCAGAATGCAGTTTTTATGAGTTGGGCTTTTTTGAGCCCAACGCATAACGGAGAGGGAGAGGCCGAGGCCATCATGACAGTTTTTATTTGGTTTAATCTGTGAAGTTTTATGGAAATCTCCTTTAATATTTGTTTTATAAATAACAATGCCCACAGTGATTATGCCAAAGCCTTTCCTCTTTTTATTGAAGATAAATCTCAGATTTGCTAACATTTGATCCTGTGACAAAAACATTGATATGAAATCGATCAGGACTTCCTTTAAACACAATGTTTCATCTCTTTGCTGTTTCTGATCAGCAGCTTGTGCCTCCTGTGGGTTAAAGCAAACACAAAGTTACCTAACAGCCGCCATTTTAGGATGGGATTTTACATATGAAACAAACACAAAATGGCCGATAATAAAGACATAAAATCAACAACATCTTCAAATAAACAATAATATAACTGGTTTGGTTTCCAGTCTTTATAAGAATTCAGGTTCTTGTTTTGTGGTCATCTTTAAAAATCTATGATGGTTCTTGTGTGTCTATTTTAAGTTGCCTTGCAGCATTTTGTTGCAGAACATGAAAGCAAAACTAATTTAATGTGCATCAGAATGTTGTAATTGTGGGTTGGGCTTTATAGGCCGATCCGACCTGGAAAGTCCCTGATATGCTTTTGTTTTATTGATGAATGAGGTTTGGAGAGTTTCCTGTTGGCATGTGGCATAAACACCGACGCCTGCAGTGGTTATGATGATCACCAACTCCCTCTATCGACAGATACCAGGCTCACCTTACAAAACATCTGACGCCATTTTGACTGAACAACCACAAAATGGAGACTAAAGTCACGTTTCTCAAAGTTTATAGATTTGGTCCTTTTGATTTTGCTGAGAAAATATTTTATTTATTCTGACAAACTTTACTTTAATTTTTATCTCTCTTAAATTGAAACATGACTAAACAAATCTGAACTTATAAATGTTAAACTACTCCTACATCATGCAAGGTTGAGGTTGGAGTCTGGTGCTTAACTTTGGTGATTAATGAACAATCTGGACAGATAATCAGATCATAACAGACTGGGAACATTCACTCACACCTAAATGCAACTTAGCTTTAAAATTAACCAGTTTATTTATGGGAAATGTTTGTTGTTGGATTCTGGGAGGAACATTTTTCTTACTTTATTTCATTATCTAACCAGTAATGAAATGGTTAATTTTTCCTCTGATGTAAAAATTTTGTTTTTATTTTTAATGCATATTTATTCCTCTGCATAAATCATTAAATCTTGCGATCCGACTGAATAAAGAACCTGTTACAAGTTAAAACATGGCATTTTGGAGGTATCAGGTCTGTTTCAGGCATTGACTCATCTTGGCTGCTTCCCATCAGAAACCCGGCGGTGAAAAGGCGGGAGGGAGCAGCGCTAACAGCCGCCATCTTATAGAGAGATAAAAGTTTCAAACACAAAATGGACGACACTGAACAGCCTGACAATAATAATGGCATCATAAAGACAATGTGTAACTGATTATTACTCTGTTTTTATAAATGTTTGGTAATAAGACTAATGTGCCTTTTCCATATTCACTGTGTAGCGTCTTTTTAAGCACCAGTTCCTCTGACTGTGTTCATGTTGTGGAGCTTTTCACCAAACCAGTTCTCCACCATACCAGAATGCCACAGCCAGGCTGGGAAGTCCCGACTCGTTTCTTTCACTTTCTGTCTTTATTGTTGTGTAATCATCACTGACTGCCAAACCGAGCCGAACCGCAGGCTCAGGTCAGGTCTTGTGACTGAACCCGCAATGTGTCAGACTTTGACTTTTAGGTGATTTCTTTTTTTTTTTTTATTAGTAAAGTTTGTTACGGGAAAATTCTGGATCTTTGTCACTTAGGAACAACAATGTGTCAGATATTGTGGTAAAATATGCCGATCTGAGCTGTAATGAAGCAGCTCAGGTCAGACAGGACCACTACCAGCCGTTTCTGCACTGCTTCTGTGACGCACTTCATATTTATAAACTTCAAATGATAATTTCTATGCAAAAGGTAGATAAATCTGTTGACTAAAAGGTAAAATGAGCTATTATGGAGAAGCGTGCAGTGACTGTCTGGAATCAGCAATTAACCAGATATTTATTTGATTTACATATGTATTCACTTTAGAACCAGCCATTAGCTTGAGCTCTGATGGGAAATCATAAGTACAACCAAATTTATCCATTACTGATAAATACACTAAATACTTTTAGTAATATAACTGAATAATATGAATGTGTCCATCACTAAATAGGTGCTTACATCTAATGTCAACAACTTTCTGCAACAATAATTTGAATATTGCTAATTTAAATAGCAATATCCTTTTTTGATTTACATTACAGTCATGGCGAAAAGTTTTGAGAATGACAAATATATTTTCACATGATCTGCTGCCCTCTGGTTTTCATGTGTGTATGTCAGATGTTTTTATAACATACAGAAATACAATTGCAATCATATCATGAGTAACAAAAGCTTTTATTGCAGCTAGAATGAGTTAATGCAGCAAGTCAATATTTGCAGTGTTGACCCCTCTTCTTCAGGACCTCTGCAATTCCCCCTGGCATGCTCTCAATCAACTTCTGGACCAAATCCTGACTGATAGCAGTCCATTCTTGCACAATCGATGCTTGCATTTTGTCAGAATTCCTAGCTTTTTGTTTGTCCACCCGTCTCTTGATGATTGACCACAAGTTTTCAATGGGATTAAGATCTGGGGAGTTTCCAAGCCATGGACCCAAAATCTCTATGTTTTGTTCCCTGAGCCAGTTAGTTATCACCTTTGCTTTATACCAAGGTGCTCCATCATGCTGGAAAAGGCATTGTTCATCACCAAACTGCTCTTGGACGGTTGGGAGAAGTTGCTCTAGGAGGACATTCTGGTACCATTCTTTATGTTTTTAGGCAAGACTGTGAGAGAGTCGACTCCCTTGGCTGAGAAGCAATCCCACACATGAATGGTTTCAGGATGCTTTACAGTTGGCATGAGACAAGACTGGTGGTAGCGCTCACCTCGTCTTCTCCGAACAAGCTGTTTTCCAGATGTCCCCAAAGGGGATCCATCAGAGAAAATTACTTTACCCCAGTCCTCAGCAGTCCACTCCCCAGAGCCGTGCAGAGACCACTAAAAGGGCAGGTGCTCAAAGAAATAAAAAAGGGCACATCTAACAGCATTGTAGGACAGAATATTAAAGCCACACAGTTTTCGGAGTTTAATAAACAATGATAAATAACAAAATTGTGAGACATACAATCAAAGCTAAGGAAAATCTCTATATAGAGCATACAACTATCCATATGTAAGATATTTTATTAGTAATTTCTTTCTGCAGGTCTATTTTGTTATAAGAAAGTATTGCCATATTCAAACCCGCAATTTAGCAAGATATGTAAATCAGAGCTGGTGGTTTAGCTCTGATTTACATATTTTGTCTTTACAGAATTACAATATTAAAAATATAAACAAGGGCACAATGCAAACTTTTAGTGGACTGTAATCTATAAAAAGAGCTGCCTGTTTGCTGCACTTGCAGTGGAGATGAAGATGGTCCATTCAGGAAAGCAGAGCTGCATCAAACTTTAATGTGGAACTGCAGAAAAACGAAAAAAACAAAAGCAAATATTGAATTGTTAATGCATGTCACCATGAGAAAAGCCTACTGAGTTTAGCTTAAAAATCACAACAAAAGATTTCTGATGTGTGCAAATAAAAGTTTGTTTGGCAATTAACTTTTTAAGTTCATGAGACAAAAAATTATTTAATTTAGAAAAAAGTTATTTAAACAAAACATTTTGTTTTTAAAAAAGAAATCATTACAATTCCAAAAGTTTTGATTATAATTTTATTTTACTTTACTTAGGTTGATTTTTTTTTCATTGAATTGGCAAAAAAATAAATAAATAACTTCATACTCTGTGAACCAGACCCTAAACTTAAAGTCTGGATTGAGTTTTGCCCCTTCATTAATGACTTATTACATACATTATAACTATCATGGTAATTCAGGATGAGTTATTTTTAATTCTAAATGAATATCCTTGTTGGTCTTTTATTTAAGTGCTATTCTCCTTCAAGATACATTTACCTAACGCCAGAATGAATGCAATGTACATTATGCAGCAAAGGAAATTAGAAGACATATGTCTATTATGGAGATGATCGGTTTTGGACGGGCGATGTGCCCCTATGGCATAAACAATACTGAAGAATGACTAATATCATTAACGATACAGGGAAGAAGCTTTTCAGTTATCTAGCTTTGCTAGCAAAGTCGTTAGCTAGCAGCTAGCTAATAGCACAACAGCAACCTAATGTCTGTATGATAGAAATACTGAACCGATAGATAAGAACAGTTTTTCCTCACCTGGCTGTCTCCTGCCGCTCAGTAGTTCTTCAGACAAAGAAAGACGCAGAGGCCTGTCAGTGTCTGTTGTATTTCATTACCTCTCTGCTTAAACCGCGACTCTGTGCTGAAGCAGAAACGATACTTCAACGTTTTCCGTCATCTGACAAGTAGCAGGTCTACTCCACTTTATTCACCAAAAACGGTTTTTTTAATTCACCAAAAACATTTTTTTAAATTCACCAAAAACTGTTCTGTAATCTGGAACGTTCGCTACTTGAGCTTTAGTTTGCGCCTTATCTCAGAGAGGGAACTGCGTCATGCGTCACGGGCAAAAGGTCAAAGGTAACAAGGTGACCGGAGGGCTTATTAAGTTGTTCAAAATAATAATAATAATAATAATAATAATAATAATAATAATAATAATTTTAGTACATGTTATGGGTCAGAAGAGGGCTTAGAAAATAATACCAAAAAAAATAAAAAAAAATAAAATTAAAAAAATTTGACCAAAAGGGCACTTGGGGGCTAGGAGCAAAAGGGGCAGGTGCTCAAGCACCTCCAGCACCCCCCCCCCCTGCACGTGCCTGCCACTCCCTGTACCTTTTGCAGAATATCAGTCTGTCCCTGATGTTTTTCCTGGAGAGAAGTGGCTTCTTTGCTGCCCTCTTTGAGGGCAGCAAAGAAGCTGCCCTCAAGGGCCTTGCTCCAAGAGTATCTGCCTCACAGTGAATGCAGATGCACTCACACTTGCCTGCTGCTATTCCTGAGCAAGCTCTGCACTGCTGGTAGCCCGATCCCGCAGATATCATTACCGCAGTGAAGTTAGTTTCAAGTTGGATATTCGATATTCGAGCTCCGAGAAGTAAGCGGCGAGGGAAGAAGCTTTTTTGTTATCTGGCTTTGCTAGATCACGGGCAAAAGGTCAAAGGTAACAAGGTGACCGGAGGGCTTATTATGTTGTACAAAAAAAAAATAATTTTAGTACATGTTATTACGGGTCAGAAGAGGGCTTAGAAAATAATACCAATACCGTCCCTTTTTAAAGAGACGGTTCTGGCGCTTGCTGGTCTTTCTTGGGTGCCCTGGAGCACCCAAGGCAACAATGGAACCTCTCTCCTTGAAGTTCTTGATGACGCGATAGATTGTTGACTGAGGTGCAATCTTTCTAGCTGCGATACTCTTCCATGTCAGGCCATTTTTGTGCAGTGCAATGATGACTGCACGTGTTTCTTTAGAGATAACCATGGTTCACAGAAGAGAAACAATGATGCCAAGCACCAGCCTCTTTTTAAAGTGTCCAGTAGTGTTATTCTTACTTAATCATGACAGATTGATCTCCAGCCCTGTCCTCATCAACACCCACACCTGTGTTAATGAAGCAATCACTGAAATGATGCTAGCTGGTCCTTTTAAAGCAGGGCTGCAATGAAGTTGAAATGTGTTTTTGGGAATAAAGTTCATTTTCTAGGCAAATATTGACTTTGCAATTAATTGCCGTTAAGTTGATCACTCTTTATAACATTCTGGAGTATATGCAAATTGCCATTATAAAAACTGAAGCAGTAGACTTTGTAAAAATTAACATTTGAATCATTCTCAAAACTTATGGCCATGACTGTACTTTTAAACATTATCACAACCCATGCTTGAACTATAACCTCTGCTTCTACTAATGAGACATGAAAACATAAAATCAGTTTCTTCTTAGATAAGACAGACTAGTGACGCAGGCAAGATTCTCACCTTTTATCCATTACAGGATTCATAGTTTTCATTGCTAAATTAATTTCAAGCTTGTTGCACTCGTTGACCTTTTGAGAGGTCATCCTCAGGTGGTAGCTATTTTCTCAAACTTTATTGTCATTAAACTTCCCCTATTTCTTTCTGCAACATCAGCATCTATATGTAAATAATATGAAATGTAAAAGTTTTTTCACATAACGTGTGAACTTTGCTTTACTGATTAACTCGTACTTCTCCTTACTACAATCATTTAGTGTTTCCCTGAAATACTCTATAAACTTTGAACTTTCCCTTATATGAACTTGCTTCAATTTTACTTGTATAATTAGAAACAAACAAACATGATGTATGAGTGTTTAGGTGTGCATGGCTGCTTATTCTGTGTGTTTTTGTGTTGACCTGTCCAGCGTGGATCCACCTCTGACCAATAGAGACAGGCACCAGTCCCTCTGTGAGCCATTCAAGGGTAAGCAGTTAGACAGTGGATGGATGATTCGTGATTTGTTGCTTTTTGAGATATTTTGGTCTTCTTCATGTTGTCTGAGAGCTTCTATTTAGGTTTTAGTAATAGGCCTGATAGTAAAACTGGATTCAGGTATTCAAACTAAAATGGTCAAGCATAGTTAATTGAGTGGTTGAGGATTACCTCTTCATATAGGGTGTCGAGAAAAGTTGAGATCATCCCACTTCCCCATGCTGGAGATTTTAGTTTAATAGTGACAATAAATAAAGTTATCTTTGAAATTAATTATACAGGTGACATCAAGACCCAACAGCAGAGTCAGACTGTAATAAAATTAATCTGGTTGTGTGTGCTGTTATTGTGTCCTGCATACTTTGCTTTAATTCTTCTTTTTTCTATATGATCATAAAAAATCATAGTCAGGCAGAAAGAGTTTTGTGAAAAAGGAAGTAAGCTTCCAGCAGGTTTCCTGAAGAAAGAGGAAGCTTCCAGACTTCAAAAATATAAGAATAGTTTAGACTATTCATTGTTTCAAAGGATTAAAGGTTTAGAGAATAAAATCTAAACATGTTGAGTAATTTGATAAGACCCAAAGTAAAATACTTATATTAATATTGGGTTATTTATAAGAATAAGAATACTTACACTTAAATTTACACTTGTGGAAATACTTACAAGTAAAACAAGTAACTGTAATTTTGGTATTAAATAATTAGAATAACAGAGTATTCTTGGTTTCTTTTCAGAACATCATCTGTAAAAACTAATTAAGATTATAATGAGAGTAACTAACTGAGTAGCTGAATAACTAACAGAGTGGGTTTAGGTATTATGGTTATCATAATATTATATATGAATGTTGAATCAAAAAGAGAAACAGGTTTTAAATCTGATTTTGACATTTGAACTTGAGATGGTGTAAAAGGTGTAACTGTAATTAAAGATCACCAATGTTGTGTCGGAGGTAGATGGTAGGTGAAAAGTTAGGGAAAAGCAGAACAGATAACAAGAGCCTGAGAGGAATGGGTGATCTTGTATTTTTGATTTCTCTTGATTGAAAGAATGATTCATTATAAGAGTAGTGTTAATCTGAAATAAAGGTAGTTAAATGTAGAAAGTCTTAATTATATATGCCGATTTATGTGATATGTGATCTGATTTCATCTAACATATATTTCATGTATTCCAGATTTTGGTTGACACATGTTATGGGTCTAAATACAGTGTCTATATTTCAGTGGAATGATTTTTAGTAATCAAATGTTAATTTTTGGGTATTGGAAATATAAATCAGATTAAAGTAAAAGAGGCTTTTTGGGTGAGACATGCTGACTGTTGAGAAGCAGAGTAAAAATATTAAAAAGAAGTATAAACCGATGTTCGCAGAGGAGCGGACGAAGACAGGAGAAGTGAAAGTGGGTAAATGTTAGGTGTTTTCCAAAGGCTAAGAGGTCACGTAGGAACCACCCATGTGGACGGTTGAGTTGTCACATATACCATTCACATACACACACGTAAACAAAAGATATATAAACTCTAAAAAGGGGAAGCAAAAGGTTCTTTGTTCCTGGTGTCGGAGTAGAGCTAACATGATGCAGAAGGATCAACAGCAGAGGACAACGCCCTGGAATCCACGGACAGGCTAAAGGCTCCTCACCACCTGTAAAAGAACAAGATCCGTGTACCCACCATTCCGGGATTCCTGATTTGACCGCTGCCCTGCTCTCTGCCCCAAAGACCCCAACTCTGCTGCAATGAACTTGGTGAATGGACAAAGGTCACCGATTGACTGGGATCTAAGAGTCTAAAGGATATAAAAGACTGGATCTGCTTTGTTCCATATTAAGGGGATTTTTGTCTCAACAAGACAGAATCCTGACCAAGAACGTCGAAATTTCTGTTGCCAAGGGACATTACATCTACTGGGTATGAGTCCAACTGTCTCCTAAAGCCTCTTAGAAAATCTAGTGATAGGATAAGAAAGGGATAGATAATGGGGTTGTAATCTGACATTTAAAAATTGTTGATCGTAATCGGTAAATTGTTTGAAATAAGTTGCTGTCGCTTAACTCAGCTAAAGCTACTAATAAAAATATATAAAATTTTGTTGACGATTGTGGACATTGAAATTAATTCTGAGTCCGGAATTACTAATATTTCTTCTGATCATTGTAAAGTCTATGTGCACGGTTCTAGGAAAATGGTGGCTCCATAGGTTTCTTTGGCAATGAGTAAATAATCACCCTGGGGTTCGAGCCGAGCCACTAAAAACTATCTAATCTGCAACAAGTGCTCGTTATTACAAGGGAGAGAGCTGCCGTTAATAAAAGTGATTGTTGGAACTTAGTAACCGTGAGAGCTACTGGGTTAATTGTTCGAATAATTGAAAAGGGTGATAACTTTTGGATTGAAGGCAGTCAGAGATTAGACAAGTCCTCCCGCCACCAGCTTAAACAGAATGTTTTCTAGACTGTCCGTGGAATAAAAGCCCTAGGAACTAGAAACTTTCTGGACCCTTTAACTGGAGAGCTGGTCAATAGTCTGTCTGTGAGATTTGAGAGGGTTTAGGTGGGGCTGGCTATTGCAAAATAACAAACAAGGGCCAGCTTGGTTTAGGGTATTTTTCTCCATTCATAAGTAAAGGGAGCTCTAGGACTGTATTTATTAATATTGTATAAATACTGTACTCTACAGGTGTGGTAAAATGGCAGAATAAAGCTGTAGCTTCATCTAAACCTCTGGTTTAGATAGTATTTTCAGTTCTTTATAAACTGAAAATACTATCAGTTTATAAACCTTACAAACCACACAGTAAGATTTGTGTTACCATCTTACTGTATTTTTTTTATCTTTAATGTAGTTATCATCCTCACTATTTGAAGGAATGCTGCTCTACAAATATATTTGCCTTCAAAGTATCATTTCTGCTTCTACATCCTGAAAAGCAGCTCATTTTTAGATTTGAATATTTCAGCAAAAGGTTTTAAAACAAAAAGTAATTCTCTTGTTTTTATCCTGACTGAAAACAGGACAGCTTATGAGACTGAAGCAGATCAATATTTGCTACAAACAGTTTCACTGCCAGATTACCACACTGCTTTATAAATAGAGGTCAAACTAAAAATGGCTGTTTAATAAAAAGTCAGGCGTGAAAAAATGAGGTTGGTGAAACAGCAGAAAACAAACACACAGATGAAAAGCAAACACAGCATAAGAAAGACTAGCAGCAAACCAAGCGGTTGTGTTTGGCATCTTCACAGTGATTCCAGTTAACCACGAGATTTTCTGTAAAGACTCATACGGAGCCCTCTGGGGGACATGCTTGTCCTTCTAAGTAAGTGTCCAATAAAATATCTAAAAATACAATTTAAATGATGCGATCGTTACTTATTAGAAAGTGACGCTGCAAACTCTGGCGTTGTTAGTTTTCACACCTCCTGTTTTTAGCTGTAGATTGTTGATTCACTTTTCTCCTCTTTTTTTGGTAAGTTTCTTAAAATTAACTCCCTTGTGACCAACTACCTTCGAAAGACGTAAATAATGTTTATCTTTCTGTCTAATAGAACGGCTGGAACAACCGTACAGGATACAGACTTTACATATTTTGATGCTGGATCAATAGAAATAAATGGGCTAAATTTACTTCTTGCCCTCCATATGCATTGGGTGACGTCAGTGCTAATCAAACAGCTGCAGCTGATCCAGAAGCTGCTGCTCGCGTTCTCACTAAAACCAGGAAGATAGAGCACATGACACCAGTTTTAAAGTCCCTGCACTGGCTCCCTGTAGCTCAGAGAATAGACTTTAAAATACTGTTGTTAGTTTATAAATCACTGAATGGTTTAGCACCACAATACATTAAAGATCTGTTATTGCTGTACCAACCGTCTAGACCCCTCAGATCTTCTGGTTCTGGTTCTGCTCTGCATCCAGAACCAGAACCAAACGAGGAGAAGCAGCATTCAGTTTCTATGCACCACAGATTTGGAACAAACTTCCAGAAAACTGTAAAACAGCTGAAACACTGGGTGCCTTTAAATCTCAACTTAAAACCCACCTGTTTAGAGTTGCTTATGGCTAAATTAGAATTAGAGTGTGGGTTTTTGATGTCTTTGATGTTTTTATGTTTTTAATGTTTTTAATTTCTTTTTATTTCTTTTCTCACTGTCTATGTTTTTAATGATGTATAGCCCCCCTAGAAAACGTCACAGTTAATCGACATTTAACTAAAGTCCTACCGGGAAAGGTTAGAGTCCTTGTCAAATGGCGGTTTGACTAAAGGCCGAAGGATTGGAGTCCCAGTTGACAGTGTTTCAACTAAAGTCTGAAAAACCTAGAGGTTGGAGTCCTTGTCAAATTGTGTTTTTGACTAAATTCCCAGAGGGTTAGAGTCCCAGTTAAATGGCGTTTAACTGAAGTCTTAAAAGGGGTGCGGGTTTTAATGTTTTTATCCTTTTTAATCTGTGTTTTCTTTTTTTAAAAATCTATCTTTCTCACTCTTCATTCAATGTTACATGCTGTTTTTACTTTAATTATGTAAAGCACTTTGAAATGCCTTGCTGCTGAAATGTGCTATGCAAATAAAATTTGATAGTTTGATTGATAAATCACCTGAAACCCAGCAATTTGTAATATATTTTTTAAATTTACAATTAAAATATACTTTCATACAAATACATGCAAATTGAATTTTTAAAATGATCATCCAAAGTATAACTTTAGTAATATATTTAATTAGAATTTAAAGTATATTCTAGAAAAAATATACTTTTAGAAAGTGGACCACTTATATGGAGAGCCATATTTAAAATATACATAAGTATACTAATGTATACTATTTTTTATTTTTACAAGGGATTACTCCATGTTAGATAAGGTTTGCTAACTATCTAGGCAACATGTCAAGCCAGTGAATTAGCAATCGGAAAACCACAGGATGCTGCGAGTAATTCTGACCCGACTGATATATTCTGCTGAAGAGATTGACTCACTGGATGAACATGGCCTTCCAGCCTCCACTTCAGAAATATTAGAAATCCTGAACCAAAAACAGGAGTCAGGAGCTGTTCAGAAAAATATTGTATACTTGTAAAATTTAATTAGCCTTTCTCTTCAAATTATTCTTCCCTTCTATCAGGAGCAATGCTATGTAAATACTGACATTTAAATTACTTTTTTAGCTATAGCTTTTTAGCTAATTTTAGCTTTTTCATAGATTTTTTTCACTCTGTAATGATTATGTTACTGTAGGTCAGAGGTCCCCAAACTGTGGGGCGCCCCCCCAACCGTGCCATTGCAGGAGGGGGCGTGGGAAGCTGTCTGGGTGAAAAAAAAACAAAACAAAAAAAAAAACACATGAACGCTGTATGCGCTCGGTTTTTACCTTAGAATGGCCAACTCTGTTATTCCTCTGTCTGAAACTGTTGAGCGAGGGTGAGGGGGGGCGGGGGGGAGGGGTTGTGCCGTGTTTGTCTTTTGATTTTTACCCAGGAAGCATTTCGGCTAAACCGTGAGTGAAACCACCATTGGGACTGACTAGTATACCATTGGGGAATGCAATTTTAACATTAAATACACCTTTCTCAACAGGCGAGGGTGCATTTTCTCTGTTTATAATCAGACATTTAAACGACTTGAAACCATTCCTTCCTCCTTAAAAAGGAATGGTTTAAGCAGAAATAGCTTGGAAACCACTGAGGGGGTACAGGAGAAAAAGTTTGGAAACCACTGCTGTAGGTCAACATGCTAGCCTAGATGCTATTATTAGTATTTTAGCTAGCTTTAACCTTATATCTAATTGTACCTTATAAACCACTGTGACCCTACAGCTTAGTTATGAAAGCACTGTTCTGTACCAATTTTGATGCTCTTTGGGTGGGATTTTTGCATTGTTCAAAAGTTTTTACTCCTCAACAGTTTTTCTGTAGGATTATACATGATTATGCTGTTGTGCTGCTTCTGTCTAAGTCCTCTGCAGTTGAATTCAAATCATTCTGCAATTTTCACCAAAAATACTCAGCATACAGCATTCACACAGCATTTTTGCAAGAAATACCAATTTTTCTAGTTATTATTCTTCTTCTAAACACCACTGACCAGGATTACTAAAATGTGTCTGAGGTCATCATGGGATATTAGAAGCAGATTTTAGTTTCATTTTCACTAACAACCCCAGCAGGCAAATTTCACCTGGATTTAAGTGATGCCTATGGTCAGGCTAATTTTTCATTGGTTCAGACTCATGTTGAGGCCTTCTTTTAGATTGTAGATGAACTAGATACAGTGGTTCTTAACCTTTTTTGAGGTACTGAACCCCCAGTTTCATATGTGCATTCACCAAACCTTTCTGTAGTGGGTTATGATCCACCCCCACCCCCCATTACTAATATAATTAGCGTATTATATTAGTAATACACTAATATAATGGGGTATTACCACCATTATATTAGTGGTAATACAACTAATATAATGTCATTATATTAGTTGTATTACCACCCCCACGCCACTAGAGGCAGTACCAACCCCAAAAAGATGCGACTAAGGAGCAGATTTAGACTATAGAATTTGGTAAAAACTGAGTTTTGCTGAAGTAATTAAACACACAAGTTCAAATCCATGCTGAGAGTGGATCTCCTTCAATCAGTGCTCCTCCGCAGCTCTGATTGGCTAAGGAATGTAACGTGATCCTCTACAGCAAGTGACGGTGTTACGTCAATCCGCGTTTCCCCATCAGATACGGTTCCCCCTATGTTAAAATCTCCCATCAGATAGCGTTCCCCCACTGTAAAACAGGGGGAACGGTATCTGATGGGAGAGTTATGTCCATCAGATAGCGTTCCCCCACTGTAAAACAGGGGGAACGCTATCTGATGGGAGATTTATGTCCATCAGATAGCGTTCCCCAACTGTAAAACAGGGGGAACGCTATCTGATGGGAGAGTTATGTCCATCAGATAGCGTTCCCCCACTGTAAAACAGGGGGAACGCTATCTGATGGGAGATTTATGTCCATCAGATAGCGTTCCCCCACTGTAAAACAGGGGGAACGGTATCTGATGGGTGATTTTAACATAGGGGGAACGGTATCTGATGGGTGAAATATGTCCATCAGATAGCGTTCCCCCACTGTAAAACAGGGGGAACGGTATCTGATGGGTGATTTTAACATAGGGGGAACGGTATCTGATGGGTGAAATATGTCCATCAGATAGCGTTCCCCCACTTTAAAACAGGGGAAACGGTATCTGATGGGTAATATTAAGCATTAAATTGCATTGCCCTGTTTTTAATTCACATAGCACTAGGCTATCTATCATTATAATTATAATATATATATATATATATATATATATATATATATATAACATATATTATGTATTTCAATTATATGTATAAAATATATATTATTTATTATAACATATATTATGTATTATAATTATATGTATAAAATATATATTATTTATTATAATTATAATATGTACAAAATATATATTTATTATATTTATTATAATTATTAGTATTATTACTATTAGTTTCCCGCAAAAACGTGAAGAAAGTGTGACAACTTTGCCGAAACATGTTGTTTGAGCTTTCACGGTGTCCGTAGTTCCTCAGACAGGCGCGCCGAACAAGCTCGTGCTTGCTACGCGCATGCTTTCTCAGTGCTCATCACGAGCACGCGCCTATTTTGCCGCGTGGGCGGGGCGGAGCGGCAAGAAGACGAAGGGGGAACCGTATCTGATGGGGAAACGCGGATTGACGTAACAACGGCAAAGCAGCGCGTCATTACACAAGTCTGTCTTTATCTCCACGGCAGAGGCTCCGCCGAACCCCTGAGACCGACTCATCGAACCCCAGGGGTTCGATCGAACCCAGGTTAAGAACCACTGGACTAGGACTTGAAGCTCCTTCTGTTAATTTGGATTACAAAACTGGATGACTGTACTAAAGGATAAAATGCCAAACTTTGTCTTTTTGCTTCTCTTGGGAATCCACAGCACTGCAGCTGGTAACTTAATATATTTTTATTTTTACTTTGTTTGATTTGAATACTGTGTCCGAATTCAGGGTCTGCATCCTTCGAAGGACCGTGACAGCGTGAAGCAGAGAGCGGAGAAGAAAAAAGAAAAACCCAACGGAGCCGAAGTTTGTTTTTCAGTCATGTATTACTGATTTCTATATTATTCTTCACCTTTTATAGTAAAGGATGTTCCACAGTAATAAAGGAAATCTCTTAGTTTGATTCTAAAATGTTCAAATGTGTAATGCACTTTCCTACAAGGAATACAGATGATTCATTTACAAATATAATACTCTCCACATCGCAGATAGGACATTACCGTTATTATGTTTGAAGGCTTAACTTTAATTAATCAATCAAACCGATGTGCTCTGCTTTGAAATACTTTATAAACCAAACATTTTTCAACCAGACCTGTCTGATTAATAACGGTGTTTAACTATCTCTCATTGGGGAAAGCTAGCGGGAGTTTTTATAACAGTGTGCCAGGAGTTAGGCGTTTTCTCTCAGTATATATGCCCAGAAACACATGCCTGCCCAAAAATGCATCCCCTGTCGCGGGAGCGCGCATCGCTCTAAGCTCTCGCATATTGACGAGAAAACGGACTGAAATAGGACCGAAGAGGAAATTTTAAAGATATTTGTAACATTATCACGTTTCTTAGCCACGTAATCCCTAAAACGGTGGGTTTTATTTTGCAAATTACTTGAAATAAATACGGTTTTTACACCTTTATTGACACATATGAGTCAAACTTTTTTCAGTCCATTGTAAACGTTCTCTGCAAATGGTTTGAAATTCTCTGCTTAGACTTTTGATACCATAATAGCTTAAAAGCATTACAAAACAGAGGCCCACTATGTAGAACATTTTATATCATGCTTAACTTTGTAGTCTGTTAATGTAGGAGGGAATGCATTTTAATTTATGAGCCTGAAAATATTTGCATCCGTCTTGTTGATATGAAACTTACAGCTTTAGCTCAGAGAACAAATGTCTTTACATAGAAAAGGTGAAATCCTTTCAGCTCTTTATTTCCCCCAATTAGCACAGAGATGCATATTTTGGCAATATGGATTTTGAGCCTGCCAAAATATGCATGCGCTCTCCCTCTCTATTCTCCTCAAATATTGTCTTACTGATTTAAAACTTAGACCAGCAGTTCATGGAACTATTCTGGTTATGTAGAAAAAGTTATTTTTCTACATAACCAGAATGTAGAAAAATAACATTTTTTCTATTCTGCGCTATCTTATTTCTCCAAGATAGCGCAGGGATGCACTGATATTGGGTTTTGTCAACATAAAGCTTAGTCTTAATCATCAATATTTGTTTGGTAGCTCATTTTTTGAGAAGGCGACATCATGTTCCTGACATGTAAGGAGGAAAAAATAACTAACTCTAGGACCATAAGCAACTGTGTGTGTGTGAGAGAGAGTGAGTGTGTTTGTATTTATAGGTGTGTGTGTATATATATATATATATATATATATATATATATATATATATATATATATATATATATATATATATATATATATATATATATAGCTCAAGCTCCCAGGCCTCTGGTAGAGGATGAAAGAGGGCTACTGGAATATATTTTTATATTTATATATTTGTGTGGGTTTGTTTGTATATATATAGTAGGATATACACACTTTATACATATTATCAATGTTTTTCCTTTCGTATTACAACAACTTTTAAACTTACTTAGCAATTTATAAGATTTTGTTAGTTCTAGGCTAAGTTCTAGCCTAGAACTTAACCGTAACCCTAACCCAACAGTCTGTTCTTCATTAATTATGATATTGACTCTTTCCTGGTCGGTTGCTTCCAGTAGGATCGGAGAATCGTTGACGACGTGCGACGGCCAGTGCATTTTCCTTTGACCTTCCGTTTAACCACTGAGTCGTTGGACCAGATGGGGAAGGTCATCGAGATAGCTTGAATCCTAACCCTAATCCATATTGCATATGCATCCCTTTGCTAATTTGAAGTATTAAAGAGTTAAGAGTGAAATAACTTTTTCTACAAAACCAGAATAGTTCCATGAACTGCTGGTCTAAGTTTTAAATCAGTAAGACAATATTTGAGGAGAATAGAGAGGGAGAGCGCATGCATATTTTGGCAGGCTCAAAATCCATATTGCCAAAATATGCATCTCTGTGCTAATTGGGGGAAATAAAGAGCTGAAAGGATTTCACCTTTTCTATGTAAAGACATTTGTTCTCTGAGCTAAAGCTGTAAGTTTCATATCAACAAGACGGATGCAAATATTTTCAGGCTCATAAATTAAAATGCATTCCCTCCTACATTAACAGACTACAAAGTTAAGCATGATATAAAATGTTCTACATACTGGGCCTCTGTTTTGTAATGCTTTTAAGCTATTATGGTATCAAAAGTCTAAGCAGAGAATTTCAAACCATTTGCAGAGAACGTTTACAATGGACTGAAAAAAGTTTGACTCATATGTGTCAATAAAGGTGTAAAAACCGTATTTATTTCAAGTAATTTGCAAAATAAAACCCACCGTTTTAGGGATTACATGGCTAAGAAACGTGATAATGTTACAAATATCTTTAAAATTTCCTCTTCGGTCCTATTTCAGTCCGTTTTCTCGTCAATATGCGAGAGCTTAGAGCGATGCGCGCTCCCGCGACAGGGGATGCATTTTTGGGCAGGCATGTGTTTCTGGGCATAACACCGCCCCTTTCTGTTTGCTGTAGCGAGTTGTACTTGTCAAAGGTGGGGAAAAGATGGACGCATTTGAAGGACGGATTTGAAGGAGTCTTTGAATTCGGATGCTATTCAGCCTACAAATCTGTCCTTCGAAGTATGCAGACCCTGAATTCGGTCACAGCTTATAAATTCATATTGAGAGAATGTTCAAATGTAAACATCTGACTGGCTTACTGAATAACCTGACAACCAACAAATTAGTTCAGTTTAAAACATTAACATTTTTCAACTTTCAAGCAGTTAATAAAAGAAAAATCTAATTTTCAGGAACTATTGTCTTTCTGTTATTTACTGTTTAATATGTACATATCTTTAGAAAGACTCAACTCAAACACTGTTAAAGTTAGAAAAGTCTGAAATATGGTAATGTGACGTGAAGAACAGTGGACCCTAGAAATATGCAAAATTTCCATAACTATAGATTATTTAATGTATTGTTTTACTAATGAATTCTGGGTATCATTGCACAATATTTTTTTATTTTTTATGTCAGCAATGACCAAGAATTTTCTCTTAAGTTCATTATGAACTAATTAACAAGAATCAACAAAAATCTATATTGAATGTGTCATATTGAATATGAAATTAATTTGTTTAGAAAATCTTTAGCCCAAAAGCCAAACTTCAGTTTATTACAGTTTGAGTTGCTTCCATTAAAAAGGAAAGGTTATACTGACAACATTTTTGATAGTTAGAAACTGTCAAAAACGATCAAATATAGAAACAGTCTCTTGCAGATTTTTGGTTTCACCCCAAAGTAAAATATATTATTTACTGTTTTTTCTGAACTTGTGTGGTTCAGAAAAAAAACAGAAGTATAGTTCTAAAAACAACCTATAATTGACTTTTGTGTAAAGGTGAAACTGTTTGAATTTGAATTCTTTTTCA
The DNA here is from genome assembly GCF_051168715.1 of Poecilia mexicana. Lineage (NCBI taxonomy): Eukaryota > Metazoa > Chordata > Actinopteri > Cyprinodontiformes > Poeciliidae > Poecilia > Poecilia mexicana. The sequence goes on along the minus strand of NW_028263380.1, from coordinate 24,648,090 downwards.
AAAACAGAGACCAATGATGATGTTCAGATATTATAAAATATTAGTTGAAAACATGTCACATATCTTTTTATATGAATGAAGACAATTGCAAATATATATTTTTTTTAATTTGAAAAGTTTGCAAAATATAAACTACAATTTAAGAGAAGAACAATTGTGTAATAAATATTTGACTCACAATGTTTGATGTTTAGTGAATACACCCCTCAAAAATCCACATAATGATGAAAAGTTTCTGAAAGGTCTTCTATTGAATACGTCAGTTGTTATTGCTAATGTAGTTGCTGCTGTTTGGTTCGTTTAACTTGCAGAGATGTTAAGTTATTTTGGTTTTTTGTCTCAAAACACATTCTTTTTTCTCAGTGTCCCATTCTCTTAAGTATATTTTCACTGCGTCTTCTCGAGTCCCAAACTTCCCAGAGTTTGTCGCTGTTGGGTTTGTTGATGATGTTCAGATGATGGTCTATGACAGCAACACTGAGAAAGCAGTGCCAACACAGGACTGGAGTGAGAAGATAGGCCAGTGGTACTGGGACAGAGACACTGAAATAGGTCTGGCAGAACAGCATCGCCGTATCACTGACATTGAAATCTATAAGCAGCGCTTCAACCAAACTGGAGGTTTGTGTTAATTTCAATATTTATTGATCATTTTCGTTTTTGTTTATAGGAAGTAGGTCATGCTAAACACAAACACAAAGAACCTGATATGTACAGACTTTACTGAGCAGAGTATTTGTTAATATACATACTGTAGATCTACTGTTCAAAATAAATTAAGATTGATGCGACATTTCTTTTACTAACCAAATGAGTCACTTATTATCTTACCAAAGATATATTATTAAACATTGATAATTAACAAATCATAAATAAAATTCATTCTTAATTAACCACTGGAGATAGGCACCAGACCCCTTCACAACACTGCATGTTTAGTATTGAATAATGGTTGGATGGATGGAAATAAAATTAATTATTAAGACCCAAACTCAGAAATGCGGTTTAAACAACAGTTATATCACAATAGCTACCAGTGATGTTGAACATTGTATGAATTAAAAAAAGGGGCTTTATTTTATTAGTGCTAAAGAAAATATTTAAACCAACATTATCGAGTTTTAAAATAGTACAGATTTCCCTGTTGGGGGAAAAAAAACAGTTTGTGTTCTCAGGAACATCTCTAGGATTGATAGATAGTGGGGTTTTATGTACCAAGGCCGACGGAAGCTGTTGCTGTTGAATGTTGCATTTTCAGACAAAATGGCTCATCATTTGTTCAATATCAGTTGTAGAAAATGCATAACAACCTGATATCTGATTCAGTTTCCATTCTCTTCCTTTTCCTGGTAGATTCCTTAAACCTCTTCTCTCCTAAGTTGTTTAAATGTATATAGTCAAAACAACTTTTAGAGTACCATATTTTCCGCACTAAGGCGCACCGGATTATAAGGCGCACTGTCGGCTTTTGAGGAAATTGAAGGTTTTTAGGTGCGCCTTATAGTGTGGAAAATACAGTAGATGTAGTTTTATTTCATAACCTTTAAGGTGTGTCCATAAAGAAAATTGCTACTAAATAAAGTTGTGGTTAAAAGAAAGCATGTCTTTTTTCAAATAGCTTTTAGCAATAGAAAATAAACCTATTTCCTCTGTTGGAGGTTCTGACAAGAAAGAAATGTTCAGAAACTGATGCTGCAGTGAGACCATGTGCAGCAGAGAAATATAAGAGAAGGTTTGATGTTTCCTTCATTTAATTTAAATCGATAAAAGCAATAAACATACACACATACAAATACATACAGTAAAAAAATCTCAAAAGTAAAATAATTTTGAAACTTTTGGATTGTTTAAATCTTTATTGAATAAAAACATGGAGATGGTTTATGCTGAAGGCCTCACAACATTCTCAGCAACATGAATGAGAAACAGGGAATGCACTCTGAATAAGGAAGATCTGGGTCCAACCAGAACCAGAACCAATCAGATCAGTGGTTTTATCCTCTGTGGTTCCTCCAGGTAGATGATCTGGTTCCTCTCTGGTTCCTCCAGGCTTCATGTCTCTCCTCAGTCCATAGACTGAAGCTCTGCTGGACTCACACTGATCCAGACTGGGAGAGGAACTGGACCAGCTGGTTCAGTTACTAGTTTTTCTTCTCAGTTTGTGTTCTGGTTTCCTTCAGTGAAATGCCTTGAATAAAAATGTCCCCTGAACCTGTGGTCTATAATATCACATCACAACATTGTCATCAGGCTTGTCAACTTGCTGTCTGATGTCCCGTGGTCGATCTGTATAGCTAAATAAATTAGATTAAGCTGTTAAAAGACCACAATGGCTATGTACCTCTGAGTCATGTTTAGTTGTGCTTTATTTAATCAGAGCAGATAAACTCTGCAGTTTAATATACATTCTGTGGATCTACTGTCATCACAGCTGTATTTGATGACAGCTGCAAGGGATTATACTTAGAATTTCTGTTTCTAATATATCTGCAGTGACTGTTGTGTGGCAATTAATGAATTTGCTGTCAGAGTAATACATAATCTCAATTAAATTTTATGCCATCTCTGTCTTTCAGATGTTCACATTGTCCAGAGAATGTACGGCTGTGAGTGGGATGATGAGAGTCAGCAGGTTACTGGCGGCTTTGAACAGTACGGCTATGATGGGGAAGACTTGATAATATTGAACATGGAGGCAAGCACATATATTGCTGCAAAACAACAGGCTGTAATGACTAAAAACAAGTGGAACAATGACAGAGGAAGGAAGGAGCACATAAAGAACTATTTCAACCAATTGTGTCCAGGGTTCCTGAGACAGTTTGTTGGCCATGGAAGGAGCTTTCTGATGAGAACAGGTATAGTCAGATAACCTGGTTTTATTTGAATAAACTGATTATTTAAATTTTCTGTTTTACTAGGATTATCTAAAGCAAATTTTATAACTCTCACCTTGATAGCAATTTCTTCACTACATTTTGACTCCATGACTCAAGGCTGAGGATAATCTCCAGTTCTGATACATTTCTGTCTACTTTTCATATTATAAATTGTTTATATTTGACCTTTATGTGTCTCCATCTCTAGATCTTCCATTAGTTTACTTTCTCCAGAAGTCGTCCTCCTCTCAAATCAGCTGCCTTGCTACAGGTTTCTACCCCAACAGAGCAGAAATATTCTGGAGGAAAGATGGAGAGGAGATTCATGATGGTGTGGAGAAAGGAGAGATCGTCCCTAACAATGATGGGACCTTCCAGATGAGTGTTGACATTGATCTGTCATCTGTTGCACTTGAAGACTGGCCCAAGTACGAATGTGTGTTTCAGCTCTCTGGTGTCAGTGAAGACCTCGCCATTAGACTGGAGAAAACGGGAATCTTGACCAATGAATGCAAGTAATCATATAAAGTACTATGTTTATTTTAGGTGGGGTTTTAGATTTGCATTCAATTCTAGGGCTTAGGAAGCTAAAACAAATGTTTTGCTGCTAATACAATCTGCTCCAGCTTCTGTTTTGTTCTTTCTAAAACTTTGATTTATTAATGTTAAGGTTTCATGTTTTCTACATTTAAAGATATGCATTGTTGAATTAGCCATGCGTAGACCAGTGTTTCTCAATTCTGATTGTCAGGGACCACTGTACTGTATGTTTTAAACATTTACCTTCTCACACACACCTGATAAACGCGTGGATGAGTTTCTCTAGATCTCACTGAGACATTAGTCCTCTGATCCTGAAGATGTTCTTCAGGTGATAGAAGGCCAACTTTGTGACTGTCTTTATGTGGCTCTGAATGTTCAGGTCAGAGTCCATCACTACTCCCAGATTTTGGGCCTGACTGCTAGTCTTTAGATGTAATAACTGAAGCTGTGTGTTGATTCTAAATCATTCCTCTTTAGGTCCAAATTTAAAAAATTCTAAAATTCTGTTTAGCTGGAGAAAGTTGTAGAATGGCCTAGTCAAAGTCCAGATCTAAACTCAATCAAGAATCTGTGGCAAGATCTGAAAACTTCTGTTCACAAATGCCCTCCATCTAATCTGACTGAGCTTGTGCTGTTTTGCAAAGAAGAATGAGCAAAATTTTCAGTCACTAGATGTGCAAAGATGGTAGAGACAAACCCTAAAAGACTTGCAGCTGTAAATACAGCAAAAGGAGGTCCCACAAATTATTGACTCATTGGGACTGAATACTTTTAGACACCACACTCAGTATTTTACTTTTTAATGTTTTGTATCATGTATAATTTTCTTTCAAATTAAATTCCAATTAAATACATGTATGTGGTTGTAATGTGACAAATATGGAAAGGTTCATGGGGCATGAATATTTTTACAAGCCACTGTATGCAGGGCATTGGTCCCCGAGGAGTGGAATTGAGACACACTGGCTTTGACAAACTGGGATAAAATACATGAATAAACCTGGCACTCTATATGAGTATGACTTTGGTTTTCTCAACAGCAAATACCAACAATGCAAACATCCTCTTGGCTGCTTTGGCTGTTCTTGGTGTCTTTGGTTTCATTGGTCTCATTGGTGGGATTATTGCATTCATTCTTTACAAGAAGAATAAAGGTGAGAGATGGATATTTTATCTTCTTTTTGAATGTATTTTCATTGTTGATCTTTACTCAATGATATAGACCTGATTAAATATTAAAACTGCTATGGACAATGACACATTGATGTAGCCTTGTTTGTAGGCCTACAATTTTCACCTAGGTTTAAACCAGGAACAACTTCCTGATCATGCTTGGTTTAGTAAGGCAGGAAAAAAGAAAAAAATAATTCAGCATTTTTTTTTTTTTGCCAAGTTTAGATTTTGAATCATACAAAATTGGTAAATAATGGAAATATACAAGAGACCTGAAACTGGGCTCAAAACATTCACATTTGATTTAATATGAATGAATGTGGTCCTTTTTCCAGTTTTGATAAGGTAATTAAGTAGGGGTGTATAAAAGGAATCAGTATTCAGTGTTTGAGAACCAAACATGAAAAAACAGTGGTAAATATGAAATATTATTTGCATTTGTCCTTACTAGATGAAAGACAAATACATTTTAATCTAAAGCATCCTTAAACATTTGAGTTGTGCAGGGTACTGTTTGCTGGAATGCCTAGAAATGAAGTGATTTGCTTTAATTAAAGAAAAAAAATCAGTTAATTGTAATATTAAGAGTTAGATAGAACTTCATTCTTATACAGCAGCAGCTCCTCTGTGACTGAGTTTGTTTGTGGTACTGATTATTCAGTTCTCATGGAATATCTTTGAGGCAGATGAGAAACTGATAATTTCTAATTGTAAAAATTCTCCTCATTTGACCCATGATGGCAATGAAACCAGATTTTTGTCTTTTTATATGGCAGTGTTGTCTAAAGCAAATCCTAGGAGATTGATTTCACCTGGTCCTCACCACTAACAGAGGAGTGGCAGAAAAGTGCAACAGAGTGGTGTGACAGAGGGGAGTGACTACCTGGTCTATGAGGGCCAGAATTTTTGCTGACTGGCAGGTGTTCACATACTTATTTACAGTAGTAACACAGAAATAAATTATAAAAAATAATACATTGTAATTTCTGGATTTTATTTTTTAGATTATCTCTCTCACAGTGGACATGTACTTAACCCTTGTGCGTGTGAGGACTAAGGCAAATGATACAAGTGATACGGGTGTGGGGTCAGTTGGATCCCATTTGTAAACACAAGGGTTAAGATGACAATGTCAGACCCCTCCATGATTTCTAAGTGGGAGAACTTGCAAAGTCGCCGGGTATTCAAATACTTATTTTCCTCACTTTACATGTTGAGTCAATGTTAGATGGATCTCAATTTGGAACTATAACCGATAAACTATTGGTTATGGTTCCAATATAGATTCAGGTCAACATATACTTACCGGGCAGTACATCTTGCTAGTACTAGGTTGGACCCCCTTTTGCCTTCAGGACTACCTTAATCCTTCATGGCATAGATCCAACAAGGTACTGGAAACATTCCTCAGAGAGTCTGGTACATATTGACATGATACCATCACCCAGTTGTTGCAGATTTGTCAGCTGCACATCCATGATGTGAATCTCCCATTTCACCACACCCCAAAGGTGCTCTATTGGATTGAGACCTGGGGACTGTGGAGGCCATTTGAGTACAGTGAACTCATTGTCGTGTTCAGGAAATCAGTCTGAGATGATTTGCGCTTTATGACATGGCACGTTATCCTGCTGAAAGTAGCCATCGGAAGATGGGTACACTGTGGTCATAAAGATATGGACATGGTCAGCAACAATACTCAGGTAGGCTGTGGCATTGATACGGTGCTCAATTGGTACTAATGGGCCCTAAGTGTGCCAGGAAAACATCCCCCACACCATTTCACCACCATCACCAGCCTGAACCGTTGATACCAGGCAGGATGGATCCATGCTTTCATGTTGTCATGCCAAATTTTGATCCTATTATCTGAATGTCGCACCAGAAATTTAGACTAATCAGACCAGGCAACATTTTTCCAATCTTCTATTGTCCAATTTTCGTGAGCTTATGCGAACTCTAGCCTCATTTTCTTGTTTTTAGCTGACAGGAGTGACACCCAGTATGGACTTCTGCTGCTGTAGCTCATCCGCTTCAAGGTTTGATATGTTGTGCGTTCAGAGTTGCTCTTCTGAATACCTCGGTTGTAATGAGTGGTTATTTGAGTTACTGTTGCTGTTCTATCAGCTTGAACCAGTTTGGCCATTCTCCTTTGATCTCTGGCATCACTGGACATTTTCACTTTTTCAGACCATTCTCTGTAAACCCTAGAGAAAATCCCAGTAGGTCAGCAGTTTTTGAAATACTGAGACTAGCCTGTCTGGCACCAACAACCATGCTAAGTTCACTTCAAAATTACTTTAAATCACTTTTCTTCCCTGTTCTGATACTCTATTTTGAACTGCCTCAGATCCTCTTAACTATGTCTACATGCCTAAATCCATTGAGTTGCTAATTCAACATTTACGTTAATGAGCAGTTGGACAGGTGTACCTAATAAAGTGGATGGTGAGTGTATATTGCTTAAATTAGAACATGATGAACCCTTACCCAATAATAAAATGCTCTCATCCAGAGCTCAAAGAAGCAGAGGGGAGAGTAGGAGAAGAGTGTGACAAATGGCATACATTGATTAGATGTTGGCATTTTAATCATTACAATTCGACCACACATTGATTCAATGACAGCTTTTCAACAATAGTTAATTAAGTAGAATTGGATGATTGTTTGATGGTTGATGCACCATCAGTCATGAACCTTAACCAAAAATCAACCCTTTTGACAATAGTTTAACATTGAATATTTTGCTATCAGGGAAGACATTCACAATCTACTCTGTTTTTATCACTAGCTCTATACGTTCTGAAAGTACTTCTGTTTTATGATGTTGGAGACTGTTTCAGAATCCCTTCTGTACATTTTACACCAGTTTGTAGAACATGTATTCACATTTTTAATGTTACAGCTGTGGTGAACGGTCAGCCTCAAGAGGAAATGAAATGTCTTCAGAACCCTGAAATAGCACAAACAGATCACCACCAAGAAGTGAGTTGATGAATGTTTAAGAAACCTGTTTTTAATCTGTGTATAACATTTGACTGCAGAAGATGGAAGTTTGTTTGAAAAATGAAAAAACAGTTTGATTATTTTAAATAGGACATTTATTTTCATGTTAAATGTTTTTAAAAGTGATCATTTCATAAATTCTACTCTAAAATCTGTACTTTTGGAAGATTGTTATTCAGTTTACTTTTTGTATTTTATGGGTCTTATGAAATAGCTCTATATTTAAAAAAAAGAAAAACTAAGAGATTGATCCGTAATTTGCATTTCCAAAAGAAAATCATGGAGAAGTCAAATAGAAAATTAGCCTGCAGTGAATAAAGGGAGCATCTAGATCCAACACTCTTATTTGGTTAAATACCTGGAAAAAGAACCCAACTAAAAGTCCATTGGTTGAAAAAATTGTGAGGATTCCAAAACTGCTCTAAGAATCTAATCTTAACATGGTGTATCAAACTATGTTGCTAATGTCAACATAAAGTTTTCAGAAGAAAAACATCAAAAAGAGAAGACGTCGGTGTGTCAACACAGAAAACTCAAATCAATTTTCTTACAACAGAAAATGCTAAAGAAAAGAAAAAATGAACAGAAACAGAAGTAAGTTTAAATTTTAGACAGTTCTGTTTTTTAATTGATCTTTGAAACATTGAGAATTTTTCTTAGACAAGTTGATGTGGATACAGCACAAACGGATGCAGTGACTGAGCATTGAATTTAGAACAGGAGGCAAACAGGTTAGTCACTGGACAAATTGTTCTAGTTTTTTCACAAGACCTGAAGGTGTTACTGCTTAGTGTCTCACAACAATCTGATGATGTGTTGGAGGAAGATCTTTCCTTATATGGCAGCATCTAGAGACCAGGGTGGTGAAGATCAGGAACAAGTGATCACAGCTCAGCAGCAGCTGTGGTCACAAGTAATGATTTTGTCACAACTATTAGATTTTGTAGGACATAATTTAGTTTGTTGAATTAAATGTATGAATTTTCATCTCTAATTTTTTTAACTATGTCTATCTTTTTGTCTCTGTAGGTTCATCAATAATGTATGAAGGGAAGCTAAAATAGAACAAACATGATTTTTTAATCTTCATCAGAACTCTTGCTGCAGTGTTTTGGATCAACTGAAGACTTTTATTTACATTTTGTAAATTTTCTGATAGTAAATAATTATAGTACTCTAGCCTTGAAGTAACAAATCCATGAATTAGTTTTCAGCATCACTCCTGGATACAATATTTATAATTTTGGCAGTGTTCTGGAGGTGAAAGAAAGAAATTGTAGATTTAAAATCAGTACTTCGTTACTGTACTTAAGTGCAATTTTCGTGTATCAGTATTTTACTTAAGTAGATTTAATAATGGATACTTTCTACTTTTACTTCACTACATTTTACAGTAAGTATCTGTACTTTCTACTTCACTACATTTCTACAAAACTGTCGCGTTACTCGTTACATCCAAGTCTCGTTGCTCTTTTTTCCGTTAAAATGTGAAGTTCAGGGACTTAAGGTGGCGCCGTAAAATCCGAACAATAACGTGACTTAAGTGTCTGCTGTCACCCATCGCCTCCCCCTTTACTCGCACACAGAGCTCCAGACATGCGCAGTGATTTCCTCTGAGCGGGAGATGATGTCTGTCTGATCGTCAGCAATATAATAGCGCCGCATAAAGATATGGCGACATGTAAAATAAGCAGCGCTTCGCTTTCACTGACGGTGGGGATTTAATCCAACTTTTAGCGTCACTTGGAAGGAAAGCTTAAAGAAAGGTAAGATCTGTGGACGTGATGCTAGCAAAGCTAGCTGTACAGAGACACATGTTGCATTAGCGATGAAAAAAAGTTGTCAATTATTGTGTGGAGGTGTTGACTGAGGTGTCGCATATATGGGACAACGCTGTGACCAAAGTCTGCATTGATATGACATTCAGGAACGATCCGATTCTTCTGGACGGATCTTTACTGATTAAATTTATTTCAGCTCTAAGTATTTAATATCTAGGTGTTTTATGGGACTGTGGATCTTTCAGATCAATTTGAGAAGCAATTTTGATAGGAAAAACTTAATTTTTTTGTGTCACGTAGCTGGTCTTGGGTAGGTGGTCTTGACTTGGTCTTGGGTAGGTGGTATTGACTACAACTCTGCTACGGCTGCTTGGTTCAATGTCCTCCCCTGTCCACCCTTTCTTTTGGATTTCTTTCAAAATAAAAGCCACTAGTGGGAAAAAAAGGTGAAGTTCATGCTATGTTAGGACAGGAGACAAGATGTTTCCATCCCTGAAATTATGATGCATAGAATCACATATCTAAATCTAAAATATGTTACAGTGTAAACATAATAAAAACATGCTTTATCTGTGGCATTGTTCATTAAATGGCACATTTCTAATGTATTAAAATTAAATATGATCGGTTCACTTAATGATATTAGCGGTTAAGTAATGCATTCAGCAAGTACTTTTACTTTTAATACTTAAGTATTTTCAAAAGCCAGTACTTTTTAACTTTTACTTAAGTACAAATGTTAATGTGGTAGTTTTACTTTTACTTGAGTACATTTTTATCTGTGTATTTGTACTTTTACTTAAGTAAATTTTTTGAGTACTTTCTCAAACCACTGTTTAAAATGGATATAACATGGTTTTAAATCCTTCCTTTTAACATGTAAATCATTCAGTTAAGCCATTTTTGTATGGAGGACCAAAACTAACATAATTAAAAATAAAAGCAAAAATATATATTGTCTTTTCTTCACATGTGCTTTTTCAACAAGAAATGTATATTTTGTTTTTCCTTTACATTTACACGTGTTATATGTTAGATTGAAATTACTTTTTGAAATTAACCTTTAAGCAGGTATTATGTTTCATTGATGATTCTAATGTTAAATGCTATGTTTTCAATAGCTGTAACCAAGAAGAAATTGTAATTAATACAAATAAAATATTTAAAACATTCGTCTGTGTAATTAATCTAAAAGGTTTATTTATGAGCTGAGTTACTGAAATATATATTATTTCATTTCATTTTATTTATTTATTTATTTTGAACATGACAGAAGTATGAAATCACACACATAAACAAGGAATGCAAAAGACACATTTTTGTACCACAATAATCTTATGCTTGAAAAGGAGTAGGGAGAAGTAAGCAACTTATAAACTTCTACCCTATAAACTCGCACCATATTTTCAGATAGACCCTCACTATTAAATCAAATAAAAAAATAAACAGGTTAATTAATTTTCCATTTTATCTGGGTTTACATTTGTCTAAATATATACATCTATACCCACACACTCATATGCATTAGCCTCAATTTATATATGCACATTTGTGCTAACTCTCATACATATTTCAATATCTTGTGAAAATGACCTCATTATCTTTCCTTTTAAATTATATTACATTCTGACTTTGTTTTAATTCATCACGGACCGGTACATGACGGACCGGTACAGTGCCCGCTTCACTGCAGAAGTTGGGCCAGCCACTTGTCAATCTCCCACTCCCTTCCTTCCTCATTCGTGAACAAGATCACCAGATACTTAAACTCCTCCACTTGGGGTATGACACACACCACCGACCCAGAGAAGGCACTCTACCGTTTTCCGGCTCATGGCCTTGGATTTGGAGGCACTGATCCTCATCCCGACCTCCCCACACTCGGCTGCAAACCGCTCCAGCAAAAGCTGTAGACTATGCCAACAGGACCACATCATCCGCAAAAAGCAGAGATGCGATCCTAAGGCCACCAAAACAGATGCCCTCAACACCTCGGCTGTGTCTAGAAATTCTGTCCATGAAAGTAATGAACAGAATCGGTGACAAAGGGCAGCCCTGGTGGAGTCCAACTCTCACCAGAAACGAGCCTGACTTACTGCCGGCAATGCAAACCAGACTCTGACACCGGTCATAGAGGGACCTATCAGTCCGTATCAAAGGACCTGGTACACCATACTCCCAGAGAACCCTCCACAGGATTCCCTGAAGAACACAGTTTAATGCCTCCTCAAAGTCTACAAAACACATGTAGACTGGCTGGGCGAACTCCCATGCACCCTCCAAGACTCTGCTGAGGGTGTAGAGCTGGTCCAGTGTTCCACAACCAGGACAAAAACCACACTGCTCTTCCTGAATCCAAGGTTTGACTATCTTATGGAACCTCCTCTCCAGGACCCCTGAATAGACCTTACCAGGGAGGTGTGACCCCCTCTGTAATTGGAGCACACCCTCAGGTCCCCCTTTTTGAACAGGAGACCACCAACCCAGTCTGCCAATCCAGGTGGACTTCCCCCGATGTCCATGCAATATTGCAGACTTGTGTCAGCCAACACAACCCTACAACATCCAGAGCCTTAAGGAACTCCAGACAAATCTCATCCATCCCCAGGACATTGCCACCAATGAGCTCTTTAACCATCTCAGCAACATCATCCCCAGAGATTGGGGAGCCCGACCTAGAGTCTCCAGTCTCCACTTCCTCAATGGAAGGCATGTTGGTGAGATTGAGGAGGTCTTTGAAGTATTCTGCCCACCAGCCCACAATGGAACCGTCACTGAGTATGATATTTACATCTTGTGCAGTCGCCATCTATAATGGCCACATACCAAAACAAACTTTTTCTGGTGTTTTCATTGTGTTACTGAACGCAGCGAAGTTGTTTTCAAGTTGGAAAACTTGAAAACAACACCAACAAAGTTATTCACACAGAGCGTGACAGGCTCACAGACCCTCCAATGATGTTACCACCTGAACTTCAATCTAATGCCGCCTGCAACAAGTTTTTAAGTTTTGGGTGTGCTGTGGTGGCGCAGTGGTTAAGCACGGCCCACATATGGAGGTCTTGGTCCTTTACGTGGCCGTCGCCGGTTTGATTCCTGGTCAGGTGACCTTTGCCGCATGTCTTCCCCTTCTTTCAATACCCACTTTCCTGTCAATTAACTATCAAATAAAGGCCACTAGAGCCAATAAAACCTTTAAAAAAAGTTCTCCAGTTTCTTTTCAGAGAAAATTAAAAAAATCAGAGGATCTGCACATCCACTCCAAAGCCAGTACCAATGCTGTGCCCAAACAAAACAAATGCAGGAACAATAACCCAATTTCAACTACTTCATTATAAAACCCTAGAAGAAATTATAAGTCAATTAAGGTCCAGTTCCTGCTGTTTGGATGTCCTACCAACACATTTCTTTAAGAAAGTCCTGCCTATCATTGCTAATGATTTGATCCAAATAGTAAACTCATCACTCTCTTCAGGTGTTTTCCCCCAGACTTTGAAAACAGCAGTTATCAAACCACTGATAAAAAAAGAACAATCTAGACAAATCACTACTGCAGAATTACAGGCCGACCTCCAACCTCCCATTCATCAGCAAAATTATTGAAAAAACTGTTTTTAAGCAATTAAATAACTTCCTAACAATAACGAATCGGTTTGACTCCTTCCAGTCTGGTTTCCGGTCTCACCACAGCACGGAGACGATGACATCCATATAAATACAGACTGTGGGAGAACCACAGTGCTGGTTCTGTTGGATCTCAGTGCAGCTTTCAACACTGTTGACCATGACATTTTACTGAATCGACTGGAGAGTTGGGTCGGACTCTCCGGTCCAGTGCTCAACTGGTTTGAATCTTACATAAAGAACAGAGATTTCTTTGTTTCAATCGGAAACTTCTCATTAGGGGGGTCAAAGGTCATATGTGGGGTACCCCAAGGCTCAATCCTAGGACCCCTTCTTTTCAATATTTATATGCTCCCACTGGCTCAGGTTATAACAGGAAATAAGATTAGCTACCATAACTACGCGGATGATACACAGCTCTACATCACAATGTCACCAGGTGACCTTTGACCCCATCCAATCACTGAATAGATGCTTAGAACAGCATCCAATCACTGAATAGATGCTTAGACCAGATCAATGTGTGGATGTGCCAAAACTTTCTCCAGCTGAACAGAAACAAAACTGAAGTTATTATCTTTGGACCTAAAGAGGAGCGAACTAGAGTCAATGCACAGCTTCAGTTATTACAACTAAAAACCAGCAATCAGCCCGAAACCTGGGAGTAGTGATGGACTCTGACCTGAACCTTCAGAGCCACATTAAGACAGTCACAAAGTCGGCCTTCTATCACCTGAAGAACATCTCCAGGATTAGAGGTCTAATGTCTCAGCACGATCTAGAGAAACTCATCCATGCGTTTATCTTTAGCCGCACTGATTACTGCAACAGCGTCTTCACAGGTCTGACTAATAAATAAATCTAACAGCTGCATCTGATCCAGAATGCTGCTGCTCGCGTTCTCACTAAAACCAGGAAGATGGAGCACATAACACCAGTTTTAAAGTCCCTACACTGGCTCCCTGTAGCTCAGAGAATAGACTTTAAAATACTGTTGTTAGTTTATAAATCACTAAACGGTTTAGCACCACAATACCTTAAAGATCTGTTATCGCTGTACCAACCGTCTAGACCCCTCAGATCTTCTGGTTCTGGTCTGCTCTGCATCCCCAGAACCAGAACCAAACGAGAAAAAGCAGCATTCAGTTTCTATGCACCACAGATTTGGAACAAACTTCCAGAAAACTGTAAAACAGCTGAACCCACCTGTTTAGAGTTGCTTATGGCTAAATTAGGGTTAGCGAGCATGACAACAAAATGTCTTTGATATCTTCGATGTTTTTTTAATGTTTTTATCTTTACTTTTCATCTATTTATGTAAAAGTGGCGAATGATTGAGGGTCATTGCGCGCACAGAAAAACCCTGTAAATTGTAGACTAACAGGTAAAAATAGTGCCCAAAAATCCATGTAGGACAGCGAAGTCCTAGCGCAAAAATTCACGTGATAGGTGGACGGAGCCTGGTGCTACAAGGTTGGAGACCTTGTCCTGTTAGGCGACGGGGCCTGGATAATACCCTGTTAAACAGACGGAAGAGTCCGGCGACGACAGGCGCTTTCATTTTGTAACAAAAGTAATTTCTTTATCTTTTTTAATCTTTTTCTTTTTTTTCAAAGTCTCTTTCTCTTTCTTACTGTTTATTCAATGTCACATGCTGTTTTTTTATTTTGTTTTTTAATTATGTAAAGCACCTTGAAATGCTTGCTGAAGCTGAAATGTGCTATACAAATAAAATTTGATTGATTGATTGAAGTCACGTGTCTTAAAGTTTATAGATTTGGTCCTTTGTGATTTTGCTGAGAAAATGTTTTATTTATTCTGACAAACTTACTTTAATTTTTATCTCTCTTAAATTGAAACATGACTAAACAAATCTGAACTTATAAATGTTAAACTACTCCTACATCATGCAAGGTTGAGGTTGGAGTCTGGTGCTTCAGTGATTAATGAACAATCTGGATAGATAAACAGATCATAATATGTTGGGAACATTCATTCACTCCTAGATGCAATTTAGCTTTAATAATGTATCAATTTATTTATGGAAAATGTTTGTTTTTGGATTCTGGCAGGAACATTTTTCTTACTTTAAATTTATTTATTTCATTATCTAACCAGTATTGAAATGGTAAAAATTTTCCTATGAGGTAAAAATTTAGTTTTTATTTTCAATGCATATTTACTCCTCTGCATAAATCATTAAATCTTGCGATCCGACTGAATAAAGAACCTGTTACAAGTTAAAACATGGCATTTTGGAGGTATCAGGTCTATTTCAGGCATTGACTCATCTTGGCTGCTTCCCATCAGAAACCCAGCGGTGAAAAGGCGGGAGGGAGCAGCGCCAACAGCCGCCATCTTATAGAGAGATAAAAGTTTCAAACACAAAATGGACGACACTGAAAAAGGCCATGTGTGACTGATTTTTACTGAGTTTTTATAAAAGGTTGATAATAAGACTAAAGTGCATTTTCTATATTCATTGTTTAGCGTCTTTTTAAGCACCAGTTCCTCTGACTGTGTGTTCACGTTGTGGAGCTTTTCACCAAACCAGTTCTCCACCATACCGGTGCGCCACAGCCAGGCTGGGAAGTCCCGACTCGTTTCTTTCACTTTCTGTCTTTATTGTTGTGTAATCATCGCTGACTGCCAAACCAAGCCGAACCGCAGGCTCAGGTCAGGTCTTGTGACTGAACCCACGATGTGTCAGACTTTGACTTTTAGGTGATTTCTTCTTTTTTTTTTTTTTTTTATCAGTAAAGTTTGTCGGGAAAATTCTGGATCTCAGCCACTTAAGAACAAAAATGTGTCAGACATTTCTGGTAAAATATGCCGATCTGAGCTGTAATGAAGCACCTCATGTCAGATAGGACCCCTACCCGGCCATCTTTCTACACTGTGACGCACTTCATATTTAAAAACTTCAAATTACCTCTTCATATAGGGCCAGTTTAGTTTGGGGTTTCTAGGAACGTATTTATTAATATTTTATAAATGCTGTACTCTACAGGCATGGTAAAATGGCAGAGTAAAGCTGCAGCTTTAGATTGTATTTTCAGTTCTTTTTAACTTCTCCAGCTGAACAGAGGAATCGCTGTCCTGCTGAGTAATCTTTGAAAAGAAGAAGCCTAAAAGTCACTGGATAAAATGGCTTCTGTGTAACATGACACTTGCTTCTTTGTGCCTGTTTAAATCGAAAGTAATAAAGGAACCGATGCAGCACCAAACACAACAGAAACGACACCAATGTAGCACGATTTCTGCACCTCAGCTGCTTTTATTTGACTAATGACTGAAATATGAGGTTTGCTCAACTAAAGGGACGTGTGGAAAAAAGGCCTAATTAAGTTTAAATAGATAATCTTTATTATTTCTGGTAAACCACATGATAACACTTTGATTGGGGAATATTAACCCTGTTTATCCGTATTTTATATAACTTTATTGAGAGGTAAACTCCCACAGTATATTTGTGAATCCCCTAAAGTCCCCTGGGAAGTTTGAGAACAATCAGGTTTACAGCAGCAGAAGTCAATAAAATTACAGTTGGTCAAAGGTTTCCTTATTTGGTACAATTAAAAAAAGCATCCAATCAAATGCCAGAGTCATGCCCAACTATGGGACGTCTCTGTCAGAGAACAAAGGTCGTCAGATAAAGAACAACACTGGCAAAACAGAAAGCAAACCTCTACCATCCACCCTCCTCTGTGTTTAGGTGGAGTTGTAGCGCCAGCGCTGGCTGGATTTTTATTTTTTCTACCAAGATCATGTGATTTCTTGGAAACAGAAACTTAGGCGGCTGGTGAATTCTAGGGGATTCTCTAAGGACTCAGAGCAGGTTGAAAATGTGGCTCTTGACTGACATCTAGTGACACAGAAACAGATTTGGATCTCCTTTAGAAGTGGGTCTGGTGTGTAAAATGTTTTCAGTCCTTTGAAGATCACAGGGTTTGTGTTGGAAACCAAAATCACTCAAGTTCACAGAACTGAGAGTAACAGATGAAGCCTCAAGGCCACATGCAGATAAACCAGAACCACTGAAACTGAAGGGAGGAATCAAAAACATCCGGGCTGAATTCAACACAGTTTATGTCATAGTTACATTTTAATGTTACCATCTTACTGTATTTTTATCTTTAATGTAGTTATCATCCTCACTGTTTGAAAGAATGCTGCTCTACAAATATCTTCGCCTTCAAAGTATAATTTCTTCCTCCGCATTCTGAAAAGCAGCTCATTTTTAGATTTGAATATTTCAGCAAAAGGTTTTAAAACAGAAAGTAATTCTCTTGTTTTTATCCTGACTGAAAACAGGAAAGCTTATGAGACTAAAGCAGATCATAATTTGGTACAAACAGAGTCTAACTGCCAGATTACCACACTGCTTTATAAATAGACGGCTTCACAGAGGTCAGAGGGTTAGACTAAAAATGGCTGTTTAATGAAAAACAGGCGTGAAAGAATGAGGTCGGTGAAACAGCAGAAAACAAACACAGCAAACAGAAAGTCAACAGCAAACCAAGCGGCTGTGTTTGGCATCTTCATGGTGAATCCGGTTAACCACGTGATTTCCTGTAAATACTCAACACTGCAAATCAGCAGCTGAATGCAGCTTTTTTCTCTCTCAGCAAAAGATTTAAATGACAGATCTCGAGTGCCCCCAAGTGGAATAAAATAAAAACTAAAATGAGGTGATGATGCAATGTGACATGATCTTGTTTCTCTTGCAGATTTTAGCCATTAATTTCTAAAAACTCTTTAATATGTTGATCAAACTGACCTCTGGGTTGATTAGTGTTGTTTACTTAACATCTTACTGCTGTTTGGGCTTCTGGCAGCTTTAACTAAAAATAAAACCCACATACAGAGCAATGAGGAGGTCTATGACTTTAAAGAAGGAGCAGCTTAATTTGACTTTGAGAATCTGAATGTGGAGTTTTTGTGTTTTGAAAGTTAAATTTGTTAAATAGTCTGTTGATACAAATAGTGAGTGAGAACTGAGACACCTGAACTGAGCTTCTTAATGGGGAAGGAAGAAGATTTAAGAGACTTTGAATAGGACATGGTTGTTGGGTTCACAAACAAGCTTCTCTCAGATTTACAGAGAACGTTCTGGAAAGAGAAAATATCCAGTGAATGACATTTGTATAAAAAAATGCATTGTATATGTCAGAGTAGATTCGGAAGACCTGAGAGAAATAATAGAAAAACAACAATATCTCAAAACCCACTCAATCAAAATATGCAGAATATCATCTCTGAATGCACAGAGCTGATATTCTTAACGCCTGCAGCAGCAGAACATGACAGCTGGTGCCACAACCTGTTGGCTCAGAACAACAAACAACATGAAAACATGGATCCATCCTGTTTTCCCTCATCGGTTTAGGCAGGTGGTTCGAGTTATATGGTATTTTTTGGTGTATTTTTGCCCCTGTTGTCAGATGAGCGTTATTTAAGTGTCCAGGTCACAGTGAACTGATCTTCTAACAGTCGGTGCCAACAGGCCAACACAACATGTAAGAAAGTTCAGATCGGCTCAGACTGGATTTCTGGACATGACAGTGAGTTCAGTGAGATCCATCCCCTCCTCAGTCTCACATCTAAATGGAACAGCAGATTTGCATTAAACAAATCAGCAGCACAGTGATGCTATCATGAGGGAGCAGCAGTGTGGAGCTGTCCTGATCTTGGGTTATTTGAGGTTTTGCTTTTGTTTCTGTGTTTTCATGTTTGATAATTTCCCTGTTACTGTGTTTCTGATGCATGTCTTTTCTAAGTTCAGTGTTTCCCGTTGGTTTTGTTTATTTCCTCCTCAACTCTCTTCTTGATCATTTTTATCTCCTTTCCTAAGCAGTTTTCAAAAGGACTGATCAAACAGAGAAAGACTGAAACAAATTAAATATGTGACTACTTTATTTCAGAAAACAATGTAGATGAGATAAAAATAGAATAAAGAAAAATGTTTTTCACCTAGATGTTGATCCCATGTGGCTCCTGGATTTTGGAAAAGTGCCTCAGATGTTTCCTCCCTCTCAAAACCAAGACAATTATTACTGAAAGGACGGTGAAATTTGCCTTTCGTTAATCACCAAATTAATAAAAGTCAGGATTTTTTTCTTTTTAAGTATATTGTTGCTTTTGTAAATATTGAAATATTCCTGTGAAATTGTTCGTGCCTTTCTCTCCATTATATCCAGTGGAGCTCAAGGTGATAAGATGCAGAGGCACTTAGTTTTCTGATTGTGTATCAGTGTGAATGAATGTGTGTTATCATGATGACACACTGTGTTAGACCCTTTTAGCTTCATCTTACTGAAATGGAACATGAAGTTTGGATAGAGACAAGTATTTTATGAAGATTGTCAGAATTAGAAGAATAAATGATACATCGCTTTATTTTATGGAAATAATTCTTAGGCATTTATGTTATTTTGTATGTGACAGAACAGCTGCCATTTCCCACCCATGGTGGTTGATGATTGATGAAGTTTGACCTCATGGACCTTTTTCATCTACTTGTGAACTGATCCAGGCAGAATCACAGGCTGAATGGTGGACTGGTGGTTCTTGTCTCACAGCCAGAAGGTCCAAACCGGGTTTCCAGCTGCAGGTTACTTTCAGGCCCTGGTTCTTTTGGATCTATAAGCAGAATTTACAGAGTAGAAATTAAATAATTAATACTCAGTTCCATTAAGCACTTTAGAGTTTAAGAAAATATAGGAACAGATGACCAGCAATAATCGTGTACAGTTCTGGGGAAAAATTTCCTCACTTTTCTTTATATAACTGTTCAATTTCAGTCATATTACAGAGATTTCCAGTACAAATGGCTTGGTCATGTCACAACATCTCAGTCAGATTTAATGCTGAACTTTGACTAGGCCACCCCAAAACCTTTATGTCATTAGCCAGTCAGAGTTGCTGCTCCATAACCCAAATAAGCTCAAATTTAATGTTAAACACTGACAGCCATGCAGATTTATAGGTTTTACCTGTAAATCCTTCAGGATTATTTAAAAATATTAAAAACTCAGCGTCCACCTAGCAGCTGAAGCTCACCTTCCTAAATCCTGAGCATGATCATGCAAAAAGACCAGATCCCAACAGTACTGAAATCACTAGGTTGGGTCTCTTTTTGCAAAATTTAATATTTTAAAGTCTTGCTCATGATTATACAGTTACATTTCAGCTATAGAACCAGTTTCCCAAAGACCAGAACTAAAAAAAATGCATTTGGTTTTTATGCTGTTAAGCTATTCAGTCAACTACCTTGTTATGTGCTTTGGGCACATTAGTAATTATTTTTGTCTATTTTTCCTTGATAGTTTTTTATAGACTTTAGTTGAATGACCTTTTGTTAATATATTTTGGAGTTTGAATAATTTCTTATTTTTGGTAATTAATTTGATTACGTTAATTTGTGGCGCTGTTGGTCCGCCTATAAATAGACTAAATAGGCTGTTGTTTCGACATGTTAGAGATCCGCCCTTCCGCTCGCTCCACCGCCACCGCGGGGACGCGTCTTGACGCGGTGCGCGCACGTCCAGTCGCTGTAGGCCGCAGCTGACGTCTCCAGGCTGCCATCCGGTATTTTTGTTAGTCTTTGTTTGTTCGTTTTTTCGTTGTGATTTTGGCCTGGTGGGACCGGTTGTCCTGGTTTTGATGTTTGTTTTACATTAGGTTCTTTTTTGCTTTAGTCCGGTACTAGTAGGGGCTTCGACGGCTCTGTACATGGTTGAACCCCTGCTGTACCGTTTTGTTCTGTTTGATCGGCTCACCAGATCCAACTTTCTGTAAATACTTTGGGGGTTTTGTTTTTTTCTCTCTTTTTGGGACACGGAAAAACTGAGGGCAGTTAACTCTCTTTTTCTTCACAGAAAATCAAAAGCAGCTGAACCAAAAACCAAAGTTCAAGATAGTTTAAGAATAAAATATATATATTTTGGACCCTCATTCTTGTCTCATGTCCTCCAAACATGTTGTGCACTTGGTGGACGTAACATACCTACAAATCTGAGATGCAGCATCTCCTTGTTCCTTTAAATCAAGATGACACAGGGTTGGTGGAAGAAAAGAATCCTGACATGCAGCACAGATGCAGGTTGCAGGATTCAAAGTTACTTTTATAAATTATTAAAAACCTCCAACAGAACAAAAAGCAAAAAGAGAAACATTAATATGATAAATACAACTTAAAACCATGACTTTAGTTACACTAAAAATAAGTTTCAGGTGGGTTATTTTCAAACATTGTAACAGGAAAGGAAATAAACTAAATAGCAAAAGGAAAACTATCAAAATAAAGCAGGAAATTACGTTTTACTGAAGTTTTACAGTAAACCCAGACATAATGCAAACATGGTTTACAGCACTTAAATTTAGCCGTTTATATTTACTTAAATATTTTAGAAGCTTTTCAGTTTGCTTTAAATCTATTTCTCAATGTTTTGTTCTGCAGTACTATAAAAATAAACTTGCCTTTTCTCTGACTCAGCGGCCATTTGACGATCATCGCTGCTTCACAGACGACAAAACGAGGAAAATAAGCAAACACGTTTTCCAGTCTGACCCGCTGGCTTTGGTTTTTTAGAGAAAACTATCGTATAATTTTAAGAGTTAAAAAAGTACGGGAATTCAACCTTAAGCTTCATGCTTTCTGTGTTCATAAAGTTGTTCAGTAATGCAGGTTTGGAAATAAACATCCTTTGATTCCAACTTCTGCAACTCTTTGTATTTGTTTTGCAACAACTAACCTGACTCGCCATAGATTGGTTTTAATATCTTTGATAACGCGAAAAGTAAAAATAGTTTCCCTCAAACCATCTGTAACCATTTATTACTTTGAACAACAGGTGGCAGATTTTCAATGCAGGGTCACTTTGGCACGTTCTTCTGTAGTTTATGTCAGACGCCACAAGATGGCAGTGTGACATAACTCTTAACAGTAAAACGCATTGACCCAATGCGGTCAGTAGATGGCAGCATGGATTACATGATTTAGCTTCGTGCCACTCAACACGGTTTACCTTGTATTGTCAGTAAACAAAATAAAACCTAACTTTTCTTGCAGGAACTTTCTTCATCACAAATTAGGGGTAGAGATAAAAATTGTCTAAGAAGTAGTCTAGCAAACAATTTAATTCTAAAATAAATTTTTCTCCCTTATGAAGCAGAGCTTAACGCTGACTTTTTATACTAATCAGAGCAGGTGGTTCTTTCAGATTCAGTCAAGCCAACAACATATTAGATTCACATTCTGTTATTTAAATCTTTTGTTTGATTAGTGCCAATGCAGACAAATATTTCAGTTAAATTTAAACTCCAAAGCCTTCATCTGTGCTGTATTTCTGAAAACCCAAACTAGAGACTTATTTAATTAAAAGGTGATCATAAAATCTAAAAGTTATATTGATTTTAGACTTGAGGTCATAAAGTGCAGTCATAGATGTTTTTTATGTGAAACTGAAGAAAATGTACATAAGAGTCACTGATTGATACGAAAAGTGAAAGTGAATTAAATGTAACAGAAAGTAAATGAACTTTATGTTTCATTTTGCAGACTTTGCTGACTGACTGAAGTATTTTACACTTGAATCTACATTAATCCCTTTTTAACTCACATATAATTAACTGGTAAGTTTTCCTTCATAAATGTTCCAGGTTTTGTCAGATTATTATAACCTCAAACATCAATGTGTTTCATCTTCAGCTTATTTGTTATTCAGGTGTTAAATGAAAATGTCATTTTGATTTTAAATATTTTTAAACATTAAAATCAGAAAATCTAGCAACACATTTGTATTCATAGAGATGACTTTGGCTGAAATTGAAGCTGCAAGTTTTTCAGGGACTGTTTCTACAGCTTTGCTCATCTATAGAGAAACTGACGTTTTTCCTCATTATTCTTCATGAAACACTCGAGTTCAATCAGATTAGACGGAGATCGTCTAAACAACATTTTTCAAATCTTGCCAGGAATTTTAAATTAGATTTAGTTATGGACTTTTACTAGGCCGCCATAACACAAAAATATACTTTGATTATAATTAAAGTTTTAATAAAGGTAAAATGACAAATGCATAATTTATTACTTTTTAAAAATTTTTAATGAATAATCACACTCAAGTTTTACTACAGCATGTTACCGAAAGTACCAGTAAATTTTTTTTATAACTTTTTTGTCCTACATTTGAAAACTCTGTGCTGTTTGTCTTCATCATTTTCACAAATTTCAACATCTCATCAAAGAAATTGTATTCACCAGTTTTTTTTATTTTTTTTGTTTTGTTTTTTGCAAAAGCGGTACATTTTTCATTATTTCAAAACCTAAAACTAGAAGTAAAATAGTGGTTCTTTAAAATTACATTTCCTATTGTAGAAATTCATCAAAAATGATGTTATCATTTTACAAAATACCATGTGGCTTTAGCAGCTTTAAATTAGTTTATTTTAGCTGGACTGAGGGCAAAAATGACTCTTTGGATTGTGAAGGCTGTGGACCCCGGATCTAAACCTTCATTAGAGGCTCTGGCTGAAAGTTTGGGGCCGACGACCTGCTGGAAGGTGAAACTCCTCCTCATTTTGAAGCCTGTTATAGGTTTTATTGCAGTGCTGTTCTGCAATTTGCTCCATCAATCTTTTCTACAAGTCTGACCAGCCTCCCCATCCTCGCTAAGGAGATGCATCCCCGCAGCATAATGCTGCCACCACCATGTTTCACTGAGGATGTGATTAAACTGTTGGTTTTCTGTCTCATGTTGTGTTTTACATGTTGTTCCAAAGTTAAAATTTTGTTCTCGTCTGACCAGATCCTTCTAGAACATGTTTACTGTGGCTCCTACATGGGTTGAATATTATTATCTGGTCATCTTTAAATCTCTTGTGGATTTCTTCAAAAACTGCTTATTGCTATTCCATGAAGGCCAGAATTGTGAAGTGTACAACTAATATTTATTTGAACTGCAGGTTTTAATCTTGAGCTGTGGATCTCTGCAGCACTTAAAAAGTTAACATGTTTTTAAGGCATGCCAAACTGTTGCAATTTATTTTTAATATTACAAAAACTGAAAAAGAAAATTAATGTATCATTTTCTGCCACTTTTCAATATGTGCTACTTCATGTTAGATTATAAAAATAAAATCTCAATAAATTTATTAGAATTTTACATTTGTAATGTGAACATCTCAAGGAGTATTAATATTTTTTCAAACACATCTTAAATGCTAATCCTGAAAGGTAAGGTGGAAAAACTAAATTCAAACTTATGTCTTGCAGGAACTATTAAACCATCTAGTTTTCTGAAAGTCTTGCATCAGAGGGTTAATAGGCAGAGTGGGCGAGGAGGAGGGTAAAACAGACTTTCACAAAGTATTGTGTGACTCTTATCTGACAACAGTTTAAGTTAATTCATTATGTTTGAGTCATCCTGATTATGTTTAGAACTGAAATAGTAAATGACACCATCACTACAGCCTTCAGAGACATATGCTGCAAAACAGATTTACTTTTATAGGATTAGAAAGCATGTTAATCTTAATCCCATTTCTCGTCAGTGATCATCTTCTTGATTCTATCTGTGCCAGCACTCAGCTTTTACTGGTCAGCTTTGTGAAGCTCACAGATGGCGTCTAAATCCAAAATCACTCCTGTTTTTAATTAACCTAATATATATATTTTAACTCTGGTCACTTTAAACCTATTTAACTTGGCCTCAGTAACCTTCAGAGAGAGAAAGTCTGTTCTTATTCAGATGGAAATTAAACAAGTCTCAGTTTCAGTTGCTTCTTTTCAGAGTTTAATGAAGCGTCCATTTTCAGCTCGTTGAGCATTTCTGTATAATCAGGCTGCAGTAGTGTTTGAGTGAATGTTACCTACATGTGCAGCAGAAGTGTTATCTGCAAGTTTTGGAGACTTTTTTCATTTTGCTTTTTATTCAGCCTGGTTAATTGGTGTCGTTTAAAAGAATATACCCAGTTGTTCCTTAAAAAAGGCATAATGTCACATATTTTGAATTATTGCAAACATCACACATAAATCACTGCAGCAATTACAAGCAAGTCTGATTTTTTGGAGGTTTGTTTGCAAAATGAAAGACTAAAAGCTAAAAGCAATAAATATCATATCTAGGCAGCAATAGGTTTAAATTGTGTAACATATGGATTCAAGAGACAGTTTTCAGTTTTCAGACAGAATGATCCCAAAGAAACAACAGAACAAAGTGATGAATGGGAGATCTCAGATGCACAGTGTCCTTCTGTGTCCACACACTGCTGCCTGCATCAGCTATCAAAGGAACTGTTGTTGCTAAGGAAGACTTTCACAACATTAATGAAGGAAAGTGAAAGCACTGGAGCAGAGTTACACAAACACAACCACACCAATTCACTGAGAAAATGTTGGTTTTGCTGCAGTCAGTATAAACTAAGCAGCATTAGAAAGCCTATGATGGTGGATTCCTTACTGACTCAGTTTACTGTGGATGTGTAAACACATGACTCAGGACTGAGGTGTTGTGAAGGAGGGAACTTCCTTGTCAACCATTTCTGGACTGATTGGTCACCATGTGATCGGGTGATGATGAATCTGGACACTGAGGAAAAACACAGAGAGGGAGACAGAGCTGGGGGTGTAAGAAGGAGGTGGAGAGAGAAAGAGAAAAAAGAGAGAGCGAGAGAGAGCAAGAGAGAGAGAGAGAGAGAGAGAGAGAGAGAGAGAGAGAGAGAGAGAGAGAGAGAGAGAGAGCGGTACTGATGAGTCAGAAGAGGCAGATTCTGATGTAATCCTGCAGCTCCTCCCTTCATCAGTTCCTCTGCCTGCAGGGCTGCTTCTCAGTGTCCAACAAACTGCCAGTTTACTGTTGTACACGTTCTCAATAAAATACAGGAACTTTGTTGCAAACATTTATATTCAGCTGAACCAAACGCTTAGAGAATATTGCATTTATAATACTAATTTTTAATAATTAAAAAAAATCTTAATTGTCAGAATAACAAAATAAAAGTTACAAGTATAGAAAGTGATTTGTAAGTGCTTGGCATGTGAGATAAAACTTTTAATTAAGAATGTACAAAGTATAAAAAAGCTCTTTCAGAGAGTATTAACTTGTGAAATTTGATATACACATGCAATCCTTCCTAGAAAAACTGAAACATTTGAGATAATCAAAGTTTTACTTTCACTAATCTGTTCATGTTACATGTATATTCACTGTTATTTTCTCAGGAACAACTCACATCACTTTTAGTATTAATGCATAAAGTGCTTTCACTTTTAGGTATCCTCTGTTTCATTTTCAGAATGAGCTGTCTGGAAATAATAGAAAAACAGGCCTGAAGCCAACTCACTGTACTTTAGACAACCAACAAGGAGAAAACCAAAAAGGTTTTGTTTTGGTGAGACGGAATATAAAGAAAATTTATTTCTCCCAAAGAATTAATGAAGTTCATTGTTACACAAAGGCTTGAATTTAGATGTGACATCGAGTCAAAATCTAGAATAGTTTTAAATTCTTCTTACCCCTGGGCTGAGTAGTTTATTGCAGTATTTTATTTTTCTGCCTGGAATAATTTTTATTTTTTAGCTATATTGGAGATTACTAGATCTCCAATATAGGAATATTGAAGATATAGCAATATCTCCAATTTTGCTATAATGGAAATGTCCAACCATACTCCCAGATTAAATTACTTATTCCAAACTGGTACTTATTTTTATTTGATTTGTTATTGTTTTTGAAGCTGTCTTAAAAATGTCTTTGTCATTTGCCATTGTAAACAATTTTACAAATGAATAAAAATAATCTGAATGTAAATCTCCTAGGTCTATTAATTATTATTAATAAACAGATTATTTAAGATTAGTTTTTATTTCAGAAAAAAAAGGAATTCTCCATGCATTTCTGGAAAAAACAACTTCAGCAAAAAGATAACATCATTAAATTAGATGTAATTTTTTATGGACTATGTAATGACCTATAGGAGTCTAAATTGGAATATACTCAGATACATGTTGTTGTGTATTTTAATGTTACACAGACTCAGCTGCCCTGAAGGTGAATCCTAACTAAATTTAATTCATTTTTCCCTTGCAGTGTTCCTCTTCTGGGCAAACGCATGCGCAGAAGAGGAGTGGTTCATGTTGCAAAATTGACTATGTTTGACAGCAGTATTTCTCTGGGATTGTTTTTTCTGACATTTTTACACGATCTAAAAATAAATTTGAAAATTGGAAGGATGGAATATTATATTTGGAGAGAACGAAACCTAAAAATACGGAAATCACAAATAATTGTCCGTGTCACATGATCAAACCTGACTAATCAGAGCGAGCCAAGTCCAACGGAAAAGTACGTTCATTGTTTGGATGTTTTGCCAATTTTACCTTTTATATCTGATAAAGATACGATCAAAACGCCGCGGGAAATGGATGTAGCCTTGAAGCTCTGGGAGAACAGACGGAGTGTGGATACGTTTTATCGTGGTTTTGATGAAACGCCACGTGTTCAGGTTTGATGAAGTGTGCAGATCCGAATCGTTTCATCACATGACTCCCCTCCCCCACCCAGCCCGGGGAACGGGGGAAGAAGGCGGACATGTTTGAGGGGAAATGTGCTGGTTAAAAAGTATCCAAGTGGAAGACAAAGAAGATTATTGGAAGAAAGGTTTCGCTCTTTTTTGGGGATTTATCAGTCCACATCTGTTTTTGCTTTTATCCGGAGACTTTAAATAGACTTTTTGAATTTTTTTTCGTATATATAACTGTCACTTCAGGGAGTACTTAGTTTTATTTGTAACCCTGACAAAGTAACAATACTAATTGTCTATTACTGCATGAACTGTAAGGAATCTTTCTGTCGGTTATTTGAGTGACATTGTAGGGACTCTGTAACCTTGGTATGGGGGATGGGCCCGAATGGTTAGGTAACGTCCTGTGTGCCTTGAATTAGTTTTATTTTAATGAATCTAGGAAGATAAATATTTATTTTTTCAGTGGTAACAACCTGGTTTTGTTAAGAGTTCAAAGTTATTTTCCCGTCCTGCTTTTTCCAGTCTTAGTATGGTTGGGCACAGTAAACCTGTATATAGATTTTAGGTTTTTTATTACTACGACACATTACCACATATTTAATGGATGCAATGTATTAGTTTCGATTGATTGTTGTTTTTGGTTTGGGCTGGACTCAATTTGAAAAATTGCTGTGTCATTCTGTGGGTTGTTGCTGCTATGACCTTGTCAGGGTAGTATTTTATTTCAATTTGATAATTTGAGTTGTTTTACCCGAGGGATATATGATAACTGTCTGAATCTGAACTGAAGAGCTAATTTGTCTTTAGTACTTCACTACTTCTAATGTATGTAAGCCACATGGAGGCCTTGTTTGATGGCATTTTTCAGTAAGCTCGTCTGATGCGTTTGCTTTTACTGAAGACAAACTATTATCGTGTTTATAACACTGTGGAGATGTTTTATGTATTCTTTTTCATAGTAAAGCGTCTATCTAGTTGGGATCATTATAACATACTTTGTGTTTCACTGCTCAAAGATGGCGCCCGCCTACATGTTCTAGAACAAACTGATGATTTCACGAGGGAGAGGCTCTCTTCGGGCGGTACTCGTGACTGCTTCGGTGAACCAATAGGAGTGTTGGTCTTCAGACTACAAGCCCGCGTTACGGCCCTTTTAACCAATCACCGTCGTCGTTGTGAACACGTTGACGTAATACAATATGTTAAAGAACAGGGAGGCCCTGTTGCTCTCGTTTTCCGTGAAAGATTGCGTTCGTGAGCCAGTCACAGACGACGCATCAGCAGGACAGGGCGGACTGGACCAATGGTGCTGGGTAATATCCTTGAAGGACAGGGGAAACATGCGAATAGGTTGGTCCTAAACGTTGCTTGCGGATCGCCGACAACCTGTGGGTGTGGTAATTTTAACAGACATCGTGAGTAGCGAATAAGGAGTCGGTGGGCGGAGAAACACAGAGGCGGTTTATCCAATGAGGTGAATGGTTGGTCTATAAAAGCCCGGGTGTAGTCCATCTCGTCGCCATTTCAACGAAGCGGTTCGGAAGGATTTCGTCGTGGCGGGCAGCAAAGAAAACTGACGAGCCGAGACGGATCCTGCTTTTGAGTGTTTCCCAAAACAGAATCCGGATCCATCCTGATGGATATGGCTGTTAACCCGCCCCTTGACAGGTATCTATCGGTAGAACTGGCTCTCGTCTTACCATGAAAAGGATTATTTTAACAGATTTTCCCCCCTTTTTTAAATATATCTGTACTGGCTCCCCGTGTGTATTGTTAAACGCTCAGGGGTGAGAGATGGACACTGGACAAAGCACCGGAATGAGTTAATTGACACTTTGAAACAATTATTTATAAATATAAAATATATACTGGAAAATATACAACTTCGCCGGCGCCATCTTCGGGTCTTTGCGGCCGTTGGCTGCTCTCTCCCGCATCTCAGCAGTTGGTGTTAGCATAGCTAGTAGCATTAGCAGGTTCACGGACTAAACTCGTGTTTTATTTATACGTGCTCGGCCAAATACGGTTATAATGGAAGAGCGAAATGTGTAACCGAATGTAGGTTGTTCGATAGGAAGACCGCTGCGGAGTACGTGTTTTTTTTTTTTTTTTTGTTAGACGTATTATATAAATATCGGCTGGTTATTCCGTGGTGAAACAGTTTCACTGCATATGCCATAACTGAAGCGCTGCTACATCCAAACAATCTGTAGGGCTTCGCCGGCTTGTTGTGGTAGCCATGTGGTCAGATTGTTGTGATGGACAGTGCTGGGTTGTGGGGTTCGACCTAAAAGATGCCAGATATGTAACTTATTCAAACTATTATTAAAACAAATAATTTAGATTGTTCATAGGAATAATTAAAATAAGTCCTGGGTCTGTGTCCTGGGGTGGTTTGTGTTTCTGTCCGTTGCCAGGTTACAGAGCTCGGTGTCACTCAGATCACTAAGTGGCGCCATATTTAGTTTACTTAAACTGTCTTTTTTCTGTAATGGTTTCATTTTTGTTTTAGTTCAGTTTTAAATGGCAAATTTTTAAATACATTTTTTCAGTAATTTTTTTCAGTAATGTTGCTCTTGTGTAAATGATTCATTCCTTTGCTTTTTTTAAATAAAGTACACTAACTGTCAAATGAGTTTCCAGACGTTTATTTGAGATTTCTATATTGCCTCAAATGGGTAACGGTATGTTTTTGATGGCCCTTTTCTAAAGGTTATCTCTGAAATTAACGAGCTGAAATTAAATGCCCTAATGTATCTTATGCCCTGGTTTTGCTTGGGGTGTAAACAAACTCCTTGTGAAGAAAAGATTGATTATTGTGACTTCTATAAGATGGTATCAAGACATGTATGAGTCAGGTCAAATGTTTTCCAGAAGATGACCCCCAATTTGATGGAGTGTTGACTGCACAAGAAGCCACGTGCATTCAGAAGTAAAATGCAAAACGGTGTGATGCCAGTTACATTCATCAGAAAAGACAGGATGACATCTGAAAATATGGTTCATGCAAAACGATCAAGGCTGAGATTAAAACAAAGTTCTTGACTTTGCTAATCTTTTCTTGGCTCTTTGTTTTGACAGTCATCTCTTAAGAGAAACCGGCTTTTATTTTCAATTTAAATCTGCTAAATATATCAAATACCGCAAGTGATATCAAATTTCCTTGCATTTTCTGAGGATTATTACCATACATTACTAAGTCATTCACTCTAAACAACAAATTAGGGCTTTGTTAATCTTTAGAAGAAAAAAAAGTTATCAGAAACCAAAACCAGGTTGACGTTGCACTTTTTTTTTTAATAAGTATCTGCTCTGGAAATAAAACATTACTAAACGGGACGATAAAAGAAATTCATGAAAGATTGGAAGTCTATTGTTGGCATGTATTGCTGTGAAATCTTATTGTGGAACACCAACTGCTGCAGCATGCTAATAACCCCGCCCACCCTGTTCTGAGGTTTTGTTTTTTTCCCCACACAGAAGTGAGTGGGTGGGTGGAGTTAGTCAGTGTTATTGACAGGGAAGTGGGTGCAGACTAGGAAGTGGTGTTCTCATGGTGCCGGTTGGCTGATTTAACGCTTGTATGCTCTGTCAGAATGATGGATGTCTTCATGACATGGAGACTTGCTGTTCTGTAAAATTGTTGGCGCTATGGAGTGGTTGAAGGGGAGTAACGAGAACTTACACAATAGCATGCAGTATAAGCTATAAGGGAAAATACTTTAATGTTGATCAATTAAAAAATTTTGTTTGATGTCTAAACATTGCAGAATTTGACTAAAGGTTGGTTTTAAGTTTCTATTTTTACTTCTCGTTTCTATTTTTTCTTAATTTCATCCTCCATAGAGTTCACCGGCTCTTGCTTCCTCTTTACAGCACTCATTCTGGGGTTGACCCTGGTTTTACTGGAGTGACAATGGATCAGAGCACTGGTACAGCTGGAAAACGCATCCGGAAGCCCTCACAGCTCTACGAAGGCTTTGAGAGTCCTGGGATGCCCCCCATCAGTCAGCTGACCCCTTTGGGACCGCCCCAGCCCACAGTGAAAGACCCCAGCAGGCAGGGCAGGATGACCAACCAACTCCAGTTCCTTCAGAAAGTCGTCCTCAAGTCCCTGTGGAGGCATCACTTTGCCTGGCCGTTTCATGAACCAGTGGATGCAGTCAAGCTCGGCCTGCCTGTAAGTGCAACCGGGACCCTTATTTACAGTCAGTGTAGTTTAAGTAATTTCTCCAAGAGTAGTTTCACTGGTGTAGAAATATTTATTTATAGCTTGAAAGGTGACCATTTTGATTAAAAGCATGTTTTTCATTCCCAGGATTATCATAAGATCATAAAGAATCCGATGGACATGGGCAGCATCAAGAAGAGATTAGAGAACAATTACTACCGCAGTGCCAGCGAGTGCATGCAGGACTTCAACACCATGTTTACAAACTGCTACATTTACAACAAGGTAAGAACGTCTGATGGGATGACTCGCATTTCAAAAATGGATCTGTAAGAATGTGTAGCAGAAGTCTGCACAGATTAAAAATGATTACTTGATTTTAAT
This sequence comes from Poecilia mexicana, assembly GCF_051168715.1. Lineage (NCBI taxonomy): Eukaryota > Metazoa > Chordata > Actinopteri > Cyprinodontiformes > Poeciliidae > Poecilia > Poecilia mexicana. Next base: position 24,616,000 of record NW_028263380.1, on the reverse strand, counting down.
ATTGTGAGCCAATTTTTCAAAACCTGACACCACACACGATGATTGAAAAGTCTTGGGTATAATAGGTCTGGTCGTACAGTTTGTGGTGTTGAGCCACATGAACCGATTTTTACTCTCCAACATTTAGATGTCAGGTAGAAAATCTTGTGAAATTTCTTGAGATTAAATGTGAGTTCAGATTAAACAGATATGACTGACAAGGAAGAAGCACTGTTGATATTTTGTGGTGAAGGTTTAACAGAAAAGAAACAATAGAGTCTTTTTGTCTTCTGTGTATTTTGGATTTCCCTCCATGTTTCTGTCACCTTGCTTTCTGATTGGCTACATGTCACATTCAACAGGTTGTTTGTTTGTTCACATGGTAACAAGATCTGAATTTCTAAATTATACATACTAGCACAGATTCATTAACCTTGGACTAAAATGAGTCGAGACCTTTTCATCACTGTCTGGAGTGAACTCTTATAGTGCAAACATACAATTAATATTATGCATCATAGGAAGCATAGTAAACCAAATATAAAATGAGACAAATGCAAAGAAATGCTCACTATATGCCCATTTTCTCTATTATGAATATGTTTCAAACAGTGTCAACTGGCATTGTGTAGTTTTTATGGATCATTGAAGTATTTTTAATTGAGTTAAGTTTTGTTTCCATCTTTTTTCCAGCCAACAGATGACATTGTGCTGATGGCCCAGTCTCTGGAGAAAGCCTTCCTGCAGAAAGTGGCCCAGATGCCCCAAGAGGAGATAGAACTGGCCCCTCCACCTCCACGCAGCAAATCTGCAAAATCATCCAAAAAAGCCAGAAACAATCCAGGTGAGGATGGAAACTGCAGTTAAAACATTCAGGCTTCATGAATCTGAGGGTCTGGATGAAGTTTAATAACTTCCTGTATCTTCCAGTTCCAGGTGGAGTGACGACAGCCCATCAAGTTCCAGCCGTCTCCCAGTCTGCGTATTCTCCTCCCACTCCAGAAACGCCTGACTCCATCCTGTCCACCCCCCCACAGACTATTTTATCCAAGAGCATTACCTTCCCCTCTGAGCACAGCATCCCCTCCATCACCAGCATGCCCCCCACACAGCCCACTGCAAAGGTAATGCTAGCTGCATCTTTAGCTCCATTTCTATAAGAAATGTGCACAAATCTTGGTCTATATTCTGCTAATGTCTAAATAACACAATTTTGTAATTGCAGTGTTTCCATTAAGTAAAAAATTAAATTAAAATTGCACATAAGCTTGTTGACACGATAAGTCATTAAAAATCATGGCAGGAGATATTAACGTTTTATTCAGGTGTTAGTGATGGGTCCCTTATACTTGGGAGCGGCTACGTTTGTGCCATTTTGCAGAAATTGTAGTTGCTGATTTAGCAGAAGAGCTACGGATTCAACACATCTTGTTATGAACTGTGCGAAGCTGTGAGAGCTCTGGAGGAACCAGCTGCACACTGTCCAAAAAAGACAAACCACTGTCTTCCTACCACTTCCTGTCATATTTTTCGTCCTTTTGCCTGCAGTGACCTCCAGCTGTTGATCATGTGACTCTTGTAATGTAAAAAAAAGTGTTTTGATGAGGTTGAGAATATCATTCCCGTGCAAAAACATTTGTTTTTTTCGAAGTTGGAGTGTTTCCATTAAGCAAATTTCTTTACTTATTTACAATTTGCACATTTTTTGCGGTTCATGGAAACACAGCTACTGTGTGTTTACATCACAAAGCTCGGGGGCGGAGCTCTGACCCAAACTGTCGCCATCTTCTCTCCGCTATAGAAAAAAGGTGTGAAGAGGAAAGCGGACACGACCACTCCGACCACGATGGCTATGCCCATCATGAGCACCATGGGCGTCAGCGGGATCGGCCTGGGGATGGGCGGCGGCCTGGACTCGCCGCTGACCCTCACCTCTCTGGGCATGGAGCACAGCGGCGGTCTGGGCATGACCCCAGGCCTGGGTCTGGGCCAGGGCATGGTGATGAGCATGGAGATGGCTCATGGGGGAATGATGATGGGGAACAAAGGCACAGCGGCGAGCAGGAGAGGCGTGAGCGGCCGGCCCATCAAGCCTCCCAAGAAGGACTTACCGGACTCCATCCTGCCGACGCCGGTGCGCCGCAGCAAGCTGACGCCGCAGCTGCGCTACTGCAGCAACGTCCTGAAGGAGCTGCTGTCCAAGAAGCACGCCGCGTACGCCTGGCCGTTCTACAAGCCCGTCGACGCCATGTCGCTGGGTCTCCATGACTACCACGACATCATCAAGCAGCCCATGGACCTGAGCACCATCAAGGTACGGCGGTTCCCCCTACAGCCGACTGTGTTTCTATCAGACAGGAAGTGGAGCTGAACCTGTTTGTTTCTGCAGAGGAAGATGGACAGCAGGGAGTACAGAGACGCCCAGCAGTTCTCCGCCGACGTCCGACTCATGTTCTCCAACTGCTACAAGTACAACCCTCCAGACCACGACGTGGTCGCCATGGCCAGAAAACTCCAGGTGACATCACTCAGTTTGCTTTAGATACGAGTAAAACAAAGTTCAAGATATAAGAGCAGTAAAAACAGTGACACGTTGAAAACAAAAGAAATTATGTCTTGAAGATCTGATAAAAATCATATGAGATAAAATAATAAAAACTATTGCAGTCTTAAATGAGGTAAAGGAATTACTAAACAGAAAGGCCTAATATGTTTCATGTAAATCACTGATTATTCCATATCTGACATATTGTGATTGACATCGGCTGTAAAACGCATAGATTAGATTTTTCTTCTACAGAAGAGAGCAGTTAGTCATTAGCAGAAGTTGATACAGAGATAAAAAATATCAATATTTATACAGTTACGCTTATTGAAACTTAATGAATTTATTAGTACAATATTTTACAATTTATGTACAAAGTGCATTTTTTTGTTACCAAATTATATACAAAACACATTTGTAAAATGAGACGGCAAATAAACAAATAGTTTCAGAACAGCTACGATATAAGCTGTTCTGAAACAGCCCATCATGAGCACCATGGGCGTCGGTGGGATCTTTTCTGCATTTAAAATCCAAAAATCATTATGATGAAATAATAAGGCATTGAATAAGCAGATTTTTTTTTCTTTTAATGTGTATTTGAAATGCATCTCATAGTTTTATGAGTTGAATAACTAGTTTTCTCTTTATGCTAAGAGGAGGCAGATAGGATGAGTTTATACTTCTTTCTGCTCCTATTCATACATTTTTTTAGTTGTTGCATAAACTTCATATTTAATGAGTAAATGAAATAAAAAAAATGAAATAAAACATCTGCTTTTGGCTGCAGGTAGATTTGTTTTGAAAAGGCATAACTTCCCTCTAACATAGCTAAGCTGGCAGCTAAAAAATTAGGTTTTTTCTTATTAAAACATTGACTAATCGGTTTTTATTCCGTCTTCCAGGACGTGTTTGAGTTCTGCTTCGCTAAGATGCCCGACGAGCCTCCAGCACCTCCCACATCCTCGTCTTCCTCCACTTCCTGCTCGTCTTCCTCATCCGAGAGCGATTTCAGCAGCGACAGCGAGGAGAGCGACAGCAGCCTGAGCTCCGACTCTGAGGAGGAGCGGGCCAACCGGCTGGCCGAGCTGCAGGAGCAGGTTGGTTCTGGTCCAGAAGGTTCTGCATATACAACCATAACAAAACCTATGAAGGAGACGGATGTGTTGTTGCCATACTAATGTTAAAATAAATTTGGTTAATTACAGATTTGATGCATTAGCTCCTTCCATCTACTTTACATTAATGTAATTTAGAGCGCGATACTAGCAGCATTTATTCCATTACTTTTAGTTCTGGCTGGAGATCGCTGCTTTTCTTGCTCTGATAAAACGGCAAGGCTGAGACCTTGACTCTGCTTCTGGGATGTTTTTAAATGTTCATATCTTATGTTTAATGTGAATAAAGTTGTTTTTGGATGTCATGACGTCTTAAATTTGAGTAAAACCCTTTCACTGAGTAATTAAAATCTGTTCCTGGCCCTGACGTTAAATTATTTTGTTTTCCAGCTGAAGGCTGTACACGAGCAGCTCACCGCTCTCTCTCAGGGTCCCATCGTCAAACCCAAGAAGAAGAAGGAAAAGAAGGACAAGAAAAAGAAGAAGAAAGTAGAGAAACATCGGAGGATGGATGAGGAGATCGTCTCTGTGAAACCGCCCAAAACCCCCAAGATGTCCAAGTCTTCAAAGACGACAAAGAGCAACAAAGGCATCAGCTGTCCTGTCATACCAGTGAAGAAGACTCAGAGCAAGAAAACCAACAAGAGCAAGTGAGTACTGCCCCCTGGTGGACAGTTTAAACTGAATGCTGTATTGTTACAAACCTCCGTCTGTCCTTCTGCTCCATCAGATCCAAAAAGACCAACATGATGTTCAGCGTGTCCCAGCCAATGCACGACCCTCTGGTCAGCCATTTTGACTCTGATGAGGAGGAGGACACGGTTCCCATGTCGTACGACGAGAAGCGCCAGCTGAGCCTGGACATCAACAAGCTGCCGGGCGAGAAGCTGGGCCGTGTCGTTTACATCATCCAGTCCAGAGAGCCGTCGCTGAGGGACACCAACCCCGAGGAGATCGAGATCGACTTCGAGACGCTGAAGCCGTCGACGCTCAGGGAGCTGGAGCGATACGTCATGACGTGTCTGAGGAAGAAACCTCGCAAGCCGTACGGTGAGCGGAAACACGGACAGTCTGACACCGACATTTTGATCTAGCTGTGAATTCTAAGCACTTGAATTTCTCACAACACATTTAAAGATAAAAGTTTTTGCATTTTAAATACAAAATATATATATTTTTACAGTTAAGTCTTAGTTACGGTTCTGAATGTTTGTTCAGCAAAAGGCCTGTTTCAGAATTGGTGTACTCCAGCAGCAAACGATTAATTGATTACTAAATTGATTTCGGTTTCAGCCGTAATGTTTCTAATATTTCTCGTCTTTGTGCAGCGAGTAAAAAGAACAGCGCCGGAAAGACGCGGGAGGAGCTGGCGATGGAGAAGCAGATGGAGCTGGAGAGACGACTGATGGACGTCAGCGGTCAGCTCAACTCCGGGAAGAAACCGTCTAAGACCAAAAGTAAGTTGAACTTCGTTTATCGTTTTGTCTCTGGAAATAAGATTTCTGAAAATTCTGACTCCATGTCGCCCGCTCTTACTTGAAACAGACCATTTCATCTGTTAAACTTTGATATGTTTTTCCTCCAGATGATAAACCTGCGTCAGACGTTCACGCTCAGCCGTCTCGCCTCAGCGCCAGCAGCTCCTCCTCGGACTCCTCTTCTTCCTCCTCCTCTTCGTCATCCTCTGACACAAGCGAATCGGATTCCGGTTGAATCCGAGTCGCTCAGACTGTTTCCAAACCAAAAGGGTCTGGTGACGGCGCCCTGGTGTCCTCCTCCCCTCCAAGCGGGCTGATGGAGGACGGGTCAAGGCCGGCCCACCGGGTCCGGACAGAGATGGGCTCTCCCTGCGCTCGGCTCCGTCCGGCAGCCCTGAACATTTCCCGGCAGATGAATGTGAGCGGAGGAGAGCGACTGGAGCGACCTGCTGGCTCCGGGCGGAGCGACAGGAAGCTCCATCTCCTGCTGATGAAGATTGATGCATACGTTGGAGGGATTAGGGTGCTACAGCCAGAATATCTGCATTTTCTGGATTTTTTTTCCCTTCTTACCATGCTCCATGTCTTTATGCTGTATAGAGAACATGTACAGATGTATAAATATCTATTTTCTTTTATAAAGAAGCCTTTTATGGAGCTTATTTATTCCCTCATTCTGGGAAAAGATTAAACTGGCGTGAACAGAGCTGTGTGTTTAGATTTTTTTTTTTGAGTGATAAGAGGGGAGTTAGGTTTTTGTATGAATGTATGATGTGTGTGTTTGCATGTGTGTGTGTGAGAGATCTGGCACCACAAGTGCATCCTGGTGAAGTTCCTCATAGTTTAGAAGCAGACGCTGCGCTCGCTCTGCACGCAGAAGCACCTTGGTTCAGTAGAAAACAGCCTGCATGCAGGAGCTGACGGCCTCGCTGCGTCTCCAGCCGGTCGCTGTACAGAAACTAAACGTGTCATAGTTTCAATATTTCTGTTCCCATGTCGACTGTTTGTTTTCTCCATGTATTACAAGTTCTCTGTAAACATGTTGCTTTTTCATTCTTTGTGACCAATCTGCTAATAAATTGTGAGGACGTGTCTTGTCGACTCACCTGTGCCCAAATAACTTCTGGATCCTTCTCATTTCTTCACCTCAGTTACAGATTTAATCTGATCTCTTACAGGTTTGTTGTCAGTAGAATCTAAAATCTGTTGTCTTGCAGCTGAATCTTGTTTACTTTGTGTGATAAAATCAGTTACTGGAATCAGGAAGTATTAATGTAAAGATGCATTGTTTATGTTGACAGTTCCACAAAGCATTTTATTATGCATTGCATCTTGGTTTTCTGTTTGGTTTCAGATTGAAATAGTGTCTAAGTTATTTAGAATAAATATGGATATTATTGAAAGGGTTTAGTCTACTGAAATATGCACATTCAGAGTAATAAAGGTGTACATATTTTACAGAATCAAAACCTTGGAGTGTGGTTTGCCTTTATGGTCTGATTTTTTTATTTGCTACTGTTTGGCTCCAGTTGTGACATTTAAAACTCTACATGTCAGTCTTGCTCTGAAGTTTGTCAGAAATCTTAATGCCTCTGCTTGTTCTGAACATTTGTACATAAATAAATGCATCATTTCACTGTTTGGATCATTATGTCTTATTTAACTACTTCAGGTTAAAATATTTCATTTTGTCTTGATTTGAAAATTCGCTACACCTGTATTTTTAATGAATACATAAACATGAATTTTATAAACTGAAAAGAACTCTTACGCAATTAGTTTGACGCCATCTAGTGGATAAAATACGAAATGTAATCAATTTTGGTTGGTCGTTATACTTAAAACTTCAATGTGTCCTGATTCACATTATTCGGTAGATTTTTGGATGTTTTTAGTCCTAAGAGCAAAGATTAACACAGACAGAAAATATTTTATTTTGAACAAACAAAAGGTAAATACAGAAAAAAAAATCAAATTATGCCAATTGACATGCAATTTTACATAATTTGCTCGAAAACGAGCAAGTAGAAGACATTAGATCTTATGATTTCCTGCCCCTCTCTTACATATTTCCCAATAAGAGTTTAAACAGTTTTTAAGATGCTTTATATTTGTACTTTGTTTAAGTTCGTCATTTAGAATCCATTCCATAAATCTACACAAACTGATACACAGAAAGTCTTTTTACTTCTTCTGATACATAGTTTTTTTTATTTGAGATTTAATATGTAATAGTTTGAAACTTGTCTAATATTAAAATAGGACGTTTTGTTGGATTTTTAAAATATTGTACAGTTGAAATGTGAAATTTTCCAGAAAAAATAAAAGTTCACCGCTCCCTTGTGGTCACATAGAGGAATTGCAACATATATGTTTTCAACATATATTTTAGCTGTGTCCGAATTCAGGGTCTGCATCCTTCGAAGGACTGGTCTACGTAGGACGGGTCCTTCGAAGGCCGGGAATAAACTAATAATTGTAGAATTTCATGGATTGGAATCCGGGGTTTTGGTCTTACTTCCTGTTTGCTGCTTCAAAATAAAACACGGGGGTGACGTCGTTCAACGGTATTTCCTTTATTTAAAAACTAGCAAGCAAAGATTTCGCATTAGATTTGTGTTTACACTCTATGCTGCGTCTTATCAGACGAAGAGGGTTTAAGAAACTATACGATTTTTGAAAAATTTGATTTAAATAAATCACTGGACATTGATTATCTGTGAAATATATTTTTATAACTGCAAGTGAAAACCTGATAGTTTACTTAGCCTCTGAAAGCTTACTGTGGCCTTATATAAATAAAGATGACAAAAATAGAAATAGGATAAAAGTCACAACCTCGGACGGGTATTTTTCGCCCACTGACGGACAAACGGAAAACTACAATAACACAGAAAACCGTCATGGCGGCGCCCATGAGGCTCATATCAAGGTTGACTCTGGTCACTGGTTAGTCTACATTTGGTCTACATTTGGTCTACATTTAGTAACTCCGCTGCTACATTAAATACCCAGTCATATTCCGGGTTGTTTTATGTAATTTCTTAAATAAAATGTTGTGTATATTTTAATATTTTAGCATCTACTAAAGCCAAACATGAACTCCGAACTCGGTGAAAGTTTGGAGCACTAAAAACATTTTGTAACGATTAAAAAACTTATTAGATGCCGTCTGTGAGTTCAGTTTAAATTCAATGTTATTTTACTGTACAAAATTTCCATCGCAGTCAGGAATGTTTACCTCTAGAGATTTGAGCTATAAATAAAAAACTCATCTACTCTTAAGTTGAAGTTGGAGATTTAAGCAATGATCGCTCGTTTTTTGCTCGAGTACGAATAACTCAATTGGTGACGTAATCAGCTCTGAATAAATTAAGCATCATTTTCTGTCCTTTTGTTTTAACTTTTCTTTTTCCAGTTTGCAGAAAATGCAAAGTCAAAGTAAAAAAATAACTTCCTTTAAAAAAGTTGTTGAATGTGGATTTATACAGCGGAATATGATATGAATTGTTAAAGAGAGACGGAAAATGACTTAAATTGAACTTTTAGCCCAGTTTAATGTGTATATGAAAAAGAAAATATTAATTGAATATCTAAAAAATGAGTGGATTAAAAAACATGAAAGAATCTGATACTCCAATCAGAAATAAAAATAAAAACATCACTAGGTTATGTGAATACAACTGATGCACATTAAACAGCAGTAATCTCATTTTCTGTTTGGGTAGGAATCAAAGAAGGGGATTGTGCAGTTTGACCCTAAAAGTAGAAATGATGTGACACTCTGGGAGCAGAGTAACTAAATCAGCTCCTCTCTGAGGTCCCTCGTCTCTCTCAGGTTTACATCCGTCTGTTCTGCTCAGATTCCTCTCTGACCTTCCCCTCTGTTCCCAGGTGGAGGCAGCGGGATCGGCCGCGCCGTGTCTCAGCGCCTGGCCTCTGAAGGCGCCTCAGTGGTGGTCGCTGACATCAGCGAGGATTCAGCCAATGAGACGGTGGGACGCCTGCAGAGTGACCTCAAAGGTCAGAGTCACATGGCAGCTGCAGTGGACGTGTCGTCAAAGGAGAGCGTGAAGAAGCTGCTGACGAGAATCCAGGTGTGAGAATCAGATGGAGCTCTTCTCTATGGAGCAAGATTAGTGGCAAAGTTGGAGGTTCTCTATATTATCAAGATAGTTTCTTCTGTTTTTAATTTTTTATTACAAATTTCAGTGTATAAACAAATTCCCATGCTAGACTTGAGGAAAAAAGAAAGTAATTTTCAGATATTTATTTAATTTAAGAAAAACGCTAAACAAACCAACCTGGTCCTGGATGCAAAGGTAATTGCTCCCTTACTAAATTATTAAATAACTGTGAATAATCACATTCTGATTTTGAATTCAGTTCCTCAAGTCACACAGGCCTGATTTCTGTCATATGTTTAAAATCAAGAAATCCCTCATATAGAGCCCATCTGACATCATGAAGTAAGTTTATAGAATATTAACACATCATGACTCCATCTGAAGGAAATCAAGTAGAAATTAATACAAAACTCAATGAAATCTATCATATTGGAAATATTTTAATGGAGAAAACATGGAACAGATTTGTAGGACAGGTATAAATCTAAATAGTCGGGGTTAATTAAGTCAGATCTCTCAAAGAAAACCTGGTTATGGTGATGCTGCTTCATGATGCTGGTCGTTGGTTCCTGCAGGGAGTTTTGTGCATTTTCATCTCTTTTTTCATAAATAATCTTTCTGCAGACTCGGTACTTCCAGCCTCCCTCGGTGTGTGTGAACTCTGCAGGCATCACTCAGGACGACTTCCTGCTCAACATGGAGGAGGAGAAGTTCGACAGAGTCATCCAGGTCAACCTGAAGGTAACACACCTGTCAGACTGCAAACTAAACAACAACAAAGATGGAACACATAAAAACATGTTTGGATGGTTTTAACGATACAATAAAATGAGAATAAAGTAAAATGTCCACAGATGTTTACACATAATGAACAACATATCTGTATCATTTATTTTAATAGTTTAAAAATGTAGAGACTAAACTGCTACAAAAACCTAAATTAGTTTATAGTAGGTTATTGAATATGTATTGAATGATTGATTAAATGTTTTTCTGTCTTTTCCAGGGGTCGTTCTTGGTGACTCAGGCTGTGGCTCAGGCTCTGGTTGCCTGTGGATCTCCTAAAGGATCCATCATTACTCTGGGCAGCATCATAGGAAAAGTCAGACTCCATCTTTTATTTTTAGTCTCATCTCTGTTGTTTTTTAAGCATCTAAATAAAAACATAAAAACTAGACCCAAATCTGAGCTCTGATTTAAAATGTGATTTCCTGATGTTGCAGGTGGGAAACCTGGGCCAGGCGAACTACGCTGCATCTAAAGCCGGAGTTGAAGGTTTGACCAGGACGGCTGCTAAAGAGCTGAGCAGGTCAGAGGATCTGCTGCTGCTGCAGGAACAACCAGAGATAAAAACACTGACATGTTTCATCTCCTCCAGGTTTGGGATTCGTTGTAACTGCGTGTTGCCTGGTTTCATAACCACTCCCATGACGGACGAAGTGCCAGAGAAGGTCCTAGTCAAGGTAAAGAAGCACAGACACTTACAGTCGGTCTGAAACAGAAAACAAGAGTTTCAGCTGATATGACTGAATTATTATCCTATTAATACTTGTTACACTTTATAAGCATCACTTGAATTGCTGCTGACTTCTGATATGATGAATTTTACATCTCTAGCTCCGTTATAAATATATTTACAACAACTTATCTCTCATTGACTCCACTAGACTGTTTCCAGGTTTTATTTACTCATATTTCATTCTTTTTTTCCTGCAGTAAAACTAGTTAAAATTTTAAGTCCACTGTGAGAAACTCCCCTACTTCTATAAAATGATATTTGTTGTTTTGTGTTTCAGATGAAGTCCCTGGTGCCTCTGGGTAGAATGGGTGACCCTGCAGGTCGGTTTAAATGCTTCACATCACTGAACATAATTTTAATCATCGGCAGGATTTATGCATCTGTTTTCTTCCTGCTAGTTTTAACCACTGATATGTTAAAATGTGACGGTTTTGGATGAAGCTTTGAGGCAGAATGTGTTGTGGCTTGTTTTGTCCTCTAGAGGTCGCCGATGTTTGTGCCTTTCTGGCTTCAGATGATTCTCGTTACATCACAGGAACCAGCATCGAGGTCACAGGTAGGAGTGGGTCTCTGCAGGATTTAAAATAAATCAAAATATTTCACTTCGAACAGACGGAAGGTAAAATGTGTGTTTTTGTTTTGTAGGTGGACTTTTCATGGGTTAAAACACAACAACCTGTTAATGAAGCCCGAAGAGAAGCCATTTCCTCCCTAAAACAGTTAATTCATGTAATTTACTCAGTGATTATTTAAATATGATTGTATAGGACAATATTTGTAATTATGAACCTACTTTTTGTATGAATAAACACCTGAATACCGAGTTGAAGCATTTTTTCATTAAATATGTTATTTAAAACCTGAAAACGTGCAAAAGAAATAAGTCAGAATATCAAAGGTTACAAAGCAGTTTTACTTCTTCAGAGTCAGTAAAGTGCTTTAAATTAGCATTTTTCCCCAAAAAGTTAACAAATTTGTCATTTTAGTACGTAAGAAAACATTTCTTTATTACATCAAATAATTTTAGTGGTTTCATTTTGTTTCCCTAATGTGTCACTAAATAATTTAGATAATATAGTTTGATCATTTTAATTTGTTTTAAATCTTTGAACAGCTCCAACAAACTAAACTCAGAAAAGCAGGAGCTTGGGATGACCACTAGATGGCGCTGTTACACCGTGAAGTAAAGTTAGCGTGCAGCTTTAACTCGGTGAAAACAAAGAAGTCAATCATTATTCAAAACAAATCAGTATAAATAAAGTTAGAAATCTCATATTTTAAAACTAAATTATCACTCTATATTGATAAATATTTATCAATAAGTAGGTTTAGGCCCATGGGAAAGGAACCAGTTCAAACTTCAATAGTTCACAACAGAAATTTACTGAAAACAAAGTAAAAAAATATTGCAAAATCTTATTCTTGATCACAATATCTCCAGGCTTTCTAATGGTCTTATGTAACAATTTTCTCACACTTTTGTTGCTTTTTCACTTACTTTGCTCTTGTTCTGGTCTCATCATTCTGCACAGTGGTGCTTAAAGAAGAAAAAAAGTTAATTATGTTTGCTAGTTTTCATAGATTCAGCTGATGAAATTGGACCAAATTCTGTACGTTGGTTTCAGCAGATTTTTTTGTCCAATTAAGTTCTGGATTGGAACAAGAAAATTTATTGAGAAGCCAAAACAATTTAGAAAAATCCTTCTAAATCCCGTTAGCCTAGGTAAAAACTAAAAAAAAAAAAATATCTAGAAGAAAAATATCAAGAAATTATGGATTCCACCTTTGACACCTGGTGGTCATTTGCAGCAATTGCAGCTGCATCTATAACCTTTAGTTGAAAGAAAAACAAAGACTCAAACTTCTCCTTTTAAAAAGATTATATATTAACCAAACCAACTTTTTAAAAAATTACTTACAGACATTATAAAATAAAACTTTTCAGCACCATATTTTTTGTCTTCAACACAACAAAAACAAATATTTCAGGTCGTTCTCAAAGGAGAAGGACAGATTGTTTTGGTTTCAGCTTTCGGCTGTCCCTCCCCGCTTTACTTCTATATTTAAAAAAAAAACATCAACAAAAAATAAACAAACCAAACCAGAACTCCAGTCAGAAATCACTCCATCAAATGTTTATCCACTCCCACCACCGCCTCTCTCCCCCTCCTTGTGGTCTCATGCAGAAATTGATCGTTTTTAGTGTTTTTATATTGCAGGAGCTGCAGGAACCGACTCTATAAACTTTATTGCTAGCAAGGAAACAGGAATGTGACAGAACTGGAGAGTCACCATTTAATCAATATAGTGGAAGCAACATTTAAAGGCACAGTACAGCTGATAAAAACATCATAAAAGGGATATTACAACAAGTCGCAGCCACAGATTCTTTGGTTGTACAACAGACGTTTGTAGAGGGACAGAAGCATCGCAGCTCCAGTTTAACATGCAAATCAATCGCTTCAGTTGAGCCGCTTTAAAATAAATACAACTGAAACACACATCTGTCTGAAATAATCGTTCTTATTTTATTCTCAAAGCACCCTGTTTTAAATAAATACAATAAAATATTGCTATTTCTGTACAAATGTACTGTAATGCACATTTCCCTCCTAAAACGCTTTGTGAAATAGAAAAGAGACTAAAAAAATGGAGATTTGTATAATTAGCACCTGGCCATACAGTTTAATTCAGTAAATCTTTCCTACAAATGAAAAGGGAGCGTTTACGTACAGACAGTTACTGCACATGTATGTGGAGGCCATTTTGGATTGTTTTTCTTTACAAAGGCACCAGAAATATTCATGTTCAGCACAGCTTATAAAAATGGTTTAACTTCACTGATGGAGGCATCAGCTCTTCTTTCATGTCTGCAGCAGTTTGTCCAATGAACAAACATGCTGCGTGTAAAAGCACCTTAAGTTTAATAATCATTTTGAGCAGGGAATCATGTTAGACAATAAAAGGTAAAACCTCAGGGCGTCGATGATGTTTTACATAAAGTTCACTTTATAGAAGCTCAGGGTGAAGATAATAAAGATCAGATAAGATGTGGTGAGGCCCCTGTTTTTATCTGGTGACATCAACTCTTTGGTTCCTCCTGATGTGAAACAGGATGAGGTTACATGCAAGCAACATGATTAACATGAAGAAACTAAACGAGTCAACGCCCAGAAATAACCCAAAGTTTAGATGTGCAACAGTGTTTGTTTCTGGTTCAAATCTGAGTTTTGTTTCCACCGTTTCAGCCTGAATTCAGATTTTAATCATGAGGTAAAACACGGCACTTCAAAATCGTCAAGAACTTTTATTCAAGTTGTTGTGTAACCATAGAGCTGAAAACCAAAGTAAATGAAACATTTTACTGGAAGACAGGTGCTACTCTTCCTTTGTTAAAGTGACTGTTAATCATGTTGCTTTGCACGATAAACCTGGAGATGAAGTTTGCATGTGACTCTGTTTTCAGGAGGAGTGGGGGAGGTAGAGCAGGAGATCTGGGTGGAGAAAGGAGGAGGTGGGATGGGGGAGGAATGAGGTGGGACTGGAGACCAGGGAGCTGCAGGCCTCGTGCCGCCGGCTCCATCTTCCATCTCAGGCCGGAAACCTTCCTGCTGCTCGTAAAAATAACGTTTTATTCCAAGGAATGTTCTCTCCTGGTTTTTTCCTCCTTCTATGCCGTCAGGCTCCCAGTCGTCGTTCTCCTCTTCACAAGTTTTATTTCACTTCTCTTGTGTTTTTAAGTCCGTTAGCCGCTGGGGAAATGTTTCCCGAGGCGCATAAGTGAGAGTGAGTGTGTCTGTGTGGGCTTTATGTATTTAATATCATTTACAAGTTAATTTACAAATTACCGGGCATGTATGTTGATCGCGTGTGCATGTTTAAGTGCGTGTGTGTGTGTGGGAGTGTTGGTGTGTGTTCTGCGTGGTGTGTGTTTGTGTGTTCAGCCCTGGAAACAGACAGGTCCCACTTCAAAGCCAAACTGCTGGTTGCTCTCCCCAAAGTCTGTCACCTGGATGTCCAGCAGAGGGAGATGCTCCAGCTGCGGCGTGTTGATCTCCAGGACTGTCCTGTCGAAGCCTTTACGGTACTGCAGGACGAGACACAGTCCAACTTTAGAGACATTTTATCAGCTTAAGTGAGTTTAACTGTTAATACTGCATGTCTGAGCTGATCCACGTAGAGGAGAATAAAAGAAAATGATTTCTGCAACTAACGATTAATTTAGTAATTTACTATTTTATTCACATAAAAACATTGCCACATTGTGAAAATTTTGCATTTAACCACTTCACCTTATTTTATACAATATTAAGAATACAAATGCAAATAAACAAATACATTTTTTAGATAAGAAAATTAAAATGTTCTCTCCTAAAATGCAATAAAAGAATTCGCTTAGTGAACATTTGATAATTTGGGGCAAAGGATGAATCTGCAGCTAAAAAATATTTCTAACATCAAAATGTGAAAAGCTCAGTGGTTTCTGCTTTACTTTACATCGATCTGATTGGGTGATTAATGTTGGATTAACTGATTAATAATTGGATGCAAAAGGTGGAAAAAGGGAAGTTCTGGGTAGAAACGATTTACAGATGAAGGTTTTTATGTCTTAAATGTAAAAAGTATATTTTTTAAACAGTTTTGGTTAATTGCAGCTCTGACTATGTTGTTCTTTCATCAAATTGCATGTTTTAAAGTTAATATTCTGTACATTCCAGTTAATAACTAATCAATTATTAAATTAATTGAATTATTTCCATAATCAACTCATAAGGATTAATCTAATTAATAATTTCAGCTCTTGTCTGAACACTTCAGATGGAGGTTAGGTTGCTGAATGTTTCTGTAATTTTATAGAAAACAGAGTTTGATACAAGCCACATAGTTAAAGCATGTCACAGATTTGGTCATAGTGACTAAGTGGAGATGGTTCTGGTTGTGAACCCAAACTTGGATCAGTTCCCTCATGATCACCCAGAGCACGTTTCATCATTTTCTCCACATCAGGACCAGAACCAGCTGTGGACTCACAGAGCAGCCGTCGATCAACGCTTTGATGTAAGGGTTGGTCTCGTAGCTCAGCTCCTCGTCGTTGGCGCCTCTGAAGTGCAGCGCCCTCTTGTGGTTGTTCTTGGCACTTCGGTCGGCCCAGGCCACGGAGCGGTGGCAGTGGTATGTTAGGTTCTGACGGGCCTGGACGCTCAGGAGACGCAAGAAGCCCAGCTGGACGACGCCTACGGGCGCGCCGTTGGAGTCCACATAGGAGAACTGAGCGGATGAGGAGTAAAGAAATGTTGAAACTCAGCTCAGTCATGTGGAAAAGTAAAATGAAAAGTTAAAGACTTTACGGGTCACTGACCTTACTGCCAGAGGAAAACTGACTGTACCAAGAGCCTGGAGTCTCTGTGGTCCAGCTGCTCATCTTCACCTGCAGTCAGAAACGAGAGGCGGAGCATTAATTTAGTTAAACAGGTCTGGGCTGAGCTTTTCATGGAGCATGAAAGGCAACCTGGTAAGAGAAATCAACACCAGTTTCTCAAAACCTAAAAATAAAAACAGCAGGGCTATCAGTGTTAAAAAGCTCAAAGGGCTAATATAACATGATGCTGATTAATCGCACTGCCTCATGGAAATTTAAATCAGTTTTCAAAGTTTTTTCCAACTGGAAATATAATCTGACTGCTGAAAAGCTTTCATAATGTTTGCAGACTGACCGAGTCGATGCCTGTCCTGGGCTGCAGACACGTTTCTCCACTAGTGAAATTACAGAGGACCTTGAAGGAATCTCTGGAGCAGCCCTGGTTGGGATCGATCCAGTATTCTCCTGCAGAACGAACAGAAATTAGAGACAAATATGTTCATTTTTCTTTTAGTCAATAATATCATCATGTGTTAAAGTTTACGGATAAAATTGAGTTTATACATTAGTAATTTAACATTCTAAGCATTGTTAAGCAACATGAACGTCAATCGTGACTCAGATCTGCTGGAAAATGAGGCGGCAGGTAAATATTTAGACTTTGTTCTGTACCATCCTTGAGTTCTGGCTGGCTGAGGTGAAGGTCCTGGCAGGTGCGGGCCGGGCTGTCCTGCGTGCCCAGAGGGAAGCGCATTGTCTCGATCTCCTGCCGCAGCGAATTCAGAGAGCCGAAGATCTCCTCCATGCCCTCGCTGCCCATCAGGAACTCTGCGCCGGCCGTGTCCGATGCCGGCATGTCCGGGTCGAACTCCGGCAGCAGCTGACTGGCATCAATGGAGCGTTTGGACTTGGGACTCCTCTGGATGGGCATCGGCTGAATGACGTCGCCTGGTGGGCCCTGGATTAAGATTTACACTTTAGTCCACTAACTGACCAGGAAACAGCTGATTTCCATATTATATTAGTTTATTAAAGAAAACAGGAAGTAGAACTCACAGGAGGCCCAGGAGGTCCCTGTACACCCTTTTCTCCTTTTGGACCAGATCCTCCCTGAAATTGGTTAATATCAGATATATTCTCTATGTATTCACATTTACTTATTTTAAATTATTTTGGAAATATCTTTAACTTACTGTTGCACCCTTCGCTCCTTTGACACCTTGAGGTCCCTGAAAATATCACAAATCTTATTTTTTTATTAAAAGTTACATACAATCTAAATGAGACAAAAAAAGTATTGATGGGTTGTCGCTGTGTTGAAACTCACAGGAAGTCCAGGAGGACCAGCAGGGCCGAGAGGTCCGGTGCCTCCAGCCATACCCTGCCATTAAACAGGAAGTGGCTAAAATTATTAAAGGTTTTTCACTTATTTTCACATGAGCAGCATTATGTGTAGATGATGAACTTACCGGCTCTCCTTTGGGTCCAGAGGATCCCTGCGGCCCAGGCAGACCTCGGTCTCCCTTCTCTCCCTGCTCGCCTGGAGGTCCAATCAGACCAATCAGACCCTGGTGGCCCTTCTCTCCCTTCGCTCCGGGTTCTCCACGCAGACCAGGCAGACCCGGAGGTCCCTGCAGGAGGAAATGACGGAACAGACGATCAAAGAAGGACGACAAAATGAAGGATAAACGGAGAAGACACCAGAGGGAACTTAAGGCTGGACACAACAAAAGAGGATTGCAAGCAGTGTTTCCATTGTGCAAATTGGAATTACAAAAATAAACAGACCAATTAATAAAGAAAATTATAAAAAGCTTTTGTGTTAGAATACAGAGGTTTTTCGGAAGTATTGAAATTTATGTGATTAACAACCGGATGTTACTACTGGCAGAAATGATGAAGGAGTCAACAGGAAGTGGCAGGAGGAAGATTTACATGCGATTTTAATTTAGTTTCTTATTCAATCGAAACACCACAACTGCAAAATTGTGTGGGTTTTTTTTTTAGATTAGTGGGATATTGGCAAAGTTTTCAACACATTTGTAACGTAAACTCAGCTGCTGTCCTACCATCGGTCCAGGCGGTCCTTTCTGTCCAGCAGCTCCTGGAGCTCCTTGCTCTCCCTGAAACACAAACAGATTCAGCGACGGCATCAAATAATCAATAAAATGTTGCGTCGTTGCTGCTTTCCCAGACGTATAGAATAAAACCCAACTGACCACTGATCCTGGCAGACCTCTCAGACCTTCTGTTCCTGGTTTTCCTGGTTGACCCTGAGGACCAACAGGTCCAGTTTTTCCAGGAGGTCCAACGGCACCGGGGTCTCCCTGCGAAGAACCACAATTATCATCATCATTTTGCTGAGTTACTCCATAGATAGAAGGTTATGGTTTCCTTAAAACTGTGACCTAGAGTGGAGATTATTGCACGACTGACTTCAGAGAAATGTGACAATAGAGCAGTTTGTGATATTACAGTGTGAATCGACTCTTGATTTAGAAGAATATTTTAAGTGTTTCTATCAGTAGGTGTCGCATTTTATGATATTTATGCTTAATGTACTAGAGTTGAGATAAAACAAAAAACATGTGATTATCATCATTATCGACTATCTGACAGAAGGCCTTTTATACCCTTCGTTTCTCCGACTTTGTTTGGTTAGAAGTAAAATATAATTTAATGATGAATTTCATCATCTTTCTCTCTGGTGTGATGAGGATCAGAGACGTAATCAAAGTCTGAATTGTCCAAAGTGTCTCCTGTTTATTTTTTCCCAAGTAGAACCAAATATTTATGGATTATCTAGAATTGGAAATGGCCGTAAAGTCAAACAGTGATCCTGTATAAACAGACATCATGATTACACTCACTTTGGTTCCTTTCTCTCCTTGTCGTCCTTCTGCTCCTCTTGTTCCAGCAGGACCCTGACAGGCGAAACACAAAGAAATGAAACTAAATGTTTCGTGTTTCAACGTGAAGAGATCCTTTCATAAACTGTTCATCAAATGCAGAGCAGAGATGAATTTTAGCTGCTTCTCTGCAGACCTGATAGATCAGCTCATCAGCAGCAGTGAACCATAAAACACTGAAGATGTTCTTACCCTCTTTCCTGGCGGGCCAGGAGGTCCATTCTCTCCAGGAGGTCCCGGGGAGCCCTGTGACATAGAGAAGCACAGCGATAACGTTCAAGAGACGAAAAGATTGAAATGTTTCATCCTAAGATCTGAACTGTTTCATATTTTTACTGACCGACTCTCCCTGTTCTCCGTCCTCTCCTCTCTCACCTTTGGCCCCATCTTGACCCTGGAAACAAAGTCAGAATTAAATTTTATGCTTCTTTAGCAAAACATTTAAGCCAGTATAGAGCAGCTGTGCTAATCTGGGTTATCAGCTATGAAAGTAGATCTGAAATAAAAACAAAACAAAAGATGCATGAAGAACCCTAAAAGACACTCACTCTGGGTCCGACCTCACCAGGGGGGCCGGGGTCGCCAGGGAAACCAACAGGACCCTGAAATTGGTTGGAAACACAAACGTAGGTTTAGGATTAAAATGTTTTAATTCATTCACCTGGGTGTGTGTGTGTGTGTGTGTGTGTGTCCTACTGGGTTTCCTTTGGGTCCGTCGTCTCCGGGTCGTCCTCTTCCTCCTGCAGGTCCAGCTGTTCCAGGTTGTCCAGCCTCTCCCTTCTCTCCACGCTCTCCACGAGGTCCCTGTCAACGACAACACGACTCTTTATTTACCTACAGACACGGCTGATCGATCAGAGACCACAGTGACTGCTGATTACCGCACCAAGGGCCTGATCTTAAAGGGGCAGTATGATGTGTTTTCCAATTACAACCAAGTAATTATGTTACTTTTACTTCTTATAAAAATGCTAAATTTGACTTTATAATTTAACATCTTAAATTGGGCTTCTGTCTCTTTAAAAACTCCTGCTCTTTGTGAAACTTCACCTTGTCATCACGACATCACTCCTCTATTAACAATTTAACAATGTTATTACGTTGAAGTAACTCATACAATGAGTTCAGCAGAGGCGCAGCTCCACCAGGTGTTTGCTAATTGCTGCTGGCTAGTCTGAAGGAGCTGAGTGGGAGAGACATGGGGAGGGTGGCTCTGTGAGGCGGAAGCTCTGAAGCTTGGAAACTGCAGCTCAGAGGAGGAGCTGCGTCTTGAAGGCGGGGCTAGGTCCGCCCAGGCGTTTGGCAGAGCTGAATGGCTGCCATGAAGATTAAAGGGTTTCTCAAACTTGCATGAAAGAAATCAAGGCACATGTTCTGCTCATTTGCTGATGCAATCCTGGTTGCACCTGCTTCGTAGATCAGGGTTGCGCGTGCTATCAAGTTTGCACCTGTTTTTAAACATGCAGACTTTTTAAAGATCTAGTTGGAAGCAGGTTCTCACCTTCTTTCCAGGCTCTCCTCCAACGCCAGGCGGTCCAGCTTCACCAGGTTCTCCCTGTGGAGCAAACAGGGAACATTTTAAACTGTTCCTTTATTAAAATTAGAATTTTTTTTCCAAAAACACTGCACCTTCTCTCCGAGAGGTCCAGGGTTACCCAAACCACCAGGAGGACCTTGAGGACCCTGAAACACAAACAAAAATGTATTTGATTACACAGAGGAAATCTTATGATGATACATCTACATATTAATAATAGAAAAAACTAAAAGATAATTTTGTTTTACTGAGCAAACTGACAGTAAATCATTATATGAACATTAACTTTATGGAAAGTAATTTAATT
Organism: Poecilia mexicana; assembly: GCF_051168715.1. Lineage (NCBI taxonomy): Eukaryota > Metazoa > Chordata > Actinopteri > Cyprinodontiformes > Poeciliidae > Poecilia > Poecilia mexicana. The sequence continues at coordinate 24,595,122 of NW_028263380.1, read as the reverse complement.
ATTTTTTAGAAATCTTCTGCAGCCTGAGCTGTTTGATACTGTTGTTGTGTTTGTTCTTTTATTTGTTTTAGTTTCTCTTAAATGTTCCTACAAATTGAACATTTTTAGCGATGTAAATGAAAGAGACGCTCTGAAGACTCACGTCGGCTCCGTTGGGACCAGCAGGGCCGCGAGGTCCAGGAGGTCCTGGTGGCCCCTGGAACAGGAAGAGGCTTTGTTTTTATTTTTGAATATCATTTTATTTTACAGAATAAATCACATCACATGTTTTTACAGTAATTAGGATTTAGTGAAACTCACCATAGGTCCAACATCGCCTGTTTCTCCCTTCTCACCAGGGGGTCCAGGAAGTCCCTGCAGGACAGAACATAATGTTAAATAAAAACTCTTTAGCTACGCAGCTCAACTGAAAGACTTCAGCAACACGTAGCTGTAGCACAGATCACTTCTAAAAATATGTTAAATTCTGGGATAAGGAGCCAAGAAAATCAACCTTTTAACTTTGTTTTTACCTGCAGTCCGATTGGTCCTGGAGCCCCTGGGAATCCTCGAGTCCCATCATCACCTTTAGCGCCAAATGGCCCCTGCTGGCCCCTGGGTCCCAGCTCTCCATCTGCACCCTGCAGCACAAAGAAAGACGTGGAGATAAGAATACATTGATGAACTCAAACAACAATCAAATGCAGAGACACCAGGTTTAAAAATCTGGAAGTAATAAATCAAACTTTGAACTCACAGCAGGACCAGGCTGACCGACTGGACCCATTGGGCCAGGTGGACCAGGAGGACCCTAAAAACAACAATATATAAAAATGAAACAACAGAGAAAGAAGATTCCTTTGAAACATGTTACTCTGAACATTACCACTAAGATGAAATATGGAAGTTTTACTGAAGTTTCTCACATGCTCTCCTTTGGCTCCCTTGCCTCCTTTCTGACCATGTTCTCCAACTTCACCCTGAAACAAAACCACATCATTTTATTTCATTATGGGATGCAAACACCCAATATTTCACTCACACCTTTGCAATTTGGCCTATTTTCTGTTTCAAGAGTTGTTTTTATTATTCTGTTTCAACTAAGTATAAACCAATCCCAGAACTTAGTAAGCCTGTGTAGGAATGCCAATCTTAAATAAAACATATTCAGACCTTATCACCGTCCTCTCCAGGTACTCCAGGGGATCCAGCAGGGCCTGGCAGACCCACCGGTCCTTGAACTCCGTCTCGACCCGCCGGGCCGATAGGTCCTTTTTCTCCCTTAACATAAGTGAAGACAAAAAAACAATAAGTTTGGGTCAGTTTTTCTACAGCTGCACAGTGGAATTACCTGAGCTTTTATTCCCACTGACAATTACTGCAGATAAGAAAAAATGCCTATATGACTCACTGGGACTCCTTTCTCTCCAGCTGGTCCAGGAGGCCCCTGAGGACCGGGTCGGCCCGGAGGCCCCACAGGTCCGGCAGTTCCAGCTGGGCCCCTCTCACCAGGAGAACCCTAGAGAAGTACAAGAAAACAGATTAAATCACCTGCTGTCATTGCTGCAATGTTTAGTTGCGTTGCCAAATTCAAACACCGAAAAAGATTTATGCTAAAATTAGACTTGATCTAAATCCACAGCTGAAAAACTTAAACATGAAATATGAGATCATATTTTTAAAAATAATAATATAAATATCTCAGATGGTTAAAAACATACAGCAGGTCCAGGAGGTCCAGCAGGTCCTTCTCCTCCTTTCAGTCCTCCTCCACCCTGGAAGGAAACATCAGGAGGAAGAAATCAGTTTTTAACTAAACACTTTCTTTAAAAAAGGAAATCTCATTTCTGGTAATCAAATTATTTTAATTAGAGCAGATCCTTTCAAACCCAACATTAGGTCAAACCCAACTTTGTGTTTTTCTCACTAAGCGAACCCTGTTTGAAAACAGCTAAACTTCAGCACTTAACTTTGCACAACTTGCTATAAATTAGCTATCAAAACAGATTTTTCTACATTGCAACAGGTATAGCATGAACCTTTCCCTACAAGCAGGGCAAAAGCAGCATTTCATTGATAAACTAATTAGTAGGGCTGCACAATTTAAAAAAAACATTATTCCAGAATATTGTGATGATGATTAAGATTAATATATATTCTCCAAACTCTTCTTTCTTTTACATCCCTCCATTTCCTGTGAGCATCACAACAATCTAACGCACTAATGTGGTGTTGCTGTCTGGGGGAGTCAGAGTCCATCCAACTGGCCAAATGCAGATTTAATGCATGAATCATGAGTTGAAACTTAAAATAGCATCCATTTATAGTTCACTGAATTAACAGTCAACAATGAGATGTTGACTGGGAGTTGATATACAGAACTGTGCAGCTTTAAATGGAATAATAAATACTTTTGTACAAACTTTGAGTAAAAATGAGCAACAACGTGCTGTACGTGTTCACATTTGGGACATGTTGCATATCCACCATGTCTAATTCAAACAATGAGAATTAAGATTCACCAACAGCTCAGGCTCAACTGAAAGACACAAAGCCTGTGACTGAGACCACAAACCCATTTGGAAAACAGGCTGCAGGTGGTTTGAGTGGCGTATGTTTGGTTGTCTGCATGTGGCTGGGATGTGGAGACTGTGCCCCAGTCCGTCTTTTACTAAAGGTACATTTCAAACACATCTAGTTAGATACTTGATTTGGGAACACCTGTTTTCTGCATTTCTATCTATACTTACAGGGGTTCCAGGAAGTCCTCTCTCTCCAGGGAAACCTCTCAGGCCTGGGGGCCCGTCTTTTCCAGGACCCCCTGGAGGCCCGGGGTCACCCTTAGTGCCCTCTTTTCCTGACTGACCAGGAAGCCCCTGCTCTCCAGGTGGACCAGGGGGGCCAGGATGGCCACGCTCACCCATGGGGCCAGTTTCTCCTGATGGACCCTAAAAGATGGAGGTGGAAAGATCAGAAGGAAAAGAGTATTAAAGAAAAATGACGTAACAAAAACAGTGATAAAAGTTAAACAAGATGAAACCTCAGCTCACCTGAGGTCCAACAACTCCAGGAGGCCCCGGAGGGCCCATTTTACCTTGGAAACCCTGCAGAAGAGAAACTGAATGAACAGATAATCTCAGCAGCACCGTACTGCTGAGAAGCATCAAGTGGCTTGATGAAGGTACAGACGCAAATCCTATTTTAATCTGTGGATTTAATACAATAACATAGTAATCTACTTTAAAAGAATGTTGAAACATTTAAAGCTAATTTAGATTTCAATAAGATAGGATCTCTAAACAATGTTCGCTAAGATTAAGATGAACTGAAGCAAACTCAACACTGGTGGTTTAATCCAACACTACCTCAAAATCTATTTCAATCAAATTGTTTATAAAGAATAAAATCATTGCTGATTGAGTTTCTAACAGTCAGAAGATCCTCAAACATCACTTCACACATCTGGAAATGTTTTAATATATAAAACTTACAACTTCTCCTCTCTGCCCAGGATGTCCAGGCAGTCCATCTTTTCCTGGTGGTCCCTGTAATATTATTATTATTAATAATAAGTAATAAAATAATGAATTTCAATATAAGCTACAAAACCATTTAATTAAAACATTTTCTTACAGGAGGTCCTTTGGGCCCGGGGAAGCCGTTGGCTCCCTGAGGTCCAGGCAATCCCTGGTGGGAACACAGGATAAGATAATTGGTAAGAAGAGACACGAAGAGAGAGACTGAATGTGTTATACATGTTTGTGTTGGCAGATATACGAGTCAACAATCAGAAGATGCTTTTCTGTGGTGAATGGAAATCATAATTAACACTCACTCTCTCTCCGAGAGGACCAGGAGGGCCGTCGCTTCCAGATGTTCCCTGATTAAAACACAGGAAATTAAACAAACACACTCCAAATAGCAAAGTATTTTTATTTTTTACAATTAGTTTCAGTCTGATGTTGCACCAAATGGTTTAGAGCACAATTCTAAATAAATAACTTTAGCCAAATGTTATGGTTTGGGCTGGGTATTTAATTTAATGATATTAATCAACAGGACCTTTAAATAAAGTTCATCTCAACAGTTTGGATGAAATCATTGTTTAGACAAACCTTTGCTCCTGGTTTCCCAGTCGCTCCCCTCGGCCCCCTTTGGCCTCTGGGGCCCTGAATGGGATAAACAACAATTATTAAACAAGTTTCAATAAAAAACAAACAAACAAACAAAAACAAAGAATTATGATCTAAATATAAAAATGTTATAAGGATAAATGATAAAATGATACACCAGACATTCTGGTATAAATAAACCATACATGATATTCATATTGCTACAAGACTAATAATAGACACCCTACAGAAACATATTTTCTTTGCTGACCCCTGGAGGTTAAACGTTTAACTGCAGCATCTTCTATCAAAGGAGATCAAAGGTAAAACAATTACAAAGTTATTGTTTTGGTCTCAGTTCAGGTAAAGTTTTGCTGACAAAATGACAGACATGCAGCTTTTATAAACTTGATAACTAAATAAATAAAAATTACCGTTGGTCCTCTTTGTCCTCTTGGTCCTTGTTTTCCACTAACTCCCTGATTTAACAAACAACAAACTTGAATTAGATACTTAAAGTGCATGAAACACAATCTGCAGAGCAATAAAGGGATTTGTGCAGTTTAACTATGCTTAGAATCACAATATTACTTTAGCAGCAAATAACATCTGATATTGTCTGACATTAAAGGAAATCTTTCACAGGACTAAAAACTTACCCTCGTTCCCTTCTCTCCATTTGATCCTGGGAATCCAGGGAATCCAAGAGATCCCTAATAAAAGGAACAAATATCTCAATATTGGCAGTGATATGAAAAAACAATAATTCTTAAGCTGCACTTTTTTCTTTTACCTTGATTCCTTGTCTTCCAGGATATCCAGGAAGTCCAGGCACACCAAGTTTACCCTGAAGGGAAAAATACTCACAGTCAATCCATCAATTTTCTATAGTTATTTCTATTACATTGTTAATTTCTATTACATTTGCTGAAATTATTTAACAAAGGAACTGGTTGTTATGGTTAATATTTTATCTGTACATAACCTTAAGTTGCAGATATTTCTCATTGAGATTAAAAATCTCCTTTTAAAGAGACCTGAACAAAAACACTAGACAGAATTATACTCCATGAGAAGTAATGGGTAACATTTCCACATAGTTTTGTTTCTCATTTAAACACAATAAAAGAAACTGATTGTCTTGACTATTGTGACACAACCACAGGAGGGCAGAAAAACATTATTGACTAAAACATACAGTTCAGTCCAACATTATTCTGCCCTGGTAGTTTTAGACTTAACACTATTTTTATTCAACCCAGTTTGTTTCTGACCAGCAGCGCAGGAGTGCAGCTTTTGGGAAATCTCTACCTGTCATTGGGAATCCTGAGACTTACATCCCTCAAAAATAATAAAAAATGTAAAAGGAGTATCAAGTTTCCAATTGTTGACCAGAAAAAATTCTAAACTCTTGCTGGGTTGCATCAATTCAACAATATTACACTGAGAACAAAACAGTTGGTAAAATTAAAGGGTAACTTTAAACTCAGCGTTTCATCAACACAAACAAAATAGCTTGGTACATTAAAAAAAGAAAATCTTCAGTATGAACAAAGAATTTAGAAAATTTATGAAAAATGTGATTTTAAAAGTTTACAATTAAGAACTGATTGGAGACTTGTTTGGATTTTTTTCAGTTAGTAAAGAATAAACATGTGTTGCCAGAGCCTAGATATGAAGATTACACAACAAGAAAACCACTTGAAAACTGTGCACACTATTAGTGTTCAGACTTGTATGAACTGTACCGATATTTAAGAATAAAAATGGTTTAAGTCACTGGAGTAGTTTTGATACATGAACTGTCCAGTGTACCAGCTGACCCTGAATGCACCTTTAACGTGCAGCTTTTGTGAAATCCCTAGATGTCAGAGAAAATCCTGCAGGTTTTCTGCTGTGCAGCATTTTGGACTGGCTGAATGCTGCAAGCAGCAGGATTTGGACCTTGGCTGAAATTTCTCCAGTACCAGCAGTGGCTACGTTTGAAGCTGTTTAAGGTGAGGAATTAAGTAAAGGGCTGAAAAATGTTGACATAAATCTTTGGTTTGGTTTCTCTGTCACAGCAGCTGACAGAGAAACCTTCAGGTTCCCAAATAAGAGACTTCAGTGAAGTTAGAGAGTCTGCTACGTTTTTCTGTTGCTTTTTAAAGTTGCCTGATGGACTGTAGTGTTATGCACTTAGTTCTCAAGATAAACATTGTGCATGTGCTCTGGTTTAAAAATAACACTGGATGCCACTTTAAATAGATACAAAATGAAAGATAAATTAAAGGTTCATACCTTCTCCCCAGCAAGGCCAAGTGGTCCAAGCTCACCAGGGGGTCCAACACGACCCTTGGGCCCCTCAGGACCGTCCTCTCCTCTGGGTCCAGGTACTCCAATCTCACCCTACCAACAGGATACAAAACAACACCTTCGGTATATAAAGAAAGCAACAATAAACCATAAAACTGATCAGGCTTTAAATAGTTAATTTATTAAACATTAATCCAGCCGTCTATGATGTATAATTTATTTTACCCGCTCTCCTTTGACGCCAAAATCTCCCTTAATTCCTGGGAATCCATCTTCACCCTGAGAATAAAAGCAGATGAAAATATAGCACAGGTCTTTGTTTTGTATTATTGTTAGTCATCTATGGATTAATATGTCATAAAGTTTCTGTGATAAGTTACTGCATTAAACCATTAATCGAGGACAAACCTTCTCTCCTTTGTGACCCTTTAGACCCCGGATTCCTTGAGCTCCCTGCAACCAAAGCATCACATTATCAGTGCACTGAGATGGAAAATAACTGGAAAGTCAGTTTACTTTACACTGCATGTCCACTTTGATATGCAACACATGGGTACAAACTTAGCAATCATTCAATGAGAAAACGTAAATTTTAATGAACACCTTGATAAATTAAGAATAAAATGTACTGACCTTAATGCCACGAGGTCCAGGATAACCAATAGCTCCCTGAGGGCCGTTGGGACCCTGAAGACAAGACAGAACCATGAGTTGAAAGCATGTAAAACATTTACGTAAATATATTTGTTATTTTCAAAAACACTATTATTGTAACTCTATGAACTTTAAAATGCATTTAATGAAAATATGTTCAGAACCCTGGTAGAGTCAGAGAAACTGAAGGCCTGTGACACCAACCTGATTTCCTTTAGTGCCAGATGGCCCCTCCTTTCCTGGGTGACCCTGAGAATAAATGAAAAAGAGCCTCAGCCTTAGTGTGGTTATTTATTTAATCTAAAAATATAATAATTAATCAAAACGAACTTACAGGAGGGCCGTCAGCTCCTGGCATTCCTGGCAAACCTGGTTTTCCAGTGGGACCCTAGAGAGAAAGTAAAGATGGTAAAAATCTAAAATTATAAGTAAAAGCCACCAAACCATCAATCTTTTTAATATAGACACATTATCCTTTTCAGGGTTGAAGGTGGGATGGTGTTTATTGTCTGCAGCCAATGGATGAGGACTCAGGAAAGGTTGCATTTCAAAAGTATTTCATATATCAATAATAGAACATTTTTATAAAATCTAGAACCCAATTAGATGAAGAGATTATAAAACATGACAGGATTATTCTCAGTTCTTTTGAAATGTACTTTAACCAAGTAGTTACATCTGGAAAATGAAGGTTTTATGATCCTATCCATCCATTTTCTATACTAAAATAGTGGCCAAATCTGGTTAAAGATGTGTCATAACTTCTGAAAAAGATTTAAAAAACTGTGACGCTTCTGGCTTCTTACTTTCTCTCCTGGTGGTCCGATCGCCCCCTGAGGTCCTGGCATTCCCTGCAAAGAAAAACAGAGTTAATTTTGCTAAAATTATAAAAACATTTTGTAGATGCACACTCCAAGAATATCTATAAATAAAACAAATCCAGGACTTATACTACTGAGATGCAGACATGAGGAATTCAGCATCTAAGCAGCAAAAACCTGATCGAGTTTGTTTCAAAACTGTGCAACACGATTGATGACTGGTGACATAAAAACAACTATTACACATTAAGGCTGCACAATATTTAACTACTGTACAATTCAGAGGTTCTTATGATATGTAGCTTCAATTCTTTGTGGATATTTCACAACTACAACTCTATTACATCTTTTTACATCTTAAGAAATTTTTACTGTTTCTTCCTTGTAAAAAAATCAATCAGATTGGATTAAGTTTCTGTGAACATCAATTTTCAAGTTTTGCCAAACATTGTCACTGTGACTAGACGTCCATCATGTCTTAGTGGGCTCGCAGTTGTGCCACATTCTTTCCGTTTTCAGATAATAAATTGAACAGAGATCAAAGTTCATCGCTGTTTTATCAAATAATCCCGTTTTAGACTTTTTCAGAGGTTCCTTCCTGACTTCTCAGCTGTGCTTCTGGTCTTCATGAAGCTGTTTGAACAATAATGTTCTCTAACAGGTCCTTCACAGAAGATCTGCATTTTTATTGACAGACACACAGCTGGTCTCTGTTTGCTAATATGGTGATTTTTTAAGTCAAAGAAGTGAAGGGTTAAAAATTCCTATGCATGCAGCACTTTTCAAACATTCATGTGGAAAAGAATGGAAAAAACATCTCCCATTTGTCCGTCATAAAAATTTAATAAAAATATGTTAAAATTCGCGGTTGTTCCATTGCAGAAAGTGAAAAGGTTTAAGTGTTTCTGTATTCAGACCAGCCCAGGAAAAGGTATTAATGAGATCCTTTACATAGTCTTTTCTCTTTAGCCTTGAATGGCTCTTGTGTTTTTATGTGACCATAATACTGGCACAAATAGAAAAAAACAAAACCAATAATACATCTTCATAAACATAAAACAATGTGGCATCCTCACATTTATTGAGAATGAAGGAATTAAAATGTATGGAGCTTTAAACGCATCTCAGGCTGGAGGATAAAAACTTCAGCACATAATTATTTCAGTAAGTTGACACACAGAGACAGCTGATGGTTTCTCACCTGAGTTCCTGGAGTTCCCTGCTGACCAGGAGGTCCTGGCTCACCTTGGGGACCCTTAAAGACACAGAGAGAGGACAAACGATGACTCAGAGATGCATAATGAAGAAGAGAGATTGATCATTCATTTTAGAGAGTTTCTTTATTTTGCAACAACCATAGGAGTCAAAAATGCATGCACAGATTACTACAAAATATAACTGATTATACGGATACTGACCAGGTTTCCTTTGGGACCATGAGGTCCATCATTTCCTCTTACACCCTAAAAAGAGATTATACAATGTCATTCAATCATGGACACCAACTGAACATTTGAAACATATTTCATTTGAAAATATTAGCAAATAAAGCTGGCATAACTATTATGTTATTTTAAAAACACAAATCTCAAACTGTAACATATGCAGAAAAAAATCAAGTGGGTTTCTACCTGATTCTAACAGTTGTGATTTTTCCATAACTATCACAAATTACAGTGATAAACATATTGAGGATTAATTTAGTAATTTCCTTTCTAAGGACATGAGGTTGCTGTGGTCAGACATTAATAAGTTAATGGTGTTAAAATAAGACAGAGAAGCGTAGTTTAAACTGATTTTACTCACAGGAGGTCCAGGGATTCCTGGAGGACCTTTAGGGCCAAGCAAACCACGAGGTCCCTGCAGAAGGACGAAGAAGAACCAATAAGAATCCATCACTAACATCTAAAGACTTTCACGCTACAAGAACAAGTTTCATCTTGTTGCAACTTGTTTCATCTAAAACCATCTTCCATTCAACATGCACAACACAAAATCTCAAAATACAGAGATGTTAAATCTCCTTGGTTGTCATGGAAACACTCACGGGTTCACCTGGGAGACCCCTAGGTCCAACGTCTCCATCGTCTCCCTACAAAAACAGACATGTCAGTGAGTAGGTGATAACTAAAAGATGTGAAGTGACAATATGTAAAAAGTACTTTTTAATAAATGTTATGTTTTCTTTTTATTACCCACCCTCTCTCCATCCTCCCCAGGAGATCCTTGTAGTCCCATTGGACCTGTGTCACCCTAAATAGAGGATATTTCAGATGAAGACTTTGGATATTCTACAGCTGTTTATAAAATTATAAGCAATGAAAGCTTCAAATCAGAACAGAATCTTACATTAATGTTAAAATAATGGCAAAAATGTATATTATTCCTAAAGTTTAACTTACTCTGTGTCCTTTATCGCCAGGCAAACCAGGAAGACCATCAAAACCACGATCGCCCTGAAACAAAAACAAACATTTTTAGGAAACTTATATTATTTCAAAACATAAAGCTGAGACTATTCTGCAAGTTTTGGGAGTTCTGGAAAATTGTGTTAAACTTGATTAATTATTCCAAATGAATGACTTTACCTTGGTTCCAGGCTCTCCAGGCATTCCCCTAGCACCATCAGCACCAGCACGGCCCTGTTGACAGGATACGGAAAACACGGTTTTATGATGTGTATCTGTAGCTCTGGAGGGTGATACTCATACAAACATAAATGAAATAGAGTCAAATGGATGTGGATAAAATATTTTATATTTCTTTAAAAAACCAGTAATTTTACTCACTCTTCTTCCAGATTTGCCTGGAGGACCCATCAAACCCTGGGGACCCCTGGGGCCCTAAACAAAAAATGCCAGTGATGTTTTACATCCATGTACGCTGAACTCACCAGTCTGGTGAAACGACTGATTTACCTGAGAACCAGGATCTCCGCTCTCGCCTTTCAAACCTGGACTTCCTGGATTTCCCTGAGGAAAAACAAGATCAGAGCAAACTTTTTTGTAATTCCTCAGGCATTAATGATGGTACAGTTTGATGTAAAAAAAGGCTTATGAGATAACAGATATAAAATGAACAGATCTGTAGCTGGTTGCTGTTAACCCACCAGGGGTCCTGGGCGTCCTGTGAATCCCATCGGTCCAGGCGGGCCCTTCAGAGCCATCTACAGAAAGCAAAAAAATTAAATCTTAACCTCAGTAATGATAGGGACACATGGCTATTTATTATGGTTTTGTTTAAATCAAAGAAAGTGTCTTTCTGCAACAACTTTACATTTTTTCTCCATTGATATTTGATTTTGTCAAAAAAAAAAAAACTGTAAATTTGTTACTTAAAACCCCTTATGTATTAGTTTATTTTGAAAATATTTAGCTGTCTTTCCATTTCCTAATTTAATTTGTCATCTCTTTCCAGGTGCACTGGACTAATTTACATAAATACCATCTCATGTCAACCAATAAGAAAGAACATAGCAATAACAGCAACACAGGCAACAATGGACCTAAATGGATAACTGCAAATCATCACTAATTATTAAAACAACTGTTTGCATTGTGGAAAAATAGAATGAGAATCAGAACTAACCCTGGCCTGAGACAAGATGGCTGCTGCCTGGGCTTCCTGTACAGAAACAACGGGACCCTTGTCTCCTCCACTCTGTCCAAAGCGGAACTGCAACAAGAAAATAAAAAGTTTGGTTAAAACTGAAAGTCAGGTCTGTTTGCTGAACCACCGACAGTAACTACATAATTATAACACAAAACAAAACTGGCAGTGAACATTAACTTCAGCAAAGAGCAGAAACATTCCCAGTGGTGAGAATACAGAATAAATCTAAAGGTTTGTATTTAATTAGTTGTTGTTGTGATATCAGAAATAAAAACATCCGTGACCTTCGATAAAGGTAGCCTAAACATGTTAAGAATACAAAACTATACCTACTGGGGAGTAGAAACACTGTAACACCTTAAACATTATTCGAAATAGAAATCATGTCTAAAGTATTAATAAGTAAATATATTTTACAGGCAGCATGACTGAGGTTCCAGGAGGTCCAGGAACTCCATCGGCCCCAGGCAGACCCGCCCTGCCAGGAGGACCCTGCAGGACAAAACAGAGAATTAAACAAAGATAATAGGGAAGAAACACTAAAACTATTTTCATCACTTATTAAACACATTAAAAACAATCTCACCCTCTCACCAGGGTCACCCACTGAGCCAGGAGGTCCAGAAGGACCAGAAGGTCCTGGAAGCCCCTGAAAAACAGAGAAAAAAATCACTTTAATAAACTGAGTATAGTAAATCAATACCTAAATTTTCAAATCAAGAAATATAATAATGCAATCTAATCAATTAGACAACCAAAACAGCAGACAATGTAGTACTTACAGCAGGTCCTTCAGGCCCGGGAGGACCTTCAATCAGCATTCCCTGAAAAAACAATTAAATAAAACATTTTATTACAGCAGGTCAGTAAAAACTGAAGACAAAAGGATGTCACAGCACTATAAAGAAATCTGTATTCTTCTAATTAGGATATACCGGAGTCAGAAAAAACCTTTTGTAACTAAATTATAGTTACAATAAAAATGTGTGTATCATTTTTAATATTTAGTACCTTAACTGATGTACAAGAACTTTATTCCAAATTGTTGAGACTTTAATTAAGCAAAGAAGATTCAGAATTTATTATTGAAGTGGTTGGAAATTAATCAACCATTTTAATCAATTAAAAAATGACATTTTACTTTTACTAATATGGGAAGTTGCAGTTCTTTAGTATGAAGATGACATATTTAAAACCCCTGTCATAATTCTGAGCTCAGCCACTGTGGTAACACCAAACACAACAACGACTCACAGGCTCCAAAACAGCTGGTTCTCCCTTTTCTCCTTTCTGGCCGCTGATGCCGGTCTGAGGAAAACACACAGGTATCCAGGAACACAACACAGTCATTATGGAGATACTACCACATGTAAACAACAACAAAAACATCAACAGATAGCCAACAATTTCCCACATCATCTTACAGCATTGAAATAATACAATGAAAATGTATTTTGCTTGTGTGAAACTGTTAAGATTTTCTTCAGTTACCGACGTGGATCTCCATAGTCTTGGTCCATAACTGTATCAAACATTTTGAATGAAAGAGGAAGAAGCTTACCACCACTAAGCAAAAACCATACACTGAAAAGACACTGAAATCGAATAACCATTCAGATGGTAGTTTTCAGTGTATGTGATGCTTCAGGTTACTGATTATGTTTAACAGCCTCTACATCAGTACTAGCCATAGCATTGTTTTTACTGCTTAAAAAATAAAAGCCTTTTCAACCAACAGTGTAACTTCAAGGTCTTGAATTGCATTCAACATATTTCTCTTTGGTTGACTGAGTTTTGCCTGGATATCTTTGAAATATTTTAAATAACTTTTTCTAATTTAGTGACATCACCATGTCAACACGGAGTTTTTTCAGAGAAAAAAGACTTTAACCGCACGTTTGAATTACCAACAGTGGATAAGAAATTTATCTGGACTGTATTAAAAAAGACACATGGCAAACCCAAACAAGTTACCGAGAAGACATTGAATACAATTTGTCAAAGACTAGAACTTCCTGATTGGTTAAAGCAATTCTTTGCTTCAAAAGCAAAAATACTCACGCCTCCCTCATCGGTCACAGCGGACAAGGCAGGCCCCATGTAGCCATCAGCCTCTCTGGTCTCTGGTACTGGGTCACTGTAGTCTTTGTAGGAATAATCATATTCCTTCATGCCCAAGTCTCCAGTCACATACTCCTCAGTGAAGACTTCTTCTCCCACACCGCCTGTCTTTGTGGCGTCTAACTCCTCTCCTTCCAGGGATGGTTCTACCTGAGGCTGTGAAGCGTTTTTACAGCCCCACAAGGGTGGATGGAAAAACAGGAAAGAAAGAACCAAGAGAAAATAAAAGTACAAGAAAGGGAAGGAAAGTAGTGAGATGGGAGATGTGTAGAACGGAAAATGTAAGTGTAGCAGAAAAAAAGAGGGTTGAAATAAGGAGGTGTACCAGAAAAGGGAACAGTTCAAATATAACTTACCTTGTGCAACTGTCATAAGTTTGAGTTAAAATAAAACAATGCGGCATTTCCTAGAAACTTGATCCGTCTTTGATTCAGTTTGATTTTATCCTGCCACTCTAAATCTTCTGTTTTACTTTCGTCAATAGGTTTTCAGCAGAGCATCTCATTACCAGCTTGTGTTTGATGATTTGTACATTTTGTTTTGTTTGTAAGAGTTTGGTAGAAAAAGAAGGGCAGTCATGCTGCAGACCTTCATTTTTACCTTTCTGAACACAAACCGATAATGACAAACTTTGTGAAAACAAGCTTCTGCTACGTGCTACTCTATGCAAAGCAAAAATGTTACTTACCAACTGTGTTTTTAATCCAGTGGGAAAACAGAAATATTTGCTTGTAATGCATACAAATGAAAACACAGATGAAAGCCTCTATAGTGTTTCAAACAGCATTCCTTACCATACTAAAGGGTTCTTCAAAGTTGCAACAGATTTCAGCACAAAATTTGGACAAAGTCAATAAAATCATAGAACACAAATAAGTAAAAAATTAACTTTGATTTTCTACTTGAATACATGAGAACTAAAAAAAACACTCTTTTACAGATTCTGACAAAATACACAAAAGCGCCATTAAGGAACCCTGAGTGTACTAAGGTCAAGTTAGCCTTTTCTTTCATATAGGAATGCATTTTATCCATCTCCTTGTGTCACTGTGGTCAAACCACGTATCAAACATTCTTATGTGGAGCTTTTTTCACAAGATTTTTGTTCTTATTTCAGGATGACTTGGATATCAAAGTAGGTATCTTGACATGAGAACAACATACGAATCTTGCTGTTAAGGAGAAAGTCACATAAACATGTTTGATGGGAAAGGAGATGAATGTGGGACATTCTGCTTTAAAAGGAGCTTGTTTTCTCTCACATGTTGCTTTGTGGCATCAGAGCCAACAGCACAGTAATGAGCGGTTAGAAATATGTAAAGAGGAACAAAGAGCTTATAGTATGATATTAAACTACAAGGACTGGGCTCACCAACATACAGGTACTAAACCAGTTTTATTCTGATACAAATTAAACATATTTACTTCTCAGATGTTGGATTTTGTCTATCCAGTTGAATTTAATCTACAGATATTGAAAACAAATTCATAATGGAAGATCTATGGTTTTATTTGACATGTGTCAATAAGAGTCATTTTCTTTTACCTGAACAGGTATCTCTTCTTGTCCAATCACCTCACCGTCTGGCTGTGGAACCATCTCCTCATAGTAATAATCGGGGTCTGTAGGGGTGTGGCCAGCCTCAGAATATTCAGTGTCTACATCCTGATTGGTCAGGTTGACAGGAAGTTGAGCAGAGAGGAAGTAAGCAGAATTGATTGGGAGAGCAGGGTTAGTTCAGTCTGCTTTAGCCAGAAACTGGAACGCATCGTAAAACTGTGGTCCCCAGTGTCTTCACTGGCAACACACATTTTTAATCTTACAAAGATCCATAATAGAAAAGAAGTTTCAGGTAGCTTTAAAATATCAATGACTAAACATTTTTCACAGTTTGCAGTGTCATTGAGATTTTACTGAAACTTCTTTTCATGCAATTCTTGAACTGGTTTTGCTTTATAAAGCTCACAAGACAAGGTTAAAAAAGTGTGAAGTTTGCTCTTATTGGAAGCAAAACTGAGAGCATCTGCCCATCCCATGAGATGGGAATACCATAGCTTGATGCTTCAGTAAGTAGTTTCAACCAAGATAAGAAATATTAGACAAAGTGACTTAACAGCCTTACAGAGCTGGACTTTTGTCATGCGTTCTGTGAAGCTGTTTTACTTATATATCATATAAAGTCAACAAAAGACAAAGAGATAGATATCAGAAAGACAGGCTGCTAAAAAAATTGCCATACAGTGACAAAGCGACAGCTGGAGGTTTGCTCTGCTGCAAGTGTAGTAATAAATGTTGGTTTCCACTTTCTGTACCATGACTTGACTCTTGCTTTAACTGCTTCCATGGAAAATGAGGTCTGGGGCTTAGGATTCTGTCTCAGCATGAAGTAAAGAACAGATAAACTGTTTGTAGCCATGCTTCAATGTGCGCCGCAGGATCATATCATATGGAGAGGTTGCAAAGATTGTGAGGAACATATGATATGTGCAAATACAAGAAGGCAGTATGTTCTTATGAACTAACTTCCATTCAGACAGCTAGCTTGAGGATTTACATCAAAATCTGCAATGACGTCTGCAATTTTGCTGTAGGTCCCAGTAGATGGAAAATGCTAGCAAAGAGAATGAAAGAGCGGAGCAAAAATCTGTGGACATTTCAAGCCAAACATGAACCCTCATGTTGTACCTGTTGAAAACCGATGGTAACTTTCTTAACTTCAGATCCACTCAGCGCAGCCTTGTCAAACGGTGGGAAAGGCCTATGTTGGGATTTGACATCGTTGTCTGTCGTCTTGGGTTTTGTAGGTTTAGGCGAAGTGGGTCGGATGGCTGGAGATGGAGATGTTGCTTTTGTTGGATTGGAAACCTTCTGAGGTTTGCCAATAGTCGGTTTGACCAGAGGAACCTTGTTGACCACATCTTTACTCTTTCCTACTGAACCTTTGGTGGCAGCAGGTTTTGCCATTTTTGTTGGAGCTGGTTTGGTGGGTTTGGGTGCTTTAGTAGTTTTTGGCTTGGATGTTACAGTAGCTGCACTGGCCACAGTCTTTGGTTTGTTAGTGGTTTTAACTTTTGTAGCCTCTTTACTTGACTCTTTGGTTTTGCCGTTTGCCTTAGCTGCATCGTTCACTTTATTCCCAGCATTGCCATTAGCTTTGACTTCAGCAGTAGCTTTGCCATTTCCAACAGCTTTCTTCTCTGTTGTAGCTTTGCCATTTGCATTCACCTTAGATACAACGGAGGCCTTTCCGTTCCCTTTGTCATTTCCACTACTATGGGTTTGAGTTTTGCCGTTACCATTAGATTTCTCCGCAGAAGTCTTTCCATTACCATTGGCTTTAGCGCCAGTATTTGGTTTCTTCTGAGCAGTTGGTTTGCCATTTCCATTCTTAGCAGGAGCAGATGTGGGTTTAGATTTACTTGCTGTAGTTGGCTTGATCTTAGACAAGAGGATCTCTGCTGCAGTAGGTTTTGCTTTAGGTGATTTAGCTGCAGAAGATTTAGAAGCTTTGGTGGGCATAGGTGGCTTTACAACCACTTTGTATGGTCCAGTCTTGGCTGCCTTAGGTGGAGTGGGTTTAGTTTTTACAAGAAGGGGTTTAGATGGAGCTGCTTTTCCATCGAGTGCTTTCTTCTAATATCCAGTAAAATTGTTTGTAGAAGAGTATTTATAATGCAGAAGTGCAAATTGACAAAGAAAGGGAGGGTAGAAGATGACACAGATAACAGAGGGGTTGGGAGGAAAATGAAAAGCACAAACAAAGGATTGACAGAAAGAGACAAAAAGACAAGAGTGGGTGTTTTGACAAACAGTGACATAAAGATGGCTAAGGTCTGGATGATTTACTGAGACTGTGCAGGCATTACTGGATACAGCGGAAGTCTAGATCTAACATAACATTACTAAAAGCAGCTAGCAGTGAATTCACAAGAGGCATTTAAGAGATGTTGGTTCTTTGAGCCCAAATTGTATGATTTAATTTTGCTGTTTTCTCCAGTAATGCCATTCCCAATATCAAATGACAAAGCAGCATCTTTGCTCTCTAAGGAACTGGAGGTTGTGGTTTAGTAGAGGCACTGAGGGTGTGAACGGTCAGCTAAAGCCAGCTGTTTTAACTCACACACATTGTGGAAACAATCCCACAAACACACACACAAACATACTCGTCACTAATGCACTAACCTTTTGCAGAGCTGCACTAATGTACTATGAGGTCCAACTGGAAAATCAGGTAATTTCCAGCTGTTAAGCCATGCAAAGGACAGCAGCTTAATGTTAACTGGGCATGCAAAAACATGTCAGTTAAATTAAATCCCCAAAAATAAAAAAGTACCATACATAGATAAACTCTTATCTCACAAGTACTACAGGTAATTGCATGCAAATGATAGTTTATTCTAGAAAAAAATAACAGTAAAATGGTACATGAGAAGACACAGACCTTCAGGGGTAATAAATTAATCTGAACACATTTTGATACAGACTGTGGCATCCATGCATGGATTTTATGAATATAATGCAAACGTCAACTGTATTACCATGCAGTAAAATAATTGTAGGTACTGACAAAAACATATTGACACATATTACAAAAGACAGCAACATGCAACAATCTTAACTTTCAGAAAAATTAAGTGACCATGCAAGTGTTAAAACAATGAAAAGATTAAATAACACACTAGTGGAGTTCCTCTTAAAAGACCATGAAAGGGAGGTCATCAAACTAAAAACTGAATTTTAAGATTAAACTTTAAGCACTTCTTTCTATGTGACAACTACCATAAATCATATCAGCATTACAAAAAATAGATGAAATTACTTAGACATTTTTTCTATCTTAATCATATTTGCATAAACTATCTTAATCATATTTGCATAAACTCAGTACAATGCAATTAATTTAGTACCATCAACAGATCCAGAAGTTTTAATAAGAAATGTTTAAATGACTTATTAATCTAATTTGTTTTTGTAGATTCTGCTGTTTTGCTATGTTTATGCTAAAAGTTATCCAACTTAATGTAAAATAGATTTAAAAAAATTACATGTGTGTATGCCAAAACAAGCATACCTACACTTCCTCAGTGCCGCCACTTGGCCACATGTGGACATACATACATACATAAATGACAACATTTTAATGACTTGAGACAAAATCTGACAGGAAGCAAACATAACTCTGTGTAAGACAAATGGCAGATATGAAGTGGGTGTTTAGGAGGTAAATCTAATAAGAAAGGAAAATGTGAAGTAAAATAAAGGAGGCACAGCGTGATAACAGATAAAAGACCCCTGACTTACTACAGAATAAAACACAAAAACTTCATACAGTTTGAAGAATAAATTTAAATTATATTCAAATATTTAACAAGTCCTTGTAAATCATGGATTGCAATATTATTGTATTAACATGTCACACTCCCTTTTTCATTCCATTACGTTTGTTTTCCCTCTTTCTTGCTCCCAATTTACCTGTTGATTGGGGTCCCCAGGCAGGGAAGAGGGGGATGCAGAGGAGGAGGGAAAGCCTGTTTTTCCTCATAATAATAGGGGTATTCATGGTCATCCTGCTCCTCATCAAAGTACTGAGAAAGGTGGAGGGATTGAAGGATTGGAAGAAAGATAGAAGGGATGAGATGGAATGGGACAGGAAGATACATGAAAGCAAGAGAAATTCATCAAGAGGGGAAGTATAGATTTTCACAGGGAAATAAGGAGGAGTTATGGAGGCCAAAGAACAGCAAAAGGCCAAAAGTACAATGTTGAAAGACTGCAATAGATAGCAAGGGGGTATTGACAAAATGCAAAGCTTTCATTTCTCAGTTCATCTGAGTCAGAGTGCTAAAAGGTGCCAATATTATAAATGTCAAGAAATAACCAACCCAGATGAATGAGACAAATATAAGCAGTGATGAAGTCAAATGAATGTAACCATAGTGAGTTATATTCATTCAATAAGCAGTCATCCCAACAACATCAACATGACAAGTTTAGAGCTCTGTGCAGCAGCTAATAATTCACACTGAGTAAGATCAGGCATGCAAGCTCATAGATTTGGTACTTTGGATGGATGCATGCAGGTGTAACGTATTTGATTTATTAAATCTGTGCTGGTGTTGAAGGAATGTCAACTCCCAAACACTGCAAAACGGCTAAGCTTACAATGTATTGTGCACAACCAGTCTCAGTAAGCAAACAGGTTCCACCCTAAGCCGACCTTTAGCCACAATCCTATGTCACAATTTAACCACAGAACCAATCAGAATTAAATTATCATGTTCTGCTGATGTTCTCTTTATTTCAATCCATAAGAAAAAAACATGGGAAGACATTGATGTTTTCCTGTATCATCCTCTTACCCCTACCTTTCTGTGTTCCATTGCAGTAGAGCAGAAAACAGTAAAGTATGTATCATGATTAAAAAGGAGTAAATGTTTAGAGGAGCGGATTTGAGAGGAAAATAAAATCCCTCAGGTTTTCTAAATACTCCTGGGACACACAGATTGTGGAGGTGAGGGAGAAGTCGGATAGATACAAACAGTTGTTGATGACAAGGATGCATGAGGAAGACAGAAAGATGGAGCAGAACTTTGATGGTTTTATCAGATGACCCAATCTGAACCTGCGGACTTAGATTTCAGAGAACTGAGGCTGTTGAATTTACTATGTGACCATATTTGCATATGCTCTGGTATTCCTAATTCACATATATAATCATAAACTACATGCTGAAAGAAAGATAGATTTTAAAAATGTATTGTGAAAGGAAATGCGTCACACATTAAAAAGTGACTGAACTTCTGTGCCAGAGCCAAAACTATCAGTAAAAAAATATCTGTTAAGATAAACATGATATAATTTTAGCAAAAAAAAAATCAAACTAGTTTTCTTTTTGTTTACTGAAGCCCCAATTTGCAGCAAATATTTCAAGAAATGCACAACTTCATTATTGTTATTACTACTACCATTATTATTAACATTAATTAGCAGCTCATGTTTAGTTAAATATAAGGCTCACCAAAGATTTTTCTACAAATGGTAGAACAAAAAAAATCCAGTCCACAGATTCTGACTGGGCCAGATTACCTGGAGCTACAGATGTGTTTCTCACTTGTGGTGCTAATTCCTAATCTTCTAAGTTAAAATTATTATAATGTGTGACTTTAAGACGTGAGGGAATGTGTGTGTGTAAGTTTAACAAAGGTTAGGTATTGTACCCTCCTATGTACCAGTTCTGCGGTGTTACTCACGTATGTGTTGGGGTCCTGAGCTTGGGTTTTGGGCAGAGGGGAGTCACAGTCAGGGCTGTAGTGTTCACAAAAGTCATATGCTGCCTGGGGGTTGGAGGCAATTAACAGCTGCTGGATGTCTCCCTGTGGGTAAAAAGCAGACATAAGTAGTGATATAATAATTTCATACGACCCAATTCAAAGCCATTTCAAAGAATTTAATTTGTGTGATGAAACGTAGTACAGACATGCTGTAATCATAGAGAGTACAATCATTTCCCTAATACTTTATACCCAGACCTGGAAAACTTCCTCATCAAGTAGACGAGCTCCAAACACGGTGATGCCGTTGGTGTCAACCTCAGCATTGTTGCCTCGGGCCAGGGGACGGGTCATCTTCTTCTTACAGTCCAGCAGCAGTGTCACATTTTTCTTTGAAACAGAGAAAGCGATCCGGTGCCACCTACAGACGAGCAGGAGGAATAGCAACACACATGACCAAAGACATAATTATATACTGCTCAAAAAAATAAAGGGAACATTTCACTTTAATTTTGTGTGTGGCTCCAAATCCAGGCCTCCATTGGTTAATAAATTTGATTTCCATTGATGATTTTTGTGTGATTTTGTTGTCAGCACATTCAACTTTGTACAGAACAAAGTATTCAATGAGAATATTTCATTCATTCAGATCTAGGATGTGTTATTTGAGTGTTCCCTTTATTTTTTTGAGCAGTGTATATTAAACTAAGACATCAACAAAGATACTATTTCTAACCTCACAGATAGGTAAGTAACATAATTTCAACTAGTCACAAACTGGTTGCTGCTGGTTACTGACTTGCCATCAGCCAGGTTGATGCCTCTGAAGAGCGGGTAGTCCTCAGGAGCTGGTTTGCCATGCTGGTCCTCATAAAGGAAAACAGGTGAGCGACCCAGTTCAATGCCCAACTGCTGGATCCCCTGCTCACTGTAGATGGAGAGGAGGAAGGCCTGCAGACCAGCCTGGGGCTTGATCAGAGTCATGATGGAGAAATTCTCCGGGAAACGACCTTAAACGGAAAAAGATGCACAAAAACTAAGAGAAATGCAAAAAACAGAAGCAGACCAAGTTGACATGAATCTTAAAATTAAAGTCAGGGGAGAGGTACCTCAAGATCAACACAGATCAGAAAGTGAAGCTGGCATCAAGATATGAGCTCATAATAACAGGCGGCGACAGCCAGAGAAAGAATGCTAAGCAGAACCAAAGCTAAAAATCAGCTTCAGGGATTTCTTCATATAACCACATAAGTGGCACTTTCTGTTTTCATACGTTGCTCCATAGTGTCAGGCAAAAATCTTAAAGTAACGTGTTGAAATCTTTCCACAAAACTGACTTAACTCCAACACAATAACACATAATTATACTAGAAGTAATTCAGCACAAAGGACACACAGCAGCTCCTGTAAAACTAAGAATGTGAGTTTGAGGCGCAGCAAACTGTAATGAACGATAGGAATACGTTCACATAAAATTTATAAAATTAAAAACTATATTATTGTACAGGAAATTACTTTACAAAACATAACGTTTACTTATCTGGTTTAAAAAAAATACAAAAGCAACTATACGCGACGCTTTCTCAAGTGGAAAAAAAGTTAGCTTGTTTTTCCATAGTTAGCTTTCCACTGCGTTAGCAAATAATTAGCGACCAATATCATCACTGGTTAGCCAAAAGAACGACTTAAAAAATAATAAAAATGTTGCTAACATTTGCTATATTAGTACACATACAGACAAACTGAACAAAACCCCCAAATCCGTCAATTATTGAAGAGCTTAACTCAAGCTAATTGAGAGTGAAAGTTAGCATGGCTTGAAATTGCCGACTGTCGGCGTGAAGATGGTTGTTAAAATGTGGAGAATAAAATCATAAAATCAGTTGGGCTATTCCCTATTTTGTCCCAAACAATTAAAAATAATGCATTTACTGACGTTTCAATATCAACTGAAAATGAGTTTAGCTGACATTGATTAAAAAAAGTGGGAAAAAGTGTGTTTTACTTTCTGTACTTGGTTATATTTTCATTTTATTTTATTTTTCTTATTATTTTTTTCAAAATATATGACCAGGATAATGTAGGTATATCAGTGACTCAATGTTTCTGACAAAACAGTGACAGATTACCAATAAATCAATAATTAATGTGTTAGCATCAGAGGTATCCCTGTGATAGTTTTTTCTCCTTTGTTTATTACTGCAGCTCTGATGTGCCTTTTTTCCTGCTACATTAAAAATGTGTAAAACATTAAGAGTGTCTCTGAATATTTACATTTTGATTATTTATAGGGTTGTGGGGAAATCATTACAGTGGTTCCTTGTTTAGAAAATTACAAATCTGGTCAACCCAAAGCTTACCTGAGAAGAGCTGCTTGGTGGGGGCAGAGATCTGGGCCTTCTTGGTGATACGGTAAGCATGATCAGGGCTGCTGGAGCGACGGGATGTGCAGAAGCCTGGGACTTTCTTCACACCCTCAGGGAGAGAGGGAACCTGCAGAGCACGCAACACATCCACTGGATCTGAGGAGGACGAGAAATAAAGAAAGACATTCAATTCATTGCTTTGGGATGTAAGAGATTTCTTTAAGCAGCAGAAATATAGTTATAGTCAGGGAGAGCAGTGTGATTATTAAAATGATACTGCAAGTTGTTTATCAAGTCACTAAGTGTACCTCTAATAATAATCTAAAACAGATTAGTTTTGTAGTTCTCCTGATTTAGGTTTGAGTCAAACTGATCTTGAAAGTGATCTTAAATCTTCCTGCAGCCCAATTATGATATAAGATAAAGTTGAGAATGCCCTTAAAGTGTCTACTACTGCACATACACTGTATTTAAATTGTAAAAATAAAGCGCTGCTCTGTTGGAGCAGATGGGCAGGAGTCCAAGCCGTATATATGAACCAGAGCAGGGTGGGTTACCAAAACTCAGTTACAGATGAACCAGACAGTGCTCTATATTCTGCTCACATTCTTCAAGCAACTGGAACAAGAGGCTGCTGATGTGATGCTGCTGCAGAGTCAACTGAATATTCATCCGACACTGGCATATAACAGTTTTACCTTACTTATGCACCTAGTAGAGAGATTCATGCACATTCAAAATAAGCAGAAAACATTTTAATTTGACATATTCATTTATATATAAGAAACAGAGTGAACAGCCAATCTAACATCCTGTCCTCACTTTCAGACACATAGCTCAGCCTGCCGGTTTCTCCACACTTTGGTTTATTTTGTTGACTTTGTCATATTGCTCAAAAGCATTATGACATAATGCAAAACTGAGATTAGAAGAAAAAAACACATTCCAAAAACATGACATTCAGATATAAAACTCCTTAAGTTGTCCTTAGATATGAGTTTGTGGTGCGTGACTGGATGATCCTGTGTGTAGATTATGTTGCATGTTGAAAATCATGAGTAGTTTTTTTTTTGTTCATTCAAAATAGTATTTACTCTAAATTTCTTTAACAATGCAAGCATGCAGACCAATGTTTTTTTTTTTTTTTTTGCTGTGGTTCTAAAACAAAACAAAAACCTCAAACATGCCTAAAATTAAAAAAGAAGTCATTTGTTGACAAGTTCTTTGGTGATGCAGCTATGCAGCTGGAACCTCTGCTCACATTTTCCCAGATTTAGTCATCAGGCTCCCTCAGCTTGTGTTCCAGTGACCAGTGAGTCAGTTTCATTGTTCACAGACAATAAAAAATAATTTATAGGAGGCTATAATTTAGTGTTTTCCATAATAAACTTGTAAAGTCAGTGAACCATGCTCTGGTAAAATTTAAAAAGCAAAAATATTTATAGTTAAATCATGCAATAGTACTCCTCTCACCAATGCTTAATACATAGAGCAAAGTCAAACTGCAGAGAAGCCACATTTAAAATGCCTTGTGTGCCAGTCAGGTGCAAACTTTTATTTTGTTGTATTTGGTGAAAAGTAAATGAACAAACCCAAATAAAGAACTTTTCTAAACTAAAAGTAAAACATGTTCAGTTCAGTAAATTCTTCTGGTAATCACAGTCTGAAAGTTCCAACTATGAATAACAGATGACTTTTCAGAAAACATGTAAAACTGGCACAAATTCAATGACCTTTAAACAAAATGGATCTTCAAGCACATCAGTAACAGAAATAAATACTAGGTTAAAAATACTTTTTAAGAGTGTGTTAATGCACTTTCAAAACAATCCCTTGGTACCAAATGTGACACTTTGTTGTTTTTGTTGCTAGCAGTGGTAACACCCAGAGTTAACAGTTTGTCATATAATCCCACAGACGGTCATGTTTATTCAGACTGGCCAAATGGTGCATTCATATTACCTCTGGGTGTCCAAACCACAGCCTATTAATGTCACTGTGCATCAGAGAGAGAAGGGAAATGGAGGAGAGTAACAGGAAGCAACAGGGAGGAGGAGCAGGTGAAGGTAAGAGGTACTGGACTACAGATAAGGCTGTCCCATCCAGAAACCTTCTCAGAAAATCAGTTTGGAAGTAAATTTTAGCAGAAGGGAGTTAAGAGAAGGTGCAAACAGGATAATAGAGACCATTGCAAGGAGAGAAGGAAAAGACATTGAATTTAATTAAATAAACTTTCTTCTTGGATTTCTGATAATAATAATAATAATAATAATAATAATAATAATAACGCCTAAATAGAAAATTAAGCTTGAGTCCATTTAGCCACAATTTATTCTCAAACTTTAAAGATGGAAAAAAAAAATCATTATCATCAGGGAACACTGTTGAAATAAAAGTAGGGAAAGCAATAAGAGGAAGCGGTTGGGAAGGAAAGCTCATGCCAGGTTAGAGTGAGTGTGTGTTTTGGGGGGGTCAGTCAGTGACAGTAGACAGTGTGGTTCTGTGATGGCAGGATACTGGATCAGATTGCACCCTGAGCTCCCCCAGTACGTCCAGTACAATGCGCCGCTCTGTTCCCCCGTTCCCAGCCCAGCTTAAGTCTGCAGCCGGGGGCCCTTCCTGCCTGAAGGACCACAATCACGACAAAAACACACCCTGAAAAAAGAATAACACACAGAGCAGCAGAGGTACTCACAGCGCAGGCGGCAAACCGCGCACTTATACACACCTCACGACACGAGGGGTGGCACAAACGAAACTAGACAAGCTGGGAAAACACCACAAACTTTCCTTCACCACATTCTGCTTCCTCAGTGTCTTTTAGCATGAAGACTCACAGATGGCTTCAACCATTTGATGCAGGTGTGGCCCAATTACACTGCTGTCATTAAGACAGGAAACAGGGCTCTGAGGCATGAGAACAGTCATAACCAGAGCTGGATGTAAAGATTACAGTAGCTTGTATGAACACCAACCGACAAGGGATTTGGCTGAGGTTTCACAGAAGCAACTATTTTTGTCAAGAAAATTACAAAACAGGACACCTGAATCACACTGTTCTCATTTAACGCTAACCCCTTGACACTAAAAGCACTTTCAGATTACAAAGCGCTGCTTTCACACATCATTATTTAGTTTTAAAACATTTGCAGGGCTTTCTTGTCTGGTACACACCCAGCAATTCACATATCAGTGTAAATGTCAGCTTAAGCTTGTTTTCCCAAGGCAAAGTAAAATGTGGAAAATCCAGGATTTAAAAATACGCATTCAGTTGGAGAAGAAATGCCTATTCCATAAATTTAATTATTCTTTAAGTTGACCTTTAAGAGGTTTCCAGGTGGGATCTAAAAGCAATTCAGAACCATCAACCTGGAAGACCAGGGTGTCCCTTCTAGCTTGGACTTTTCCCCTCATCCTTTTTGGCAAGTTGAACACACAAGGTCCCACACAGCAGAGTTCAGAGGAACATAAATCACAAAACCTCTGAGGAGCAAATGGCCTCCTCAGAGGTCTTGTGGACATAACTACCAACACACTTAAAGTGAAATAAACTCGTAGCACGTGTACAGTAGAACCCTGTGTTATAGGGTGGTTCAGTCTTTCAACATGTGACTGAAACAGTCCTGTCTCTTTAACACTGTAATCCTGTAAGTGACGCAGAACCTGAAACAACTCAACACTCAGAGCCCAAATTAAGCTCAATTACAACCAACATGAGAAGCACGTATACTCTAAAACGAGGTGGTGCTTTAAGATCCTGACGTTCAGAGAGCTGTAGTTACTGCTAACGGCCACTAGATGGAGCTGAAATAAATATAACTAACAGAGTAGACAATTAGAGAGGACAATCAAAGCCTGTGGAAACTGAGCATAATGCTGCAATTACTCATACAAAGTGTTTACATATTCAGACTGTGAAAGCAGCTGACTGCAGTGACAAATAATCAGCACTAAAGCAAAAGAATTAGAAACTATTGGGACATGTTCAGTAGTTTAGAAAACATAAAGCTCTTATTTTGTGCTGTGCACAGATTTGATCTTGTATGTACATAATGTCAAAGAGCTTCATTTCTGAAAGAAAGCTACACAATTGGACTTGCCCTTGTGAAACACACATAAGATCCTCAACAACATCAGAGATTAGAAACTGACATGGTGAATGTGTCGCTTCCAGCTGAACAGATCTAATAGAACAAAACTAGCTAACCCAAAGGGACGACATCTTCACCCCCCGATGGGACTGGGATGCTCTGCGCTGCAGGTTTTATGTGTGATCATTGTGTACTAGCATACCTCTCTACTTGTGTATTCTGTTTGTCTGTGTGTGTGTGTGTGTGTGTGTGTGTGTGTGTGTGTGTGTGTGTGTGTGTGTGTGTGTGTGTGTGTGCGTGTGTGTGTTCTCTTTCCTTTTCTTGCACAGCTTTGACAAATACCAGACACACACTCCAGCCGACACACTGACCCCTAACCTCTCACCTTTACACAACAACCGCTTTGTTAGACACCCTGAGCAAGTGAAATGTGTTATATTTACAAGACATCAACACACAAGCAAGCAAATTTATCTTTGCTCTCTGTCTCAGTACTTCTCAGCCTCACAGACACTCATATGAGAAAAGGAAATTAAAGCAGATTGAAAAGTTAAAAAGCAGGCATAAAGACTTTCATATTGAAAACAAAATTTAAGAAATAATTTTAAATTTAATTCCACTTGTTCCTCAGGCACCAGCTGCTCCTCCGTCCACCCAGAAAACCACATCGCTAGAAAATATGCAGTGCTCAAACTGCAGGTTATAATTTTCAACATGAAACTCTATAGTTATGATTTATTTATAATGTCTTGAGTACCAAGACAGTAACATGTATAATGAGTTTCCATGCAAGACAAAGAGAAAGCTTTTAAAATTTAGGTTATTGGTTTAAAGTCGAGGTTTGGGTTTGTCGGTGTGGGTTTGCTGACTTTCAGCAATGTTTTCTGCAGTATGGGAAGAGAAAAACATTCAAACAGAAAAAAACCCTAAGGAAATCCACACAAAAAAAAACTAATGTATTTTGGATTTGTGTAAAAGTGATGTGGTTCTGATCAAAAAAAGGAAAGAAATTAAGGAAAATGTGCAAACCAGAGAGCAGATGAATGACATTAGCTGTTAAAGAACAACTGAAACCAAACTCAGCTGTAAAGACCAACTAAAAGAAACTTCAGCTGCATGTTAAAAGCAATGTAGTTGCCTTTTTTATGTGTTTATTACATATATATATGTGAAAATGTTTCTTCTAAAATGGACAAATTAAAAAGAAACACCGAAGCATCCATGACATCTAAAATTTGCCTGTCACATTTTCCATGTTTCAACCCAAATTCATATTTAGGCTTTATCTTTTGCTGTTTATTCTATGTTTTTAAGCTCTTGTCTCTACCTAATATATTAAATGATGCATCTGTCCCTGAAGAGCCAATTTATACTGTACTGCGCTTCTCTGGCAGCCTTTATGTGGCTTTTGCCAGTGTGCATTTGCTCCACTGATGATGCCATGCCGGACTGTTGTGTGGTTTCTGGACTGCAGGCCGCAGGCTCAGTTTGGATCTGAGGGAGGATCCTGACACCACAATGCCAGCATGGGACCAGGGTCCCCCGACCAGGGAGAGAATGAGTGCTTCCCTGCTCTATACCATCATATGGACCGCATATTTAGCAAAGACACAAATTAGAAACTACACTGATGATGGTGATTATGATAAATGATAAGCAGAAAAAGCAGCTCAGTTATGTCTGCATTTACTGCAAATACGGGAAACTCTAAGTCTCAAACACTATAAAGCTCTTTATGATGGCATGGTGAAAGGTTGAACTATTTCACATTAGAAGAAGTTAGAAAACAAAGACACAAGTTTTTATTTAAAAAATCTGACAAAAATCTGTATCTGATGAAAAGTCCAAAAAGAAGAAAAAATATTTTTCCAATCAAAGCAGAAACTAAAAGTTCCCAAAGTTTGGAACCAATTAATACTTAAAGGTCTTATTCTCACCCATCTACTGAAAATTCACCAGTCAAGCAACTGATATCTTCTTTAAGACGAATCCTGACTTTCATGAAATGCAATTAGAATACATGAAAAGGCTTCACTTTCTGGTAGTCATGCTCACAGTGAGATGTTTTAGTGTGGAAATCCCCACATCAGCAGTACTGTGAGATTTCTGAGATGTTATTGGTGCAGCTTAGCTGCAACAAGAGACCTGAGCCTGAGCTGGGCTTGAGTAGTTGGACACTTTGTGTTCTGGTAAATAATAACATTAACATGATGATGCACCTGTTTGCTTGTGGACATTATTTCTGAATAATTTAATCTAAAACAACGACATATGGAGTAAAAATGTAATATGTAAATTGTGTACCAAACAGGAAAACACATTTACGGAAAGCCATACATACTTTCTGTTTCATTCCAAGGATCTTGTTCCGACATAAACAAAATATCATCAGAATTTATGTCTAAATTTTAAAGTTAAAAAGAAATAACACAAGTTAGTCCTAATATAAAGCCCTTCCTTGACTTTAAGTTTATTTTAAACAAGTTTGAACCAGCTGCAGATACACGGTGTTCGTTTCTCACACAGTTCCTACTGAGCAAACTGAGATCAACACATAATCCTTATAAAAACTATCAGCTTTCAAGAGAAACTCAGAGGAATGTTGTTTCCTCTAAATGTTAGTTTATACTTAAAGGTTTCTGCATCACCAGAAGTAGGTAATTAATTTCAAGTGCTTCCCTGCAGCTCTGCACCGTGAAGAGCAGCTCTTTCTGTGGAAGTCTGAACACACAGCAGACTGAAGTGATGTCTGGAAAAACGATGTACATTAAGATTTAATGTAAAAATGCAGCTGGGCTCTGCGCCCTCCTACATTGACTTCCTTGAAACAGAAAATAGCAGCGACTGGGAATAGCAACTTATGCAGACAGTCTGTCATTATAAAGCTGGCACGCTCGCCTGCCGTCGTTGTACATCTTCTGCTGAAACACAAAGTCTTGGAGGAATCCAGTCAGACAAACCACCAAATCATCACCTATAAAACCAAAGGAAAACAGAACAGCGATCTTCCGCTCCCTGTCTTCCTTCAAGTCTGCATTTTTAATGCGGTTTTGTCTGAAAGATGCCTTTAAAAGTTTACATTTTGAGGCGATGTCATGGTTTACAGCTGAGGCCTGAGAGGTGTTAAATCATATCTCTGCTTTGACTTCTGTGTGATTTAGCTACAGCTACCATCTGAGTCTGCTGAATTATTGAGAAAATGATGGAGAGCAAAGTCTTGGTTCCTTAAGCAAAATGATGCCTAAAGAGTGCAAAAATTAAGAAACTCTTATTGAAAATAAATCCTTGTGACAAATGAAGTTAGCCAGAGTTCAGACATGCAAGCAATTACATGCTCTATTTTTATAAAGTGTGTGGACTCGTTGACACTAATTAGCACATTAAGACAGGCTGTTTGCCATGAACTTCCAACCACCCTGTTTTCACAGATGTAACCCCACAACCAAAAATAATACCTTTATAGCAAATTTATAGCTGAGATAAAGTGGACGTTTTTCATTCCTGATGAAATCTGAAGAAAAGAAATAATTCACTCAGTGCCTGGAAGACTAAATCCAGGGCAAAGCGTTTTAGTAAAATCTGGTTTGGAAAAGGTTTTAGAAATGGGCTGTTCTTAAAACAGGAAAAACAGACTTGTTTGTGCTTCATGTAGGCTACAGATGTTGGTTCATAACATTTTTTGAACAATGTAACCAAATTTAGCTGCCCACTGTTGCCACATACTTGCTCTGTTGAAAGATTTCTGCAAGGTACTAGACACAATCCTCTGGGCTCTGTGAATTAAATCACACTTTATCATTTGGCATTAAAGAAACAACTGGTTTTCATTGCACTGTGCATTATTACAATTTCTGTATAAAAATAATATCCATTGTAAATATTTGTTGAGGATAAGTATGTGATTGGCTAGGATTATAAAAGAAAAACCCTTTAATCCTAATTAAGTTTATGTTGCAAACAGTCAGATTTTTATTGGGTCTAGCAAGGGTTTAGATTAAACCTTTGGGAATGCATGGATCCCTTCTGACTGCCAGATGAAGTGCCACATTGCCAAAAGTTCAGAAAACGTGACTCAGGGCACAAAATTAGGGCCTGCAAATTGGAACAAGTCAGCTAACAGGCAGGTCATGGTTGAGGAAATTGAAGGATGGACTGATGTGAATCATGAAAGGAGCAGGAATCCTTGGGAAAATGATGATGAAGCAGTGGAAAATGAAAGGGACAAGGTTAAAAATGTCAGGTTTGGTCACATGTCACCAGGAGAAGCTTTGAATACCACACACTTCCACACAGTCACAGGAATGAGCTGTCAAAGCCCCGCTCTGCCTCCAGATATAGTAGCTCCATTCATCAGCAGCAGCTCAGAGAATACGAAGGAGAGGAGGGCTGTGTTGTTATGTTTAGTCAGACTGAGACAGGCTGCCCTTTGAGGAGCCTTCTGCTTTGAAATGAGGCTGAGGAACATCCATGTCAAGCAAATATTGCCCTCTGAATTTCTCCTCTTTAGAACAAAACCCGGCTTTCATAGCTGTCTGGTTCCGCTGCTCTCTGGATGATGGTTGTAACTTGTCCATCCCTCCTCTTTTCCTGCTTTCTCCCAGAGAAGAATGAATAAACATGTGAGATTCTGACCACTTTTTTCTCTATAAAGGGCTTTCACTGCCTGGGTGGGGCGCTGTCATAATTTACACCCACATCTGCTGCTGCGCCACAATGAGCTCACACAACACGTGAGCTTTTGTCCAGGATCAAAAACGCTCTTACAGGTAGCAGGAAGGTTTAAATACCTTAAATACTCCTTTATTCCTTCCCTTCTATAAGGAGCCTTTAAGCTGAAAAACGCAGCCAGCCTGACTCGGAGGCACACAGAGGCACATTCACTCATGAAGCATACATTTCCACACCCTGAGCTGCGAGAAAACATCCATAGCTTACATATGCACAAACAGAACTGTACAAAGCACACATAGACCTGCAGACACTATAAGCTTTCAGTCTCAAACCCCTGCCACTGAGGTGCTCCGCAGCATAGCAAGCTATTCATAAAAAGTAAAAATGTCTCAGGCTTCTGCCTCCAAAATACACATGGGAGACCAGAAGGGCCAATCTGGTGATCTCTGACTGAAAACCAGGCCAAAGAAAGCAGGTTTAAAAAAACTGTCCAAGCTACAGCATCTGATTCTCCAAACTACCTGAACAATAAGAAAACCTATTTAACCACTGAATCTGAGCTTTCAAAAAATAGCAAGAGATGAGAACAAACCCCACTTTGATGTTTAAAAATCTACTTTTTGTACAAAATAGATTCAGCCAAATGATCATTTTAATCCATGTCTTGGATTAAAATGAGCACTTAGAGTTGCTCATTTTAGACTCAGGTGAATAAATGGGCTCTCTGTCTAAAAAAGAACCCAAAGACGACTAGCGGTGCATCAGGGAACTGCTCTGCATACAGATCATTCCAGGGCCAACTAATCTGTAATCTATGGGAGAGAAGAGACAGGAGGGAATCTGAAATCTGCACAAAAATTAGCACACAATGTAAAATCCTAAACTGGAAACTTCTAATGGATCCAGCTAGTTTGTATAAAAAATACATAGTTTCGATACTGATCAAATATTTACTGATAAACCATCTGAGCATGTAGGAATGAAATCCCTCCTCCTTAAACAACCACAGGCCGTAATGGACGGACTGGTGAACAGGCTGAACTGGCAACATCCAGCCAACTAGGCAGGGTCCAGTTGGCAGCTTCCATGATGCAGAATCAACATATTTACTTGCATTACAAAAATAATTTAAGAACATGAAGTTCAGGAAGCAAACATCTAAAGAGGCAATAAAAACAGATGTTAGCACTATTCTTCCCGAAGCTCCTTTCTGGAAGACGTGCAACAGTGTAAATTTCTCCATGTAAAAAAATAATGCTTCCAGATAATCATGTAACGCAATGAGAAGCTAAAATAGTGAAATAAATCCAGATAAAAAAGTTCAAAATATTTAAAAATCTTGCTTGGGAGAGATTTGAGCAAAGTGTCTGCAGGATTCAGTGGGACAACACCTGCAGGCTGCAGACTCTCTGAGTGAGAAACCATGTCAGGAATAATTAAACAGTTTTATTAACATATATGAATTTTATATTATCTGATTTTCAATCAAATATTCCAGGTAATAGTCATTTCCTAAACTTTATTAATAATATTTACTTGTATAATAACTGTTCAACGACTTAAAGCTGGCATCTTTGGTATAA
This sequence comes from Poecilia mexicana, assembly GCF_051168715.1. Classification (NCBI taxonomy): domain Eukaryota; kingdom Metazoa; phylum Chordata; class Actinopteri; order Cyprinodontiformes; family Poeciliidae; genus Poecilia; species Poecilia mexicana. The sequence goes on along the minus strand of NW_028263380.1, from coordinate 24,561,545 downwards.
AAAACTTTGCAGATTAATCAGAAAACAGCATTTATATTTCTTGTTTTTTTTTCAATATTTTAAATTTCACATAAAATTTATCCTGAAAACTGACTAATTTTACGAGATTCGTTCATAAAACTATTAAATTTAACAAATAAACGAGAGTTTGGTCCAATCATGAGCTCAGGAACAGAGCAGGAATCTCCCTGGGAGGATTTGGGAATTTGACCTGTTGGTGCACAAAGCATAAACTTCACGACTTAAACCTGTCGGACTCTGCGCAACAAATACCAAAGAGGTTTACATGTTTGGATACTGTGGGGCCCACCGTAACGGGGTATTGTTTACCACATTCTTTAGGGGGTCCTGACATGCTGACACCGGCGCACCTGACATGCTGACAGAGCAGCATGTCAGGTGCGCCGATAATGGATGAAGCGGGTTTTCATTACGCAGTTAATCCAGTGAGATATGACAAGAATGAAGTTTAGGGATTAAAATGTAGATATATGTGACTGAGGAGTGTGCTCGGGTTTTGATAAAAAGCGCAACATACAGCACCAAGAATATTAAGAGTCTCTGTCTTACCTGCCCGAGCCACGGTGGTCTGGCACAGGATGAGCGCCACAGTCACCAAGGCGAAGGACGGGAAGCCGATGCACCACGGTCTCCGCTTCTTCCGGAAGGGACAGTCTCGAATATCCATAGCGTTGCGGAGGTTTGGCGGCCTGACTGAGCTGGAAGTGCAGGATAAGGTGGATGTTATCCTGTCACAGAAAGCCAGCCGTGGAGCGGAGAACCGACTGAACCTTCCGTGAGGCAGCAGACAAAAAGGCACGCCTCTGGAGACGTCTTCACCTTTCTCCTGGAGACGTTCCTGGATGAGATACCAATGTTTAAGTTGATGCATAAAAAAAAACCTAAACACAGAACGGGGTTTGGGGTTAATAAATATAATTGTAACGTTTAACCCCTTGGTGCTAAAACCCCATTGAGTCAGATTGGGTACGAGTACCCAAAGTGGAGAGTAGAAGAGAGAGACCTGGAATCACTCTCTCTCTCCCCTTCTTTACTTCCTCACAAGAAGAGTGAAAGTGCGTGTGTGTGTGTGTGTGTGTGCAAATGGAATGGGAGAGAGAGAATGGTACAGAGGCAGAGGTGAGAGAGGGCGTGCGTAATTGCGCGCAGGGCGCATGTAGATATAAGAGAGTATCACTGAGACATACAAATATTCATCTGACAAGCACAATTATGCTGCATTTCTTATGCGGTTTCGAAGGTTGATGAGTTACCGCTGACAGTGAAAGAACTTTATGTTTTCGTCTGTGATTCTGCTAAAAATCACAATTTACCGAAAAAGTGTTGTGAAGTTTATTTTAATTCTCTCTACCTTCGTTTATTCCCAGCTAAAACCAACAAGGTAAGCTGCAGCTGCCAGCTGGAGCGACACGAGGAGCAGATTTGACTGAGTGTTGAGCCAACCAATCAGAAGTCTGTCCGCATAATTAGCCACGCCCCTTTCATCACATCAACGAGACGTCTGCAGTAACTGTAATAAAATAACAGCTCAGGTTCAGGGATGTAAAAATGAGGAGAACGCTTAAAAATCATAGTCACAGTCTTGATATTTTATAGATTTTTATAAATTAATTTTATGACATAAACAACGTTGTTATCTTGGTGACATGGTTTATTTAGATTTTAATAAAAATGTTTATGGTAACAGAGGACATTTCATTGACTGTGAGGATTTATATATAATTCTGGGTTACCTTTCTTTTTTCCACCTCAAATATTGTTTTTAAGTTTTATTTTAAGTTGTTTTCTAATGTTCTTTTTGTTATTATTATTATTATAAGACCATTTAAACAAATGCGTAATAATAATACAAACAATAGTAATTATTAGTAGTAAAAGGACTTACTTACTTAGAGTGCTTTAGGAAAATTAATCTAAAGTTTTTGCACTGGATCTGATGAGCTCTCATGTCGACAATATTCCCTCTGGTCTCTGTGTGCAGAACGTCTATTACATGGAAATAAATTGAAAGATAAATGAGCAGAAATAACAAGCTGTCAAGTAACTGATTGTTATAAGAATCAGACTATTGCGATGTAAACTTCAATCTAAAGACGCATTCCTTTAAAAGTGGCTTTCAAATCTATACCTGCTGTAAACACTTTAAAGAACCATGTATGTTCAAAGTCCCAGTATGTGCCCTGATGTCTGGCTTTTAAACGGCTCTGCCTCCACAAAGCCCATGGTTAGTCACTTTCTTTGACTGCAGACTTCACATCCAGAAAGCCGTAATTAACCATAATTATGCCTTGATGCTCTATACCACTCACTCCTTCTCACCACCTTCTCATTTCTTTCCCCATTTGTGTTTTATTTTCTGAGGGGTGTGTTTGCAATCTGTGGTACTTTCCAAGATAACTCCCTGACTATAATTCAGTCTGGGGGCTTAGCAACAATAGAAAAACTGTAAAGACCAAAACAGAAAAAAGTATAACTGGACTTTACAGTGGGAGAGTAAGAATGGCATGTAAACAAAATCAGAAAATCTTCTCTGCAGAAGCATTATTCTGGTGACATTATAATATAAAACAAGATGATATTTCTGCTAATGGAAGAGACCTAAATGAGTGTTGCTTTGTTTTTATGAGGGCAGGGCAGCTGAACTCATGATTCTTGGATTTGTAGAAAGTGTTTGATGTCGTTTGTTAAATATTTGGTCATAGATCACTGCATTTAATGATTCTGGTTCTGCTGCAGATCTCTTCCTGTTAACAGGGAGTTTTCATCATCCGGTGCCTCCTCCTTGCACAAAAGGCAGACCTGAAATAAATAGAAAGAAATAGTAGAAAATTTGTCACAATTTTGCATTTTTTAGATGTTGGTGCGCCAAACTGGCTTGAATTTGAGCAAATAAACAGAAATGTGGACTAAGCTAAAGTTCTCAGAGGTTATTTCTGCTGTTATCCAAATATTTGTGGACTTAACAAAAATGTGTGCAAATAAAAATTACATACTCAAAAGCGCCTGTTAGCATTGTTCTAGAGGTAAGAGTTATTTTTCTTTCACAAACAGGGAATCTTTATTCAGATGCTATTTTCTTCTTAACAGTATTTACATGAAATCAGAAGAAGTAGAGTCTCTCCCCCTCCATGTGTCAGCTTTATTTTTTTGGTTTTCTGGACACACTGGACTGAGTGTTTCTTTTTGAGGACAGCCTGTTTGGTTCTAGCCTCAATTTGCTCTGAAAGAAGACACCACAGGCTGCAAAAGGAGACACCCCAGGGGACATCTGCGGTTTATGTTTGTTCTGGATTTCGCATGTTAAGCGTGTGTGTGCAGTTTCTGGCAGTAAATTCGCCATCAAAGCTGTATTTTAGTTTAGCTGTAGTTTAACCGAGAACATGACAGAAACCTTGTTTATTGACCAGGAAGTCAAGAATCAACGACTAGTGGAGATTTTAAATTCCTCTCTGCTTTTCAGACAGTAAATTAATGCACCATTGATTGAAGAGATATCACTAAAAATATCATATTTGATTAAATTGTGCTGCCGATTGAGTAGGAATACTTTGGGGGAAAACAGAAAGCAAAATGTGGCAGGAAATAAAGATTTCTTCTGATTTTATTCTTCCAGTAAATTTCTTACTCCGACAAACTATGTTAGAAGGAAATTTACCATTAGCCAAGTGCATGTGGTGCCATATTCCAACTTGTATATTGTTGCTTTACTTATCTTAATGGTAGAAAGTCTTAGATCTGGCTCTAAAAATCAAGGAACACACAATTTTCTGTGATGTCAGTTCACAAAAGCTGTAATTTCAAGAACCTTTACAAGGCAAACTGGTCCGGGTCATCTCCAGTAACTCAAAAAAATCCAGTTAATTCCAGTGTAATCCAGTCAAATCACAGACTTGGGTATAAAAGTAGTGAATAATGAACGTCATCGTCTATAAAATCACACGGCTACTGGCAAATGTTGCCGACAGGTTGTTGCTTCAGACTCTGGCTAGTAATAAAACATCTTTTGATTGGTCTTTTTATAAGATTATTTGATGAATTCATTTACATCAATTTAATATTTCAGTATTAGAGTTTTATTGCTGTCACAGTCAGCAGAATAAAAACAATTAGACTTAAAAGCTTTGTCAGTTCGGATTCAGTCTATTTCCTCCAACATGTCCCCACCATTAACCATATCCTGCACAAAGCAGGATGCCATTCGCAACAGTAGAGCGTCTGCATAAAACTGCTGGGCACCATCATTATGGAACCATCATAAACTCCAGAAAACGAGGAAAACACGTTTATCTCCACTGGCATGACTTCATCTGAAAACAGACGTGTGGCATGTTTTAAAACCTGGAGCTGTTTGGTTTCAAAATACAGGTACTCTCATTTGTTAAATCTGCCCCAAAATCTGGGATGCAGATTCAGGCCTCAGCTGTAAAATTAAGTTTCAATGTCAGCTGGGTGCAAATTAATAAAACCTTTTAATTAGTCAGGATGATATTTAAAGGCTTGGAGAACCCAGAGACCACAGTTTCCTTGAAGAAAACCTGCACCAGACGAAACCTCCCATTAAAATGAATTCTCACAGTCATCCAGACCGACCTGATGCATCACACACTGTAATATCAAAGGGTGATTAGTGTGCAGCTGGCAGAGCGCCCTGGTGGGGCAACATTTGGGTCACTGGGAGCAGGAAACTCCTCAAGGATGGACGAGAGCGAGAGGAGAGTGTCTGCAGAGAGATGGCATCAGCTCGGCGAGATGGACCCAGCAAGTGCTTGTGGGCAGCTCTCTCTCTGTGTGCTATTTCCAAAAGAAGAACCTTATAATTACAATAAAGCAACCATATTATACAGCTGACTTCCTTGAAAAGTCTGTATTTTACAGGGCAGGGCCACAAACGCACACACACCCTGCTAGCCACAACACACTGAAATAGATCAGAGTCGGGGCTCGCCTGGGAGGAAACGGAGCGAAAAGGGAGTGGACTGATACAGTCGGTGCAGACAGAGAGGCCAAAGAGCGTGCATGTCCCCGTGTGATGAATACACACAGCGCTCGGAGTGGGAAAGATGCAGAAGGTGTGCTGAGGGGGATAAAAACGGGAATCTAGGCAGAGAAAGGGTCAGTGATTTTAAAACTGAGCTGCGCACACACCCTGCTAACCACATACCTCGAAATAGACAGGAGGAGGGAGGAGAGGGGGTGACAACTGGCAGAGGGAGGTAGGGCAAGTGGGTGTGTTTTTCTGAGTGGGGTGAGTCTGTCAGCTGCACAAGAAAATGTGTGAGGAAGAAAGAATTGGCTTTATATATACATATATATATATATATATACAGGTGCTGGTCATAAAATTAGAATATTGTGATAAAGTTCATTATTTTCCATAATGTCATGATAAAAATTAAATTGTCATATATTTTAGATTCATTGCACACCAACTGAAATATTTCAGGTCTTTTATTGTTTTAATTTTGATGATTTTGGCAAACAGCTCATGAAAACCCAAAATCCCTGTCTCAAAAAATTAGAATATTATGAAAAGGTTCTCTGAACGAGCAATAAAAATAATCATCCGAATCAACAAAGTAACTCTAAACACCTGAAAAAGATTCCTGAGGCCTTTAAAAACTCCCAGCCTGGTTCATTACTCAAAACCGCAGTCATGGGTCAGATTGCTGACCTGACTGCTGTCCAGAAGGCCATCACTGACATCCTCAAGCAAGAGGGTGAGAAACAGAAAGAAATTTCTGAACGAATCGGCTGTTTGCAGAGTGTTATATCAAGGCACCTCAGTGGGAAGTCAGTAGGAAGGAAAAAGTGTGGCAGAAAACGCTACACAACGAGAAGAGGTGACCGGACCCTGAGGAAGATTGTGGAGAAGGGCCGATTCCAGACCTTGGGGGAAGCAGTGGACTGAGTCTGGAGTAGAAACATCCAGAGCCACTGTGCACAGGCGTGTGCAGGAAATGGGCTACAGGTGCCGCATTCCCCAGGTCAAAGGTCAAGCCACTTTTGAACCAGAAACAGCGGCAGAAGCGCCTGACCTGGGCTACAGAGAAGCAGCACTTTGGACCACTGTTGTTCAGTGGTCCAAAGTACTTTTTTCGGATGAAAGCAAACTTTGCATGTCATTCGGAAATCAAAGTGCCAGACTCTGGAGGAAGACTGGGGAGAAGGAAATGCCAAAATGCCAGAAGTCCAGTGTCAAGTACCCACAGTCAGTGATGGTCTGGGTGCCATGTCAGCTGCTGGTGTTGGTCCACTGGGTTTTATCAAGGGCAGGATCAATGCAGCCGCTATCAGAAGATTTTGGAGCACTTCATGCTTCCATCTGCTGAAAAGTTTTATGGAGATGAAAATTTAATTTGGTCTGGAATCGGCCTTTCTCCACAATCTTCCTCAGGGTCCGGTCACCTCTTCTCGTTGTGTAGCGTTTTCTGCCACACTTTTTCCTTCCTACTGACTTCCCACTGAGGTGCCTTGATATAACACTCTGCAAACAGCCGATTCGTTCAGAAATTTCTTTCTGTTTCTCACCCTCTTGCTTGAGGATGTCAGTGATGGCCTTCTGGACAACAGTCAGGTCAGCAGTCTGACCCATGATTGCGGTTTTGAGTAATGAACCAGGCTGGGAGTTTTTAAAGGCCTCAGGAATCTTTTTCAGGTGTTTAGAGTTACTTTGTTGATTCGGATGATTATTTTTATTGCTCGTTCAGAGAACCTTTTCATAATATTCTAATTTTTTGAGACAGGGATTTTGGGTTTTCAAGAGCTGTTTGCCAAAATCATCAAAATTAAAACAATAAAAGACCTGAAATATTTCAGTTGGTGTGCAATGAATCTAAAATATATGACAATTTAATTTTTATCATGACATTATGGAAAATAATGAACTTTATCACAATATTCTAATTTTATGACCAGCACCTGTATATGCATGAGGACAACGCATATTTTGTTTAAGTAAACCAGCAGTTTTAATGTTTGACGCCCTGAATGCCATCTGTGTCCCTCACACATCTTTTATTTGATCTCTGGCTTTCTACATAAATGCTGTTCTTTTCCTGGAGTTCAGGCAGCTTCCTTCACCTTAAATATAGCAATAGGTGAACTCCAAGATTCGCTCAATTTACCACAATTACCCAGTTCTAGAAGGTAATTTACCCAGATGGCTTATAATAGTGGCTGGGATAATAAAAGGCAGTTAGAAGGACTTAAGGCTGCACAGAGCCAGAGAGGGAACTGTTCCAGCACATACAGCAGGACTGGGTTTCACCTGAAGCATTAGACATAAAAGATGAAAACAAGGAACTGACAGATTCCTCTTTTTTCTTGATGTCAATTTTGTCAGAGATGTTGGAACCACCCAGATATCTGCATCTGAACAATCAAATCTCTAAAAAGAAGCAAGATGGAGGAGAGATAGGACTCACATGGGGAAACTGCAGCCTGGGAGGGGGGGGAAGGGAGGGGGGACTTCCAGGGCTGTGGAAAGGTACAGGCAGGAAAAATCACAGGAATGAATAGAGAGACGGGGTGGAAGGAGGGGGGCAGGGAGTTGGTGGTGGGGGGCCACGCAGGCATGCAGAGGGTGAGAGGGAATGAATGAGGGCCATTGATGAAGAAGGAGAGCTGGGACTGAAGCAAAGGGCTGAAGGGAGCTGGAAGGATGGGGGAGGGGCCAAAAGGTATTTACACATCGAGATTCCAGAATAAAACAGAGGTGTGGGGCAGAAGATGGATGGATGGATGGATGGATGGATGACCTACTAACTAAAACACAAGGTGGATCCCGTTGACTTGGTGACTCCACAGTATTCCTGAATTCAGCATAAACGTCACATAAAAGGAATAAAAACTGGAGAATCAAAGTGTTTCACCTTTTCTAGAGCATCTCAACTCAACATGTGCACTGCAAAAATCTAACCAAGTATTTCTTTTAGTCTCTAGTGCAAATATCTTAGTGCACTTGAAATAATATAAAACTAACTTTGAAGTAAATATTAAGTAAGATATAGGAGCTTGATTTAAGTCAATACTTCCTTAATATTGATTTTAAAAAAAGTTCAGCTGGCAGATTTTTTTTTTTCCACTTATAATAAGACGTTTTTCCCTTAATATAGGTGAAAATATGTTTCATGGTTTGTTTGGCAAGTTAATCATTGGTTATAGTATAAGCTAATTTTTAGTAATTAGGTTTGTGTTGGAGGTGAATAAAAGTTTTACTGATCTGAAAAGAAAATCCAGTGTTAGAAAAGCAGAACATGCTAATGAGACATAATCTTAATTTAATCAGACTAAGATCTTAATCCATGGTGCTACCAAAGTTCAGGACTTGTTCCTTTTTCAAATGAAACGAAAATGTTGCACAATAAGTTTAGTTTAGTTTATTTAACAGGGACAATTTGCAAAAAAACATTAATAAAAGGTTGCTTACATCAGATTTAGCTTAAACTAGTTTTTGTCTGTAGTTCCTGAGCAGGTTAGTCGATAATCCAGTCTAAATTCATACATTCAAAGTCCACATACCCTTCATACAATCATTGTACAAAGTTATATAAAATTATCACCATAAGAACAGGTCTAAAGGGAATTTACTGGAGTTTTAGTCTGAACACAAGCTGTGCAGGAATAAAAGTGAGACAGATTTCACTAAACTACAAGCACATCTAATAAAGGACTTGACTCAGAATGAGAATCAAGCTTTTTTTTTAGTGGTTTCATAATTGTAAGGGATGAAACAGGAGACACACCAAGAATGTGAAGCATCACAAGTATTTGGTTGGTTGAACGATGAAGGAACAAAGGGCAGCGAAGGCCGGCTGTAACCCAGACTCGTTAGCAGACACTGTGGGGTCGAGGTGAAGGTCAGGTGAGTCAGTTTGGTGTTGAAGTGACACATCAGTGAACCTGATGATTACATAGAAACCGTGGAGGAAGCAAAGCAGGGCAGCGAAGTCTGAGATGCCTTCCTGATGCCAGCTGCTGCTCTGAGCTCCAGGCAAACATTCAGCAAATATTTTTACTATAAAATGTCTAAATAATTACAGATAAATATTAAATATTGGGGAAACAATAAAGAGGTTATGTTATTGTCTACAACTAATCGTCACAAACTTCTGCTGTAAATCAAAATCTATTAAATTTAGTCAAAATTATTCAATAAAATCTGTCATAGTGGAAAAAAACTGTAAAAACAGAATCACACATACTGAACCAGTTCTTTTCAGATCTTTGGATATATATTCATATCTGAAAGAAGAGAAAAAACAACAAATCTTAAAGGCAAAACCAACACAAAAATTAACATAAAACACAAAAACTTGGAAATAGGTCTCTGAGATGCTCAGTTTTGTTAATTTCTGGATAAATCTCTGTTTTTTGGGGGAAAAGGATAAAATGAAACTATGAAAAACACCGTTGGGTGGTCGCTGCTTTCACTGACTGTTAATTTACACGTCTGTGAATGCACCACTGATTATGAACCATAACTGGAGCTTTTGAGCAACACACGCGGCCTCTCAGTGTGATAACATCTTTTTTGAGGAGGGTTTGCATATTTCAGAAACACAAGTCGCGTCCTGTACGCATGAAAAAGCATCACTGCAGAGTAAACGAAGGTGACCCACCTGAACGTCCACACCTGGTTCCCACACCTGGAGCATTACAGGAAATCATGACCAGCGGAGACCCAAACTGGTACATCAAAAATGTTAGATTAGGAATATGCTTGGTTCACAGCAGAAAAACTGTAAATATGAAAGTGTTGGAAGCTGTTGCAAACATTGTTTGAGCAAAACTGAGATTTATGTTTTTCAGCCTGAGTAACCTAAAGAATCACAACTATATTTCTGCATACAATTTTAATTAAACCTTCCAGGTGGAACCACGTTACCATTTACCAAATGTTGGGGATTAGTAAAGGTGCAGGCATGAAAATGTGCCATGGAATAACTCCTTACATCTATTTAAATAATAAATGATTAAATGTTCTGAATATAATCCTTCGTTAAGCAGTTGAGTCACATCTAGAGATGTGAAGTCTAAAATGGTCAGAAAACATGTCAACTTATTTGTCAGGTTCACTAGAAGAGCGGCTCCAAAGTCACGGAGCCGGCTGACAGAGGGACTCCTGACGAGGGCAAAGGCAGTAAGGAATGCACCGGTGGAGAGGGAGGGAATGTACCACTGGGGTGTTGAGGAAGGGGGCAGGGAGGCAGCAGAGGAAACACAGAGGGGGGAAACAGTAGAGCCTTTTGTGAGACAGGAAGCTGCAGAGAGCAGGTCCTCTGTCTGGGTACAGTAGAGAGGACAGAAATCTGTGAAATTAAGGAAGATGAGACAGAGGGAGGAGAACTACAAGAGCAAACAATGAGAAAGTCAATAATAATATAAGAAAATGATGCACCAATCAATCAGCTATGGGTTGAAACCTGCAAATGTCCAATTCCACTTTGCTTTGAGTCAAAACAAAACAGATAAAGATTAGGGAAATAAACATTGATGCCTAATTGGGATAATCTAAAAATGTCTTCCTTTTCTGTTGGAGTCAAACTGTATCCTCTGTCAATGAACCTGCAGCATATTTTGATCTATAATCAATGTTTGTTATGTCAAGTTCTTATAGCAAAATTTAACTCATTAAGAAAACCAGAAGTTTGTTTCAGCCTGGAAATGTTTTCTGCATCTTTAGTAGAAAGAGGATCAGAAAACATTAAGGCCCTTCTGACTACACATCTGAATATTTTTCAGAACCTCTGTAGTAATAACTTTGATGTAATATTTCTCTTGATTGCAGCTCTGCAGCATCAGCAGCTCAGCATGGTAGAGAGGCTGGAGAATCCCTGTGAACTCTGGTACCTGGTAGGGTGAGGTCCATGGTGGTCTGGGGTCAGATTAAGAGAGATTCAGCAATCTTGATGAACAAATACCTCCTCTGTGGGCAAATGTTACCCCAGTTAACCCGTCACCCTACAGGCCTCCTGGGGTTATGGAGGCAACCATGGAGGGCATCTGTTTAGAGGTGGTTCCAGCTTCTCATCTGGATTCCTCCTGCCTGCCTCATTTTGAAGGTTTTCCAAAGAAAGACACATTGGAAAAACACCCAGAAGCAGACCGACAACCCAATGGTGGGACTTTATGCCCTTCTGGGTTAGGAACGTCTTGGATCACTGAGCATGATGTGGAAAATATCACTGGGAAGTTTTACTATCTGGGTTCTCCTTCTGGATCTGCGACCTCTGGACCTTACAATCACATAATGCATGGTGTTGGTCTAGTTACAGGTTCTAGCCTATTTAAAACTAGAATGAGTAACAAATATGAACCAGAATTAGGACCATGTGTGGAGAAGGACTCAAAACAAGTTAAAGGAAAGAAATACTAGTTTTTAATAATTTCCAAAGGAAAAAAAGGAACACAGAAAAATTATTTGTTCTCAGGCTCTGCAGCCGCTTAATGAGGTCAGGGAAAACCAGCAATAAAAACAATCCAACTGTTTAGGTTTTTAGCTATTTCCAGTCTTTCAGACCTTTGAAGTAAAAAGAGCTTTTCATCTCTGCCTTCAGTTCAGTTCATCCGGGCTGCTGCTGCACCAACAAAGCATGCACAAGCCAAGGCGGCATCATTAATACGCGGCATTGCAGAATGCAAATACTACCCTCCCCCTTCCTTTTTTTGTCTTCATCTTTTCATCACCATCTTCCTTTCTAAATTTCCCTCTGTGGAATCCTGGTAAACAGGCAAAAGCTCATTAATGGTCCCAAACACACGACCCAGTTTTTCTCCATTAAGGGGAAGTTAGGAGGCCTGGTGGATAAATGTTAGACTATTTACTCATCTGAGAAAAGGTTTTAACAGAAGATAATTTCAAATGTGACCACAATCACCGAAATAAACAGCATTAATGAATCAAAAAACAACAAAAAAACAACTACATCAATTTACATCATACAAATAAAGAAGCCAAGAATAAGCCTCAGCTTCAGCCTATTCCTGTTTTTGGGAAATCATTTGTTTGTAAAATATTGTTTATCGTTTCCCTTTTCTGTAATGTTGTAAATTTATGTGAATAAGTTAAGAGTTATACATCCCTTACTTCATTTTCACATGAGACTCTCCTCAAAGTTCAGGTTCTTCTAAACGCCATTGAGAGGTGCTGAAAATGTCTGAAGCCATCCTTGAGCTGCTCTATTTCAAGAAAGTATTTATTGCAATGCTATTAAGTCTTAAAATGTAAGACTTAATAGCATTAGCAGACATTTTTAACAAGGTTATTTATGGCGTGAGTTGCTTCTGTTTATTAGTAGCTCAACAAGAAGAAAAGAATGAATTCTTCAACTTACCTCAAATTTACTTACCCAGATTCATGCTGGAAAGTTGGTGATGGATGCAAAAGGTTTGGCTTTGGTGCAACTTGGGAGGTGGAGGATCATTGTATGCTTAACGGTGAGTCTACGAGTTTATTTCTGTTCTTCAATGGAAAAAGATCATTAAATGATCATCAAAAAGATCATTGGCGTTTTAAATTTTGTAGTCAATTATCCTGGAAATTAATGGTTCAAATACATCAATAAAGCCCTAATTAGAGCTTCATGCAAATTTATGACTTTAACTATATAATGTAATACTAAAACTCACATTAGAAAGGGTAGACATAGGCAGCTACAAACAAAAGCTGACTTTAAATCCTGATTACACTTTTAAATTTTCTACAAAAAATAGTTTGCAGCGTTCTTCGTCTTTTAACATCCTTATAATGACTAAGCACCAATAGCTGCAACCAGAACGGCCTCCCTTCAAATTCAGGCCTTTTTTGATGCTTTTAAGACTCTCTTTAAGTATCTCAGTCTGTCTGTTTCCTTGATTACAAAGATCATCTGTCCTCAAATGTAAAATTATATTTTGTTGTGCTTCACCCACATTTAGATCTCAGTCATCTAAGTGTACCTTGGCTCTGATTTAGTCTGTGTATGCCCAAAAAACCGAGCATATGATTACAGTAGAAGGAACATGGGGACGGAGGCTGACCAGTAATTTGGTTTGGCTAAATGCTGTCACTGGTCGTTCCTGAGGATTTTTCCTCCATTCATCATCTGAATCTTCAAGATCCAAGACGCTCGGAAATTTGTTCAAGCTTTAAGAAGTATAGATTTGTTACTATGATCCCTAAAAGTGAAATTTTTAGGCCTTCTAGGAGAAGCCAGATTTGATAAGATTCAAAAATATGCATAATTTGGTTAATTCTAACCAAATCTGCAAATAATAAGTCACATATAAAACTGCAACAGATCAGCAAATGTGCAAAAACATCAACTTCTGAGTTCAAACAGCCATTAAACTGATATTTTAGTGCGTTGGTCCACTAGACTGAACACAAAATAACAGCGAGCAGCAAACCCAGCTGACATGTTGCCTCCTCTCAAGAATGCACTGCATCAAATAAGCTCTGTTTTCTGCAGGTGTGTGTTTTAATGGCAGTGCGTGTGGGGTTCCTCTACCACACAGGATCCAGCAAATCGCTGGTGCCAAGTGACTTCAAACACGGCTCATTTATCCAGAGTACAGCAATAACATTCACCTGGTGAAAAGTGACATTTCTGTAGCTGAAATTAAGAGGAATTTGACCCCGGGCATAAAGGTGTCTTTCTATAGAGCGAAGCCTCACATACCACAGCGGAGGGGAGGGAGGAGAGGGAGAAACAGGAGAGGAAGATACCGAGAGAGGAACTGGCAGAAGAGGCAGGGAGAGTGATTAGAAAGAGGTGGATGGAGAGAATAGGAAGATAATTGAAGCGAAGGAAGAGAGAAACAAAGACAGGATGAGTAGATACAGCGGGAAACAACCAGAGGGAGCACCAACAGTTTAATTCAGGAAGCAGTAAACTATAAATAAGTTTCGACTTTAGAAGGTGAAAATATAGCATCATACTTAATTTGGACACATTTATTAGGTGGAAATTATGTTTAATATTTATGTTCAGAAACTAAAGAAACTCAGCAGCTACCTTCGTACTGCAGACGTGTAACTTACAAGGTTACGAGCTGATAGCGCCTTTTCTAAATCTGCTGCTGCTGACTTGGCTGAAAATGTCTTGTGGTTCTCAACAGAGGCCATTGTGCTAACTCCCTCTACTGGCAGCAGCCGGTACTACAGGAACCTCTTTCACACAGGCAGGTCGGCCCTGAAATCTGCAACATGGATAAAAACACTCCTAAATAGCTCTAATGATTTTCTATTAGAGAAAAGGAAATTACTGATTAGTTTATTATTTATAGCCCATATACTGCAACTGCCAAGAAAAATCCCAAATTAAGTCTAATTGTGTTTCCAGGTAGCATACAAAAATACCACTAAGGTTAAAAGGGATTTATTACAAGAAACTATAAATCAACTTTCAAAAATAAGATGTGCAGTAGGTTTAGGTTATGTTGATTAAATTGTCAGAGATGGGGGAAAAGAAATCGTACTTCATATTTGTGTGTTTTAATGAGTGGCAGAGGGGATAGAGGCACCACTGTTGGATGAAATTTCCCTGGAAAGACTCCAATTTCAGCTGAGCTGCTTCCTTATAGGTGAGGTTGAGTCAAACAGGTGCTGCTAAGGAGAAACAAGGGAGGAGATAAGTGGAGGTGGAGCAGAGTTAGCAGACCACCGATGGTGGAAGTTAATCAGGATAAAAGGTCAGTGCTCCCTCTAGAGGTCAATCGGTGGGATTGCAGTGGTCAGCTGAGGCCCTGGGGTCCTGCTGGACTGAGCAGCGCATCGTTTTTCCTGGACACTCTAGCATCAAAATGAAGGTTTTTATAATGTAGAAAAACCTTCATTTGGTTCTGAAATAACTGAGCTGTAAATTCTTTCATAGTTGTGGTTTTGCTGTATTTTCTATTATGGTAATATTGGATCAGCTAGTATAAATACATAAGTATAACAGAGTATTGAGCCCATTAAATTAAAAATAAATTACGAGAAAAAAGTAATAAAATTACAAAAACAAAGTCATTCTGAATTTTCCCTCACAATATTATTTTCATTTTCTTAGTATATCCCTAAGACTCTGTTGTAAATAAGTTACAAGTGTGTTTTATCTGAATAATAAGCAAAAAACACTTCATATACAGTATTAAAACTTTTACTCAGACATGATACAACAAACAGAAACAAGATTCAGAATTAATGACTGAACAAAAAAAATATTATTCATATTTTTTTTTTCTTCTTTCAATCCCCAAAGCACACAATAGTCAATCAGCTCCATGAGAAAAATGGAGAAAATACAAACAGGACAGAGAACAGACACAAGAGAGAGAAACAGACAAATCAAACAGAAGAGTGACAAATTCAGTTCTGATTTTTTTTTTGTCAGTTCTTGCATTTGTTTAATACTTTGTAATAAAGAAACGGTGGAGAGCATAGTCAGAGTAGATGGAGACGAGAAACAAGACAAAAACATCGGGTGAAAGTTTTTAAGATGGAGAGTAAACGATTAAGGAAGATCCTAGATCTACTGGAAAATAGTTTTTTTCTCTCAATCAATAACTGAACACTTGATTCAAGTTATTTAAGTCCTTGCCCTGTTTTCTCCCTCTGTTTCTGATCAGAGCTTCATAAATCCAAGCCGTAAACACCCTCATCCTCCAGGAGAGCTGCTATGTTCAATCAGTCCTTCCTGTTAGGTTCCTTCACTAGAAACATCGTGGTCGGGGGTTTCTCTCTGTTCCTCTGACAGGCTATAGTTCCCAACAATATTCACAACACCAACCTATCAGAGAAGACCAGGTCCAGGGTTAGTCTCGCCCTGTCTAATCGTTTCTTTTTGTATTTCACTCATATATGTGTTGTCAGGTTGTAGGACCCTATAAAAAGCACCAAATGATCAGCTTGAGCACCCAGAGGGGTCCACACCCTGCCCTACGTCTCTGCCCAGGTCCGCCCTCTCCACACAAGCTGCTATTTCCATTCCTATCAGGGCCTCTGTTCAGAAACGCACTACTTAGGCTAACGTTAGCGCACCGTCTTCACTGTGCTGCTCAAGAATCACGATTTACACACACGACAAGGACTTAGTGGCCCTACATTAAAAGATGGCTGCAAACAGCTTGGCAGTGATTGAAAACTGTGAGGGTGGTGAGTTTGAAGGCTGCATAGCACATACTGAACCTCTCTGATTAAACCAGCGCGAGCCTCGGCTCCAGAAGACGTGCAACAACGCCACCCTCGTGTCCAATCAACGCAGTTTCAGTCAGATCATGCCATCCGTTTAAAAAGAAAAAGCATTTCATTAAAATCTTTACTCATAAAAACACAAGAAGTTTCAAAATGTAACAAAGATGGCGACAGCAATGCTGCTACACAGCCTAAAAAAGGTGGCAGCATGCGCCTGCCTTGAGTGCACACTTGCAATGACAAACATTTGTGGGCGGGGCGCTGCGGTGCGATTCGGCGGTCTCTCGCGCTGATCGCGGATCGTCGCAGCTCTGCCGTCAAGTAACGCAAGCAAAGAGGGACACGCAGCTCTGAATCCTCTTCTCTACACCTTACCGTCAAAGAAAAAGCTTCACGTCCTCAAGCAGTCCAACAACCAGAGGTTTAAGCTGCAAGTCTACTTATTCCCAAGCGAAGTCGAAGCGGGTGAGTGAAAATGTTAGGTTCTAGCTACGGCAGCTGAGATGGGGCAAAACGACTCCAGGAGGCCGGGTTGTTGTAATAAAGCTTCAGGTCAACATACTGGCGAAAAAATTCAAATATTCTTCCAACAACCCGGTATTTCACTCAACACCGCTCAGCACGCCACAGCCAAAGTTACAGTTTCTGCCAGTTAAAACATGTAGCTGCAGATTAATGAACAAATGCATAAAAACATGGACACGCATTGTTTTATAAACGCTCAACCACCAGCTCTGCTAAAGAGTTTTCCTGCTCAGCAAAGCTGGAAGTAACTCAGCTTAAGAACCTGCACTGAGTCTGTAGCTTTTGTCACTGTATGATTATAATCACTCAAAGCTAAGCTCTCAGTTAGATAACAAAAATACAGAAAGCAAAACAAACACGTCGTATGGAGGGATGAGAAATGTAAATTACTCCTAATTAATATGTAACAGACAGAAACATAATACAGAATAACTGTTTAATCATCTGAGTCATTTTAATAGTTTGCCTTCAGCTGTTTTCATCCCTGGTTACGAACGCTGTGCAGTAGCAGAAGGCTCAAACATTCGAGAGAGGAAGCTCCAAACGGAAAAGTTTCAAACGGTCAGAGGAGAGAACTCATGCAAGCAGGTTTCCAACAGTCAGCTTCACCACTGAGGTACAAGGAGAGGAGAAATAAAGAGACGCTCGTTTTGGGTTCCTCGGGTTCTGTCCTCGGTACGACTGTTTCTAATCTAGATCCCAGATCTGAAAGCTCAGCAGCTACAGAATCAGTCTCACTCAAAACCTGCATCAGCTCATATTCTCACACCACTAAAGCACTGATTCTATACTACACAGTAAAAAAGGCTGGCAGACACCAGAAGGTCACCTAAATCATAAGTTCACCTTCATCTCGCTTTCCTTTTGCCAACAGTCCGAGTCAGCAACGTTGCATAAAAAGCTGACTTTTTCCGCAAATAATAGAAACGCTACTAATTTGACCAAACGTATGCGGAGATGGAAGGAGACTGAAACAAGGCTAAAGTTACGCCAACTTTCTCCCATGATTTTAA
The DNA here is from genome assembly GCF_051168715.1 of Poecilia mexicana. Classification (NCBI taxonomy): domain Eukaryota; kingdom Metazoa; phylum Chordata; class Actinopteri; order Cyprinodontiformes; family Poeciliidae; genus Poecilia; species Poecilia mexicana. Next base: position 24,543,830 of record NW_028263380.1, on the reverse strand, counting down.
TAAATCACCTGTCTCACAGGTCAGCCGCAGCATCACGCCGACGTGGGGGCCGAACCCCCTCTCTGAGGAACACCATCTGCTGGGCTGGACGCTCACAGCGTCTCCAGATGGAAAAACCCTGCAGCTTCCTACGCTTGTCTCTAAAACCAGGTCTGACTCTGACGGGCAGAGCCCAACTCTACTAGAACGTAGCTGGAAATCATTTTCCACAACTTAAAATCTACAACAAAGCCGATGGAGATCAGAATAAATCTAACAGAGCGGGAGGATGGTTGATTTGTCTGTGTTCTTGCATACTGTATTTGCATTGATGTGAATGTGCAGGTCTTTAAAAGACCATAGATGATTTAGCACCTGGAAGAAGACAGCTGTACCTCTTCACTAGAATGACACAGCAAAATGTTCTCATTTCTATTAAATGTTGGCTAAGGAGGCAGCTAAATATACTTTAGAATATCAACACTTTTTTTATTTAAATACATGACTGCCAGAGAAGGAAGTAAATCTGTGTTTCCCAGTATTTCTCACATTCAAGGGTGTGTGGAGGGTTTTCTTCTAAACACTTTTAGCTGCATTTGACTTTTTCACCGATTCGGTTCTTCACAAATTTCAATCACAGTAGACGTCAAGAGCTAATGTCAACAAAAAAGATTAAAATAAAAAGAGTCCAGCCAATCAGTTACTGGGAACGACAGGAATAAACTGGCAGAAGCTGGTGCAAAAAAGCAGCAATGAGGTGTGGTTTTGGCCCTGGTCAGTTTCATGTTTCGTGATTTCAAGAGATAAAAACGTCATGTTTCATAAACAGCAAAAAATAGAGCTTTAAATTTCTTGAAGCCACGTATTTCACAAGTGTGAGCAGGTCATTGTTTCTGCATGACTTCTCTGTTTGTTTTTTGGTATTATTTACAGCTATGGTACAAAAAGATTCAAGCCAACACGCAGCAAAACGTCCAAATCCACCGGTAGTAGGTGCAGGATTTCCATTATACTGTCGAGCAGGAAGGGATTTCATTATTGCAACACAACTCAAGAGATCCTATGTAATTCATTCACTGTTTGTGTGCCACATTTAAACCGTTGGTTCTTCCAGGACCTGCAGACGCGCCGCAGTCGATATCACCTATCAGGTGAGATTAAATCAACTTTTTCCACTGTCACATCATTTCAGCTTCTGCTATCATTTTCCAACTCTACTGATGCTTCGTTGTAACGATTTCAGCACCTTGTTTCCACAAAAGAACAGAGAAGAGAGGAGTCACGTCAATTCAATTCAAACATCCTAAGTGTGCAGACCAAGGTCACTTCAACAGTCAAACTTCAGACACATTTATTTCCTCACTGACTTGCTGACCAGAAGGCCACACACTCAGATTCAAGCTGTCCAAAATGATTACTTTCAGAGCACAGAGGATGATTTCCTCTTTTGTGGCCACTGGATAAAATCTGTGCTGGTCGTTAGGAGAGACTCTCATCATGATTGCTGGACAAAATGTTGAACCACAAGACTGCTTCACTAACATCTGCACCGAAACTCAGCAATCATTCACCAGGTTAAACATATCAGTATGCAATAATGAGAAAACCCTACACTTAGTACCTTCAAGTTCATCTTAGGTGTTTGGGAAGAGATGGTCATTTTTAGGGAACAGGAACATTTACACAGTTACAACTGACAAAAGTGCATAAATGACCACCAGAGAAGAGAAGAGAAGAGAAGAGAAGAGAAGAGAAGAGAAGAGAAGAGAAGAGAAGAGAAGAGAAGAGAAGAGAAGACTGGTTCAGGGAACAGAAGATAAAAGAGAAAACAATACTTTTATCTTTGCGTGAAGCTTTACTTCCTGTAGACTTCAAGCGTCTTAAAATGCCAAACATCTGGCGGAGTAGAGATAAAATCTCAACTTAAAAATAAAAGAAACAAATTATTCAAGTCATTCTTCTTTTCTTACAAAGCCCGCTGTGCGCATCAGGGTTGGAGGGGCTTCGCTTGTTAAACAAAGCACACCCAGCCCCCTTTTCCTGGATTTCAATGCCTTAAAAAGCGCTCATTTCATGAGTACAGTACTTCAAAATGGAAACTCAAACAAGTTTCAGCATGACTATTTAAAAAAAAAACAATATTTCTATGTTTACCCGATTGAATAAAATCGCTTTGATGATGTGTTTGCAAGTCCTTAAAAGGAGGTTTTGTTTTGACGCTGGACAGTTGATTCAAATGCTTTGCACCTGATCTTCAGCTAAAATCATACAAATAACTAACCAGCTAGTTATGAATATAAGAGCCAGAGGTGCAGCGAGCAGCAACTGTAAGTAACCAAAGTGAAAAGAAAAGGAAATCACCAGCTATGCAGAAGCAAAATCCCACTGTGAGACGAAGATGTGAAAACTAACGTCTAATTTAAATTAAGACATTTTTTCTTGTACGTGTGGGATCATTTCTTGAGTCGACACTCCTGTAGAAGAAAACTGAGGATGGGAAACAATAGTGAAAATCCATGCGCGTGCGTGCGTGCGTGCGTGTGTGTGTGTGTGAGCATTAGCAATTATAAACTTCAAGCTCTTTCTGTGTATTTGTTAGATTTGTTTTCAGTTCAATTATCCAGTTTTGGAGAACTGCAGGCGTGACTGTATGTCCGTGAACACATAATGAAGCGTACGGTGATGGGAAACGTGTGTGTGTGTTTGGGTGTAAGAGCTGGCGGGTGCTGCAGTTTAGCGAGGCCCAGCAGGGGGAGCCAGCGAGCAGACGCTGGAGGCCGTGTTGGTAATCCTGGTGTGTCGGATCCTGACCGGTCTGAACGCGGCTCCCTTAAGTCAGCTGGTGAGGCGCCTCTAGCATCTCCATCAGAAAGGTGTCAATGGGCGTGTCACCGATCAGTTTAAAGAAGAACAGATGCTCCAGGCACTTCAGACCGATGGAGCGCAGTGCTGGGAGTCGGAGGAGGAGCTTGGCAAACCTGGATGGAGAGCAAATGGGTTAATGAAAAATCAGATGCTCGGAAAACTGAATTTACTGAACAATGAATAACCGTAAAAATGTCCTGTTTGTCTAAAAATGTTTAAAGTTTTACTGCACCTGCCCTGCTGGTCAGGGTATTTCTGTTTGCAGTACGCTTCAAGAGACGCATAAACTCTCTCTCGCAGAAGCTCCACCTCGCTGGAGTTGGACAAACCCTTGGCATCTTTCAACAAGAAAGGAAAAATATACAATCAGTACAAAGTATTTAATTCATTTTAGATGCCTGTCAATGTAAAATAACCTGAATATCTGCCTTGGACTGTTTTGACGAGGTTTTTGAAATAGCAACAGTCTTTACCTGGGTTAAAGAGAATGATCGCTCGAAGGCAGCCCAGCTCTGTCTTGTCCATCTGCATATCTCTCATTTTGCTTACAAGCTCTGTCAGAACCCTGAAGAGAAAAGAGATATGCAGTAGGACGATTCATACAGGAGGGATGCCACAAAGGTGGAATTCATTAAGAGAGCAGAAGTAGAGGAGATAATGAAAGAAAAAGAGCAGAATATTAAAAAAGAGACAGGCAGGAAATGACTTCTAAGAAAAACAGTCTCCATAGGCCCACATGGTTATTCATAACTGCTTCTCAATAGGTATCACATTAGGTATGGCATGGCTGAACTGCTGGTTCTGCACAAGAAAATAAAGGAGGGGGAAAAAAAGTTTTAAACCAGAGTGGCAAACCTAACGGCTGACTGAGAGCTGGTCTGCTTAAATACAGATCTACTAGAAAATGTGTGAAGTTTGATAATGTAGACGTTAAAAGATGAAACTGACCACAACTGCTGAGGAAACAGTAACACAAATCCATTATAAATACATACCTATTCAGATTTAGCAAATTTTATTTTAACTCAAGTTTTTATCCAAAGATCAACATTTTTAACTGCAGCCGGTTTTCTACAGTTTGAGCTTTCAGCACTTCTGTTTGTTATTATGTTGATTGGTAACATCTAAATACACATATTATTTTTAACTCTTTATAAGTATGGAAGCTCAAATGAAACCTTCTGCTTTTCTACTCACAATTTGCTTTGTGTTTTCCTTATGTGGATATTTAACTTTGGCTAATAAGTCAATTTAGGAATCTGGGTATTTTCCACTCCTGACATCTGAATCCATAAAAACCAAGATGTTCAAAAACATGCCTGAAACACCTGACTCATCTTCGTAACATTTCAACACGATCTTGTTTATCAGCATGTATAAACAAAATAAAGTTAGCATGCTTTGTGAGAAACGTAAGAATTTATTAACAGCATCTCACGGAAATATAACCTGTAATAAAAATACAAAGAAACCATCACAAAGGATTCAGAAAAACAAAGTCATGCAAATTAGGTTCTGCTTACTTACTGATGGATCATCTAAGATCCAGATGGAGGTTTACTGTTTAATGTGTTTTCACAGGCATCACCCAACCACAGTAACCAGTACAACACCATATGAGTGGTTTGTATTCACTCTGACAGTGTAGATTAATTTGGTTTGAAAGTTAGTGGATATAAAAGAAGGACAGGAGTTTTATCACAACATATGAAAAACACATGCTACTGATGTGATGAAATGGGTGTGTCCAATCACAGGTGGTGTTTACTGACGCAGGCCAACACGATTTCCATAAACCTCCACGGTGAAGTGGCGTAAATACAAGAACTGAGGACTGGTGGAATATCATTTTCATCCAAACACAAATCTTCTGACTCCACTACTGTGTTGGAAACAACAGCTTAAAAAATCCAATTCACTCATTTTCGTTTTGCTGTTTTTGTCTCAGAAAGCATCTGATGTCAAAGGTGATGGGCAGAACATTCCTCTAATGTTCAAATGCAATAAAAGCCACAAAAAGAAAAAAAGTCAAGCTAGCTATATGACAAGGCTGAGCCATTTTCAGTCGTTTCTGTTCATTTTTATGTTGTACCAAGGAATCGTAAAACTTGCTACGATCTAGAAAGAGCTTTAAAGCCTCAGCTTCTCTATTTATTTTCACATCGAGTCAAAGAGGAGGGGTTCAAGAGAAGTGTTTGTGTAGTGGCGTAATTACCTGTCAAATAGGGCCCCAACCTCAGCATTGTTCGCCCTGTGTATTCAATCACAATGTGTTATTACAATGTCATTACACAGATGGTCATTACAGTATTGTGCCTGTGTGCTGAGCTCTTCACCTCTACATGTAGTCCATGCTTAGACATGACTTCACCACTTTAAAACTGAACTCATTTGAAATCTACTGTCTGGATTTTCTGCTATGTTGGACCTGAACCAGAAAACTGTTTGGGGTCAAATGGTTTATAAAATAATTAAAAAGTAAACATAAGAAAATCGGGATGTTCATATATCTTTTAGAAAGGAGGAGGAGATTATGATAAATATCATATTTCAAATCAACAATACCAGAATATTACAGATGAATCCACTGACTAGTGAAAATGTTTCAAATGTTTCACTGTCACTGATTTGCTTAATAATAAATTAAAAATGTTTAATATGATGTAGCTCTGTGCTTTATTATAAATTAGTAAGAAAGAAAATAATTTTTGACATTAATTTAATTGTACTTCTTTTTTTCTTTTATTGCACTTAATAGTGTGTCATCAGGCATTAAATGGCCTTAATTACTTTAATAACAATTCACAGATATGACGCTTTGATGCAACCTGGGTGTGTTTACGAAACGTCAAAAGACTCAAAGTAGCGTTTTGTTTATAATATGGTGGATCAGACTTGAGAGCGTAGATGATGATAACACTGGTCTTCAGGTCAAATGTCTAAATAAAACTTTAGATGCATCTCTGTTCCAACAGACCTGAATCACATGGCTAACTCGCTGCAGACGTTATGAATGCAGAGTTAAAAGTTAACATTAAATCGATAAATGCATAATTAATTAAATCTACTGTAACAAATAGAAAATAATCTATCTGCAGGAGGAGATCTGAGCTTTGAGGTAATTATCAGCAGGAAATGAATGAGTTGCAGTGAACCAGATTTACATTAAACCATTAAAATCTACAGCAAAGCTAACTATAATTAAAGAATGAGTGTAATTGACAGTGGATTAACACGTTGTGATCAGACTTTAATTTTTTTAGGAAGTTCGGACATCTGCAGCAATACATTTCAATCAAGGCAGATAAGAATCTATTACATGGATGGAAGCAGGTAACAGATAAAAGCTTCTTAAGACTTTAAATGAGACAGCTGTACTTTACCTAAGCCTTGCTTTATAGCTGTAATTATCATAAAATTACCTACTGTACATATATGTTTTTATCACATTAGAAAATGTCTTCAAATTAAGATAAAATACCAAAAACAAAAAAACTTAAAAACACACACATGCTTTATAACATTCACAATAACAGGATGCACGCTTAACATCAAAATTAAATCATTTTAAGGAAACTGCTATGAAATCTTCATTTGTTAGTATTTTTCCATTCTCCAGCCATCATTATAGGATTAATACATTCTACAGTCGGTGCTACGCCACTAACTCGGGGTGGGTGTGCATGCATGTTCATGGGTAAGCATTAACCACCAGCCTCCCTCGCCTTGCATGCACTAAAGTCGGACAGCCAGAACAAAAACAAAAATAATAAAACAAAACCAAGCAGAATCTTTCAGCCAATGCAGAACACAGCAGTTGCAGCCAACCAAAGATGAGAAGATACTATCCTAACAACTTAGCCCAGTCAATAATTAATAACCTAAATTAGCATTAAACACTAAACAAGAGTATAAAACCATTCAGACAAATGACTGTTAAATTACAAGGTTAAATTAAATTAAATTTTACCTTGTAAAAAATTTAATAAAATTAAATTTTATCTCTTAGTATGGGATAACAATATTGTGAATAAAAATATACTTATGCCAAATCCCTCCAGTTAGCAGTATTTTTATATATATATCTGCAGAATCATGAGGAAAACTTTTAAATGTGGCATATTTTTTTCTTCTATACATGCATATGTAAATTACCTGTCAAATATGGCTCCGACCCCTGCGCTGTGGGCGCTGTTCCTGTGGACGTGGAGGCCAGTGGCCAGCAAAATGCCGTCCTTCACCGAGATGGAGCGATGGGAGAAGGATGCAATCAGCAGCTCATTCCAGCCTGTTGGAGAGGCGGCGGCTCAGTGTCTGAACTGGGTCTTAAAGACTCCTTTACTTTCTGTCTCCAGTCATTTCTAGAGCTGTTTAACCCTAATAATGCATAGCTATGTCTTATTTTTAAACAAAAGTAGCTTAATCGTTTAAGGTTAAAAGCAGCAAAGTCTTATGAAATGCTTTAAATTCTACAATTTAGTTTATTATAGTTGATAATAAACAAAACAATCTTGGCTTTCTAGTAGGTTTGCCAGAAAGAATTTATCTTTTTGGAATTTATGAATTATTTGCAAGTATATTAATAATGTTTTAATATGTCCAGATGGCCTTCAAAGATTCTTAAAAATAAACACCAAACACCAAATAAACACCTATTTCTCTGGTCTCCATGAAGGCAGGTTGCTGTTTTCACTTAGCAACAGTGTTTGTGAGCACAGGTTGGTGATTTTATGAAAATGATTTTACATGAAAAGAGGAAATAAAATCTTCTAAATAAAGTCTGAACACACTGGAGACGGTTTCATCCACACTCAAAGAGATTGAGAGAGTGAAATAACAATGTGCCTTTTAAGTGACTGCATGGAAAAGACTTTAAAGTTCAACCACTATTAAATAAATTTGTTTGAAAATGATTATTTAGTTTATCAGGATGCTTTTGTATTGGATTTACACGATTCATCTTCTTATATGATACAAGAACAAACAAAAACCACCAACTCAGTGTCAGGAAGCAACATATGAAACATGTTGCATTTAAAAAAAACTAATAACTGGTTCATAACACATCAGGTTTATCAACATTTTGAATAATAAGTACCAGCTCCAAATCCCACCATGTGAGTTTAATTCTTCATCTAGATGAAGAATTAAATTAGCTTTAATGATTTCTTATACTTTTTATAATAATTGTGTTGTAGCTTCCTTTGTTTTATACTGGCTGTTTGCACTGATTGTATTTGCTATTAACAAAATTTGTGTAGTTATGTCATTTTAACCTTTGTTTGGTTTTATCATGACAGATTACATTTTGTCCAGGGGCAACAGATGAAAAACAGCCTTTTTGCTGATTCTGGTGCATTTAGAGAAATTTTAATCAATGTGCTGGCCCGGCCATGTAAATTGTTATATTTTAAGACCAGGACACAGGTTTAAGCTACAGAGGATAAAATCCTCATAATATCAAGTTATGACACTACAGTAGTGGCTAAAACTAACCTGCGCGCAGCAGGATGACCTGGTCATCCAGAGGAAGCTCAGAGAAGTGAGGGATCCTCTTGGCCCACTCCACCAGAGTGAAGAGCTGCTTGTCTGCTGCCTGACAGATGTTGGTAACCGGATCGTTGGGCTGAAGCGCATAGAGACGGAGAATTAGAGGCGATTTATTTTAATACTCACAGGAACATTCTCCTAGGAATATTTAATTAGACTTGAAATTAATATTGTTTAAATATCTTTAAACTTTAAAATTCATTCAGGATTTAGTTTCTACCATGGTAGTTACTCACTGAGCTGCCGCCTGAACTTCCATCTGCATGAAGCTCCGTCTTCTGCTCTACAGCCATCTCAGCTTCCAAAATCTTCTCCACCGGCATCTCCTCGTTCACTGCGCTGGTCGACTCCACCTCGCCTTCGCGCTCCTTGTTTCTCTGTCGCTCCTCCTGGACAGCTGCAGATCAAGGGATCGGAGCGGGAAAGGAGGAGCACGGGATCAACAATATTGGAGAAAAGGGTGAGAAAAGTAGAGAAAGTGTGATGAGGATGAGGAGATTAGGCGAATGAAGGCAGGACAGAATACATGAAGGACATAAAAGATTAATGAAAGCAGCAGAAAGAAGGGCATCGGTTTCAAAGATGGACAAAATGTGTGGATGAGAAGAAGAAAAAATGAAGAACAGCGTCAGAAAAAGAAGCAGAAAGAAAAGCAGAGAAATGAAAGAGAGATCAGGATGAAAACATGCAAAAGTCAGTCAAACATTAAACATTTCTGTTCTTTTACTTTTCTGTATTTTGGGAGCATATTAATTCAAATGACCCACTGGAACTGCAGCGGAGACAATTAAACATCAAAATCATGAATTATTTGGTTGCAAAATAATGAAAATATTGTCCAAGAAAAAACATTAAACACAACTGAACATGAGTTTATATTTACAATCAAGGAATTGCTCCGCTTCACCAATGTCCTCCTCATTATGTCACATAACAGCCAAATAACTTCAGTATCAATAAATCCATCACACAAAAATATGACATTTAATCAGGTCAGTCAATTATTACTATTCCTTAATAAACACTTTCATAGAAATCAGTAATAACCGTTTAAACCAGCTGTTCACAATTTTTACCACTGACAAAAATATTGGTAGTTTATCTTATTTAATCCCTAAAATAGTCCAAATATTTGAATCCTCCAAAACATAATGAGGCAAATTATTTATTGTGAATGTATTACTGGATGATAAAATGACCTGAAATCTGTTCATTTGGCCTCATTAACATAAAAGTAGTTCATGGTTTGAATTTCCCCAGTGCAACAATTATTCAGTAAAAATGGCAATAAAACATTAATTTAATTTAAATTATGACTGTTGTTGATGCAGAAACACGCTCATTAAATTAATATTCTTATCCTCCAGACTCTCCCTGTTGCTGCCAATATAAAATTTTAAATCTTTTTCCTCCAGTTTATAAATAATGTTTGATTTAGGACGTTGCATCTGCTCGTTAGTCTCAGGGTAAATCCCAACTTACGTCCCCAAGGAATGCTGTTTCAATAAAAAAGTTCCTTAAACAGTGATTACAACAAGTTTTATGTATTATTGAAAACAATTAATACTCCATGAAAACCCTTAGATTTAGATCAGTTAAATGTCTAAAAGTAATATTTGATATTGATTAATGTGATAAGTTTTTATTGCGAAACAGCAATCCTTTGCTCCCCTGAGCTCTCTAGCGCCACCCAGGCTGGAAATCGCAGCCTTAACACTTCCAATAGGAGAAAAAAAAACAACATCACTTTATTTACTGTTGGAAACAATCAAGTTAAACGTGCTCTACTCAGGCAAGCGCTTTAAAAAAACGATTTGCTTTCACAACAATCTGCTCTCATCAACTTGGGAAATAGAGAGAGAAAATTAAATGTTGTGCAACTAAACCACAAACGAAGAAAATGAGAGCCAAATAGAAGAAAAAAGTGCAGGAAATTAAACATTTATACTTCCTGCCCCACAAGCATCAAAGTCTCATTTAGCCTCTGAACAAATGTGGAACGGCTCTGTGGTTGACGGCAGGAAATATGCCCTAATTGTGCAGCAATCAGATGGGAGGAGAATAGCTTTTTAAAGAATGGGGATGATTAAAGAAGAGTTTGTATATTTGGCTGTGCGTCCACAAAGGGTGCAAACACCAATGGAAGTCATTCAAGGCTTGCTCTGGTCTGCCTCAGAGGCCTGGCATTAAGCTACGGAAAAATATTTTAAATGAGGTCCTTCTAAGCGACGGCAAGCGTAAAATGCCTCTATGCCTTGATCGCTCATACAGACAGCCACACCCCCCTCCCTCTCTCTTCTCCTTACATCTGTCGTTCATCTTGGCCACTACAGAAGGAGGGAGGGGGGGAGAGAGAACGAGAGGAAACACAAAAGAGGAAGAGAGGGGGCAAGGGGTTAGTGTTTATAGGACTCATCACCCCACATCCCCCTCTCGTTCTTCCCATCCTCTACTGTAAACACGTCACCCCCCCTCCCTTCAGATTATCATCGACTCTGTTCATCTCGCTGCTCATTCAGCAGGCAAATAGACGTCACCTCATTTGTCCAGTTAGATGCACTAAAACGGACACCGAATATCCAAACCCGAACAGAAAAAAAAAGTTACAGATTATGTAAGCGATGCCTGGGTCGTTCTAAACTGCCAGATTATTTTGTAATCTGTAAGAATTGAGAGCAGCGCTATAGAGACAGACCAGTCAGTGTTTTCCACAAGCTGACCAGATATTACACCAGACCATTCAAAAGTTATTCAGCTGCTGTGGCTGCAAGGACAATTACAGCAGAAATGCTGTTTCTCTAAACTGTGATAGTCTCTAGTCTTTCAGTAGCACAGAATGAGATAAAGATGAATTATAATCTGATCTGATGCATTTTATTTTTAAATAACTGCAACAGCTGGGAGGGCTATTTTAGATCAAGTTATTGTCATTTTAAAACATACAGAGAGATAAAATCTGAATTATAAATAATAACTGTGAGAAAAATGATATGGAAAGATCTGCATTCCTGACAGAGATGATACTAAACATTGACCAGGTCTGTCAGAGATGGAAATAAAAAAGAATCTATACTTTCAATATTGATGCAATATTAGGCTATTATGGCCACACACTGTGTCACAAGTTTTATCACAAAGAGGCTGGACAGCAACAGAGTTAGCCAAGACACTTCTTGTTTCAGGCAGAATAAAATGTTTTAAATGGCAAAAAGGTGATAAATTAACAACCAAAATTGTTTCAATACTAAAACCAAAAGGCACCAGACAAAAGAAATTTTCTCCAAAAAAAGAAGAAATGTTATAACATGTTTTCTTAATAATTTGAAGCCCTAATTGTTTTTTATTAGTATCACATATTGTCAAATATGACAACTAATGAGGAGAAAAAGTTGAGTAAAATATCCAAGAACCTCCTACAGAGACCAGCAGCCTTGAATGTTAACTCTGTACATTTTCACTTTACGTCGCTAAAGTATCATTAATTTAGGTCAAATAAAGCTACATGAAATATCAAATGGTACCTTAGTGTGAAATCCTAGCATAACACCAAGATAATAAAAACACACCAGCAATCTGGTTGGTTCTTAAACCTCTAAACTTTAAGAGAACTTCGATCAGACGACCTCAGGTGGACTGGCTTATGAAAGGCCCTGGAATGATTTGCAGGGAAAACCCGAATGATGTTGTAAATCATTCAGTCTGTTCCACATCTGAACGTTTATGGTTCACTTTGAAAATTTAAATAGTGAAATAGACTCACTAACAAGTAATTCCACAGTAAGAGTTTTATATAGAACAGAGTCTTTAATTTAAGCAGAATGGTTATGTGCTATACTCATTCAAAGAGCTAGTCAGGGCTGTTCAAGTTTAACTGCTGCAGTTTTAGGTTTTTCTGTTTGCACAACTTATCTGATGTATTCAAAAAATGAGCGTTAGTGTTTGTTACTCCAAAACCGACCAGTCAGCAGCTTCCTGACTCTCCTCACGCCAAAGATTATTTACTTTGGTTTTAGTTAAAAATATTGAACTAAATAAGATAAAAAAATAATTTCAGGACAGAAAAAACTTTGCCTGTGTTAAAGGCTGAAGATTTTAAAGGGTTTTTGGGTGGAAGACATTCACAGAATGTGTTCTTCTATTGAACTGCAAGTTAAAGAAAAACAAACCAAAAAAACTGAAGAGGATCTGAAAGAACATTCCAACCCAGAGTGTTTAAGAGAGAGCGAATGATCTCTCTGAAATCTGCCCCTTTCTGTTGCTTTTTTTCTTATGAAACAGAACATCTATCTTTGGAATAAATGGAAGTCTCTGGATCTTTTTGATGCTTTCTCACCTTCTCTCTTCATTCCCATCGCCAGGCATTTCTGATAGCGGCAGTACTGGCAGCGGTTCCTCTGTCTTTTATCAACTGTGCAGTCTTTATTGTCCCGACAGGTGTAGGTTAGGTCTTTTCGCACTGTTCTCTTGAAGAAGCCTTTACAGCCCTCGCAGCTGTAGACGCCATAGTGCTTACCTGAAAAGCAAACGGTGAAGTAGAGAGAGAAAGTCAGTCAAACAACTCCAAATTTCTTAAATGTTTCAAACACGTTTCACTAAAACAGTGGAGCTGAAGAGGCCTACAGACCAGAGGATCTGTCTCCACAGATGGAACAAAGGCGTTTCTGGGAAAGCATCGGCCCTGGGCTGTGGGAAGACAGCTGCTTCAAGCCAAGAGGAGGTTTCACATCATCGGAGCTGCTCACTGCATGGAGCCCTGACATGGTCACTGTTGAGTTGATCTAACAGAACAGACAAAAAACAAAAGAAAAACTGAGTTTGTTAAACAAAATCAATCCTTCACCTATTCTTACCCCCTTTTAAAACCTTGCATATCCCATTTTGTCCCAACCTATTTTCATATCATACAGTAAAACAAAGTCAGATCATGAACATTCATCTAACCAAAACAACAAAAGTAGCAAATAGGCGTATTAACTAGGCCCCAAATAAAAGCAATGTTTACATATTTTCCTTCTTTCAAAGTTTCTCCATCCCTTTAGGTTCCACCTCTGTGATGTCACTCTAAAAACCTGACAATAAACAATAAGAAAAGGTTAAACCTAAAATATAGGTGTCGTATATCTGTTTCAAGATAAATTTAGAAGGGAAAAAATAAATTAGTAATAATTTAATGGGTGTGAAATCAATACTGAAAAAAGGGAATGGCAAACACACAGAAATATAACTGTCAAAAATTGTTCAAAAATCCAATTTTGCACATTTTGGAATGTCTTATAGATTTTCATTAGATTAGTGGACATACATCTTTTTTCTTGACAGCCTAGCTTACCTGGGGGCTGCTAATTGGGCCATATCCCACTGACGGTGTGCCAGGTAGGCAGGGTGAGTCCAGTGATGAGCTAATAACAGAAAACGGTGAACCAATGCTACTGATGGGGCTGTTGACCCCTGTGGTGGTGATGGGTGGCAGTGAAGTCATGGAAGCTGCAGAGGGAACCAGCGGCGGGGAGCGCTGGCCCGAGGGAGGGGAAGACACAGACGAACTGTCTGGACTGCGAGAATCTGATGAGAAAAAATAACAGAGAGAGAATGTAAAAGAGTTTCATGCAGATGTGCAGCGTAAAAAGACAACAGTAACCTGTTGTCAGCTGAACGGTTTTTAAACAAAATGCACAGTGTGGAAAATCACTGAGGGTTTAACTGTTTTATTTTGATATCAAATCATGAACTGAAGCTTTAAAGTATAAAGAAAAACATTTCTTTATTCAACTGATTTGGACTAAAGAAGTCATCCTTCAGAGGATTTACTGAAGTCTATAAATTACACCGTTTTAGATAAAAACTGCAAAACAGCATTTAAGATCAAACTGACACATCAATTTTCCATGCAGTTCTGAAACAAACATGCATTTATTAAACATCAGACAAAAAATGTAACAGCACATGGCAACATTATAATTACTTGGCAACTGTTGGGATTAGAGTGGACAACAAAATTCAATATGTAACAAAAAGTTTTATTTCAACAAATTTAATTTATTCGTTTTTTGTTTTATTTTACACAGCCAGAGGTCAGACTGACTTTGGATGCTGTGTTAAAGAAAATGTCTGTTTTTTTAGGTCAGTTTTCTTACAAACACTGACAGACTTGACAATGACAAATTCAACCACTGTGTTTGTTATGATCACTTCAAAAAGTTGACACTATCATCTGACGCTGTCTAGACTGCACTGTCACTGCTCTAACTATCTAGCTACCATGTCACTGTCACTGTCATATGCTGGTTTTTGCCTCATCTGTTTATTTTAGATAAGGCAGATCAGCTGACGAGACCAGTCCTTATAACACTGCTCTCACTCACAAACAAGTAAAACACTCTCAAATAAATGTTATTTATTTCTCAAACTGAAATAAATAACATTTGTAAGCTGACTATTATAGTTTTATCATTTTACTCATAATACACCAATAAAGATTCACAGTTCTTAGATATGTTAGATGACAGTTAATAAACTCTAAAGTTAACACTGCTATAAAACAACTCCTCTTAAAGAAATAAAACCTAATATTTTTTAAAAATATATCTTTGGACCCAAACATAGAGCTTTTGGTATGTTACTTACATTGTAACATTTAGGCAAACGAAATAACCTCATGAGACAAATTTTATTGCTAAAAATAAAACATGTTACAACCTGCTTTGCTATTTTAGGACGATAATTTGGAGAAGTGAGCAAGTGTTGCCAGGGTGTCTTATTATAACCATGGATTTATTAATGCTGATTTTATTACATGTGCTAATATGTATGCAAGCATAAACATTTAATAATTAATACAAATCTTGTTTCTTGTGAACAAACCACTAGAAATAAATAGATCTGTGTCGTTTTTTTGCTCACCTCTGCTGTCTCCCATGATGGTGGTTGGGGCGCAGGGGCTGCTTGGCAGCGTCAAGCCGGCGTTCTTTCGTCTCCAACAGCCCGCTCTCAAACTCGAGACCGCGGACTGAGGCCCGGGCCGGAGTTGGTTTGGGAAACCAAAAACGGGTCTGAAATTCCAACACAAGGAAGAGCAAGAAATAAAAATAAGCATATGAGGCTGATATCCCAGTGACTGCAATCAGAATCAAACAGTTGCGCAAATGGTTGCGATTACTTAATCTGCTGCTGCCAGAAGACATAAAAGCGAATCTGTTGATTTTTTTTCCCTGGTCATTTTGTGTAACGTTACAGTTTGGCTTTGAAAAGCAGCCAGCTGCTCAGCTGGTGCCAAGAACGTTCTGTCCGGATATATTACAGGGTTGTAATAGTTCAATATTAATCCAATAGCGTGTTACTGACATAACACATTGTGCGTTTATCGCAGTGATTAAAACATCTCACGGCAACATAGCCCAGACGGAGCCCTGACAGATGGCAACAAACCACTGTGTTCTAAGACAGCTAGTTGGTAGGGCTCGTAAACTAGCCAAGCTAACATCACAAGAAAACTTAAAATATCAGACTGTGCCGTACAAGTAACTTGTTTTACTTATTTTTCAATGTGAAATCAAACGCAAAGCACTCGGCACACAGTTTAAAGAAAGTTGATATTTCTTGTCACGTTTAGAAACCATATATTAGAGTCTGTTTTAAGTTGGCTAGCTATGTTTAGCCACCTACCCCAGCAAGCTAACTATATAGCTAAAGTAAATCAGAGGAAAACAGGACAGACAAGAACAAACCGGATTATCCCTGGCAGTCCCGCCTCTGTCTCATTCTCTCATATATATACTAGCTAAATTATTTAAATGCATATTTATAGCAAATAAAAACGTATTACTGACGGTTTAACGGCGCAGCTTCTTCGCATGAAAAGATGTGGCGACTAGGCCCCGTGTGTGTCTATCTCTCCCCCCACTTTGCCTCGCAGTCAGCCCTCCCTCCCTGCCTCCCCCTGCGCCGATGAAAACATGATGATGGTGGAGGATTTGGCTTAGTGCTCCGTTACAGATGAACATTGGCCCCGAAAAATCACTGCAACAGCAACAGAGCACCCTGGTTTCGGAGAGTGTGGTCATGATGCGCCTCACGTCTCTGAGAGAGGGAGACACATCCAGTGCAAGAGGTCAGGAGGTCAAGACAAGTTCAGCTTTGCATTTCAGTAGCTCCAAAGGTTATTGTCGGACATCGTTGAGTTCATCAGTTTCGTTATTGCTTGAACCAGTGTGTACTCTTCTTATGCAATACTCAGAGTTTTATTGCACCGATATTCCTCATAATCACTGCTGAGTAAACACATAAATGACCTGATTTAATCCATACTGGTTACTTTTGTTTGGAGTCTAATATTTAAATATTAATAAAAAAATAAATAGACGTATTTAATTTGACCAAATAGTAACCAAAACAGATCAACACAGCATCTCTACTTAAAAACCTGAAAAACTATAAATTGCACTGTTTTGCTGAATATTTGTATGTGCTATTAGTCATAAGGTGCTGCAATAACAACGCTGAATGATAGTTTTACTACAAAAATGACTTAACTGTTTATTGTGTAATTAACATTATGTGGGACCAAATAAAATCACGTTTGGGTACATTTGTAGGGTATTTTTCCCATTTCCATTAGCTCAACAACATGTGTTTAGAGTCTTCACTTTCTGCTTTTAAATTAGATTTTTTTGGTTTTTATAGGGATTGCAGCTATTCTCTTTGGAACAAGTTTTGCACTGGATATTTCCTCTTCACAGTGCAAATACTGGCCTATTTTTTTCAAACATATACCAAACAAATTAACTGTATATAGAAGAGCATATAAGACAAGTCTGTTTTTTGTGTAATTTCATTTAAAAGTGGGCATTTTGAAAATATGACACTAATATAGAATTCATGCAAATAAAGTTTTTAAAATAAAAATGAAAAAATGTATTAATAATTTATTAATCTTATTTAATAATATTATTCATTAAAAAATCTCTCACAAAATACATGCTTATGTCAAGCAGTTAAGTTCATTATTAAATCAAATTTTGTATTTATTTACTTCTTCTCCTTCTGTTAATACACATGTCTAATAACACAGCTCACGTCTTTTCTTGGATGTGTTTTTCTTCATAACTTTTTTGTTCTTTAGCAGGATATTCCTATTCTTGATGAAAATTGGTTTCTTTCAATAGAGATTTGAAATACATTATCACCCCCAAGTGGCCTGACATGGTACTACAATTACATAAAACGGACAAGCTTACAGTTCCTGGGATAAATAAAGTCTAAACGCAATTTTATTTTATTTAGTAAACTTACTGCAATTCCGGCGATACAGTAGTGGACTTACTTGTTCCCCCTAATTTCATAAAGAAATATGAAGGAAGTGCTTGGAATCCTATAAAGATTAATGCAAAACTTTATTTTTGGAAAAAATAATTGTGGATAAATTTATGCCATAACACTATTTATAAGAAATGTTTAACTTCCTTCTCAGAATTTATTACACCATGTTTTTAACAGATAAGCAAACTCAATTACTAGACCTTTTGCAGATGTATGCTAAATGTTGGTCTCAGGTACTTTTTAAAGGCTTTAAATTCAGATACATAAATAATGCCATTGTTCTTTGTCATTCTCCTCCATAAAGTCAGAAAAGGGTTTAACAGTTTTTATTGTTTTTTTTTAAGTCAACAGAGATAGACAGAGAGCAA
The DNA here is from genome assembly GCF_051168715.1 of Poecilia mexicana. Lineage (NCBI taxonomy): Eukaryota > Metazoa > Chordata > Actinopteri > Cyprinodontiformes > Poeciliidae > Poecilia > Poecilia mexicana. The sequence goes on along the minus strand of NW_028263380.1, from coordinate 24,525,753 downwards.
AAACCCAGAACAAATCTTGACATGTTGTTTTTAATCATTTTATTTTGAAAACATGTAATAGTACAAAAATATCAGATTTTAAAACAAAGTACATAAAATAATATTTTAAAGCAAATAAAAGCTACTGAAGTCCAAATTCAAGGACAAAGAATAGCTTTATCTTCATGTTTTACATTGTTTTGAATTTTAATAATTATCATATTAGCTTTACACATTTATTCAGGGTTTAACAGAAGATGGCATTTTTACATCTATGCTAGACTAAAATGTTTCTTTTGTGTTGATGCTTCTTAAGCTTTTTGTATTCAGTCACATCTAGAACAAGGAAAACCTTAAAACATTGTGATTTCACTGATGAAAGTAATCAGTTACACCTTTTAATATTATCTAGAAATCAACCTGCAGTTTCAAAAACTGAACCCAAACCTGGTCATTTCTTGCATTTCAAACAAACACTAATTAATGCTGAAGATGTCACTATCTAAATATGTGCATGTGTGCCTCATGCATGTGTGTGTCGGTGCTGCGTTAGGGATTAGCCCCAGTGTGTGTCCACTAGTGATTAGCCTGGTCAGTGGGCCTGTTGTGCATTCACTCAGGACATTAGCATATTAATGCAGCCTCGCTCTTGATCTCCCTCTGCCCTCTAACTCTCCCGCTCTGTCCCTCTCTCGCATTTTCTCTTTCTCTATACATATTTCCCAGACTGCAATGTTGCTTCCTGCAGCTTCAATCTATAAATCTCACCAATTTACGCTCCTTGTGCTGTGAAGCAGCACACAATCTGGCCACACAAACTTCAAGGTTCCTGCTCTTCTTTTTCCCTCCAAAAATCTGCCTCTCCCCCCACTCTTTCTGCACCACATTCAAATCCTTCACTTGCTCTCATTTTCCCTTTTCTTTCTCCAGGTCTGCCTCCCCCCTGAACTTTGTCAAACACAGGAAAACACACACAGAAGCAAATTCACAGGAGCAAACACAGAGAGGGTGAGTCCGCACACACTCACACACACACAGATTCCCAATCCCCATTCATTCTCCTTTTCTGTCACTTTACCCTTTCCAGTGCAAATTTAGCAAGACCTGCTTTAGACTTCAGTGCTGAAGTGAAGTGTGAGCCGGACGCATTCAACTATTCAGCTTCTTGCTGCACCTCAGACAGACTTTAACCTTGTTTCCAACATGGGGAGTCTCCTGGTCTGCAGAGCGAGATGAGTAGGAACAATTAGACATGCCACCTGTGGGAAAGAAGCAATTAAAGTGAGCAGATATTCAATTAATTGGAGTTAATTTTCACTCTCAACTGATGCAAGCTGGAATTCATCTTTTGTAATGAGAAACATGCTTTCTAAAGACTTTTCATTGTGGAAAAAAATATGAGCTTAGCATAGATACAGGGGTGATGTTTAAGTTGGATTGCATTTAGGCAAATCACTTCCTCTTCACTTCCTGTACTTGTTGCCAGGAAATATTGTTAGCTTTTCTCAACATAAGTGCAATATTCTATTAAAACTAAGCTTAAGAAACTTTGATGAAAAGCTTCTAGAGCATCAAATCTTAAAATTGCATCAGTCTTATTAAGAAAACCTTCAGGATGTCTTGCAAAAATGTCAGATGGGTTTCTTGAAGGCTTTAGATTTACATAAACTCACACTCTCTGCCTCGTTCAATAGCACTCTCCCTCTATCTGTTTGTCTTTCTGCGCCTCACTTTTCCACCCACAGAGCCGCCGAGTTTGATTCCATCCATGGCGGTCTGTCCCTCGCTGATGTTCGGAGGTCAGGGGCGTGATGTCCATCCACAACTCCTGGTTTCACAAAGGCAGACGCAAGAATTGCGTTTGGACAATCAACTCCAGACCTCCACGTCTCCTTTGGTCATTAGAGGACTCACATTCCTGAAGAGGCAGGTGCATCGCCTGGTTGAGTGGTAGTTGGTACAGAGCTGATTTAGTGATTTAAGTTTCAAGCCACCAAGGCCTGGGAGAGGATCCAAAATATCAGTTTGTCCACTTGCTGAGAAAAAAGGTTCAAGCAGTGTTTGTCCGTGGCCCTCACCCACAACCAGCGATTGTGGGTGAAAAAAAAGAAAGACCTGAAAAAAGAAATAACCAAGAATAAGCCTGAGAAAGAGAAAGGGAAAAAGCGCTAACTCATGCTTGTATTCTGAGCCGGTGACACCATGATAAACGAAGGGGTCACCACCCGGGGGCAGGCCCGTCCTAAAGGAGCCAGCGCTGTGACCTTGCACAAAAGAAGGAGTGGGTCCCCCCCAACGGTCACACGGATCAAAGAGGACAAAAGCCTGAGATGATAACTCAGCACAGCAGTTGTGCACCTGATTATCAAGCACATAAGCAACAGGGATAGAAAATTTCCCCAACTTAGCTCAAGTGAGGGTGGAGTAACGGGATGCTTGAGAATTAAAAAGTAAAACCATGACTCGCTCTGATCTGATTTGCCGAATGCAACATTTTCTCTTTATCTGCTTCGCTCTGTTAGGCGTTCTCTCTTTCTGTGGGACTCCGTCTTTATCCAAATGATGCGGTCTTTGGTGAGGCCTGGCCTATTCATCCGAACCCCATGTGCTGTGTGCCCACCATTGAGGTGCAGAGTAGCATGGTCACAAAGGATGGCAGCAACTCAGCGAGCTTGTTCCTTAAAGTTTTAAGCCTGTGTACAGAATAAAGTTTGCAGTCAGAGCCAGAAAATATTTCACTTTGTTGAAAAAAAATAAATTCAAAGTGGAATCTCTTAAATTCCACTTTCTTAAGTCCTGGTATGTTTCAGCATTGTAATAGTAAGTTTACAACATTTCAATTATCTTTTCCTAATGAAGTCCATAAAGTCTAATGGTTAAAAGTTTTTTTTAACAGTTGCAAGTGCCTTATAGTAAAGTTCACCTTTACTTATGCATTAACAGAAATAATTTGTTTTGCATTCTGAACAATTTTCATAAACACTTTGCTCTATTTTTCTAACCTCCTTCCTTACAGCAAGTACTGATCCTGCTGGAGTGAAAAAGGCCTGAAAGCCTAAACTTTTCTGCCTCACACTTGTCTGCAGGCACTGATGATGCTCGGTGCCCTGTTTAAAAGTGACAAAAAGATGTATTACCTAAAGGAAAGGAGGCTTGTAGTGCCAGGTATTAAGACCCTGTGGGACATAAAATCTGGATCAAGAATTTCTGCAAAAAGCCCGCCATAAAGTCCCTCTCAACCACCGATCATTCATCCTTACATGTGCGACCGACATCCTCTCTTCTACTCCATCCTCCCTCCGTTCTGGGTCGAATTTTAGCTGCATCGCTGTCGACGTCTGACCGCACTTGTCCTACTTCTCCATCTTTCACTCTCTCTGCTTTTGCCTCTTCTGATCCTGCATCCTTCTCCCTCTCCTTCTTCAACCCTTTCTGTCGGGCCCACCCTCCGCCTTTACATTTCCTCTTGGTTTCCCCGCCCTCTTTCGCCTCTCTCTCCCTCTTCTTTCACTCATTCCTTGTCTCTCGCTCTCTCTCTACCCTCATTTCATGCAGCGCTGGGGTTACCTAAGAGACTGGGCCTCAATGGAGAAAATCTCCTTTGGTACAATGAATTGGGCGAGAGGCAGAGAGGAGGGAGAGAAATGGGGGGTGCAGGGTAAAATCAGGGGGTGCTGGACACAGGAAGGGAGGTGGGGTGGAGGGAAAGTGAAGGGAAAAGATAGTGGGATGCAGATGCATGCAGGGATAGAAGGGGGATACGAAAAATTGAATAAGTGGCTTCGCTTGTGTGATTTCGCCTCAGTGGTCAGTCTTTTGATGGATACTTATGGTGCCCACCCTCCCCCCACCTGCTCACCACTTGGACCAGTTGGTCCCACTAATTAAGAATGAACTAATTTGAGGTATTCAATAAAATTTCTAAAAAACTCTAAATAAATCATAAAAATTATTAAACTAAAGTCTCATATTGATTGATTTTGACATTGTCAAAAGTTCAAAATCATTTTGTGTGCATGAGCGACGTCAGAGTCTGTAGGTGCCGCTTTGTTTGTTCACTGTTTGTTTGCTCTTGGCTGGAAGTACAAGATGGCACCCAAAGGAGCATAGTTCTTCTTACAAAGACAAAAAGTGTTTTCACTGCATGAACCTTCCCCATTAAAGACAAGTAACCACACAATACCCTTTAATCTTTTTCCTGTCTCAGCTTGGGAGATGTTCTCTGAGAAAAAGAAAAAAAATGGAGGCCTGACACATGCAGTCTTGTTTGGAGGTTAGTTACTGATTAGCACTAAAGTGTTGCAGTTCATTTTCTTGTTGCACCTTATTGAGCTCCTCAGCCATTCTATTAACTTTGTCATTTGTCTCTGAGTTGGCAAACAGATCCCCTGCTGCTCAGTTTTGTCTCTTTACAACTCATCCCCCCTCCACGAACCCCTCATCACAACCGAGGATGTGAGAAAACAATAGAGCTAATAAAAGAAGCAGAGAGATAATTACAACACCGCTAAGAAGTTGGCCCACGCCCTAACCCATCAAAAGCAGCGATGTAAATCTGGATATGGGGGCAACGTTGGGGTTCTTTTAATGCGCTTTTCAGATGAAATGATACTTATCCTTATTTCCATGTATGTCCGTGTAAATGCCAGGATGAATCTGGGATCTCTGTGTTAATGACTCTATCAGGGCCTGATACCCACAGGCTCCTGCTGAGGAAAGAGATCCAAAGGGATTGGGGTGTTCGAGTGTGGCGCAGGAGGTGTCAAAGTTGGGTTTGGGGCGCTCTGAGTGTGTGTGTGTGTGTGTGTGTGTGTGTGTGTGTGTGTGTGTATAAGTATGTGTGTGTGTTTAAAACTGGGGACTGAAGGGGGTGGGGGTGGCGAGGGCAGATTGTCCCTTCTGCTGAATGAAGTTATTTCCAGGCCTCTGTCCATCTGTTACCGTGGCAGCAGCGGTGACCAAGGTGTTGCCATGGTGAGGTGGACACAAAAAGGCGTGGCGTGGGAACGGGTCCAGGGGTCAGGAGTGAGGGTCGGGGGGTCAGGGGTCACAGCCAGCTGGACAGCACACAAGAGGCGATCAGGGTGAGAAAAGAAGGAGGGAAAGTTTCATTCTCTTTCTCTTTTTTCGCCTTTTCTTCTCTTGGTTTTTCTGCTCTGGAGGGAGACGTCCGAAGAGTGGACACCACTGGACATTAACATTGAACTGGGGCGGTGAGATGAAAAAGACGGGGGGTGAAGGGTGGAGGAAGGTTTCACAGAGCGGGGCCCCCACAATGTCCAGGCTTTGGGTGGGGGGCTCCCCTCCATTAGGCCTTCTACCTTACTGATGTCTAATCGCGCAAAGCATTTGACAGGCAATTGACTCCAGTCAATGTACGTGCAAATGTGACTGCGTGGACGGCTGTGTGTGTCTGTCTGTGTGGCCGCCGTGGGTTCGATACCCAGACCAAACAAAGCCTTTTTGACAGCATTTCAGTTTGGTCATTTTGTGCTCAAAACCTTTTTGAGACAATGGAACAAACTGAAGGCTGCAATGAATCAAAATCATGGGCTGAAGGTGGGAAAGAGCCGCCATCATATCCTTACATGGAACAAAGTCCCATAGACTTTCATAAAACTGCCAAAACGTTGAATCTGAACCTTTTTGATTTGAAACAGTCTCTCTTTTTTGTGGCTGTGGACACAAAAGTAACAGCACACAGACCAGCAGTCATGTATTATTTTCCTTAAAAGAGTTTGTATTTGACGGCTTAATGGGTTTTGTGCTGGAGAAACAGTGTTCGAAGTGTTTCATTGAGCTTTTAACTATTTATTTGAAACCTTCTTTTCTCCAGTGTTTAATGGTGACAGTAAAAATAACTACAATACTTTTCAAACAGAAGAGCTGTGTGCACAAGTTTGAATCTAATAAGGATTTTTCTCCAATCCATACAGATTAAGAATTACATACAAGAGCGAATTCATACACCTGTTTTTATTTAGATAATTATTCATGAAAAGTTGAAAGAAATGAAATAGTCAAACTAGTTGATTTTATTAACCAGATCAGATTAAACACTGTCCACACATTTTCAATGTGCATTACATTCAGTAATACAGTTTTAATGTGTCCTGTTTGGTTGAAACTTTAAATAATGTAAAATCTTTACTTATGTGACATAAGTTCTTATCTTTGGGGGAAAGGAAAGTTGAGAATTTATAGGAACAATTCAGGAAACGCCAAAACTCTGGCCTATCAAAAACTGGAGCTGCTGGAACCACATCCTTACTCTCTGTAGCAAAGTGAGTTTAACATCAATGTGGACTGAAAGGGAAATCAATAGAAAAGAAACGCATGATGCCCACATGGATAAACCAGAGATCTATGCTGAAGAGTGACAGAGACTGAGATTTGAAGAAGTCGATGTGAGGCCTTCAAGCACACAAGAACACTGTACCAAATATCTGGTATGGTTGAACAAAGAGGAATAATGAAGAAGAAGGGCTACCTTTATATTAAACTGCTAGATAGTTAAAAGTTGGAGGTAGTTTAAACTGCTAGATAGTTAAAAGTTGGAGGTAGTTTAAACTGCTAGATAGTTAAAAGTTGGAGGTAGTTTAAACTGCTAGATAGTTAAAAGTTGGAGGTAATTTAAACTGCTAGATAGTTAAAAGTTGGAGGTAATTTAAACTGCTAGATAGTTAAAAGTTGGAGGTAGTTTAAACTGCTAGATAGTTAAAAGTTGGAGGTAGTTTAAACTGCTAGATAGTTAAAAGTTGGAGGTAATTTAAACTGTTAGATAGTTAAAAGTTGGAGGTAATTTAAACTGCTAGATAGTTAAAAGTTGGAGGTAATTTAAACTGCTAGATAGTTAAAAGTTGGAGGTAGTTTAAACTGTTAGATAGTTAAAAGTTGGAGGTAATTTAAACTGCTATAGTTAAAAGTTGGAGGTAGTTTAAACTGCTAGATAGTTAAAAGTTGGAGGTAATTTAAACTGCTAGATAGTTAAAAGTTGGAGGTAGTTTAAACTGCTAGATAGTTAAAAGTTGGAGGTAGTTTAAACTGCTAGATAGTTAAAAGTTGGAGGTAGTTTAAACTGCTAGATAGTTAAAAGTTGGAGGTAGTTTAAACTGCTAGATAGTTAAAAGTTGGAGGTAGTTTAAACTGCTAGATAGTTAAAAGTTGGAAGTAGTCTGGTGTTCCAAACACACATCCAAACAGGTTGAGGAATGGTAAATCAGCCTTCCTGAAGCCTTGATCTTAACAGTATTAATGTATGAAGAACACACAAAAAAACATTTAATCAAATACTATCCAACTTTCTGCACTCAATTGCTGTTTTTAAAATGACTGGAAGTTGAATTGTGAATAAATTTTCCACCACTGAAAAAGCAGATTGAATGCATCCTAAGTGATATGAGATTTTTACCAGTGATGATTGTTCTTTGCACGTTCTCTTGTTATTTGTATTTTAAACTGTAGTCTTTGGCAGAAAAACATTATAACTTGCATAAGAACTTTGCTCTGATTTGTCTGGTGCAGGTATGAATTCGCTGACTGATGTAGGTCAGTGGACCAGATCTGGTTCTCTGGTCCAATCAGATTTAAGGTAACCATCAGGAGACAGCATAGTGGCTTTTATACATACACATTCAGACATGTTGTATGTGTTGCTTCATTCTCTGCTTTTTGTTATGCTTTTTAGTTTTGTCTCTAGCCTCTCCAACATGTTCAGGTAAAAAATTTTTTGAGTAAATTTTGTTTTATTTGCTGGTCAGGTTACGATGACATAGATATGGCATTATTGTTTAATAAATACTTCAAAATTACAGACTGTAAACATCTGATTTATTTGATTTTAGACATAATTATTGGTTTTATTAAAAAAGGGATATATTAGATAACTTCTAAAAAAAACTCAAGGACATATGAAATATAGGTCTAATGGGATGGTCTCCATGGTTCACGTCTCTTGGCAGCTGACTGCTGGACAGACTCCAGCTCCTCTGTGACCCAAGAGGATAATGCAGATTAAGAAAATGAGGCAGTGGATGAGATGTTACCTTCCTAGATGCAGCTGTGGAAAGGATGGTGGAGAATGTTTTTATAAAGTGTTCAATTAATATGCATCATAGGGTAAAATGATACTGCAGTTTTGGCTTAATTATGTAATAAAAGTCTGTTTCCAGCTCTAAACAAAAATGCCTTCATTTTTTGTGCTTTTAGAGATGCTGGAGCTGAGTAATGATCAGAACAGGTAGTAGCACTGACATGTAGAGCAGCAGTGAAAGGCTAAAGATTGAAATGTCTACCTGCTCCATGGCGAAATGAAGAGACGGCAAACGTTGAGCCGCATCAGTGGATAACACGTTATGACAACGTGGATAAGAAGGCGCTTACAATGCAATTACACACACACACACACACACACTAACTCACACACATTGCACAGAGTAAACACACTGGTCCCCCCTTAGACATTAATAGTTTCAGGGATGAAGGGAGTGCAGGATCCATACCCCTCCACAGGCCATATTAATAGGATTAGGAGCAGCCTCAGGAGGACATGGCAGGCCAAGTCCAACGCTCCGTTTGACGTCTTTTGTCCACGAGCCCTGAGACGCAGCTCCCAGCAATAGGATGAGGGACAAAGGCTTTTGAATATTGCGATGTAGCTACAAATATATCCCGATGGGGGAACGCTGAACCTCAAGTTCCAGCAGATAAAACGGACAGACAGCTGTTTTGACAACTCAATCAGTTTTTGAGATAAATCAGATCAATCTTGCTTTTTCTGTGTGCACATTAGTGAGTTTGACTGGGTGAATGTGGCTCTGGTGTAAAGCGCTTTGAGAGGTAAGACTAGAAAAGTGCTGCATAAAATACAGTCCAGATGGTCCAGATATTGAGACAAAGACGGAACCAGAACCGTCAAAGAAAAGGCCCAACTGAATGAAGAAATCTTAAAAACTAGACATCACCAGGTCTAGACATTAGTTACATTTGGCAGCTTCAACCTTGTTCAAGATTTACAGAACCCAGAGAAACGGCTTAAAGTAAAACGAATTGCCAGTAAGTTATTAAAATACTCCTGTCAGTTTTACAGAAGATGGATTATAGAAGATCTGAGTTGAGGTGAAGAGAAACAAAAGAAGGTGCTTCATCCATTCTTTACTGGGGATTTCTCTGGACTGATTGTATTTAGGAGAGCAAAGCTGGTTTCATTGCTTTGCATTAATTAGACTGACACAAAGAAAGGTAACTGGAAATTGTCTCGTTTCCTCTGATGTGCTCTAGGATCCATCTGCAATTTCCTTTGTCATATTTTTCTTCTTGACTCAAGAATTAGTCCACTGCCTGTCGACTGACAATATTTCCCTTTTTCAGAAGTCCTAAATATCCTCAGTTAAACTCTTAAATCCATTGTCAATCTGCTCCTATTTAAAGCTTCTTATTGACTGATTATGATTTACCAAACAGGATCAAATGTTGATGAGGCTGCAGGCATTACTGCATCAGTGTATCACACTGAAGCATCACATCATGCGCAGTGAGTGGTGTGTAATAAGTTTCTACTTTATGTGCGTAATATTCAGTATGTGCATCTGGTTTACCTTTTTTTTTAATTGTCATATTTCTAAAAACTTTGGAACATTTTGGATGATATAATTCTTGCTTTCTGTGGCTTGTTCTAATTTCTTCCAAACTATTTATGGGATATAAAATAACATTACAATGAACTACATCTTAATAAAGCAACAAACAATATTCAATGCATCTCTGTAATTTTACAGCATTACCTTCAGTAGAGTCATGATAAAAAGAAAGTACACCCCCATTAATTCTGGGCATCTCTGGGACCTTTGGGGTGCACACAGTTTTAACATTTTGGCTTCATCTTTGTTGCCTTCATGGTGGAATCATTGGTTTGTTGTTGAGTATGATCTTTATCAACAGTTTTGTTTTAAAATGATTAAAATGTTCTGTTTTACCATTCTGGTTCTGATGACCAGGACGTTCTAGTGAACTTTCATCAGATCGTGCTCAGTTTGAGCAATTATTGACATTCTCAGCGATCGCCTCACATCCCGTGCCATCGCCGAGTGACACAGAGATTCTCTGTCCTCTCCCTGACCACAGAACTCTGGGAGCGCGACCAAAACCAGTTTTATGACCAACAGCTCCTGACACTCACTTCCTGCCAAGAAAAAGGAAGACTAGGTACAAACTCATCAAAAGCACATATTAGCAGCAAAGCATTAAATATTTTTTTTGCATGTTTTAGAGAAGGTGTTGAACACGTTTGCACCGGCAGGCCGAAAGTTTGGGATTTATGTCTTGATGTCCAATCGTAGAACATTGGTGTATAAAATGTTTTAACATGGAGACAAATCTAATAAATCATTAAACACCAGTAACAAAGTAAAACATTAACTAATAAAAACAATTTGCTTACCTTCAAATGAACTTGTGATGTGTTTTCCTAAACTGTCAGTGTCTTTGCTTTGCTTTTAATGAATGTACAGTTTAGGAAGTGGTTTTGCCAGCTTGCTGTAGATTTCAGTTGGACATTACATTGTTGGTAAAATCACCCAAGCTAACCCGTTCAAGTTTATTTTATTATGCTGCTGCAATCCCCCCTTTCAGCCTTTTCCTGGAAACAAACACTTGTGTGAAGGTTTTTATGAAGGCATTACCAAGCTGGCATTTGCCTCCAAAGTGCTTTGTGTGTTAAGGTTTGCTTTTACACGTGGCAGTAATGAGTTCAGTTCCTGGTTTTCTCCTTGTGACTCTTGAAAAAGTAGCCAAATAGTTAAAATTTGATTTCAGACATAGTATGAAAGAAATCCATGTATATTTTATAAAACTGAACAATGTTCAGTTAAGTGTTTTCTAGACAGAGAGGATTTCTGTTGAAGTTCCTCATCATAATTAATAAAATGCTCTCCCTCCTCCACACAGGAAACCAGAGTTGTCTTCATAACTATGTGCAACTGGACTTCTGCTGCTTCCAAAACTAATTTGATTTTTGACACTTTATTATTTACAGATTGTGTATTTACTTAAATTCTTAAATCAGTTTCATTTTGTGACAACTTGTTTGATTTATCTATGCTTAAGATTTTGACAAAATATGACTTGATCAATTTTTTTCAGCAGTAGGAATCTAACTTGCTCTGTTATCCATTCTATTGCTTTTCGGTGCTTTTGTCTCTTATTGGTAAAAAAGACAACCTGGTAAACAATAAACTATGTTACCTAATTTTCTTACACATTTTCAAGGACATTTGTTGAAACAAGCAGCTTCCCCTGGTTCAGATGATTGTACAAATATTGAGTATCACTGTTTTTATTCTGAGCTCACAAAATAACCAGACTGGATGTTATTTAACAGGTATAAAAGTCACACTGACTTGTTCTCTCTCTCTCCATGCTGATTGCTAATTTGACTCAGTGAAGAAGTTCTCTTTCAAACCAGCAGAGACTGATTTGGTTGCTGGGTGATTCCTGAAGCGCCTACAAAACTTTGACCATCTCAGGTAGATTATAGGAGATGCATCACTGTCTGTGTTAAGTTCCTTCATCAGAAATCACACAGAGGTGTTTGCATGAGTTTTCAGTTTCTGTTGCTCATCCATGTCAGGAAGATGCAACAACATTACATCCCTCCATATATTTTAGAACAACAGAATTAAATAATACAATCATATATGATTTAAACAAACAGAACCAGTGCTTTTAAACCTCATTTAGCTTTTTGTAATAAAAACCCCCTGAAATTCTGGTTTCACTGTACCTTATTCCAGTTTTATTTTGTGCTACTAAGCATATTTTTAAACTTCTTGACTTGCTTGCATCCCTTCTGAATGCTGAAAAGAAACCAGATGAATCAATGAGAGTGATGAAAAAAGGAGGGAAATAGTCTGAGTGGCTAGGATTTCTGAATGGGAGCTACTTACAATGGAAACTCTCAAAAGAAAGGAAAACCTTCATTTTGAAGGCAGGCCATTAAGATGTGTCCTCCTAAAGGAGGTTGTTGTGAAAAAAACATTTTCAGCATCTGTCTGTTTGGGTGAAAAAGTGTGGAAAAAGAGCGGTGCATGTGATTACTGGACGAGGGCCGGACAGGGGCCACGCAGGCCCGGGCAGACGGCTGCAGAGAAAAGGATATTTACCTTGAACTCCAATCGTCTCGTCTCTGGGGCGGGGTCAGGTATTGTAGCCGGGCCTGACAGGGTCAGGAAGGGACAAGAGGGGGAGACAGAGGGCGGTGGGGTTGGAGCTGGGACAGGGGCCTGCCCTCGGGGTCATGGGGTGCTTACCCCACTGGGGGCCAGTGGGGGGATGGAGGGACAGATATTGGCAGATTTTCGTTGTGTGCAGATGCTCAATATGCAGATGTCTAATCGAATTGTGCGACGATGAATTGGTTCCCCCTCCTGATTTGCATCAGGACAATCCCGTGCTGTGGCTCAGGGGTCAGCGCAGTTCCCCTGGACAAAATGAGCAGCCGGCTGCAGACGCCCCCGAGAACGTGTGAACTTGAAGGAGACTTTACTTAATGACAAGGATATTGATTGATTCAAATGTCTGTCTGTCTGGGAGTGCGTCTGACATCTGTCTTTCCTGTGAGCATGTTGTTTCTGGGTGTATAAAAGAAAGTAGAACATTTATTGCTTTGCTGTGTTTGGATTAAGTTCAGCTAAGTTTAGATACAATTCTGCAGATTTTGTTGAAGCAAGACATTTATCTAATGAATCCCTCATAGAATAAGAGCAAAATAATTGGATGTGTTGTTTAAATAAACTAGCATCAGGTTTAAACTAAACTGTGGTCTTAATAGTTATTTTTTAAGGTTAACATATTTTCTTGCCTAAATAAGCCAGAAAGTTAAATTATTTCTATTGTGATATGTACATTTTGACATAATGTTGGAAGTGAAAGAAAAGGAAAAATGGTTTTCAATATTCAATGCAAATAGAAATCTGAAAATGTGATGTTCATTTGTTTTCAATCTCCTTTACTGTGATATTCCTAAATTTCAGTTTAATCCAGCTTTCTGTGAAGGCCTCAGAGGTTCTTTAGAGAACAGAATAAAGAATCCAATGTCCACAGCAGACAGGTCAGATGTAAAGCTCTGCAGAGAAGAGTAACCTACCAAGATATGGCTACCTGGTGTTACAGAAGTAGGTAGGAGATCCACATTTCAGGTAAAGAATGTGATGACATAACTACAACTAGCTGATCATTATGGGAGCAACAAGAAACAAAAGTCATTATCAAAAGGAAGTCCTCAGAAATCCTGCTTGCACTTTACAAGTTATGTCTAGGACACAACAAACATGTGGAAGAAACTCTGGTCATTTGAAACCTAAACTAACTTTTTTGTTTTAGCCCTACATGCAAAATATTGCATGTGGGAGAAAACTGACTCTGTGCAACCTGAATTGACCATCCCCAGGGTGAAGCGGAACAGTTGGAGCAGCATGGTGTGGGGATGCCTGACTGACTTTATGGGAAGATTTGTAGAGTTAAAAATGCAGCTAAATGCATCAGAGTTGCAAGAAAACTTGTTAGAGGCTGCAGAATAGTTTAGGCTGGGGCAAAGGTTAGTCTTCCACCAGGACAATGACTCTAAATATCAACCAGAACTACAATGGAATGGCTTAGGGTTAGGGTTGAATGGTCCAGTCAAAGTATTTCAACCTGGGGGGCGCTAGAGCGCTGCAATGGAGTAGGCGCTTTTTTGTGAGGCTCCGTGATATCTCCTTAAATTTTGTTTTTAATATAACACACCTGCTACCTTCTTCTATATTGTTTTATTTCAAGTGAGTGGGTTTACTTTTCTTTTACTTTTTATTTTTCAAAATGGGGAAGAAGGACGGCGCACAGCGTGAGACAGCTCAGCCGAGCTCCGGAGCTAGCAACGAAGCTATTCTAGCTGCTGTTACAGCCCAGGGTCTGCAAGTCGCTAAACTTTTCGATCTTATTGATGACCTGAAGAAGTCGATGGAGGGTCGTTTCAACGCTATCGAAGCTTCTCTCGCTGCCGTGCAAAAACAACATCGGGAGATGGAGAGCCGAGTCGTCACCATCGATGAAGCCATGTCGTCTGCTGATGGCCGCATCTCGGCCCTCGAGGCCTCCTGTGATGAGCTCCGGGAAGCTAACGCCCTGTTGAAGGTAAAGCTAAGTGATCTGGAAGGTCGTTCCCGCAGGTGCAACATAAGAGTGCTCGGCATCAAAGAAGGCGAGGAACAGGGTCGCCCTACTGACTTTATTTCACGGCTGTTACCGGAGGTACTCGGGAAGGATAACTTTGTCAAGCCCATCAAGATTGACCGTGCCCACCGCAGTCTTAGGCCGAAACCACAACCCGAGGAGCGACCACGAGCTATCATCGCAAAGATTCACAACGATAGGGACGTGGCTAACATTCTGCGACTCAGCCGCCTGCATTCTCCCCTGATGTACAACGGAGCCCGGGTGTCCATCTTTCCTGACTACACAGCTGACGTTGTGGCGCAACGGATGGCCTTCAATGACGTGAGGAAGAAGCTAACCGAGGCGGGCGCTAAGTGCACGCTGCGCTATCCAGCCAAGCTGCAGGTTGTACGCAACAACATTGTTAAGACTTTTCTCTCCCCAGCAGAGGCTGAACATTTCGCCGTTTCCATCTCTGCCGCAGCAGATGTCTGAACCTAGGCTCACTGGACTTACTCGCTCGGCCAACGGAATACTCTGTACCTTAAAGCATTGCACAGTTGGTGGTGTTTTTTTTGTTTGTTTGTTTTGTTTTGTTTTCTCATTCTCTACCCAAACATTGGCTACATGTTATATTGTCAGCGGTCAGGCCGGGTATAAAGTACTTAACTTCTTTTCAACTTCAATATTTTCTGTTATGCATATCTCTTTGCTGTCTCTATACCTGATCGCTGAAACTTATAATTGTTCAGGTGTCCCATTTATACTGTTTATTGTATCCTGGAGATTCACGGGGTTTTGCTCCTCATTTCGGAGTGGTTATGGAAGTTCCCATAGTGTGTTGCTCTGGTCAGTTCCCAGCAGCCTCCCTTAGTTTAAGGGAAAGCACTGTCTGTTTCTCCACTGCAGTGTGGTATTGGGAGGTGGGTGGTTCAGGGGTGGTAATTGGTTTCTTGGGTGAAGGGTGGGGGGTGGGGAGTAGGGTGGGTGGGTGCCTTTTGTTTTTCTTTATTTACCTTTTTTTTTTTTTTTTTTTTTTTTTTTTCCCCTTTACTCAGCTCCGACAATGTTGTTTTCATATACCGTTCTGAATGTTTTCTGATGGTGCTCCTTCCAAGCCAGCCATAAATCCTATTACCTTCACCACCTGGAACTGTAGGGGTATGGGCAGGGCTCTCAAGAGGGGCAAGGTCTTCTCTCACTTAAAGTATCTGTCTTCTGATGTTGTGTTCTTACAGGAAACGCATATCTCACCAACAGAGCAGAGGCGCTTGAGGACTTCCTGGGTGTCGCAGGTGTATCAATCCAACTTCACCTCCAGGGCGAGAGGGGTTGCCATTCTCATCCGTAAAACCATACCATTCGTATTCGAGTCTCAAATGGCTGATACAGGCGGGAGATACATTCTCATCACTGGGACCCTTAATTCTGTCCCTCTGGCCCTTCTTAACATCTATGCACCTAATTTTGACTGTCCAGACTTTTACAAAAAAGTATTTAATCTTGTAGCGGAGCACAGCGATTATAAGATCATTGTTGGGGGTGATTTTAACAATTACCTCGACCCTGTGCTTGACAGGTCCTCTCCTAAACCCGCCCCACCATTGCAGTCCACTTCAGTTATAACCAAGTTAGCAACTTCTTTGGATCTGATTGATGTCTGGCGCCATCTGCATCCTATAGAGAGGCAATATTCCTTTTTTTCTTCGGTTCACAAATCCTCAACAAGAATTGATTATTTTTTGGTTGATTCAAACTTATTACCCCGTGTTCTTAAATCTACCTATCACTCTATTCTCATCTCTGACCATGCACCGTTGTCAGTTGAATTTAACTTTGATATTCAAAGAGCACAATACAATTGGAAACTTAATCCCTCCTTATACTTGGACAGCTCCTTTTGCAAATTTGTTTCTAAGAAGATCTCAGACTTTTTGGCTTACAATGATAATGGTGCTGTCTCTGATTCTACTCTCTGGGAATCTTTGAAGGTCGTAATAAGAGGTGATATTATATCATATCAATCCAATGTTAAAAGAGTCAATTGTGTTCGTCTGGCTGAAATTGAGAAACAATTAATCACCCTGGAAGACACATTCCGTAGCTCTAACTCTGACCACATATTTTCTTCTATTGTGAAGTTAAAGTATGAATATAACTGCATTTTGGGTGAGCGGGTTATTAAAGATATTCAGAAGCTGCGTCAGAGGTACTTTGAATTGGGAGACAAAGCAGATAAAATACTATCTAGGCAGTTGAAGGGAATGCAGGCTGAGCGGGCTATCAATAAGATCGTTTCTCCTTCAGGTCAGCTTCTGACAGATCATAGGCTAATAAATAAAACTTTCTTTCAGTACTATAATAAACTCTATGCATCTAATACAACTGCATCTACAGAGGATATCACACACTTTATTCAACAATTGGACATTCCAACTCTTACAGATGCCGTCAGGCTGGAACTAGATGGTGATGTAACTCTGGAGGAGGTAAAGGCAGCAATCCGCTCTTTTCCTAGTGGAAAGGCTTGCGGCCCGGACGGCTTCGGAATTGAGTTTTACAAGTCCCATATCGATATGGTGTCGCCACTTATTCTGCGTATGGTCAAGTCTTCCATTGAGCTCGGGCATTTTCCTGAGTCCCTATATGATGCCAATATTTGTCTTTTACTCAAAAAGGATAGAGATCCTACTAATGTGGCATCATATCGCCCCTTGAGCCTGCTTAACTCTGATCAGAAAATTATTGCTAAGGTTTTAGCTAACCGATTGTCTTCCCACATCAGCGCTCTGGTGCATCCAGATCAATCTGGATTCATTCCAGAAAGATTCTCTTTCTCCAACACAAGACGACTACTTAACATTATGTACTCTTCTGCTTTCACCAATTCAGCAATCATATCTCTGGACGCCCAGCAGGCATTTGATCAGGTGGAGTGGGGATACATGTTTGCTGTTCTTGAGAGATTTGGCTTTGGCTCAAGGTTTCTGTCTCTCATAAAAATGCTTTACACTCACCCCAGGTCTCATGTGTTGACCAATAGAGATAGATCACCTCCCTTTCTACTGAAACGTGGCACAAGGCAGGGCTGCTGCCTGTCTCCTATGCTTTTTGCTCTGGCTTTGGAACCTTTGGCTGCTGCTATCAGGTCTAATAAACTTATCTCAGGTATTACATGTGGTGCATCAGAGCATGTCATAGGTTTATATGCGGATGATGTAGTCTTGACATTACGTGACGCTAAAGCCTCTCTTCCTCCGCTTCTTGACTTACTGCAGAGTTTTGGGCAGTTCTCTGGTTTCACAATCAACTGGACTAAGTCTGCCTTTGTGCCTCTCTCTGATGGACTTGACTCTGGTTTCTTGAATAGCTTACCATTTAAAATCGCCCATGACTATTTTGTGTATCTTGGTATCAATATTCCAGTAAACTCTAAGCTACTTTTTCAATTAAATTATTTAGATTTACTCTCTAAGCTAAAAAAATGGATTGACCACTGGCGGTTACTTCCACTCTCATTAATTGGTCGTATTAATATTATCAAAATGGTTGTACTTCCTAAGTTCATTTATCTCTTCCAAAACATCCCAATTTTTATCCCTTCCTCTTTCTTTAAAACATTG
The DNA here is from genome assembly GCF_051168715.1 of Poecilia mexicana. Lineage (NCBI taxonomy): Eukaryota > Metazoa > Chordata > Actinopteri > Cyprinodontiformes > Poeciliidae > Poecilia > Poecilia mexicana. The sequence goes on along the minus strand of NW_028263380.1, from coordinate 24,507,964 downwards.
GATTCAATTATTGTGCCATTTGTTTGGGGATACAAGCCTTCCCGAATCTCTAAGGCACATTTGCAGAAGGCTAGGGAGGAGGGTGGCTTTGGTCTCCCAGTCTTTCAGCATTATTATTGGGCCTGCAATGCGAGGGCTTGGACATTCTGGACGTCGGGCACTGGTGTGGCGGGGAGACCTTCTACCTCTTTTCCTGCTTGGCCTCAGATTGAATCCCATAACTTGTTACTACAAACTTCTGCTTCTTTGCCTGCGATGTTATTTTCTAAACCTGATATCCCTCTCAAGAGACTCGCTGCCGACTTCATACTTAGGAACTCATTGAAGATTCTGTCACAAATAAAGAGGGTCTTAAAACTTCCAAATTTGTCTATTTATGCCCCTTTGTGTCATAACCCCTGCTTTAAGCCAGGTCTTTTGGATCCTGCCTTCCAGCGCTGGTTGAGCAGGGGCCTCTCCTCTCTCAATGACCTTTTTATCAATAAACAGTTTTTATCATACCCTCAGCTACAGTCTAAATTGAACCTGTCCTCGAATAATTTTTTTCGTTATTTGCAGGTTAGGAGTTTTGCAAACCAACTTAGTTCGAGTTTAAATCAGCGTTCGGTGCAGCATATTTTTTATGATCTTCTTGTTAAACCTCCTACTTCCAGACATCTTGTCTCACAATTTGTGAATGTTTTTTCTATGTCCACATCATCCATTCATATCAGAGATGCTTGGTCCAAGGATCTGGGAGTCACAATTTCTACTGCACTTTGGGGTCGCGTGCTGATGGGAATTGGAAACTGCTCCATTAATACTAGATTACAACTAATCCAGTTTAAAGTTGTACATCGCCTGCACTATTCTAAAGCGCGGTTGAGTAAAATATTTCCAAATCATTCAAGTGCCTGTGACAGATGTGGACACCCTAAGGCTACCCTTGGACATCAGTTCTGGTACTGCCATTATTTAACAACGTTTTGGTCCGACATATTTTGTCTCTATCAAATTGCTTATAAACAGCAGATACCTTCAGACTGTCTTATTGCCTTGTTTGGGGTATCTGACTCCTGCTCTGCTCTGCCCTTGCCTGTGCAACAGGCTCTCTCTTTTGGGATGGTTGTGGCTAAACGAGTCATTCTCACAGAATGGAAATCTGCCTCGCCTCCCTCTTTTAAATGTTGGCTAAATAACATGGCTTCTTGTTTACATCTTGAAAAAATACGCTATACTCTCAATAATAATGTACCCAAATATGTCAGGGTGTGGGGGCCATTCCTTGAACAACTGAGTGATTTCACGGGTATGGGTCTCAGGTAGTGGCAGTCCTGCTCCAGCTCTGTAGCCCTGTTACCTCCTTGCCTGTCAGAATGGCTGTAGGTTGGCGCTCAAATGACTTAATATACCCTGATACATTCATTCCCAACAGTTTGTGGTGGAGCTGAAATTTTTTTTATTTTTTTATTTTATTTTATTTTTTATATATATATATTATGTATATGTGTGTGTATGATTTTTTTTTTCTCCCTCTTTCTTCTGCTTCCCCCCATCGTTTTTTGTTTTTTTTTCTCTCAATATTCTGGGGTGGGTTGGGTTGGGGTATCACCTTTTCTTTCTGTTAATCGTCGCTGTTTATTTTCTGGTAATATAAATGACAGTTGGACAGTTGTAATCTGGAACTTGTCTGCAGCAGGGAACTTACTTGGATTCATCAACGGATTAAGACGATATAGAAGATCCCAGTGCTGCCAGCATCATCCCACACTAAACTGGTTATAGCTGACTGTTCGACAATTCGTTTGTCAATGTATGTTAACTGTCCTGCAGTTTTGTTAATTTGTTGAAAACAATAAATATATCAAACCAGAAAAAAAAAAAAAAAAAAAAAAAAAAAAAAGTATTTCAACCTAACTGAGAATCTGTGGCCAAACTGGACAACTGATGTTAACAGATATTCTTCATCTTATCTTTCAACCTTGAGCTATTCTGAAAGGAGGCATTTGCTAAATCTTCATTCTTGAAATGAGGATTAATTTTAAATAAATGTTTTTACTTTTGTCCTGTTAGGACATCCTCAAACTATTTTACATTTAGCAAAGTTTCAGTTTCTCAATTCTGCATTTTCAGATTATTTTCATTTTAGATTTAGCATCTGTTCATTTAATATTTGACAGTATGCATGTCATTTATAATTTCTAAAGAGAAACATTACCTTAAACTGTAAATGGTTTTGAAGATATAACTTGACTATCTATTAAGCAGGTGATTTGGGCAACACAACACAATTGCTAATACAAAAAAGAACTAAAAGTAAAACAAACATCTTATGTAGCATTATTGAAGTCTTCAGAGGTACATAAATACAAATCTTTCAAGTGTAAACATCATCAACAGTACACTTCTCATAGTCTCAGTTTTGTTCAATCTGAATAACTAAGATGAATGATTGTCCATCCTGAAGGTGTTTCTTAGTTTTGTTGTAATACTTTAAGTGGTTGTGCCATGTTTTCCTTGACTGGCATCCTACATAAATCAACAGGACTGAATAATATGTTAGTTCACTTTAATTACTTCATTACTATTAATACCTGTACAGTTTATTATTTTTAAGAATTTCACAAACTTGTTTGTGTCAGTCTGTCTTACACCAGTCCACTCAGGTTTCTTTAGAGCTTTTTCTCTTTGCTTGCCTGATGCTAAGGTACTGCGCCTCTAGTGACCGGTGCTCTTCTTGTACAAAAGGATATATGGCGCCCTCTGGTGTTCAATTGAAGAAATTGAGGACAAGAACAGTTTTAAATGTCTCGGATTTTAAATGTAATTTTTTTCTTATTGGTACAATTGCATTAAAGATGACTCCATTTATTATTTCTACTAATAAAAACAATACCCTTGAGTATATATTTGATTTCAGTTTTGACTAATAATTTAGTCAAAACTTAATCAACACTCACATTTAATCAAGTGTGGGTGTTGATTAAATACTAAAGTAGCTTGCCATATTAACTTGTTCACTACTTTCTTTACAAGAAAGCTGACGCTTATGTTGTACAGGTAAAGTTTGAAAGGCGACATGAAATTGCTCCTTCTTTTTCTTTTATTTCACTGTGTGTCACCAGGTAATTCATACAGTTATTGATTTAACGTGTTTTTATTTGACGTTGATCAGGCTTTTAGCTTTTCTGGCTGAATATTTAATATTTTCTCCTCAGTGAAATACCAACTGATGTTTATGGGTGTCGCTTCTTCTGGACTTCCGAACTTCCCTGATTTTTTGTCGACTATAGTAATTGACGATACTCGAGTTGGTTACTGTGACAGTAACAGAAAGACCCACAGCTCAATACTCGACAAAAAGACACCTGGAGTTGATACAGAGCTCTTCAACCTGTTCATTGGATTGTGTTTCGAGACTCTGCCAAATTACTTTGATGTCAAACTTAATTTCTTGAAGAATATTGCTCAACTTGAAGGTATGTGCTGTGTATATTCATAAATCATTTGCTTTCATTCAAGAAACTGAAACTGATCTTCATACCTCTACTGTAACATGGGAACTGGCGTAAAAAAAACTTTCCCAAATCCAAAGGTTGTTTCTTAGCCTCAAGTCTATAGTGTGTTTTTTCTAGACAAAGTTATTGTGTAAATTCACCTCCATGTAAATAGTTTCAACCACTCAGAACCAAAACCGTCATTGAATCAAATCTGTTTCAACAAGTCTAAACTTGATCTGATCTGCGGTTTGATAAACAGATTTTAACAAAGACAAAAATCTGGTTTCACTTCATAAGTGTTATGTGTTAATCCCTACATACCTGATGTAATTACATATAGTATCTCACATAAAGAAATGATGAATGATTTGCTCATCAGGTGTCTGGATTCAGCTTCTCAGTGAACTATAAGCCACATGGGAGATGAAAGGTAAATAAATAGTATCAGCAGGAATATTGTTAAATCAGTGCTAGAATTGATGCACATCACAAAAAACTCCTTTGTTCGTCTGTTTCTTTATCAGATCCTCTGTTGTTCTCTGTCACCAGTTGGTCCCTGTCTCCTCAGCTTTCATTAAAATCCTTGACATCCCTAACGAAACAAAAACACCACAGACAGCCGACCCAGCCAATAGTAGGTAAGGTGAGATGAGCAGATACTGTAGTTTAAAAGATTTCTTTCTAAATACAAACTTTTTATGTGATGACTGCGACTGATATGGCAGAAATCTCATTACATTTAAAAGGACTTGTCTACCAACTCCACCTTCAACTGACAGAGATTATAAGATTATGAAGATGACCAAAATGCTGCAAATTAAACATTTCAGTGATTCTACATTGGTTACATCTGGTGCAGCTGTGAAGATTATTTCCCAAACATGAAATGTGCTTAACAGTCAGGGACGTATGCCAGGGGTTCACTCAGGGTTAGTATTTAACCATAACTTCCTCATTTCATCAGAATGGTTGCTATGGTGACACACAGGCTTGTTTTTAAAACAACAGGTGTCACAACCAATGCTTTGTGAATCGCAGGCCAGAGTCCTAAAATGAAAGGTGATGAGCCTGAAGCTGGTGCTCTGTCGGTGCCTGGTGGTGAGAGGCTGTCTTTCAAGGAAGCAGCTGTTCTTTGTTTTAGGAAGCCATAAAGACAGAGGACTGGATCATCCGAATGACGCTCCAGATGTGGCGCTGATGCTCATCAGCTTGGTCAGCTCATATAAACAGGTTTCATCCCTCTACTTGCTGGTTGTTGCACATTTTCCTTTTTAAAAAGCAGATCTTCTCAAAAGAACCTTTTTTTCTTTTAGATGAACAGTTTCTGAGGAAAAGTAAAGGATTTCTCTCCTGACATCTCAATGTATCTTTTGACAACATGAAGATGTTATTTTTGCTACTTTTATGTGCCTCTTCATCACCAGGTAAGCTTTTGCTTTTCCCTTTTTTTAAAGTGTCTATTTTTATTCTTGTAGTTTATTTTGACTTTCATAATTTGCTCCATTCAAAAACCTGCTGAAGTCAAACATGTCTGCATCCTGCTGAACATTTCACCTTTTCTCCTAGAAAAACACTCGCTGACGGTTTTGGTCACTGCCTCCTCTGGACTTCCACATTTTCCAGACTTTATAATCACCACCCAGGTGGACAAGCTGCCAACGAGTTACTGCGACAGCAACAAAAATATTAGAGCAAACCCAAAATATGGACAGAAATTAATGAACATTGAGTCACAGATTGCTGATTGGTATATTGAACAGTGTTTTGAAATAATGTCTGATTATCTCGAGGTTAAGATGGGAATTTTAAAGGACCTGAACCAAAGTGAAGGTAGAGAAAATAGACTCACATTCATAATTAAGCTGCAACAGCTTAGCAATATTAAATTTGATTTATAACCTCAGTTTCTGTTTTCTACTTCAGCTGTTCACATTTTGCAGGTTATTATTGGCTGTGAATGGGAGGAAGAGACAAAAGAAACGACCTCGTTTTTACAGTTTGGATATAATGGAGCAGACTTTATGAAATTTGACCCAAAGAAGTTGACATGGATTCCTCAAACTCCCCAGGCTGTCAGCATCAAACCAAAATGGGAAGCTGATGAATCTGCATATCATTTGAAGCACAAGGACTTCTTAAATCATATATGTCCTGATTGGCTGAAGAAATATATGGGGAATAACCAAGGCCCTCTGCAGAGCACGGGTGAGACGGAGCAGCATGGTGTGATCAAAGATCAGCATGAACAGGAAAACCTTAAGACCTGGAGAAAAGTGATCACATCTCTAGTGTCATTTACAGATTCAGTGTGTTGAAATATATAACTTAAACTTCATTCCCCACAAGATTTATTTATTTTTTAATTGTTGCATTCATGATTTTTTTGTGTCATTTGTTCCCTTTGGCATGTTTTTTTGTTGATGATTTTACCGTTTGTGAATTTTTGTGCCTCTATGTCAGAGCTAAATATTTTATGAAAAAAGTGATGCTGTTTTTGTGTCTCTAACTGCTTTTAGAGTTTTTCATGATCGTTACATTTTTTTAAAATTTTGTTTTGCATAATAGAAAAGTATTTAATTGTAGATCTGCCATCTGTCTCCTCAGTTCTTCCCTCGGTGTTTCTCCTCCAGACGTCTCCTGACTCTCCAGTCAGCTGCTTTGCTACTGGTTTCTATCCCAACAAAGCTGCGATGTTCTGGAGAAAGGATGGAGAGGAGATTCAGGACGGTGTGGACAAAACAGAGATCCTCTGTAACCAGGATAACACCTTCCAGATGAGAGCAGACATCAATGTTTCATCTGTTAACCCTGAAGACTGGGAAAGATATGAGTGTGTGTTTCATCTGGTGGATGTCAGAGATGATGTTGTCAGCAGACTGGAGAAAGAAAAGATCCAAACCAACTGGGGAAAGAGACAGAAACATAATGATGAGGGTAAGAAAAAAAATTAAGTTCAATCAACACAAACTTTTAAACAACACATCTGTTTTTTAAAGGTTGCTGTTTTGAGTCTTTTTAAAACTGATTTAACTCTTGCACTGAAAAAAAGGTTTATCTGGAATTCAGATGCGACCTCGTCCTTATTCTCCTGCATTATTGAACCTCTTCAAAAGAAGTTACAATTACTTTATAGATCCAGTATCAGACTTTCAAGCTTATTCCTTACTATTATTATATAGTGATTTCTTAACAGTTTTCATTAGATCATAATCTACAGTTTATGCATCTCTTAGTTAACATGTTTACCTGCATCTGTTGTCTTTAATCTGTCCAGAAAAGCCCATTGGATTGATAGTTGGGATCACTGCTGCAGTGGTTTTTATTGTCATCATTGTTGCTGCTGTTGGATTTGCAGTCATCAAAAACAGGAAAGGTAAAGAACGATGAGCTGAATAAGACTCATAATCTGAACCAAAAACTAAACTTGTTTTATTCAAATTATGACATATACAAACACAAAAATAATTTCAGTGTAAATCTATCATTGCCCAGATTTGTTTATTGATTCTCATTTTAGCACTTCTTAAACGTGTCATGAATCTTGCACAGTTTGATTTATTGACAAACTCCCTGCCCTTTATTGTTTATTGCTTATTGACATAAAAAATGATATTGTAGATTATTCAGAAGATTGCATTTTTTTTTACCTTACAGCTCCCATCTACAGCATTGAATTGTCTGAGAGACTCAATCAAGAAACCAGACTGAAGTCAAATCTAGACTCTCTCAGCTAAAACAAGTTAAAACCAGAAGAGAATGTTGTGTTCAATAAATTTGATTGTATGAACCAAGTCTGCATTCAACACATTGAGTCCTTTATTGTCAGTCTGTAAAGTTGCATTAAACTCAGCCTAATTTAAGAAATAGTTTATTTTATATTGTAATGATATTATATTTTGTAATGTACTTGTACAAAAATGTTCTTCCTATTAAATATATAAAACCTCCCTGTGCATGGGCGGGTTCTCCCCAGCTGCTCTGGCTTCCTCCCACAATCCAAAAATATGACTGTTAGGTTGACTGGTCTCTCTAAATTCTCCTTAGTGTGTTTTTGTGTGTGCTTGTTTGCGTGCGTGTGTGTGTGTGTGTGCACATGTGTGCGCGTGCATGTGTGCGTGCGTACGTGCATGTGTGTGTGTGTGTGTGTGTGTGTGTGTGTGTGTGTGTGGTTGTTTATGTGTTGCACTGCGATGGACCTGTCTAGGTTGTACCCTGCCTCTCACCTGTTGCCTGCTGGAGATATACACCATCCCTCTTCGTGATCTCACTAGTCTAAACGTGTTGGATAATGGATGGAATGATGGATGTAGACGTTCCAACATGTTATGATGTAAATCACTTTGAAATGCCTTGCTGCTGAAATGTGTTATATAAATAAAATTTGATTGATTGATGTACATAATTTTAATTTTGATTTTTTTGATTAGATTTTTAAAAAAACCTGTATAGCAATAAATTAAACATGCACTATTTTTGATTAAACAAAGTACAAAATAACTAATTATTTTAAGTTCAAAAGACATCAGTAATTTGCTTTACACTTTTTCTCAGTTGCTTTACTGCCTTTCTCAGAACAGAATTGAAATTCTCTAAACTATTTGTTCAGTCGTCAAATCATTGTCACTTTTCACATAAAAAAAACAAAAAACATTTCCTTATTTCTTCCAACAAGTTTCAAATGCTGTTGTATGTCATGCAAGTGATTTACACTTCTCTGCTTTTTCTTACATTTTCAATTTATTCATGTTAATCAAAATGTATTATACCGGTCTTTTGAATTGTGTTGATCTCCACAACATTTAAGCCAGAGGTGATTTAATGCATGAGTCTTAACATGGAAATTGCTTGTTATATGTCAAGCACCATTCTATACATCTCCTAGACATTTTCTTCTAAATCTGTCCTGAATTCCCAGATGAATCCTGAGTTTTTCCAACATAAGCAAATGTGTAAACCATTAGCTCAACCAGTGATCAACCAATTTTCTAAAATAGTTCGAAGATACATCTCACGAATCATCAAATGGCAGGTACATGGGGTGTATAGCCAAAGCACAGCACAATGTTACATTTCTGACAGTGGAAGGTCAAGGATCTGGATGGGGTCAACAGCCAGAGAGAAGAAGAGGAGGGAGGCTGTGATGACCACATTTTTACCGTCGGAAAACACCCTGCTTGACCTGCTTCTTTTCTTTCATTTATGGGCAGAAGAAGGTGGTGTCAATTATTAGAATATTGAAGACAAAAGCTAATCTGGCATTTGTCTACTTTAGAAGGTGTGCATAGCATTTAGTTTCTGTTATTGCAGGGAAGTGAAGACCAAAAGTGAGTCATTAGAAAGATGGGTGTTGTGGGCTATTCCATGTCAGGTGACTTTGATGTTAAACCTCAGAAAAGTTCATTTTGAGATATTTCAGAATAAGGAAGCCAAGATGTCCACTCTGGCATTTTACTAACTGATTTTTACATCACCATGATGAGCACAAAGAAAGTAGGAGTAACTTTAAATAATTTCATACTTTGGTTAAATACCAATTAAAATGGATCATTGACATTTTGTTCAGTAATTAAATCTCAATTGCCAACTTTGTTAAATCTGGAGAGAAGATGTCTGGAAAGGTTAACACATTCTCAGCTTAAGAAACTTTTACTTGGATGAATTATACTGGGATGACACTGGGATTCCACCTTTTTTTACTGCTAAACATCTAAACATTTGAATCATGTGGAGACAGTTCAACATATTAAGAGAAAGAAACATCACATTATTTGTGACATCAAAAATATGAGGACACAAGTACACAAGGACAATCGACAATTGGTTGTGTAATTCAAATTCAAAAATTCTTTATTAATCCAAAAGGGAAATGAAATGTTAACATAAATCATGTCATCCACTAAATAATGATGGTTCTGGGCAGGAAGGATCTCTTGTATCAGTCAGTGTTACAGTGGGCCTAACAATGCCCCTGACTGAAAGCCCTCACTGGTTCAATGACATCTCATGGATAGTATTCTCAGAATTGTACATAATAATATTCATCATATGAAGAATCCTTCTTGGCATAATCATCTTCAAAGATTCCAATGCAGCACATTGAACAGAACCAGAACTCTTTTTCTGTTTGATGAGCTTTTTTAGGTACTCGTTCTGAGATTGCTACCCTAACAGAAGACCTCAGAAGACAATGCACTCTCCACAACAAATAAAATAATTTATTCAACATTTGCTGTAAGTATTGAAGGAACAAAAACAAACGGAAGGACAGTTGGCTATGTCCCTTCTGAAAGATGGCTTCACTGTTGCACCTCCAATCTAGCCCAGGTAGACATGGAGGTATTTAAATTCCTCCACTGTCTTCACTTTTTCTTTTATTTTCTCACCCAAATGTACATGATGAAATCAGGTGAAACTGTTAATAATAGACTGATAAAAACAAAATAAGATGTCAGACAAGCAAACTGATAATAGACAACTAACAAGAAATTAGCAATAATTATAACACAAGGCCATATAATCGTCAAAATACAAAAGATTCTAAAAAAAAAAGAAAAAAAAAAACACTTCTGGATTCTTCCTGGTATCGCCACCAGAATCAGGTCCGTCTGTAAAGCCATGACCAGTTCTGTCATTTCCATGCTTCTCCAGGTCAGCTTTCTATAATAAGCCTGAAAAACAGCATTGAGAAAATATATTAGCTGCATAGAAAAAGTAAAAGCAGAAGTCATGGTTGTATCAATTATAATAAATCATTAATTTCCTGAAGCAGCAAAGCAGCCCTAAACCTTCACACTACCACCACTGCCTGTGTGATATTTTTCTAAAATGTTGTTTTACATCAGTGTAACTTTCTAATGAGCTACATTTTTGACATGTAATTCCACAGAGTATTGTGGCTGAGGTATTAAGGACCATCAAGGTGTTATTCCCACAAATGTGAGGTGGCCTGTTGGGTAACAAAAAAATTATGGATGAAATGGAAAAAGAGAAAGTGAGCACTGAAAAAGGTAGACTTTTAGAAAAACACAATAGGAGGGGTCACAAGTGAAGAATGTTGTGAATGTGTGAAGGTAAAGAAAATTATGTTAGTGTTGGAGTGGCTAAAATTCTATATTTTAGGATACAGGTTGCTGCTGTTTCTGGTTTTGCATTTGTTAAATCAAGATTCTTTATGCCAATCTTCATTTGGACTTGCAATCATGAAGTAGTTTATTTCATTCACAATGTCTATTATCTTGCCATTTTATCTTAGAACCAAAAAATCAGCCATAGCTTAAAGCCAAGAACAGTAGAAAACCATTTGTCCCTTCGAATGAACAACACCTGAACAGAATCACACTTGACTTTAAATAATCTCCCGTTCCAACACACTTGATACATAAAATGAAAAATCCCCATAGTGGAAATAATCACAGGAAAACAAGGTAAATGGCTCCTACAAGTGAACTAAGTAAAGACAATAAGCTTTCAGAATCAGAGAAGAGAATAGTATATATAAAAGAAGGTGATGACGGAGAAAGGTACTGAATCTTAGCTGGGAACTAATGACGAATAAATATTTTCTCTCTAGCTCTCGGTGAAGGTGGACCCTTTTTTCTCTGCTCTCTTCCTGCGCACCTTTGCCCTGCTTGTTCTGCTTTTGTGCTGATTTTTTGAGCCTTTCTTTGCACACCCTTTTATGGATCTGGTCAACTGGTCTCTCAATGCAGTTGATCAAATTTTCTCAACAAGAAGACTGGACAAAGGAGAGCCCACTTGTCTTGCGGGGACATACAATGAGTGGTACAGTACTGAGCAATGGCTTCAGTATTCAATTTCTAGAGATGCACCATATTGCTTTGCTTTACTAGTATACTCATATCATAAACTGAATTAGAAGACGGTCACTTCCAAAGACAGTGGGTTCAACAAACATACCAAGTCAGACAGAAAGATGTGGGTATATAGCCAAATATTGTACTTGTGTAAAAGTAGAATTACTTCATCATATTTTTACGCAAGTAAAATGAAAACATAGCCATCCAAGAAATTACAAAAGCACAAAAATAAATATTAGAAAGAGACTGCTCAAGTCACGAGTAACTGTTCTATTGAAACACTGGATTTAAAACTGAGAAACTATATTATCAAACTGACAAAACTATGTTATGTGCAAATCCATTTGCAATTTGCAATATTCCTAGCTGTGAAATTTCCTCACAAACAAATGTTCAACAGTTAGCTGTTAGTGCTATTAAAACAAATTGGACATGATTAGGAACAACTGCAAATCAGCCACAAGATGATATGGCAAGGAAAGTCACAGAATTATAGAACACTGGTGTTTCCAGGGTTCTGCTACAGATGGCTACAGACCTACAAATGTCATATGTCCTTCAGGTTAGTTTAAGAATGGCACATCAACATGGCAGGAGAAAGCTGGAACTGAATCCAAAACTCTTCTTTCAATTGAGCCGCACTCGCCTCTTAATACTGCTGACTTGGCACTAATCAGTAAAAAAGTCATTCCATTGAAATATCATTAGTGAATGGAGTTTTTATGTGTGAAGACATCTATTTTTGGCACTCCCCCCCCCTACTTAACAAATGTACAGAAATCAGAGTTAGAAATAAAAAATATAGAGAATATGATACTGTACTAAAAAATTCATTTATTTAAGGCTTCTACTAATGATGTAAAGATAATACATCTTTACTTTGTACCAAAATGAAGGGTATTGTAGCTGCTTAGAGAAACTGATATGCAGAAGTACTGAACAGGAAAGGAAAATGAAATGGGATGCAAAGCACTGAGTTTGATTTGGAGAAAAAAACTTTCATTATCTATTTAAATCTAATTTCTGACATGTATAGAAATATTTATGTTAGGTTTTATATGAAGAACAGCCTTGAAAGTTTACTTTTAAAATTTTTTGCAGATATTTCAGAAGTAAAAAGAAAAAACTCACCATTTCTGTTCCTTCTCCTTGTTACAAAAACAGCTGCACTGACCAGCACTGCTAAAAGCAGCAGAAAAATTCCAGCAGCAATGGCCACACCAGTATATTTTCTAAGGCTAGAAACTGGAATCAAAGCAAAATATTTCTTATAAGGAAACAGATTTTGGTTGTGAATGATTCATAAAAGCTCTGAAACCCTTCTTAAATGAGTATAAAGAATGGAAGTAGATACTGGATAATTGTGAGATGCTTAGAGCTGGACAGAAAGCTATTTCAACCTGCCTTTTCTCCTTTCTGAGACTTACCTTGGTTTGTTTTGATCATTACTCTATCCAGTTTGGTGATGACTTTATCCTTAAAACTGGGAAACCCAAAGACACAATCATAGCTCTTCCAGTTGTCGGCTTTGACTGAAGAAATGTTGAGATCAACACTCATCTGAAATGTCCCATCATTGTTGGGGAGGATCTCTCCTTGATTTACACCTTCTTGGATCACTTCTCCATCTTTCCTCCAGAACATTGTGGCTCTTTCAGGGTTAAAACCTGTAGCGTGGCAGGTGACCACAGAGGAGGGAGTCTTCTGGAGGAGAGACACTGAGGGAAGAACTGAAGACACAAGTCAAAGGCAATGTCAATTCAAGAAGCAACTGAAGTCATGGAGATTGCTAAGATATAAGTTTAACAATTTAAGATGATCTGTATAGAGTACTGATATTTTATGTACTTAAACAGTAAAATTCTGGTTGCTGTGGTGGAAACAGTGTTTAATGAGCTGACTGAAAAAAAACCAAGCAAAAACTCTGAAGACAATATAGTGAACAGAAGAAGGCAGGGAATTCCCTGATTAACTTGTAGTTGTGTACATTTTTTAATCTTCATTTATTTATACAAGGCATTTTCTGTGTCTGCAACCTTAACTCACTACTCTGATTGACTGTTGCATGCTTCAAATGCCAATAACATAACTTATAAGCTTGTTATGCTCCCACAGATCTCTTTGGTGCAAGTTCAAGTTGTGCCAGGCAAACCAAAAATTAATTGGTTTGTCTTAATGCTTTGAAACAATGTTTGTTGTGAAATTACCTGAATATATACTAAGTGTTAAATGGCCTGTACTTATATTGCTTTTTATCAAGTTTGAGGGCACAAAGCACTTTACTGCTGAGCTGTAGACTTCCGGTAAATTTATGACCCAACTTTTGAGTTATGATTTTTGACCCAATATTTGGCCAAACCAACCCAACCTATGACCCAACAGCTTCTACCCAGCAGATGGGTAATAAAAATAACCCAGCATTTTTTACTGTGCATTAATATGAACACACTAACAGTGGTGAGCTAGACTTTTGCTACAATTATCCTGGGGCAGGCTGATAAAGGCGAGGCAGCCCAACCAGGATGTAAAGTGGATGAAGCGTCTTGCCAAGGACGCAACAGTGTGGAGACTAAAAATGTTGTAGCAGGGGTTCAAACCAGCAACCCACCAATTACAGGATGCCATCCTTGTTGTCTGAGGAAGGCAACAAGCTGAACAGGTATGGTTAATATAATGTTTTCTAAATATTACAGATGAAGATTGATTATTTTTTTCTATGTAAACATTAATGAAATATGATTTGTTTTTTGTTCAAACTCTTATTTGTATTTAAAATAGTTTGTTGGATGAAAATGTAATTAAAAATGGGAACTTTGAAGCTTCATTGTTCAACCTGGTGCTGTGAACAATTGAATGTATACACCACAGCTTATATTTAATACCCAGAAAAATGGGTAAAAAAATGCATAATTGTATTTGGCAATCCTGAGGCATCTTCACATGTTAGTGAGGCACAGAAAGTGTGTTCTGTTAAAAAAGGCATTATGATGAGCTGTTATTGTACCTGATGGCTGGGAGAAATTTTTCGTATAATTCAAATACATCTGAAGAAAATTTTTGCATTCTACTGTCAATGCATCATTCCAAAGCAGAGTTTGACCATCACTGTTCCAGTTGTCTTTAGTAATAACAGTCTGATTTCTTGGGGTGATCCATGTCAATGTTTTCAGGTCAAGACTTATGAGGTCTTCTCCATCGTAGCCATACTGATTAAAAGCATCAAATTCTTTGGTTTCATCATCCCAAAAACATCCATTTGCTCTTTGGAAAACATGAACACCTGAGAAAAAGAAAAAACACAGTATATATGAAACATGTAAAACTCAAACTGTGCAATTAAACACAACATAAAACAGAAAATCCATAACAGTCAGCATAAACATGATAAGAAGTCACTGTGATTATGATGGAGGATATACTTGCATTTTTATGAGAACATAACCAAACTCAAAATCTGCTTAGTGACACATATGGTGACCTACCTTTAATTTGATATTTCATAAAATATGTCACTTACCCCTGACTGGTTAAATTGTTGTGTCAGATCTGCAATGATTGCTTGGAAGTTAAGCCAGTTATGTGTGCACTGGTTATTTAACCACTGTAGGTGCTCAGGAACATCCTCTAATAGTTTATTTAGCCAAGCTGTTCTGACTTTTAAGTGTTTTATGTTGCTGTCACAGTAAGCAACTTCAACTCCATCAACTGCACCAGAAGCCCAAAACTCTGGAAGGTCTGAGAGTCCTATGGCACCAGAGAGGGTATAGACTAGGGAGTGTGGTTCTGTGGGAAAAAGTTAATTCTCAGTTATACTGAATTGTTTGCAGATTCTCTATAAACGTAATCTCCAGGCAAATTCACATTCTTTTTTTGTCACTGAAGACAAACATTACTGCATGCAAACTCATAAATACAATGTACAATTAGACTCATGCATCAGGACAACATTTGAACTCCATACATACTGATCTCCAGCAATCTTTAATTAAACAACACCCCCACAGTGAGCCAAAAGTACTCATCACTATACCACCAAACATTAGGGGTGCTGAGCACCAGTCCTTGAGAGCTAATATCCTGCAACTACTAGACGAATCTCATCTTTAACACACTTGAATCAATAACCTGTATTCCTTCATCAGCATGTTATGCAGCTCTGCAGAGGTCCCTTAACAAGCAATTCATTTGTGTTATAGAAAGGATGAATTTAAAAGTTAGTTGTTCTTCATTTACCCCCTCAGTACACCAAAGCACATGGTATAGTGTTTTTATTTAATTTTTTGGGTAAATAGCAGACATAGCAACAATTATGTATTAGCTGTAGAAAAAGAAACACATTTGATCTTACCTGGGGATGCAATTTGACAGATGAGAAGAAACTTAAAAAGAATCCCTATCCTCTTTTTATCTGGACTAGATAGGAACATCTTTCTTGTATTACTGCATTTGGGAAAAGAAAAAGAAAAAAAAATATGTAAATGTCATATTTTCACCAAGAAAAAAAATATGTAAATGTCATATTTTCACCAAGAATGATATTAATCTTGCATGTTTACAGTTTCAGATGTAGCCAAGTCACAGAAATTCTAAACATGTGTTTTTTTTATCATCTCATTTGTTGCCTGCATTGTCCCTCAGCTGTTCCCTTTTGCCTCTGATTAGTCCTGCTGTTGGCTTTATTATTTGCACATATTGTCTCCTCTCATCTTTGTGTTTGTTATTGGTTGTTGCCTGGTCCTGCTCACCCCGTTTCTGTTTGGTAAGTTTTCTATTTTTTCAATAAATCTTTCATCATGCTCATTCCAAGTGACTGTCATAAAATGACTATATGTGGCCCTTGGATTGATTTTATGCAGCCGTTATTGCAATGAAAGAATGATACAAATGTGACCCCAGCACATGCAGTTAACACAGATGGACATGTCTTCACAATACTTTAGAACACTGCAAAATCAAAATCTTCTTAAAATGCTAAATGTAACTCAAATTATTTTTGTTTCATGAAACTGTTTCTATTTTACTTTCATAGGATGAGAAACTTCCAGTTACTTTTACAGAAAAGCATTTTTGGGTGCATCAATTTAATAAACTTGCCTAAACAGTGTTTTCAAATGGTATATGGGTGACCCCAAAAATGTTAGTAACTGCATATCTTTCTTGTAATGTTAAATGTGGAAAACACTATGTGTGGTAGTAACAATTTTTTCCCGATCCCTACAAAAATCACACTACTTTGTTTCAATAAAATAAAATATTGCATGCTTAGTTTATTTTAAACAGGTAAAAGTAAAAATGGAAGAAACATCACAAAAACAAAGAAAAAAAATATGGCCCATGAATAAGTTTCAGCTTGCTGATTGTTGCCAATTTGGAAACCCTTCATGCTTATTATGGTAGCAGCAGCTCAAAAAATGTATTGATGATAAATACAATTTACATATATAAGATGCAGTTAATATTTATAACAATTTGAAAAATATTATTTTCACACTTTCACTTATTTTCACATCATACTTTTGATACAAGTAAATAAAATATTTTTGATATACTTGCAAATTTCCGCTGCTACAATGCTCATTGTAAACACAAAGCAATTGGAGGCCAGAGTGCAAGTTGTAAAGGAGGAAGGGAAAAAAGACGTGATCTTTGAACCGACCTCGAGTTAGCCTCCGCTAAGTTAGTTTCAGTTTTGTCGATCATTTCAAAAGACAACTTTGCATGCAAAATTATCAGCATCTGGTCATTTTGATTTTCGTCTTAATCGTTCAAAAATAGAGATTAATCAGATCAGTTATAGGTTTAAAATGATTTACAAAAGCAGAATGGTACTCAGAATAACAACAAAATTTGCAAGTATTAAACATATTACAGGTTTGCTCAGGATACTGTGCAGACTCACCCGTTACGTATCGTTGAGTACAAAGGAAATTCTTGTTTGTAACTCAAATTAGGGAACATCAGAGGACCGCTCAGTCAAAGCATAAACATTTCTCCCTACTCCACTCACTAGTTGTGAGAGATTAGTCACTGAACCAATAGAAGAGCAGGATCTAATCCCACAACATGGATCAGAAGGCGGGGATTAAAAAGAAAAAAAAACTGTGAAGGCAATACACAAGCAGAGAACATTTTATTTATTTCTTTACAGAACACGGACAAGATTGATGAGTTTTCTCAAGGAAACATCACTGTTGCATCTGTACTGATTCATATATTTAAATCACTGAGCCAAGCCTTAAAATTTTAGTAAACCAAGTGAAGGATAAAACAATCACAAAGCAGTTTGCGTGGCTGCCGCACATTTTCACAGCTGATTAAAGTTTGCGTATATTTTACGCAAACTTTCACGCTACGTGACGGAATGTATAGGATAAGTACACGGCTTGTGCGTAAAATATGGCACGGCACATTTTTTATGCGTATATGCTTTAAACATGAGGCGCCTGGACTTTAAAACTTAAAGTCTGCGATCGCTTTTGTTGTCGACAATAATCCTTGCTTCCAGCGACATGATAATGAATCTGGACGTCACAGCCTACTACTCGGGAAATTGAATTTGATAACTCTTTATTTTTTAGATCACTTGGATCACATTCACATCCTATGTTGGTCTCTAAGTATTTAGATAATTTTTTGTATCCCCACTTGCAAGCACTACACCATTTCTTTACTTTAGCAAAAATAACTGTAGGCTGTATGTCCCTGCTTTTAGTTATGCAGGTGCTATATGCATATTTTATGCTGAAGGAAAAACTGCAACCAGACACAAAGTTTTTAGTATACCAGTATATCTTCATTCTCACACCCATTGAAAAAAATATCGCAGTAAATAACTAAAAGAATAAAACTTCATTTTCAAACGGCTAAAATGAGCTTTGCTAACTTGATGACTCACCTTTGAAGTGATGAGGGTGACTGAAAGCATTTTTCTGTGGGTATTTTTTTGTGTGACATTAAAGCATTTTCTAGTTTCTTCTGTATTAAATCTTGTCAAAGTTAATTTGATGTCATAGACTTATCTGAGATATATTTTAATTTCGTGCTTTTCTTCTTGGTGGTGTCATTTTTCTTTTGCCAAAGAAACCCCTTCTCTTAGCTGAAATACTTTTGGTTCAAATTGTATTGTATAATAGTTTATTGGATTAGAAATGATAAACTATATGTTGCTAAATTTTGATTCACCATCTTGTTAACTTTGTTACTTTTATATCTAACAAAACAATCTACCTCAGCTGTTGTTTTTATTGACAAATTTTAAAAGACAAACAACAACAACAACAACAAAAAACAACAACTCATGTTTATGAAGGTCATCTGTAAATGTTGAGGAATTATTATTTTTAAATCATGTGTAGGAAAAAGATGCCATAGAAACTTCTACCTAACAATTCAAGAAATTAACTCTTATTTTATTATTATTTGCTATTTTCATACATTTTTGTCTCTGTAAACATAAGTTAATTTCTCCAGATGTTTCAATTCCCACAGAGAAACTTCTTCCAGTTGAATCTGTGGAATTTTCAGTGAACTGGAACAAATCAGAAAAGATTTGGACCGACAACATTAAATACAGATTCTATCTGTCAAATGCTGCCCTCTAGTGTCCCGCTAAAGAAAGTATAAATAACACTTTGAAACTTGTCAAGTTTTTTTTTTTTCTTTTTTTTACCAGAGATGGCAAAGCTTAACCATTGCTGCTAGCAGAACCAATTCTTAAGGGTTTCTAGGTTTTTACGCAAACTGAGAGCCAAATTGTACCAATTAAACCCAGTATCCATCCAAACAGATTCCTTAAAAACATTTAGATTCTTCCTCCTAAGTTTGTGTTTCTCTGATGCCTTACATTTCATAAATTATGAAGTGAGATTCAATACATTTATCATCATATATCAAATCCATGTGATATTGTAGAAAATGCATAAAGTGAAGAGTTTGAAGGAAACAACTACTTAGGTAAGTAATTAGCTGTTCATAACATAAACAACAAAACTTGTTTATGCCATGTGAAATTATAACTGATTTTAACTTCATAGTTATGTTACAGTGGAGACAAAAAAGCCAGAATGATTTTTAGATAATATTTAATTAAAGATTTGCAAAATATAACAGCTTGATTGTTCATGGTCTTTATCTCTCAAACGAAATTAAGATTTATGTTCACTCTCAAAGAAGTAGAATAATTAATAAACATATAGCACCTTTTCCTTGCTTCAGTTTCTTCAGAAAGACATCAATTGTATGTTTAAAGAAGAAAGGAGACAAAACAACCTCATTTGACAAACTCAAACAGTTGAGGATCATTATTAAGTTTTTTGTGAGCCCAGTCTTGTTTGATTATTTTCTTGCTGCAGTAAACTAACTGGACATCATCGATTGCTTCATATGGAGGGATGCTTGTGAGCCCAGAGGATCCAGTAAGGTAAACCTTTAGCTTGTTTTCACTGTTTGAAAAAAATAGTTAGTTTTGACAACTTATAGAACAAATTCTATTATTAAAACAATAATTTTCACAGTTTTCTTACTGAAGTCTTACTGAATACCATCTATACATTAGTAAACATGATCTAATTGATCTTTTAATTAGAAATAAGTAATCTATTTACCTAGAACCTTGACAAGTAAATAAAACAATGTTTGATGTAACAAAACTGATAATGTTTTGCACTTTCTTACCTGCAGATATAGCATGACAAAACAATAAGTATCACCAAACACTTCATCTTGCTCAGAAAGCTGATTGTAAACAAAGATTATGCAGAAAGTTTAAATTGTTTAACCTGTTTGTTAAGTCCAGAAATGCTTTCAGTTTTATGTTCTTGGGCGTGTTTATTGTGGTTGACTGAAAACTTGTCAGTTTGATTATTTAGTAACTATGGAGCTTTTCTTCATAATAAAGCTCCAGTGGAACTTGACTTGTTATTTAATGCTTTCTCACTTTTAGTAGAAAATGTAGCTGCTCAAGTGCAACTTAACAGCCCGAAGTGACCCAAATCCGATTTACTTTAGCCTTTATGTGACATGTATCTGATCTTGTCATGACAGTCAGACAAGATCAGATACATGTTGCATTTTTGACAAATGCGACCCAGACTACTTTGATACGTGTTCCTAAATCTGATGCGTGTCTGATCTTTTAAAATGGAACCTGTGTTTGTACGGCCAGGTCACATTCATCCGACCTATACGTCATTGATACTTGACTAAAGTCAGTTCTGCATCCTGACATGCGGAAACGGAAGAAAAAATAACAACCATGGCGGATGATACCAAGGACTAAGTTGTTAATGTGACTTTGAGAAGGCAAGATATGCTCCACCAGTACCATTTATGTTTAAAAAGGGAAACAGAAAAAAATCAAGACTGAGTAAAGAGATAGAGCAGCAACAAAAAAACAAAAGCTAAGGTGGAGCACGTTACCTGTTTGACATCAAATCCAGTTTGTTGAGATCAGGTGTAGAAGATTTGAAGTATGTTTGCTAAACAGTTTCAGGAAGCATTCAAAGTAAAATCATTCATCAATGTCACACAGTCAAACAGGAAAGCATAAGAACATAAGACTGCAAAGACATTCTTAAGATTATTACAGAAAAGTTGTTTTATCTCTTCCTTCTGGCGCTATAACATGATTAAAAATAAGTCTTTACAATGGACAATGGAAAAATAAGTTACACCTTCAGAAATCAACAGATGTTAAACATATATCACCATCTCATTGCTGAATAATGTTTCTGCTTCTACTCCTCAAAGGCTGTGGGAAGGGCAGGTAATGTAACTGAAGGCGGCTCTTGTTTCAAGTATCTGTAGTCGCTTTGCATTGATCTTTGGTTTTGCTCTCAGCTTAACCGATGTACTTCACTCACATGATTTAACAGCTCGGTTTTCTAGAAAAGATGTGGCTTTACACAAACAAAATACTAATATTGCTTCTTCTCTGCCAGGCTTCATCATCAGGTATGGTAACCAGTTTTAATGTCACTAATATAACCGTTTATGCATGGATGGAGATTTGTGTAGGCTGATGTTAACTGACCGTATAAGTGGATAATCTAACATCTTTTCTCCACAGTCAAAAATTCACTGACATTTTTTGCCATTATATCAACTGGGATCAAAGATCTTCCAAGCCTGTTTACAACAGTAATTGACGACATCCAAGTGGATTACTATGATGGCAATGGAGTTAGAAAACAAAGCTCAATTCTCTGGAAGAACATTTCAAATTCCTCTCAGTCGACGATATTCTCTGAAGAAGCATTAAGGTCTCTGGACAACCTTTTGACATCCTACTTAAATAAGACAGCAAATCTAAACCCAACTGAAGGTACTGTGCATTTACCTGACATTTAAATGTTAAGTACTCTTTCTTTTAAACAAGTCACTAATTTCCTAATTTTGTCTGTCTTAGCTGTTCATGTTTTACAGTGCATGACCGGCTGTGAATCGGATGAAACGTCTGCTGAAGTTGTCATTTTTCAGCAGTGTGGCTACAATGGAGAAGATTTTATGAAAGCAGACTTCAAAAATCTGACTTGGGTTGCTCAGAGTCCTTTGGCTGAAAACATTACACAGGAACTGAATGTATACCAGCATCTATTTCTGTCACTGACTTGCCCTGAAATGCTGAACGAGTTTGTGAATCGTAGCGCTCTGCAGAGAGAAGGTATGCAGTGGATTGTTTTATCAACTTAATGAGGCATTCAGCTCCTCGTTGTTTTTAGAGTAAGATTTAATTTAGCACTAAACATCACTAGATCATAAAACTGGTTGTTTTTCACTTTATATCTATTAACTTTTCGTAAGATAAAATACAGACCAGCTTTTAGTAGCAAAACAGTAAACCAAGATACAGACTTATTTCAGAAGCCCTTGCTGTCGGTAAAACTTTGCTTTGGCGTCCGCTGCTTGTCCAGTCAGTTGGAGGTTTGACACAAAAACAAGGTGGTTGCATTTCTCCAGCAGTCAAAGGGCAAGATTCATATGTCTCCCATTTATGTTATCACTGCCCTCTTGTTTTTCCTAAACATTTTGCTTTTCTTCTCTCCACTTTGCCTCCCTCATGCAGATCTCACTTCTGTCGCTCTCCTCCAGAAGACCCCTTCCTCTCCTGTCAGATGTTTTGCCACAGGTTTCTACCCAAACACAGCTGAGATGTTCTGGAGGAGAGATGGAGTGGAGATCCAAAATGATGAGGAGCCCAGTGAGATCCTCCCAAACCACGATAACACTTACCAGATGAGTGTTGACCTGAATGTTTCAGCAATTGCATCTGAAGACTGGAAGAGATATGACTGTGTGTTTAAGCTCGGTAATAAAACCATAGCAACCAGACTGAAAAAGGAAATAAACATTACTGAGGATGGTAAGCTCCCATCACAAATTTCACAGATTAAATATTAAGTTATTTTGCTCTAACTTTGTCATAAAACGAATGTCTAATTCTAGCTTCAGATCCAGTGTCTCCTTCCTCTTCCTCCAAGTTTCCTCTTGGTTTGGCCATTGGACTTGTTGTCGGATTGATTCTGTTGTGTTTCTGCATAACTGGACTCTTTCTTTGGAAAAATTCAATAAACGGTACAGACTTCAACCTTTTTTATATACTGACAATTAACTTTTTTTAAACTTTACAACAAAAGAATAATTAAACATGAGTGAAAAAAATCTTCATATTTATATTTCAAACCTCATTTGTATCGACACCTCTTAAGTTGAAAGTTATTAATGTAATTTAAAAGTGCAAGTTAATTACTAATTGTTGTGTTGTTTCCACATGAACCAAGCTATGTTGCAAATATATTGTGATAAAATACTAATGTTTTTTTCCCTACTAGCCTCACATTTCAATCACAGACCTTCATATCCCAACTATCCAAGTAAGTTCTTCACCACACACACACAATGATCCATATATATTTGCTAAAATCTTTCTTATTTTGTTCATTGGACATGATATGGATAAAAGTTATTGCTTGAGTTCTGTGCAACAGCATTCTGAAAATAAAACATGTACTTTTTCAAAAACCTATTTTTTACCTTTTATCAGAACTGAATAGTGTTGGATTATATTTAATGGTTATCTATGCTGGAAATATATAGCCTGATAAATAGAAATATACATTACTTTTTAATCTGAACATGTTTCATTGACTTTTGTTTCTTTTAATGATGCATTTTAATAGAATTGCATGATGGATTTTAAAATCTGAAACAGGATTATTTTCAAATAATTGAGATTTCTTTTTTTCTGTCTTGACAGCCACCATACGAAATTGTCAACATCATTGTGATTTAGAGTAAGTTTGTGATCAAAGTTTATGTTTTGAGTGGGATCAAAAGAACGGATACAGAGCTGGAATTACAAATAATGTTATTTAACCAACACTACCTGCGACTCCTTCAAAATATTATGGTGTGACGTCTCTCTCAGTGAACAGTGAAACAGGAAACATACTGGAAAATAGTAATAACTTGTTATATATTTTGCTTTAACTTTTTTTTAATGAACTGATATCAAAGCAATCTTTTAATGAATGAAAGAAGACAGTTTTTAAGTATTTCGATTCAATAACTTGTAATGCTCTATATAGCTATGATTTTCTTGAAATAATTTGGTTTGTATGGCAATTACAAAATCACAATATTTTCGGAATTATATAATTCTCTATTCACTTCTTCTTGTTCTATATTTTGATCAATGTTTCTGTTTAGTATGTGATCAATTAAAGGGTATATGTTGTCATCATATAGTTTGCTTCCTGTCCTTGAGTTTCTTCAGTTGAGTATCCACATCCTAGTTAAAGGCACAGTACATAACTTTAATAAAAATATATTTTATTTTTACATATTTGTTAAAACTAACAAATATGTAAAAAATATGTAAAAAATATGCTATAAGTGAAAAGATCAATCTCCTCCACCTCCTCCCTGAGCTGCTGTTGCCATCTGAAGAAACAACCAAAAACAGCCAATTAGAGCAGGAGACTTGTCTTAGCACTGTGAATAAATCTCCTGTACTCACTGTTAAATGTGCCAATGGCAGAGAAACGACAGGAAAACCACATATCTGCCACGCTAACTAGACTGAGCATTCACAACAGGCTATGCTAGCTGCAGCTTAGCACAGAGCAAGGGGGGGATGGAAAGATGAGCAGTGCCATACAACAATGTGATTGACGGCGCTAAGACCCACCTCCTGGCTCTGATTGGTTGTTTCTAGTTCACACTAGGAGAAGGCAGAAGGCATCTTACTTGGCTGTAAAAAAAAGATGGCGTCCTACGAGTAGTTTATCGGTGAGCTGAAGCTTAACAACTTTATTATAAAATAATGCTATGACTCCTGACTATTATTTTTTATGTGGATCCTCAGACAGAACATGTATCAGTGAGCAGCTCTCATAGACACACGTGTCCACTGTGAGGTTTTTCATAGTTTGGATGAAGCAGCTGCTGAAGTTGGGTTCTGATTGCAGCTACGCCAGTCCTCTGAAGCTACCAGCTGTGGTGCAGCAAAGTGGGAAAAACTGGTTTTACTACACCAGTAAAACCAGTAGTGCTAGTCTACTTCATGTTGTTTATACAGACACAGCAATCCTGTGCTAACTTTGCAACTTTTAAATCTAATAAAATAATCTAGCTCAGATCTTAACTTTGTTGACACATTTTAAAGGATAAAAAATTATGTACCTGAAGGTCACTTTTTTGTTGAGGAATGAATTTTTTTTAATCATGTATAAGATATAAAAAGATGTTTTGGAAATGTCTGCCTAATAGTTCAATATATTAAGTCTTTTTTTTTGTCTTATTTGATATTTCGGGGGATTTGTGTCGCTGCAAACACGATAAGTAAATGTCTCCAAATGTTTCAATCCTCACAGGGAATCTTCTTCTAGTTAATTATGTGGAACTTTCAGTGAACTGGTACAAAATCAAAGCAAAAAGATTTGGATTGGCATTAAATAATACATATTTTGCCTGTCCAATGCTGCCCTCAAAACATTTCCATCAAGAAATTGCAGTGCTTAACCAGTGCAGCAAACAGAACAAGTTCTTATTGATTTGATTTTTAAGAAAACTGAGAGCCAAGCTATACTAATCTTTAGATTCCACCTCCTAAGAGGCAATAAACTTGTAATATTCTGATGCTAAGCTGACATTTCATAAAACATAAAATGAAGTTCAATACATCTATTATCAGCAGTCGGTCACTTACTAATATATCAAATCCATGTGATCTTAAAGAAAATGTAAATGGTGGAGAGTTTTAAGGACTCAGACATAGGTATGCCATACAAAAAGATAAATAAGTAGATTGAATTAATTTGCAGTGGGGTTATTTACATAGATTTATATGTAGCCTAGTACATTTTTTTTTCTGTATACATTCACCGTTTTCCCTTTCTCTGTTATTTCTAAGACAGTTGACTGTTATTTCAGTTTTGAACTTTTTTTGGTTTATATTCCTGCGACTAACTGTGTATACTTTCATTCAATAGGATTTGCAACTACCTCAGAGTTTATTTGCTTTGTTGTTTTTGTCAGCTAGATGAAGATGGAGCCATGAAAGTAACTGCTCCAGTTATTAATTAAATTTTTTGTAAACCCCTGGCGGATACTATACCACAATGTATGCTGTGTCTGTACTGTTATGTATTCTGTATTTCAATAGATCTATTAAAACAAATAAATAAATAAAAAATAACGGGCCCACCCAGTAAAGCGATAACTTCCGATTTAAAAGCATCCAATCGTCCAATCAGCTATTTCTCAGGTCTCCAACTGGGCATACCCTTTCCATTTTGTTAATGTTGTAGTGCTTCGTTACATAGACATGAATACCTAGACGCCTCATGAAGCGCTGAGTTGTATGTAACAGCGTCCGCCATCTTCTATGTGGCAGCAAGGCGATCGGAGCTCCTGATTAGCATATCTGACGGTAAACTGGCTTTCTACCTTCCTCACATTTTACTCACTCCTGTGTTTTTGACTTGTACATGGACAGATCCTCATCAGTCGTTTGCTTTGTGCTCATGCCAAGTTTCTCCATTGCTTACTTTCACTGTGTGAATATCTCATTATTCTATTGCAGGTAACAGATTCTCATGCATATTGTGATTGTAATTAATTTCTGATGGAGCCTGATTCTTTTGGTACCCTACTCACCGGCACTGACTCTAAAGAAGAAAAAAAAAAAAAAAAAAAAGCTTTGCATGTCTAATATTTCATTTCAATCCAGAGAGCATAAAATTAAATGCTTAACTGATGCCTTCTTTTTTACTTTTGTTCTGAGAGTAGCTAACTTTCATTTTCTCGCACAAAAAGGTTCAAAATATTTTAACACAAATTGGTAATTTGAATATAGCAAATGCAGCAGATAAGCAGAAGCAGATTAGCAAAATCAAAGTGAGAAATACCTCTGACCATGATGTGGCATAGTGCTTCCATATATTTGCTTTTATGATACGAGGCTTTACCCACTGTAAGTGTAAGAAGTTGACTTGTAAGAGTGACAAAACTTACTACATACTTGCACAACACAACCATTCACTTGCATACAGATGACCAAACTCTCTCACAAACACTATGATCCCAATGTGTCACACAACAAACACAATTATACTCTTATAGTATTTGTGAGAGTTTGGTCATCTTTGTCAGTGAATGCTTGTCCCATGGGGCCTCTCACACCTTCTGGATGTTGTATCTTAATAAACCCAGTTCCTGCGCCTCCCACACATCCATCTCCAAGTCTCTATGAATGTCTTCCAGAACAGAGGTGTACAACACATTTTGCCCACTCTTGGAAATATATGTTATCATTCTTATATGTATATAGAACATCTTACCATAGCAGTCTTATATTATACTATAGATTATTGTGATTTTCATTTTAGAAGTGTTGACTTTTGACTGCTGTGTTGAAGACTTTTGACCCACTCACAAAATGTCTCAGCAGCATAACTGATGGTTCCCTCCAGCCTTGAGAAAAATCACTCTCAAGGGAAAGGACTGGATGACCTGTGTGTAGAACTTGTAGACAAAACTTGTGCCTTTCGCATCTTCTCTTTATCTCTCCCTTCTCTCAAAATAAAAGACGAACTCAAGCTGGAAGTTGTCAGAACGCTGCATCTTCTCCTTTCATGAAAGCTTGGAAAAAACTCACATAAGTTGTCTGTAGTTCTTTTATGTAGATTCAGAAAATACCTATTACCCACTAGGAGGGAGTAATGTATTGTCTTCCACTATAACTTACAGCATTTTGATTCTTCAAAAATATATGCCTATAAGAACAAGCCATTTATAAAGCAGTTCATAAATAAATTGAACAATCACTATAAGTTAATTACTGGATGTTTCAGATGAAACGGCTCAGTCAATAATCCATTCTGTGACACTGTGCATTGCATTCATTAAAAAATAGAACTTATGCTACAAATGAAAAACATTGAAGACTGTAATGTGGACATGTTTATTAATCCTGTGACATGAAAAAATAAGTTGATGTATTCAAATTGTTCTATATAAAAATGCTCAATTTGATTTTAGAACATGTTCAGATGTGTAATAATGTGCCAAACTGGACAGAAAGAGGCGCTGGTGCTGTGTGGCCCTCACACACACACACACACACACACACACACACACACACACACACACACACACACACACACACACACACACACACACACACACACACACACACACACACACACACACACACAAAAATCTCTTCTACTTTTCAATTTCAATTACGTGTGATTTAGAAAATGCACATTTAAACCAAAATGTAATCAACTGTTTGTTGTTATTATCTTTGAACAATAATCTTTGATGCAGATCTGTGCTGCCTGGCTTCTACCACAAATTCTAATTTAAAAATAAAACCCTGTTATATTTCTACATGGTGAACAGTAGATGGCCACTGAAGGTAGTGTGATGATCTTGATTGTCATGAACCCATGAGTTAGCCGGCAAACGCACAAATACAATGTCTCCGATGTTTAGCATCAGTGTAACGCCATTAGAAGTCTTCTGACCACCGGAAGTCTGTTTTTCATATGTTGCAAAGATTTGCACTCCATTCTTGACCAACACCGCAGAAGTAGGCTCTGTAGAACTTCCATGTCCGTAGATGTGGAACTCAAAGTGATACACTCCTCTTACTGGTGCAGTAAACAGCCCTGTATTATCAAGAATTGTAATTATCTCTCATGTCATAAGAAATGTTACATTTTGTTCATACTGTAAATAAAAATGCAAAATATAAAGTGTAAATTGATGCACCTGTACTTGGACTGTAGGCATTTCCAATATTAGTGGTAACATGTCTGAAGACCATGGTTGTGTGTGTGTTGAATGGGCCATGGTTTCCTGAACCCGACTCCAAAAGAGCAGCAGAGAAAGCCAGTCGCTTGGCTGAGAGACAGACACGGGACATCAGCCAAATTCAGTCACACAGCAAGAGTTTTAAACATCTCAACATTTGTGAATTTGTTGTTTGAATACAACAAATTCACAAATGCAAAAAAGTTGTAAATATTTGCATTGATTTATTTTCTTAAGCATGCTGATGTCTTCATATACTTAAAAAGAATTTCAGCAGTGCTGGAGCTCCTATCTGTAGATGGGAGATGGGAAAATGTCTCATGCAGTTTGGACATGTGATAGTGAGAAACCCATTTGGAAAATTCTTTCTCTCGTAGAGCGTATTTTATATTCCATAAATCGAAGGTTGAATTTTTAGATCATTTTAAATGGGTATGTGCAAATTTTACTCCAAAAGTAAAGATCTGTACTGGTAGATTAATGTCCCATTTACTGACAGGAAGTGGATAAATTTTTTAAATCTATTTCTGAATTCTAAGTTTTTGAGAGAAACATTGGGGATTGAGGATTGTGATATAGGAGCCGTCATGAGCCGGGACTTAATTATGAGTCCGTGTCAACATGGGAGCACGCCTGCACATACATACACAAAACCGCTAACTTATTTCTGTTGCAGCTTAAACTGACGTGGTTCATCGTGGGTGCACACGCGGTGTTCCTGCCTCAGTTAGCATGCATCCTAACCTATTTTCATTTGCAAACATTTTCCCGGTTTTGTTTTCAAGCAGGGTTATTTCCGGATTGTGGCGCGCCAGGAGAGAGTCATGTGATGACATAGTGACTTCATCGGAACATACTGAGTGTTTTCTATTAAATTGATTATTGTATTTTTGATTACAAGTTTATTTTTATTATTATTATTATTATTATTATTATGTATACTTTAAGCGTGTATTTGAGTTAGAAGTAATTGTTTAGTAGTTGTTGAGAAGTCACATGGAAGGTGATGGACTCTTGCAATGAAGGTATTGCTGTTTGTCTGTTTTTAACCTGCCTTGGACGTCCTTGTATATATTCTGCACCTGCCATATTTTTCACCTGAAGAAAAGCTAAATAAATTTCACTAAAGTGATCTCTGGCCTTGGGCAGTCAATTTTTGTTTGTCCAAGTCATAAGAGAACCCTGTCACAAGGATTAAGGAAGCTCGCTATCACTACAGGAAGTTCTATTTTTATTTTCTTGGTCTTATAGTTGGACTGCTACACAATAGATTTTACTTGGTAATAATCAAATAATCTACTTTACTTAAATCGTATGGCCTGTATACCATTTAATGTTCCACGTTAAAAAGTTAAAACCTGCAAATATTATAGGATGTCAGCTTTGTTCTAAATGCTCATTTAAACCTATTCATTTTCACATTCAGATTTCATCCAGTCTTAGGATAAGATTTGTGCTCACGCAGTTATTTTCATTGAACTTGGACATTGAAGTCATTGATGGTGAACTGCTGATATGAGTGTTTCCTTCAGAGTTCACAAACCTTCTCCTTCTCTCCTCAGAGCCTCCACTTGGTTCTCGGTGACGTTAGCCTTGGCTTTAGCAGCAGCCAGTTCTGCTGCCTGAGCTGCAGTGAAAGGATAAACAAAGAGATTCAGTGAAATAAAACATTTATTTATATGTTCAGAGTATTATGTCTTCCCACATCTGAAATATATTGTACAAATATGATCAGCTGTAACAATTTAAATTTCAAAGTGAGATATTAATGTCACTGATATGGATGTGACATCAAACAGGCTGAGTGTTTCCTTCAGAGTTCACAAACCTTCTACTTGGTTTTCGATGCCGTCTGCCTTGGCTTTAACAGCAGCAAGCTCTGCTGCCTGAGCTGAAAAAGAAGAAATACCAAAAAAAATGTGTTCTGTTGTTTTAGGTATTTCTTAGTGGGTTGAAAATCTACGTTTGTTTGAAACAAAACTGTTTTGGTTAAGGTAAGTCTGTTTTTAATACAAAGGCATTGTCATAGAGCAATACAGGTATCTGAACAAAAATATTTCTTCTACTTTTTTAAATTTCTGTACATTACATTAAAAAGTTAAATATTAGTGTTGTATACATTTATATCTATACTTTTTTATACTGTAATAAACATCATGTGCTTTATTTATTTTAAGTCAAGTCCAGATTGACAGAATCAAGAGAAAGATTTGCTTATACCGTCTATACCGTCATGTGTGTAACTTACTGTTCCCAGTTATTCCATTGATATTTTATTAGTTGATACTTGTGATATATCCAAAGTAAACTTAATACCAAACCTCTGCACATCGTCTTGTATCAGTCAGTACCTTGGTACCGTTGGCTCAGTGATTCCAGCTCTTTCGTCTTCACTATGAATAGAAAAAAAAAACAAACATAAAACACAGAATTAAAATGGTCGTGCAATATGAGTCTTTAGTTAATCAGAAATAGTCTTTCCAATGCTTGAACTCTCTTTGTAAACAAACCTTCATTATCACTCTGTAGGTGCTGAACCTCCACCTTCAGTCCAGCCAACCAGGCGCTCATCTCCCTCAGGACTCCGTTGATGTCCTGTGTGCAGGTCTGCTGGTCCGGTTCTACCTGTCCCCCAGTCTGCCTTAAATGTGGAAGAATGTCATTTCCAGACTCCGCTTGAGGTTGAGCTGCAGAGACGGAGCAGACCAGCAGCAGCAATGGAAGAAGCGTTCTTATTTCCATCCTCGGTGTTGGTCTATGTGGGTCAACTCTTAAACTTCGTCAAGCCTTAAAGACTGAATTTTATTGTTTGTGGCAAATAATTACCAGAGTATCTTGTCAGTAAGACAGATGATAAAAAGTGTTACTTTAGCCTTGTCCAATAAAAAGGAGAATAATGGATCATAAAAACAAATTATTTCAAAACTGTACTTCAACAGGATCTGGAGGGTGGGGAGGAAGTTAGAGGGAATAGGTCAGATCTGGTCAAATCTGAATTGAAGTCTATGGGCCCAAAATATCAGTAAAATATTTAAATGTTACTCTACAGAACTGGTTGTGTATGAAGCCCACCTGCACACAGAAGGAGATTCTGCCATTTCAGGTCTTCTGGTTCTGGGAATGCAGAACAGACCACAACCAGAACCAGAACTAAACATGGAGAAGCAGGATTCAGCTTCTGTCCACCACAACTCTGGAACAAATTTTCAGTAATCTGTAAAACAGCTGAAACACTGAGTTCATTTAGGTCAAGCCTAAAAATCCAGAGTTGCCTTTGAATAGTAGCAAATGGACCATTGACCAAATGTAAGGTCAAGGTGATTGTATGATGCTTTTATAATGCAAGGCACTATGAACTACCTGATAAGGCACTACGAACTACCTGATAAGGCACTATGAACTACCTGATAAGGCACTACGAACTACCTGAACACGTGTTATACAATTAAACCTGAACTGACAATAAAGGAGGGAGTTGGATTGCTCTTAAAACCAGAACAGTATGTTTTTACAACATTACAGTGCCTTGCTAATCTAGTATCATATAAGCAACTCTAACTCAATTAAGCTCGACACACAATATGGTGTCTCACTGCTGCTAGAAATAGGAGATGATGTATTTTTGCGAATGTGGACCAATTCATGGGTACATGACACTCAAAGTCATCAAACGACCTTTAGTAGTCATTTGCTTTTCACCATGTAGGCAGTTAATATTATTTTTATTTACGATAAAGGTGAAAGGAGCACAATTAAACACATCTGCACCAGAGATTTAATTATGAAAATGATTGATTTGTAAAATAAAGTTGGAGCTGTTTGGTTTCTAAAGCAGCCATAACAAACATATATATGCTTGAGATTTTTTGTTGCTTTAGCCAAATGTTGTGTTCACACCAAACACGTTTTGAGCATCAGTCGCCTCTGGTTTACATTAAAAGTCTATGTGGAGTAGCATCAGAAGTGGCAGAATCACTCTAGCCGTTGTTTTCCATTGCCAGCGTATTTGTCTGATGTGTCAGACCCATTGGACGCGCTTGACAAGTCAAATGCTCTAAACGCTTCAAATCGCGCCGTGCTATGCACTCGAAAAGCGCTGCAAAGGCCCTCGACTCGCCTCTACATGGACTTTGAATGTAAACCAGACAAACCTGATGCACGAAACGCATTTGGTGTGAACGCACCATTAGTCTAAATCCGAACATAACTGAACAAGATTTTCTGAACGAATTTACAACTTTTATTAAAACTGGATGAGCAAACTCTATTTGGACCCAATTGTTTTTTATTTTTCAAATTAAAATATAGTGGAAACAGTAATAATGGAGCTCTTTCCAATGTGTGTAGAAGACATTTGTTTTGTTTGTATATGTAAATGAAACTGAATGATTTTTAAGAAACATACAGCAGAGAATCTGCAATAGAATAACTTACAATAAGACCAATCCAGGTTTTGAATGGGCTAAATCTAAATCTAGACGTTTGTTTATATAAAACACTGAATTTGCATTTAGGCTTCCTTTTTGTGTAATAAGTATTTGCAGTGTGGAATTTTGTGTGTTTTGTACATTTGATGTTAAATAAAAAAATGTCAGAATTATGTTAAAATAAAATTGTGTTTTATTCTGGCATGATACATTAAGTCCAGGACTTACAGGACAGTGCACGTTTTATTCTCCGCTGTCATATCATCAAATCATATATTCTGAGAAAAAGCTCTTGGTTCCTGAAAAATTAAGCATACATCCTAAAACCATTTTCAAAAGAAATAAGAAGAGGACCTGCTGTTTTATTATCAATATTAAATGACATATTGACCAAAAGTTGTTTCTCTTAAAAGTTGGTTTTAGTGCAAACCAATTCAGATAATTCAGATGAGTTAGTTTCCTGTTTCCATCCCATAAACTGAAAGCAATGATTTACAACACCTTCAGTTTAACCCACAATAGATTTTCTCAAATGAAAATATGATTTGAATATTGATGAGCATGTTTTAGTTTTATTTTATTTTTTTCAAATGAGTTTGTGGGTTTTGGACTGAATTTCAGTCCCAGGTTTATTCCAAAAATATTTATACCTCTGCAAACAAAGTATAATATTTCATCTGGATTAGGTAAACAACTTATGAAAAGTGACTTGATTCTAACCTTTTATACTTAAATCTTTGTTCTTTTAGTAAAATCTCATCTAAACCATTTATGGTAAATTACTGACACTTATCACATTAAAATCATTTCATACATGCTTGATATGTGAATTTAATAAGACCTATAATTATTTATACATCGTCTTTCTTTTGTTTTTGTTTAGCATCCTATGAATTATTTGATCCAATATTTATTTTCATACAAGTTGAGACAAGAATTTAAAACCATTGAACTTTAAGTTATTTTCCCACCATATGAACTTTTGAAATAATCATTCAAAATTACGTTCTTACAAACAAGTTATAATATTCTTTATGAGCCTAGATTATAATTTTTACATGTCAAATCTAAAGTATCAAGTCTTTTTTTTAATTTCTGATAATAGTATGGTAATAATTAATCAATAATAATAAGCTCTAAACGTTAAGGCTGGGCTCCTACTTCAGTCTCAAACAGCAGAGTGGACCTCCAGAGACACTGAGGATGGAAATGAAAATGTTTCTTCCGTTGCTGCTGCTAGTCTGCTCTGTCTCTACAGCTGAGCTGCAAGATCAGTCTGACAATGACATTCTGTCACATGTAAGGCAAACTGAGGGACAAGTGGGAGAAGCAGAGCGTCTGACTGAGCAGCAGACCTGCACACAGGACATCTTTTAGGTAAATTGTATTATTATCAAATGTTAGTTGTTTTATATACCTTTATAATGATCTTGTCTTATATGCTTTTATTTGTTTAGTATACATCTTTCTTTAAATGTTCCTGTATTGTTAAATTACTCTGATTCCTTTCTCAGAAGGCCTCTCTGAAGAAGAGCAATGACAACAGCTTTCTGCAGTAATTGTTCAGCAGAACGCCCTGCCTTTTGACCTGTTAGATAGCTGTAAAATTATCTCTGTGAAGACGTACAACTTGCTCTGTTTGATCCCGTCAGGAACTGGATAATCTTGTAAGATAGATTGTGTTAGTGATAATCTTGGCGCTGTAACTGTGATGAAGTGTTTTCCCCTCCCTTTAGAGTTACAGCGCTCTCTGTGATAAGGGATCCTAAAGACAATAAAAAGAGAAGGGCAGGCAAATGTGCTTTGAGAGCGGTAGGAGATTGTAACTGAAAGCACATCTCTGTCTGTTCTCCTCGCGAGTAAGAAAAAGAATCTAACTCTCTTGTCTTTCCTGTGTTGTTTAATCTGTGTTAATAGATGTCAACTCTGACAACATCAATGCTGTTCTGAGAGAGAACAGCAGTGGCTGCACTGAAGGTGGAGGTGCAGCACCTACAGAGAGACAATGAAGGTATAATAATAGAAGCTTATTCAAATTTGGTGGATGAGTAAAAATATGAATACTCATATTAAAAATTTAATGCAACAAAATTACATTACTCATTTACTATTTATTTATTATGGCCTGACCAAATAAAAAATGTAATAACTTAAATACATTAAAACCACCAAAACTTCACCTGTAGGTCAGGATTTAAATCTCTTTATGTGGCATCTTATTTGTAAAATGTGTGGACAAACAACAATGGTTTTTCAGTAAGGTTGGGGAAAATACAACATTTTCCCAGTCAATCTTTGTCAGTTCAAAGATGTTCTTTGTAGGCAGAACCATGTAAACAATGAATTGCAAATATACAACACAAAATGTCCAAAACAGGACTAAGTGGTTGTCAAAAAATACAAAGTTGCCTGTTTGGTTTTACTTTGGTCTGAAACCAGACAAATGAGGTAAACCAAAGGTTTTAGCCAAACTGGTTTGACACTTGTGCAGTTTCAGCAAAGGACTCAACCATGATGAAGTTTCATGAGCGTTACATGATCACCACCTGGTGGATCATACCATGCGTTTGCCAGGAACGGCAGCTCCATCAACAAGTGCTAAGAAAGCTTTTCACCAGCTGTTAAATATAAAAAGGACAGACCCAACTGGTTTGCTGTAAATATCTCTCAAATAAGTTAAACGTTTCCCACTGATGTTACAAATGACAGGAAAACATACCAGCGATGAGCACATTTTCCTGTCTTAAGCATTGCAGGTAATTTTGCATATTTTCCATGGGATGTGTGTTTTGGCTTCAGTCAATCACTGTAATTACCATAATTAAGAGAGTCCTTAGGCAAAAAAACAACAACCTCGAATTGATTGAGGTCCGATGAATTTGTGGTGATTTGGGATTTTGTTTCTGTTGTGCATTACTTTTAGGCCTCTTGTTTTCCCCGTCTCGCCGGAGCAGAAGGGTTTCTAAAAAAACAAAAAGCAGCATTCTAAATAAAGATAATTTTGAATCTTCAACTATAACATTATGTTTGTGTTTTCTTTTCTTCGTCACAAGAAACTCAGATAAAAGAACTGCAGGAACAAAGCCAAGGTAGATTATGTTACAAGAAAAGTTTGCTGCAGTGATTTGCAGAAGTATTTACACCCCCTGAACTTGTACATATTTTGTCACATTACAACCACAAATATTCTTTTTTTTTTGTTTGTTTAGATTGTACTTGATAAACGAACACAAACTAACAAGATACTGTGAGATAAAAAAATACTGATTCAAGATTCATTACTGTTTTGTTTTTAATTATCATATATTACTACACTACTGTTATACTTTGTGTTGAATCATCTAATCAAATCCCCAATAAACCTATGGAACATATCTGTCGTTATAATTTGAAGAAATGTGGAAAAACCCAATTACTGTCTATAGACACTGTACCAATACTCGATAATTACTGTATTAAATGAAACTAATAATGAACAATAACTGCACTGCAATTACATTTACCTGGACTACAACAGCTTTAGAAGCAAGATGACATTTCTTTTTTTTTTAAATATAGGTTTTATTCCACTAAGAAATACCTCAGATTAAGTACTCTGAAGAAATTTTTGAATTAATTCCATCTCTTTGGAATAAAAATGGAATACAACAAAGTTTCTGCCTGAACTGAAATCATCTCATTTCAGCTCAGGCAGCAGAACTGGCTGCTGTTAATGCTGAAAACCAAGTGGAGGCTCTGAAGAGAGAAAGGGAAGGTTTGTGAACTCTGAAGGAAACTTGTCTTTGCAACACACTTGAGATTCAACAAGTAAATATGGAACATTATATATCCCCTTAACTTCAACTTAAAAAAAAAAACAGATCAGCACATGTTACATTATTAAAACAATTGATTTAAAATGGTATTTTTCCAAACCTACCATGGTCGCTAAACAATGGAATATATGGGAACAACACACACATGCTCAGTCACACAGGAAATTGAAACTTGGCCACAACCCTGCCAGCTTCTCTTTTATGGACATTCAGGCTGTAAGGAAGGTGCAACACCTAGTGGTAGCAGGTGTTACACAAACATTAAGCACAAATGCAACAGAAAGGTGATTTACAATACCTTAGTTTAAAACACCTAACTCAGTTCAGATGGTGAAACAATCTCACTTGGATCGCCAGGTTGGTCAAAGCAGCGCCCAAACTGAGGAAAATACCTTCATGTCAAGGAATGGAGAGGCTGCTACAGTAAGCCTCTGCAGGCAGTCTCATCAAGAGACTTTCACGTCTCCATGGTAACGCAGAAACGCGGGGTTTGCAGATCCTTTTGTAGAAGTTCTCCAGTGAACACTTTGAAGCCTTTGAAAGAAATCTTCTTCCTGACCAGCAGATTAGAAGAAAAACTTAAAGTTTCCTGAGTCGGAGGCTCGGGTGGAGTCGACCTCTAAATCCGTCAGTCTGAGCTGGAGGTCGACTCCAAAGACGAGGTTTGAGATTCAGGATCAGTTCTTATGTGATCAGCTCTGAGTTTCATTTCATATGGTAGTTTTCTAGCCGTGTCTCCAGCACAAAAGAATGGTTATTTATTAAATTTGATCAGCTCTTGAATAAAATGAAATACAACAAAGTTATTTTGCAGTTTTTGGTACATGTGAATTACTTGGATTTGTTAGTCAGTAACCTGACTAATAAATCCTAGTTTCTTGATGCCACAGAAACAATATGATCCTTGGAAAATGTTGCAATGTTTGATACTTTTCCCTGCTGTTTTGAACTTTTTTGTGCTATTGCTGAAATTTAGTGTGTGCTTTCTTTCATCCCATAAGTTTTAAAACTAGCTCAGATCTTATTTGTTTTGTCTGCTAGATGGAGCAACGCAAGTAGCTACTAATGCTATTATTATTCTATCGCTATTATCTTTCTACTTTTTTCTTTAACTAACTTAACTGGATTAATGCTTCTATATTTTTCTATGCATGGTCTGGTCATAACAGATAGCTGCTCACACCTAATTTCTTCCTTTCAAAATGGAGTTCCTCGCGTTCCTACAAGCTCGCTCACTGTGAGAGATTGTTGCAAAGTAGTGCACTTGAGTGCCCATTGTTGGTGCTCATACAGGAGGAGTGAGTGCTGTAAAGTCTGTGGCTCTATGCAATCAGCAAGTTTTGTTTTAGAAATAAAGCCCTTTTTACCATATCAAATAATAACTGATCTTCCCTTCAGTGTTTATGTTATAGTGGAGGCAAAAAAGACAAACTGATTTGTAGATAATATTATAGATAACATTTAATTAAAGATAAATATAACACATCTCGATTTAGGTTTACAGTCGCTGCACATTGCTCATAAATGTCCATTTTGGAAATAGATCTAACAATCAAAGCTGCTAAAATATTAATATAAAAGTAAGCAGCAAAAATGTGGCAGAACATTTCATTTAATTCATATTATTTTACTTTTGGGGAATTCAGCATATACACTTTCATTATATCTTTAAATTACAAACTCTTTTTTTAAACAATATGAATATCAGGAATGTTTCCTTGTTCTGTTGAAACAGGTTTAGGAGACAGGCTTCATGTAAAAAACATTACTTCGAAGCATATAAAACAGGAATGGCTGCAATGCATACAAGATAAACATAGCTGCTAACTAGAAGTTATATACACATAGAACTCAATAGGACAGATTATAATGAACAGAATCCAACAACATAAAGGATATTTCACGACATTCTCATTATCTCAGTTATCCAGCATAATTTGTCAGAATAATTTGTGGAACTTTGACAGAGTATTTTCTCATTTAGAAAAGACTGAAAAAAATTAAACATATCTGTGCTTTTATTTTGGATATATTTTTCTTTGTATTGGTTAAATAAAAAAGAAGAGACAAAAAGCATAAAGTTATGATTACATTTTTCTGATAATCTCTGCTGTACCTGAGAACCCACAGCTGGCACCACACTCTGCCTGCAGCAGATAGTCACACCACTGCTGTGTTGATTTGTTACTTTCAGCATGCATTTGAAACCGATGTTTTTAGCAATAAAGTTTTGCTGTTTGTCTATTAATTTAGACTCAATGCACATTTAAATAGGTATTTAAATTAGCATTCACTAACACAGTTATATATGTTAATACACGTTATACTAACATTCAAAAACTAACATTTGTTTATTTACATCCATTGGATAAATTGTTAAAAGAAATGCTGTTAAATGTACATCCAATTAAAATAGGCCTTTTTAAAGCTTTCGGTGCAAATTATGCTTCTCCAACAAAGATACACTTATGTTAAGGCTATTTACTCATTCTTATAAACTGCTGCCAATTAATATAGCTTTCAGTATGTATAGGTAATAAATACAATACAGTATGAAATCATTTTCAAAAGAACAGAAAGATCATTTATATAGGAGTTCATCTTTAGATGGATTTTATTTGTACAAATTAAATGAATGACCAATACTACTTTGAATAAATCTAACATATTCTTTCATTTAATTTCATAAAAACTTAAATACCCACAATCCAATTAGGAGACCAAAGTCATAGCAGGATGCTGCATTTCTCCATCTTGATTCTCAAGTCAGCTTCTCAGAGAGACATGTTTTCAGAGTCTGAAGAACCAAAAGCATGCTGTTAATCTACTAATCTTATACTTCACAGATTATTTGGTGAAACATCAATTTAATCAGTGTCAGAGCAGACATAACAAATGGATAAAGAACAGACTAACAAATGCTCTGCCTACTTACCAGGGGTGAGTGGTCTTTCTGAAAGCAACACAGATAATTTGGGTTTCAATATGCAAACATATGATCAGATCAAACTTTTAAAATTGAAACATTTATATTCCTATGTTTTCCTATGTAATGAACATATTAACAGTAATTTTTTTGCTGTCTTCTTCAGATTGTACTCAATTAAGTTTGAAGTTATTTCATGACAAGTCCAGCTCTAAGAGGCTCTTACCATTTCTCTTCTTGTAGGCAGTAAATGCTAAAGCGATGATGATGATGGCAATCACAACAGAAATTACAGCAATGATGATGATTCTTATCTGAGATGATTCATCTGCTCAAAGATGAACAAAAAGAACTGATGAGGTAAGAACACAGCATGAATTGGAAACTGCTGAATCGAGCCCATAGATGTTATGTGAATTGTCATATTTTACTGGGGTTTTATTTTTAAGAAGGGATGTGCTCAGTATGGGACACTGACATCAGCAGTTCTGCAAACAGCTTCTTCACAAAAAGCTTATACAAAGCAGTTACAATGCTTCCTATGCAGAATATGTTTATTGTTTTCTAGATTTTCTGATTTCAGCAGAATGAAGTTTTAGTTCACGCATCCAACAGCATTAAATACTAATATTTATGAGTCTGAGATATAGATACTTATCCTCACCCCAGTTGGTCTCGATTACTTCTTTATCCAACTTGATCAGGATTTTGTTTCCAGCTCCAATAAACTGAAACACACAGTCGTACCTCACCCAATCCACAGGTGGGATAGATGAAATATCCAGATCAATACGATACTGGAATGTACTATCCTCATTGTTGAGGACTTCTCCAGGGTTCACACCTTCATGAATCTCCTCTCCATCCTTCCTCCAGAACATCAGGAAACTCTTTGGGTAGAAACCAGTAGCGTGACACCTGACGGGAGAGGAGGGAGTTTTCTGAAGGAGAGAAACTGAGGGGTAATCTGAACATGATGGGGGAAAACAGAAGAGGAAAGGGATGAAGAGGTAGTAAGTGGATGATATAATTAGAGCAAGGCATGGTCAACAGTTTATTAACTGAGTTATACATATATAACATATTTTTCCAACAAGCTTGTTGGACAAATATGATGAAACAGCTTTTAACAAATTGGTTTCAAAAGTAGAATAAAATAGTAGAAAAATATGATCGTTATTACTATGTACCACTTGATAACAAGACATAGAATAATTTAGTACACAAGAAGTCCATTCAGTTAAGTGATTGTACCTGTTCTAAAGAGAGTTCTGTTTCCAGCGATCAAGGATTCACTGAGCCATAGATAGCACTGATTTGTAAGGAGATCAACAAGAAAATCTATAGTCAACATATCCAGGTCCCAAAGCTGTTTGAGAAAAAGAGCCTCTTTTCTCAGAGCAATCCATTCCCGTCCTTTTAAATCAAATTCAAGAAAATCTTCTCCATCATAACCGTACTTCATAAAGCCAGTCAGCTCTTCAGTTTCCATATTCAGTTCACAGCCATTTGAAATCTGAAAAATATGGATGCCTGAAAAAAAATAGTCTAGTTATAGGCCACATAACATGTCAAAATGAGAGTAATATTAAGCAGTGAAAAATACTAATCTAGTTAGTAATGGCTTATTGCTATCTTAACTGGCATAAAATAAAGAATATTCACATTAACTATCTCAGATAAACAAGGTAATGAACATACTGTACCTTCACTTTGATTGAAGTGGTTCATAATGAGATCAACATTTTTGCTGAAGAAAGGAGGATTTTTTAAGTAGCAACGATCTTTGACCCATTGAAATTGGTCAGGATGATCTGTAAATAGTTTCTGCATCCAGTCTTGATTTGCTTCAACAATTTTTGCATTGCAGTAAACTACCTGGATGTCATCAACCTCTGCAATGGTTTCAAATGCAGGGAATTCTGTGAGCCCAGAGGACCCAGTGTAGTCGATCTTCATGACATGCATCACTGTATGGAAAAATATTAATTAGAACAAAATTACAATAACAAAATTCTCTCTCTCTCTCTTTCTCAACTGTAATATTATATTAGACAGACCGTAAATCTAAAGGTACTTGTCACTTCTATATTGTGGGAGCACGGGAAGCGGCATGGATGAATAAAAAAAACAACAACAACAACAAAAAAACATAACAATGACGAACACTGTGTGTGCTAGGAGGCTGGAGTTGGGGGGGGGGGGTTGAGTGGATGGAAGATTATAACAGGGAGGAGGGGGGGGGGGACAGAAAATGCTTGGAAACCACTGGGGGGCCCAGGAGAAAAAGTTTGGGAACCACTGCAGTAATGAAAAGAGAACACTATGTTGCTGTGGGAATATGGGTTTTTGTGTGTCTTTATTGGTTAATTTAGTCCCTGTGTTGTTTTGTCTAGCCCTTTATTGGTTCCAGCTGTATCTTGTTCCCCTGATTGCTCCCTTGTGTATTTTACCTCACCTGTGTCACCTACTCCCCACTGGATCCTTGTCTCTGTCATGTCTGTGTTGCTTACTTTGATGGTATGAGTTTCGTCCTCATAGCTCACCTTAGATTCCTGCTCATTTTCATTTTGGTAACCATTAAAGCTGATTTCTCAACTTGTTTATTGTTTTCTAGAGACCTTCTACAAACCATTTTGTGACAGTTGCTTGGGAATATGTTGCCCCAAGCAACATAGTGGATTACTATGCTGCTTGGGGCATAGTAATCCCAAGCAACACCAACATCAACAAGGAACATGACAACTGTGGAGAGTAGAGATTTTTACTCCTATACTGTGGGAGTGACTGCAGCAGGTTACTACACGCACACCCCTACACCCCCACCCCTCCATTACACCTCCACAACCCTCCACACTTTACCCCATAAATCTTAGTGCAAGGATGAGCATACATGTAAAATAGTTAAAGAATAAACAGCAATGAGCCTTTCATGCTTATGTTTGTTTTCTGGTAATCCTGACATTAACCGAAACAGCTACGAACACAGAACAGTGGCAGAGCTTTCCTAAAATTGCACAGTAACTTGTAAAAATAAATATACAGGCTGAAATATATTTATGATTATCCTAGTTAAAAACAAATGTTTATTGCTAAAATAGATTTACATCACACGGATTTGTAAACACACTCTAAATGACCTCTTGCTTAAAAATTGTTATCTATTCATGTCGGTATGGAGAGCCTTACAAAGCAAATGGGTGATTCTTTTTTTGCGGCAACATTTCGGCTTCAGGATTTTTGAAAAAAAAAAAAAAAAACAGTATTGTTTTAAGTTTTAAATATTTTGTCACAACACTGACATGTTTAACAATAAGAAATTAATAATGGGCAAGCTCAGGCTTGGATAAATTAATAATTACATGTGTTTTTTTTCACCATTGTCTCTGAATGTGCTCCACCCCGTTATGAACATTTACATATAGACCACAAATAGTTAAACATTTAAATATTGAAAAATAATGGCTTTTTCTTAAAAGAGTGTGTCCCTTTTACTATATGTTTGTTCTTGAAATTGTAACACATCATGTAGTTACGAATCATTTATGTCTGTAATGTAAAGAAAAAACTGTTTTTTTACTCATTATTACTGACAGCATTGAACATATTGGTAATTTTAAAAACGTATACCAATATTTGCATTTATTGGTCTTCAATTCCCAACATGGACCAGAAAAATTCACAGTACTTAATGTGTCTGTAACAATATTTAATAAAAACATGTGTGGAATGGAACATAACATGGTAGATTGTCCCATAACAAGGCGGAAAATCAACATCTTTGATTCTAAAATTTGACGATTTTCATCATTAGTTGCATAATTGCCTCTTTCATGTCAAAGTATAGGCAGAGTATTTGTCCTGGCTCTATTTGGCAAAAACAGGTGACATCCCTGTAGTGGATTTCCCCATGACAGGTACTCATTGTTCCTCTCACAGGAGTCAATGGGGGTACCAAGTGAAATGAAAACAGACAAATGGTAAAGACGTCTGTTAATACCTCAGACTACTCTGCAACTCTATTCCATCATCTGACATTTTTTATTTTACTTAAAATGATTACTTTTCACCCTAATTTCCACACTGTTTGGTTCATGAACATAACAGGGTGGAACTTTTCTAACTAATCTACCTACAGCTATTTATGTGGTGAACATTTAGCTAGTTAACCTTCAACAGAATAACAAACCTTGACTAAATCTAATATATTGTTTTTTAAATTCTACTGAATAAACATTTTTCACAATCTATCCTATCATGGTGGAACTTTAAGCTTTACTCATACAGGTTTAACATATTTAAGATAAGAAAAAGTACATAGGTAGTGACAGTTGAAGCTTACTTTGTTTTCCATGGTTGAATTTACTTCAAAACCAATTGATGTCACTTACATTAAAGGGTTTTTATGGAGTTTCAGACTTTTTGAAGGCAAAAAGGAAACATCCTAACAGGGTGGAAAGTTAGTACTGGGACATGTATAATATGAAGAAAATATCAAATGAGAAAAATAGTTTCAACAGATTCAATTGCATATTAAAATAAGGTTTAGTCCAGTCATTCAACTTATTGAAGAAAACTTAAAAAATATATATATTTTATAGATTTAACTTCATGAGGAAGTCTATTACTCTGCACTGGGGACACAATGAAATTGAGCATGTTGGTCACCAAAAAGGTGTGTAAAGAACAAAATAATATTTAAAAGGCATTTAATTTATATTTGAATAATGGCAAACATCTAAATGTATAATTGAAATACTTTGTTGTAAATATTTGGCACATTTTACAAAAAATAATTGTAAGCAAAACATGGGGACATGGAATGTTGCTGCAAAAAAATAATCACCCAAATTAGAAAAAAAACAATATAAGGTATAAATGACAATGTACTGCAATTTCTTACCTGCAGCTGTGGTATGGCAGAACATGAGAAGTATCACTAACTTCATCTTGCTTAGAAAGCTTACGTGCAAATGA
The DNA here is from genome assembly GCF_051168715.1 of Poecilia mexicana. Classification (NCBI taxonomy): domain Eukaryota; kingdom Metazoa; phylum Chordata; class Actinopteri; order Cyprinodontiformes; family Poeciliidae; genus Poecilia; species Poecilia mexicana. The sequence goes on along the minus strand of NW_028263380.1, from coordinate 24,463,204 downwards.
AGGTTTGAGGGGAAGTCTGACTCGCTTAACTTGTTTGCTAAATCTAGAAATACTTTCTGTTTTATGCTCTTCATTGTATAATGTGACATGTGAGAGCAGGGGTGAAAGTAGTTTTAAATTCTTGGGGGAACTATGACAGAAAAAAAAAAAATAAAATAAAAAAAAAAAAATATATATATATATATATATATATATATATATATTTTTTTTTTTTTTTGTGTGTGTGTGTGTGCTTTGGAGTTTCTGTGCTGATTAATTGTTTTGTGAAGTGATAAAAGCTGGTAGCTCTTGAATTGCTACAAAATAAAGCTGTATTTCCTTCAGTCCACTGGGTGCAATGTTGAACCTTGAGATGCTATGAGACCTAAATTCTGAACATCATGGCATGGAGTGCATCCCAGTTTTCCATGTCTGGCATATAACCATTCATTTTATCTTTTAAACTGGTTATATTGATCCGCCAGACAGAGGGATAATCAGTAGCCCAGCATCATGACCTGTTTGTTCTGAAGATCCTGCAGCTTCATCTTCCCAACATGGCGCCTCCTCATCGTGACTCTCATACTGACAGGAGGAACCACAGAGCTCGGTTAGGTTAAAGCTCATCTTCTGAAGTTGGGATATTTTTCCTCCAACAGGATCCAGAGGAATCGCCTCAAACCAGATGTTGGACTGGATTTTATTTCAATGTCATTTGTGAATGTTAGCTTCTCATTTTCAACAGTGGAGCTATAAAGGTTGAAAAAGGTAATCATTTTGGAGAAAGTCTCATCAACATCAATATTTCAACTAAATAAGAGGCAAAAAAAAAGAAAAGCCTCTTAGACTCTGAGCCTGACAGCACCAAACTATTTTTTATATTAGACAATTAATTTAATTTCACATAATTATTGTGGTAGAAGTCATCTGTTTGTTAAATACTTAATGAAACATATTTACCGTGTTTCATTATTGTGAATGCTGTGTTATAGTCACAAAGAACGAGGTAATTAGTCCAAGTTTGTCATGTTCAGAAACTACAGCGGCTGTGCGCCAAGACAAAGGTAAACAAAGGTAAAACAACCCGAACAGGTGATCAACTCTAAACCACTCGCACATTTTTACTCTCCGTCTCTGTCGTTTAAGCACACCCGTTGCCATGGCAACCTCCTGCGCTCCACAAGCCGACCAGAGGTTACGTTAAAACATAACATTCTATCCGTTACGATATCAGGTTTTCAGGCTTGATATTTATTTTGAGATTATTAATAAGCCTCCCTGAACACAGCGGTGGTTGATTAGCTCATTTTAAACTCCTGCTCTGCTAGTTATTTTGGTAATGGAACCGAAACGCACAGAATTGTGCAACACCTTGCTGAAACAATAATTACTGAGATTATTGTTGTTGTTGGGTGATGAATTTGAAAACGTTTTGCTGAGTTTTTTGTTGCTGTTCTTTAATAAAGTTACAAAAGTTTTAAGCGAGCCAGAGGAGGACGTGCTGGTCTCAGCTTCCTGACGGCGTTCAGTTTGTCACTTAATGGGACAAAAGTTATTTATTAACTGATTAAGTCGTGTTTTAGATTGTTCTTGAAAAACTAATCAGTCACGGCTAATTAGAAAGAGAAGGAGTTTTTAAAGCAACAGAGGTCCTATTTTGAGGTGTTAAATTACAAAGTCAAATTTCTTTGAAGTCATATTTGACCTATAGAGCATTTTTATATCAACTACTGATTTTGTTTTTAGATGAACCATGTAGCACTTTGAGATTTTTATTAATGAAAAGTGCATTATAAATTAAATTTATTTTTGTTATTATTATTATTATTATTATTATTATTATTATTATTACTTGATTATGCTATAAAATGGAACGATGTGCCTGGAAAACACATAATACTGCCCTTTAACCTTTGGGGACCACTGCTCTAAATTGTCCTCAGGTGTGAGTGTGTGTGCATGGTTGTTTGTCCTGTCTGTCTCTGCCCTGTGACAGACTGGGGACCTGTCCAGGGTGTACCCTGCCTCTCGCTTGGAACGTTAACTGGAGATAGGCACCAGCGCCCCTCCCGAACCCACTAAGGGACAAGAGTGTACAGAAAATGAATGGATGGATAGTTTAAAATAATATAAACCCTGTTTTATAACTTAAAAGCAAAAGCTGGAGAGATTGGAGTTTCTTTGTGTTCACACCTCAGTCAATGCATATTTGGATGAGTCGTTTGGAAATTACCATTTAGAAATTATCTTAAGGGCTTGTACTTTCCCAGACGTCATGTTGGAGAACAGAGCACATACAATATTTTCTTGAGAGGTTAAAATTTAATTAACTGATGTATTTTATAGATAAAATTTTCAAATCTGTAGTTCTATTTCAGCATGAGAAAAAACATCTCCTCACCATCTATAGCTTGAATTCATAGTATCTTCCAGCTGAGCAGGTTTATGTTTATAAATGGAAGAGAAGAAAAATGGAGGATGAGATGTGGTAAAAGACTAAAACAAAGGTGAAGGAGAGTGCACCATCTGATTTGGCATCAAATCCTGTTTGACAAGATCAAGTGCAGGAAACAGAAAATATATTTACTGGCAAAATGCAGGAACTAACCAAGGGAAATCTACCTCTTAGAACCACATTAAAACACAAAAAAGCTTTAAAAAATCACACCAGAAAATAATGAAGACATTTTTTAAAAAAGATAGTTACAGAAAAGTTGTTTTTCTGTCTTCTTTTTAACATCCTTAATAAACACATTCAATTTATTTTATACTCCATCACCATTTATTGTGCCCTCATTTAATCAGAGGGACATTTCAAACTTTTATTGTGAGAAGTGATGTCTGCATGAGATTAATTAACTCAACATTAAACATCTATGTATGCTAATTATACATGCTAAAATACAATAAAAGGGCACATTTTTGAAAAAATCCATTACTTTTAAATGCATGTGGTACATACATTTAACCATACAGGGTCATTCTCAAAAAGTGAACAATTGATTACATATGAAGATGAATAACTTCTGAAAATAGATATATTTTGCTGTCACTGCTGCAAAATACAACCCCCACCAACAAACCTTCCCGTAATGGTTTGCTTACTGTCACTGTCTTTGGTGTCATTGTTAACAGTAGCCTTTAGAAAAACATTCCTCATTTATTGATGTCTTTGCAGTTATCTTCAATTTGCCAAATTGGCAAGTGTTTACAATGGGAAATGAAAGTGTGAACAAATCTAACCAAGAGGCAGCCCAAGAACAAAATATTGGATTGGAAAGTTAATTCATAAAATTATAAATTACATTTTAAGAAACAAGCAAATGAAAACGATGCATCTGTTAACATGTCATTGCTGAATTACACTTTGCTTTCCACAAACTCTTGTTGTTGCCTGTACTCCTCCTCAAACACTGTGGGAGGAGCAATTAATGTAACTGACGGTGGTTCTTGTTTCAAGTGTCTGCTGTCATTTTTGTTTTAATCTTGGTTTATACTCTCAGCTCAACAGTTTGAGAGGATTTAAAATCAGCTTTCTAGGAAAAATGTGTCTTTACACAAACAAAATAGTAATATTGCTTATTTTCTGCCAGGCTTCATCATCAGGTATGGTAACCAGTTTTAATGTCACTAATATAACCATTTATGCATGGAGGAGGATTTTTTTAAACTGTTTATTCAATGTTACATGACTCTGTGTTTCTGTTTTTAATGTTGTAAAGCACTTTGAAATGCCTTGCTGCTGAAATGTGCTATACAAATAAAATTTGATTGATTGATTGACCATATATCTTCCACATTTGTTTTCCACAGTCAAAAATTCATTGACGATTTTTGCTATTATTTCGACTGGAATTAGGGATCTTCCAAACCTGTTTACAACAGTAATTGATGACATCCAGGTGGATTACTATGATGGCAATGGAATTAGAAAACAAAGCTCAATTCTCTGGAAGAACATATCAGATTCCTATCAGTCGACGATATTCTCTAAAGAAGTATTAACCTATGTGGACCTCAGTTTTACTGTATACTTAAACAAGCTGGGAACCTTAAATCCAGATGAAGGTACTGTGCAGATACTTCACACAATGAATGTTAAATACCTTTTATTAACAAACAACAATAATTCTTTGCTGTCTGTTTTAGCTGTTCATGTTTTACAGTGTATGAGCAGCTGTGAATTGGATGAAACGTCTGTTGGAGTTATCACTTTTCAGCAGTGTGGCTACAATGGAGAAGATTTTATGAAACTAGACTCCAAAAATATGACATGGGTTGCTCAACATCCTTTGGCTGAAAGCTTAAAACCGCTGTGGGACTCTGCCCAGGAGCAATTAAACAACATAACACTGTTTTTGACACTGATTTGCCCTCCAATGCTAAAAGAGTTTGTGACTCTTAGCGCTCTGCAGAGAGAAGGTATGACAGTCATTGTTTATTCAGTTTAACTTTCACATTCAATTTCTGATTTTCTGACAGTAAGATTTAATTTACCACTAAGAATGCAATATATCATACTATTGTTTATTATCTCACTTCATTCATGATAACCTTCAGTAAGACAAAAATAAATAGTAGCTTTTAGTAGCAAAACAAAAAGGCCAAAAACCTTTAACTTTTGCACTTGTTGTTTAGAACTTTGTTTTTACATGAGCAATTGACAAATGCCATGTAATATTTTGAATAAATTGAGATTGAATCTTTCTTGTCTTTTATTCCTCAAAATTATTATTAAACCTACTTTTCTATTGCTGCTTACTGTGGTTCACCATTGTGGTCATGGGTTGACTGGTGCACATTGTACTTCCAGCAATCAAAGGCTGGAGGCAGACTCAACCATTGTCCATTTATTGTATCACTGCACCATTTTATTTCCTCTCCTCCTTTGCCTTCACCTTCTGTCCTCCTCTCTCCACATTGTCTCCCTCATACAGACCTCACTTCTGTCACTCTCCTCCAGAAGACCCCTTTCTCTCCTGTCAGCTGTTTTGCCACAGGTTTCTACCCAAACACAGCCGAGATGTTCTGGAGGAGAGATGGAGAAAAGATCCAAAATGATGAGGAGCCCAGTGAGATCCTCCCAAACCACAATGACACTTACCAGATGAGTGTTGACCTGAATGTCTCATCAATCGCATCTGAAGACTGGAAGAGATATGACTGTGTGTTTAAGCTTGGTAATAAAACCATAGCAACCAGACTGGAAAAAGCAGCAATCAGTACCAACTGGGGTAAGCTGCCTCTTCTCACAAATTGCACAGATTAAATATTTATTCTACAACTGTTTCATAAAAAGAATGTCTGGTCCTACTTTTAGATCCAGTCTCTTCTTCCTCTGAGTTTCCTCTTGATTTGGCCATTGGACTTGTTGTCGGATTGATTCTGTTGTGCTTCTGCATAACTGGACTCTTTCTATGGAAAAATGTCAACAACGGTATACACTTGAAGATTTTTCTACACACTGAGATAGAGTTTTTCAAATTTACAAAAAAAGTCAGTTAAATACATGTGACTGAAAAATAATTCACAGTAATTATTGATCTTTTTAAATATTTATATTTCATGGTTTTTATCATTTATACAGTTACACAGTAAAAAATAATAATAATATTGCCGTTAGTTTATGCAGCCCGTCAACAAATGAATGTTCATTTTTCAGATTCATATTTTCACCTTGTTATTCATACATGTATAAATATCAGTCTTCCAAGCTAAACATTTAATTCACAAACTAAATATTAGTTTGTATATTAAGCTTTCAAATTAAATATTTAGTTTGCAAACTAAATAGTTCCAAATGTAATGTTTAGATATAGGCTAAATATTTAACTTCATTTAGTTTCTGAACCAAATATTTAGGCGTAAATTGAATATTTATTTTGCTAACTAAATTTTTGGCACTTGTTAAAATTGCAGTTTATTAATTTGATTATAATTAATCAATACTGTTATTTCACATGAAACAAGGTGTTATGCTATGACATAAAAAAATAATCATATCTTTTCTTCTTCTAGCTTCAAAATATCCTGACACAAGTTCATATCACACATATCCAGGTAAGTAATTCAATGCACACACATATGACAAAACAGTTGCTAGCAATGTTTCTTGTAGTCCTCTTTTGAGAAGAAATGTTTTACATTTATAGCTTGATTTCTGTGTTACTTGAAATGCATCTTGGATCTCAAACAAATAATAAAAAAAAACATTTCACCAGATCTGAGTTTTGTTAGATTACGTTTGATGGATGTCTGTGCTTCTTAGAGTTAAAGTGGAAATATATAGCCTGCTAGAAGTAAAAATTTCTTACTTTTTAATATAAGCAAATGTTTTATTGACTCTAGTCTTTTAAATATGCATTTTAAAACAGTTGTATACTGGGATTTAAAATCCTAGACAAGACTACACCAGGACTGAGTTCAAATATCTAAGATGTCTTTATTTCTGTCTTGACAGGAACCATTCAAAATTGTCAGCATAATTTTGAAATACAATAAGTTTATGACCGAAATCTGCTTGAGTGGGATCAAAAGGATAGACACAGCAAAAACTGTTATAAAACAAACCTTAATTGTGACTATCAGTCACAAGAATGTGAGCAATTATATTGGAGCAATTAAACTGACAGGCAGGATAATTGGATGTGGTAAGAGTTAGATAAATATATTGTCTTAACTTTTGTATAAACTGAAATAAAATCAATATTTTAATGAGGAAAACATGCAGTTTTTATCCGTCTTGCCTGGCAGTTGCAAACTTTAAGTTCTGTTTATTCTTGCACTATATTTTGCATAAAATTCCCTTGAAATAAGTCTCTTTGCATAACTATTTGTCAGATCATATAACCTGAGTGATTAATACTATGCTAGTTAATTAACTTCTTCCTGCTTTCTATTTTGTTGTGCCTGTTTAATGAATTAGTGGTGAATAAGTGGTGTTTCATTATGTGAATCATACTGATTTTCTAAAATTACCCTTTTGAAGAAACAGATACTTGGACACTAACAGGGAAATACCTATTCAAACCTGTCCTTTTTCCTTAAACAGAAATAAAAATCTAGTTCCATTGTTTTTACCATATGTTTACATTCCATCTGTTGAAGCAAAAAAAAAAAAGTTTTGTTGGCCTACAAGGAAGTGTCATAACCTTTTCTGGTTCAATTTAACTTTCTGGTGCAAGTGATCTTATCATGGTGACACGCTTCGGATGTTATCATTCCACAGAATGGCCACTATCAGTGATTATCAGCCCCATTGAACGGCCTCAGTTGATCCCTCCTCTGCCTGTTATTTTGTTGTGCCTGTTTAATAAATTATTAAAGGATATGTTTTATTGTAATATTTTGTTTCTTGTTCTTGAGTTCCTTTACTAGGGTCTGAACATCAACATTAGTAACTACAATGTAACAATAAACAATTTACCCTGTTTGTTAAAACTTATGTTGAACAGTTAATAGAAATGAAGTGGATAGGCAGAAAAAGAACAAAGAATCCTTTGGGTTCTGTTGTAATCTTCTACTAACCTGAGCAACAAGCAGCCTTGGTAAAGCATCCCGAAGACAAATGGACTGAGGTTTGTGAGGGATTTTAAAATGTTAACTAAGCTCCTGCATAAGTAACAGTGAGTTACTGCTTGATGGCATGAGATAATATTACCCATTTTAATATTTAAAACATACTGTTAACTCTCACACTGTGTTTTTGTGGTTTGAGCTCCAATATGGAGATGGCTTTCCCCACTTTGAACCGGATGACAGGTTCGCTTTGTGAACCAGAACTGATGCAGGAGAACAGTCAACAACTTACAACTCCATGGGATGGCAAAACACACAGTTCTTAGTTGCTTATTTACATAAGAGTGAAGAAATTAGAGGCCAATATGGCTAATAATAACATTTCTGAGTATCTGTAACAAATGATGGACCCAGACTAAAGTCAACAATTTGCGCAGACTCTATTCAGAACCAATGACGATCAACACTTATGATTCTAGTTGATCATCAAATAAAGAAACAGCTGTTACAAGTGGTGTTTCATTATGTGAATCATACTGATTTTCGAAAATTGCCCTTTTGAAGAAACAGATACTGTCAGGGTTCCCGTGTGTGTGTGTAAGTGATGCATCTGTTCCAGCGAAGATCTTGGTGAAGAACCTGGGCAGCCTACACAGGTGGATCTCATCTGCCTCATCAGTGTTGGGGAGAAAGGAGCAGCAGAACCTTCACTCAGTGCTGGATGATTAACGTGCTCCGGTAGTCTCTCTAGCCGTCTCTTGTAGTTTACAGTACTAGTTTTTTTGATCTGTCTCTTCAGTATTTTACCAGTGGTTTCATAGTCCCTGTGTTTGCCTGCCTTTAGGTCGGTCTCTGGATTTTCCTACTGGATCGGTTCCATTGTTTTCTCCTCCTGTGGATCTTACCTGCAAGTCTGCCTGCCTGCTGCTCCCTCTGCACCACTCCATCAATTCTCCGGCTCCCAGTCAACACCATCCTCACGCTTGTCTCAGGGACCTCCGTGAACCATTCTCCACACTGGACCTTGGGCACATCCCCCCATGCTTCAACCAGAACCATTCTAAAGCACCTCTGATTGCATGACACTACCGGCCCCAGAAGGATTAAGAAGATTTGTCTGTTGTCCTTAAGAAAGAAAATAAAACCCTTACCTTTACTCAGGGTTGTTGATTTTGCATGTGGGTCAGAAGGTTAAAGCCGAACATGGCAGATACTTAGACACTAACAGGGAAATACCTATTCAAACCTGTCCTTTTTCCTTAAACAGAAATAAAAATCTAGTTCCATTGTTTTTACCTTATGTTTACATTCCATCTGTTGAAGCAACAAAAAAAAAAGTTTTGTAGGCCTACAAGGAAGTGTCAAAACCTTTTCTGGTTCAATTTAACTTTCTGGTGCAAGTGATCTTATCATGGTGACACGCTTCGGATGTTATCATTCCACAGAATGGCCACTATCAGTGATTATCAGCCCCATTGAACGGCCTCAGTTGATCCCTCCTCTGCCTGTTATTTTGTTGTGACTGTTTAATGCAGAGGTTCCCAAACTGTGGGGCGCGCCCCCTAGGGGGGGCGCCGTGTCATTGCAGGGGGGGCGCGGGAAGCCGTCTGGATAAAAAAAAAAAAAACATGAACACTGTATGCGCTGGCTTTTTACCTTAGAATGGCCAACTCTCTGTTATTCCTATGTCAATTTGATACAGTAGAGCAGGGGTGTCAAACTCCAGTCCTCAAGGGCCACTGTCCTGCAGTGTTTAGATGTGCCACAGGTAAAAAACAGTGGAACAAAATGGCTTAATTACCTCCTCCCTGTGTAGATCGGTTCTCCTGAGCCTTGCTAATGACCTAATTATTCTTTTCAGGAGTGGTGCAGCAGAGGCACATCTAAAAGTTGCAGGACAGCGGCCCTTGAGGACTGGAGTTTGACACCCCTGCAGTAGAGGCTTCCACACTTCCCATAATTGTGTCCTCTGTCACTTTTATCAGCAGTTAAAACTGTTTAATCCGTTGTTAACATGTTGTAACCTGTTTTTCTGAGCCGCCTTTAAACGCAACATGAGGGATACGACGCTCGCGCTGGGTTTCCACCTGTGAAGGAGACCTGCTGCTGCTGTGCGGAGCTACGTAGGTTTGTGTTAGAATCACGGGAGCAAACCAGCAAAACGCAAAGAACTTTTCACAGTTTTTCCCTCCAAACTAACCGACTGAGTTGAGTAAAGCTGCTGGATGCAGGTAATGTGAGCTAAAAGATGACTAGCTAATATCAATACAGAACCTTAAGCTTAACAAGTACCTTGTAGGCTACCGATGTTGGTGTCTATTTTCAGCTACGTACAGTTGTGGTCAAAAGTTTACATACACTTGTAAAAATCATAATGTTATGGCTGTCTTGAGTTTCCAATAAGTTCTACAACTCTTATTTTTCTGTGATAGAGTGATTGGAACACATACATGTTTGTCACAAAAAACAGTCATAAAATTTGGTTCTTTCATAAATTTTTTATGGGTCTGCTGAAAATGTCACCAAATCTGCTGGGTCAAAAATATACATACAGCAACATTAGTATTTGGTTACATGTCCCTTGGCCATTTTCACGGCAACTAGGCGCTTTTGGTAGCCATCCACAAGCTCCTGGCAAGCTTCAGGTCGAATGTTTGACCACTCTTCTTGACAGAATTGGTGCAGTTCAGCTAAATGTGATGGTTTTCTTGCATGAACCTGTTTCTTTAGCACTGTCCACATGTTCTCAATGGGGTTTAAGTCAGGACTTTGGGAAGGCCATTCTAAAACCTTAATTCTAGCCTGGTTTAGCCATTCCTTTACCACTTTTGATGTGTGTTTTGGGTCATTGTCTTGTTGGAACACCCAACTGCGCCCAAGACCCAACCTTCGGGCTGATGGTTTTAAGTTTTCCTGCAGAATTTGGAGGTAATCCTCCTTCTTCATTATCCCATTTACTTTCTGCAAAGAACCAGTTCCACTGGCAGCAAAACATCCCCAGAGCATAATACTACCACCACCATGCTTGACAGTAGGCATGGTGTTCCTGGGATTAAAGGCCTCACCTTTTCTCCTCCAAACATATTGCTGGGTGTTGTGGCCAAACAGCTCAATTTTTGTTTCGTCTGACCAGAGAACTTTCCTCCAGAAGGTTTTATCTTTGTCCATGTGATCAGCAGCAAACTTCAGCCGAGTCTTAAGGTGCCTTTTCTGGAGCAAGGGCTTCTTTCTTGCACGGCAGCCTCTCAGTCCATGGCGATGTAAAACACGCTTGACTGTGGAGACTGACACCTGTGTTCCATCAGCTTCCAAATCCTTGCAGACCTGCTTCTTGGTGATTCTTGGTTGACTCTTGACCATCCTGACCAATCTCCTCTCGGCAGCATGTGATAGCTTGTGTTTTCTTCCTGATCGTGGCAGTGACACAACTGTTCCATGCACTTTATACTTGCGTATAATTGTCTGCACAGTTGCTCTTGGGACCTGTAGCTGCTTTGAAATGGCTCCAAGTGACTTCCCTGACTTGTTCAAGTCAATAATTCGCTTTTTCAGATCCACACTGAGTTCCTTTGACTTTCCCATTGTAGCTTTTGTAGCTGAGTCTAATCACTGGGTCAAATGAGCCCTATTTAAATGGGCTCATGAGAAGTCAACAGCTGTAGTCAATCAGAATCACTTACAAGAAGTGAAGAGGCCATGACATGAAGCTAATTTGATTGACACAACTCGCTACATCACCAAAATTGACAAATTTTGTTGCTGTATGTATATTTTTGACCCAGCAGATTTGGTGACATTTTCAGCAGACCCATAAAAAATTTATGAAAGAACCAAATTTTATGACTGTTTTTTGTGACAAACATGTATGTGTTCCGATCACTCTATCACAGAAAAATAAGAGTTGTAGAACTTATTGGAAACTCAAGACAGCCATAACATTGTTTTTTACAAGTGTATGTAAACTTTTGACCACAACTGTACATTCATTTTGCCCCCAAAAATGTAGATGCCCCCCCGTCACACGCGTCGTTTCAACCAGACAGCCATTTGTAATCCATAGGGGGGCGCAGAAAATGTTTGGAAACCACTGGGGGGGCGCAGAAGAAAAAGTTTGGGAACCACTGGTTTAATGAATTATTAAAGGATATGTTTTATTGTAATATTTTCTTATTCTTGAGTTCCTTTACTAGGGTGTGTACATCAAAATTAGTAACTACATTGCAACAATAAACAATTTACCCTGTTTGTTAAAACTTATGTTGAACAGTTAATAGAAATGAAGTGGATAGGCAGAGAAAGAACAAAGAATCCTTTGGGTTCTGTTGTAATCTTCTACTAACCTGAGCAACAAGCAGCCTTGGTAAAGCATCCCGAAGACAAATGGACTGAGGTTTGTGAGGGATTTTAAAATGTTAACTAAGCTCCTGCATAAGTAACAGTGAGTTACTGCTTGATGGCATGAGATAATATTACCCATTTTAATATTTAAAACATACTGTTAACTCTCACACTGTGTTTTTGTGGTTTGAGCTCCAATATGGAGATGGCTTTCCCCACTTTGAACCGGATGACAGGTTCGCTTTGTGAACCAGAACTGATGCAGGAGAACAGTCAACAACTTACAACTCCATGGGATGGCAAAACACACAGTTCTTAGTTGCTTGTTTACATAAGAGTGAAGAAATTAGAGGCCAATATGGCTAATAATAACATTTCTGAATATCTGTAACAAATGATGGACCCAGACTAAAGTCAACAATTTGCGCAGACTCTATTCAGAACCAATGACGATCAACACTTATGATTCTAGTTGATCATCAAATAAAAAAAAAAACAAAACAGCTGTTTCATTATGTGAATCGATACTGATTTTCTAAAATTACCCTTTTGAAGAAACAGATACTTGGACACTAACAGGGAAATACCTATTCAAACCTGTCCTTTTTCCTATCTGTTCTATCTGTTGAAGCAAAAAAAATAAAACAAAAATGACTTGTTTTGACACTTCCTGTAAGGAAGTGTCCAAACCTGATCTGGTTCAAGTTAACTTCCTAGTGCAAGTGATCTTATCATTCTAGTTTAAGCTGGGGATTCCTGGTTTAGTTTTTTTTTTTTTTTTTTTTTCTGCTTTATTCCTGATTTTTTTGGTTTGTAATTTTGTTCTTATATGATTTTAAAAACTCAGCTCAGTCTGGTTCTCATTTTCTGATCTGGTGTCAACTGTGGCTAATCAGAAGAACCAAATGCAGACAAGATAGCGGTTGATATGTTCTCAGTTTAATGATAAATAAAGAAGACAAACAGTACAGTAGAGGTGCACAAAACCAGTGCTGGAGAATTACTATCCTATTTTCAGATGTGTACCGTCTTCAATACATCTGAATCTGAATAAGCTTGTACAAAGTTTTGTACAGTCTATAAATGGGAAATGGAAGACTGGCTAATACTGACATAAAATGTCACAATAATTAAATCCTAGAGCTAATAATGGCATCAGGTAGTTATGTAATCAGAAATTTTAACTTGTCAGGCACTTTTATCTTATGCTGATATTTGTCTAACTCTCAGACTGGAACTATTAAAATGAAAATTGCTGTTTACATGGAGTTTATGTGTTCTATTGTAGGTATCAATCAACATTTCTGTCACAACTGCACTCGTCCAAGTCAACATTATCAGCCCCTGGTTGCTTTTCAAGATGTCATAACCCTGAAAAACGGATGCGATAGTAAAGTGTTAGTTATGTAAAACCATATAGGGAATGTAAATTCCTTGATTCCTTCACTTTTCATCTAAAATCATGCATGTAGTTGTTCTTCATATACACTCTGACAGACAAGGCTTATCAGGTTTAATGATTCTGTAACTGTCTGCAACAGAAGCGCTGAGTGAAGAAGCCTCAGCCAATCTGCTGTAAGAACTGCAATTGGAATCTGCCTAAGAGTTTATTATCAGTAATGAACTTAATGACTTTTTCCACTGTTTTTAAAGAATGTGGAGTACAATTGTACATCTCTATAGTTCAAAACCTAAAATGTTTAAGTCAAACCAGAGTCTGACCATTTTACAGCGAGGGTATTTTCAATGTTTTTTTTTTTTTTGCTTTAGAACCACCACAGTTAGAGGATTTGTGAAACCTCAATTTTACTGTGTAAATCAAATGTTCACTAGTTTGATTCTTGTTTGGGTTCTTCTGAATCCAAAATCATGTATTATCTTATGAACTGGATGAATCTTTAGATTTCCATTATCTACTTTAACAGACTTATAATGTAATAGCTGAAAGTATTGTTATATGAGTTCAACAAAAAATAAAATATTAGGTTAACTTTTAAGTTGGAATTTAGCATTTTTATCATATTTAAAATTAAGGGATATATGGTGGCCATGAAATGATAACACCTGTAGAGTCAGCATAGAGTAGTAAAGTAGCTTGGAGCCATTTATAGTTTATAATGAACTAGAGAAAAAAGCTTTTTCTTAACCTTTTTAACATTTATTTATTTTCCCAATAATTATCCTTGTGGTGTAGCAGTAGAAAGAGTAGTGCTACTCATCATTGTGGTTTCTGCTCCAGGCAACAAAAGCAAAAGTGCAGGCCAGTGCTGCTAAAAGCAGCAGAACCACTCCAATGGCAACACCAAGGTGATTTCTAGAAGAAAAACCTGGAACCGTAGCAAAACATGTCAAATAACGACATAAGCAATTTGGTTGTGAGCTGTTTCAAGAGTTATTCCAGTGAAAAACAAAAACCAATGGAAATGATCCCTTCTTCTCTATTTGAATCATACCTTGGTTTGTTCTGATCATGGTTCTGTCCAGCCTGGTGGTGATGCTGTCCTTCAAACTGGCGAACAAAAAAATGCAGTCATATCTGCTCCAGTCTTCAGCTGTGACTGAAGAAATATTGAGATTAACACTCATCTGGAAGGTCCCATCATTGTTAGGGAGGATTTCTCCTTTCTCCACGCCTTCATAGAGTTCCTGTTCATCTTTCCTCCAAAACATTGTGGCTCTTTCAGGGTAGAAACCTGTAGCGTGGCAGGTGACCACAGAGGAGGGAGTCTTCTGGAGGAGAGACACTGAGGGGTGAACTGAAGACACAGGCCAAAAGAAATGTCAGCTCACAAAGCAACAACTCAAGGAGAGGACATGAAACTGAAAACAAATATCCAAAAACGGGAAAAATGCAGAATATATAGGAAATTGAATTCATATTAAAAACCAAATAGGAGGTTGTTCAATATTCTTTAGAACAATATGCTTTGACATTTTTAGTGCTGCATATTAAAATGGAATGATAAACTCCAAAAGCTACTAATAAACCATCACTAGGAGCTTAAGACTGAAAAAATATGCGTTTATATCCAAAAATGAACTACATGAGTGGAGTTTGTACCTGCTGTCTGTAAGGAACTTTTCCCATAATTCAAATACAGCTTAAGAAAATGTATGCAGTCCTCAGTCAAAGCATGCTTCCAAAACAGACTACTTCCATCTCTGTCCCAGTTGTGCTTGTTAATGACAGTCTGATGTCTTGGACTGATCCATGTCAAGGTTTTCAGGTCGAATCTTATGAGGTCGTCACCATCATAACCGTATTCATTAAAGCCATCAAATTCTCCGGTTTCATCGTCCCAAAAGCATCCATTTGTCCTCTGAAAAATGTGGACACCTGAAATAAAAAGATAAACTTAAATGTTTGAGTGCAGGAGTGAGACGACATCAAAACAGCAAGACATCTTTCATCAAAGACAAGTGAGTGTTGAGAGACGCTGTCTAGTTTCTGTCAGCAGGTAAATGTGTCTGGTACAAAAAGAAAGTATTATAGATCATAGATTAAGGTCTGTATTTTAATCTTCATGTTTGCACTCATGTTCAAGACTTTTATTTTGAAGTTAGGGAGGAAGTAGCTCTTGCATTGTAAACTTGTAGACAGAATAGACTAATAAAGTCTTAATATGGAGCTGATGGACTCCATATTAATCATATTAATCTTAGTCAACATCAGAAAAAAAATCTCCAAAACTAACTTATTTCTGCAGCAACATTTTCAGTACTTGGAACAAAGTTACATATTAACATAAATACTAGCTTTAAGCAATTTTTGAGCACTGAGAGAATACCACAAATACCATGAATATTCATGGTAGCATCTAAACATGTGGAAACCTTGTTGAGATACTGAAATAAAAGCATATTTCACAATTTTAACTCTCCAGAGTTTTAAAAACTTACATTTATGAAACCTTTATTGTAAATGTGAAAAAATAAAAATACTTCATTGATCATTATTAACTGATAGTCAATGTACATTGTCAACATTAGGCACCCACAAAAAAAAAAAAAAAAAAAAAAAAAAATATTAAACAGCATCATGAATAACTGCTGATTCCAGAAAGGAGAAAGGTGCAGCTATGCTTTTTGAACTTGTTCTGTTTAGGAATATCACATTTCTGATGTGTTCACAGATCTTTATCTGTGAACAGATAAAGATAACAGGTCTGTAGTCTGTTCTGTCAAGATGTCTGTTTACCTTCTGGTGTCCATTTCACTTTTGATATAGACAAGCATAAAAACTGCAATGTAGTCAAACTTGGCAAGAATATTTCACAATGATTACCTATTTTTAACCCTGGTTAACAAAATGTGGAACCTTTGCTCTGTTTGTGAAAACCAAAAGAGAGATTTAAGCAATTAAACCAGATATATTATTACAGTCTTATGAACCAAACATTTATAATGACCCTACATAGATATAGTCATCTTACAAAATGTGTCACTTACCCTCTGACTGGTTGAAGCGCTGTTTCAAGGTTATGATTGTCGCTTTAAAATCCAACTGGTTTAACAAGCACTTGTTATTCAACCACTGCGTTGAGGATCCTCTTCAAATAGTTTACTCATCCAGTGTGTTTTGAGTTTTGCATCCTTTAAGCCAGAGGTTCCCAAACTGTGGGGCGCGCCCCCTAGTGGGGGCGCTGTGTCATTGCAGGGGGGGCGCGGGAAGCCGATGAAAAAAAACAAAACATAAACACTGTATGCGCTGGGTTTTTACCTTAGAATGGCCAACTCTCTGTTATTCCTATGTCAATTTGATACTGTAGAGGCTTCCACACTTCCCATATTTGTGTCCTCTGTCACTTTTATCAGCAGTTAAAACTGTTTAATCCGTTGTTAACATGTTGTAACCTGTTTTTCCGAGCCGCCTTTAAACGCAACATGAGCGCTACGACGCTCGCGCTGGGTTTCCACCTGTGAAGGAGACCTGCTGCTGCTGTGCGGAGCTACGTAGGTTTGTGTTAGAATGTGTTAGGCCTAAACAGCAAAGGGAGAAACCGTTAAAGTACAACTCAAAACCACGTCTTTCTCGCTCTCTGTATCAGCGCAGCTACTGTGTGGCTAACTCGCTGTTACTGTCTCTTACTCTGCAGTTGTGGAGTCACAATGTCTGGGTTCATGAGCGCCCCCTGCGATGAGGCACGAGAACTGGCTGCCTCACCTCGAATCTTTTCGCTGCCGTTTCTGATCGCTCCTCAGCACACGAAACACGTTACACACACAGTTGGTGACAATAAAAACACAGTACATTAAATACATAAGCTAAATTATTGAAAATCAGTTCATAGATTAAAGGTTTTTAACCATTTTATTGGCGCGTACAGACAGGAGGAGCATGCTCTCATAGAATGGCAGCTAGTGCAGTTAGCGAGAGGTTGCGCAATCCCAGGTGAGGCTCAGCTCGCTGCTGCCTCACCGGCTTCGCTTCCAAGCATTTGAATGGGAAAATGCGAAAATTAAGCGATTTTGAAGAAAAAAAAATCATCAGATTTGGTTAAATTAAATGAAAAATATGTACTTTATAGTACAAACTACAGGGTGAAAATATCTTTATAAATGATTTTATTATTACATATTATTTTTCCATGATGACAGGTGAGGCTCAGCCTCACCTGCCTCCCCTGACCCCACGTCACTGATATATATCTTAAGAATCTTTTGATTCACAAATGTAAAGGGATTCTTCCATTATACTGTGCTGTGAAATCAGGCTGTTTTTTCTCTTATGTGTCCAAGTATGGCTGGAATACAACTACAGGTGATGGTCAAAATTTTTTTACATCATGAACAGATTGATATATTTCAAATGCTTTATTCTTTTAATGTTGATGATTATAACTCACAACTAAAAACCCCAAATTCAATATCTCAGAAAATTTGAATATTACTTCAGAGTTCAGACCAATACAAAAAAGGATTTTTAGAAATGTTGGCCAACTGAAATCTATGAATATGGGGCTCGTTTTGCCTAGATTACTGTAGCAATGCGGCGTGGCATGGAATCGATCAGTGTGTGGCGCTGCTCGGGTGTTGTTAGACCCCATGTTGCTCTGTTAGTGGCCTTCAGTTCTTTTGAATTGTTGGGTCTGATGTATCACGTCTTCCTCTTGACAATACGCCATAGGTTTTCTAAGGAGTTAAAGTCAGGAGAGTTTGCTGGCTAAGAACAAGGTTACCATGGAAATTAAACCAGGTACTGTTGCTTTGGCACTGTGTGCAGGTGCTAAGTCATGTTTGAAAATTAAATCTGTATATCCATAAAGTTGGACAGCAGTCAGAAGTGCCCTAAAACTTTCTGGTAGATGGCTGTGCTGACCTTGAACCTCAGAAACTCAGCTCTCTACGAATGTGTGTAGGAGCAGATTATGAATGAACGTTTTTGTGAATGGGTATTGGGTCACATGGTTCATCAGCGGTCTATTTAACAGGAACCTTTGTTGGTGAAGACAGGTATTCCTCCTGAAAGGCAGAAAAAGTTTTTCATCGCTGAATGCTGTACGCTCAAAGCTGAACGGTGAACGCTACATACCGTCACAGGTGTTTGATGAATCGTAAAATATACATTTTCTGGCTTTGATGATCACTGCCGAGATGCAAAGAAAATAAAGGGATGACCTGCACAACAATCAAATACAACTCTGATTTTAATTTAGCTGACAAGGTAATCAACACTTCACCTTTCCCTTGGCGTACCACCTTGGTGGCTTAAAGCTTTGGCTGAACACAGAGGTCTGTGCACAGCCTGCCTCTAGCAATGACATTTGTGTCTTACCCTCTTATGCAAGGTGCCAAAGATAATCTTTTGGGCAACTGTCAGGTCAGCAATCATCTCAATTATTGTGTAACTTACAGAACTGAACTGAGAGACAATTTAAAAGTCTTTGCAGGTGTTTTGAATTAACTGATTAGTGTGTGGCACCAGGGGTTTTCAATATTGAACCTTTTCACAATATTCTAATTTTCTGAGATACTGAATTTGGAGTTTTCGTGAGTTGTCAGTAATAATCGTCAACATTAAAGAAACATACATTTGAAATGTATGTAATGAATGAATATAATATACAAATTTTACTTTTTGAATGGGATTACTGATTTATATCAACTTTGACACATTATTCTATTTTTTTTTACCAGCACCTGCACATAGCTGAGGGTTGGAGCATGAATTTTGCTTTGTCAAAAAATAAAGTAAGTAAAATGTGACTACCTGGAGATACAACATGGCAGATGAAAAACAAAGCAAAAATCTTCATCTTGTCTTTTGTTATTTTGATGAAATTCTGTTTATGGAGGAAACAAATCAGTCAACATATACTTAGCACAATATACTGTGTCTAAAAATTTGCTGTCTAAAAATAAATTTAGCATCATCATTTACTTAATCAAATAACTTGTCATTATCAGTAAACCTTAAGAACAAAACTACTTTCAAACAAGATTTTTGAGTGCTAAGAAGACTGTATTTAAACTGATTATAAAAGTGATGTGAATCACCTTTTTAAATTAGTATTTGTCTTATACTGGCTATCATGAGACTGCACTCTAAGAAATGAAATTCTGATGCTGCTTGTTTTATTTAACCGTTTTATGTTCAAATTACTACTTAAAATTACGTTTTTATGCTAAACATACTCAGTTATGTCAACTGGTTCCACTAAACTAGCTTATGAGAATATGAAATTCAGTCAACAAAATCACAGAACCAGCAGTATGTGAAAAAATAGAATTAAACTTAAGTCTAAATTGTTGAATTTACTCAACTGAATTTATGTCTTTATTTAAATGATTATGTTGAAAGTACAGGTATAACACTCTTTATTTTAATTAGCTTAGTGGAACCAGTTGACATAAATTGGTTAAATAAGTTGAACATTTCATTTCTTAGAGTGTGTCAGAGATCAGAGTTCCCGTAAAAGAAAGAAAAAGTTTGAAAGCATAGAGTTTTAGGTAAAATAATAAGTACCTCAAAGTACAACAGTAAAAATGGTGTATTTACTCTGCAACCCTCCATATGTCTTGCATACTCGTGAAAGCAGATGCACCTGCTGTGTGGTGGTTATTTTCTAGATCAGGTTTGTGTGTGCATTTGTTTTCATTCATGAAAAACGTATCAAGCCCAATGTGTTATAAATCTATATTATGACTTCCACTTTCTGAAATGAGTGATACAAATATTGAAGACTATCATATTCATATTTATTTTATCTTTACTTATATTATCTTATACTTATAAAAAAGCATCATGTGAATTCCAAATTCACATAACCACACGAGGTTTTAAACAAGTTTTAACTGTCTTAATGTGAGACCCAACAAAGTGAAACTTTAAATGACCTTTTCAGTTACAAATGTTTTTCAGAAGTATAACAAGACAGGAAGAAAAAAGTCAGACAACAAATGTACCTGGCAAACGCCTGGCTCAAACTTTTAGAGTTAGGTTTTATCTCACTACCTCACCATACCTGTTGCCATCAACCCTGTCCAATAATCCTGCTTCTTTCCAAAGATCTTCTGTCCTTGCCCCTCTCCTCTTTACTCAGTTCCAATGTATTATTTCTTACTAGATTTAAACCTCAGTTTGATATACCATTGTAGTTGCAGAATGAGAACACTTACCTGTAGATTGTAATTGTAACCTTGCTCTTGGATATTTGTTGTAAGAAATAAAAGTCTCCCCAATTTTTAACAGCGGTTTTGTAACATACACAGTGACAACGCACGTCGTTCGTCTTAAATGGAGAACTGAAAGCAGAAGTTATCATGGATCTTTTTTAGCCAATCGGAATCTGAGACATGATCATAGATCACATGATAGTCAGGGTGGTATCTGAGCTACATTTATGATTGCTGTAAAATCTGTCGCTCTATGCATTTGGCAAGGTTTTTTTCTTAGAAACCAAACTTTTTTTATACCATATTAAATAACTGATCTGGACTTTATTGTTTATGTAATGGGGGAGACAAAAAAATCAAGGTTTGAAGATAATTTTTAATTAAAGATTTATAAAACATAACAGCTTGATTTAGGTTTACAGTCTCTGCGTATTGCTCATTAATGTCAAGATTGTAGAGTGGTGAGGAAGACGCAGTGGACCCAGGTTTGTAGAATAAAACAATGATTTAATGACTAAGAGTACAAAAATCAGGCAGCACAGGCAGGAACTCAGAATTTGGTAGCAACTGGTAAAAAAGTACTCAAAATGGGAACAAAGATGGCAGTGGACAAGACAAGAACCCAACAAGGAACAAGAGACACAGGTGGGATTAAATACACAGGGTAATGAGACACAGCTGGGATCAATCAAGGGGTAGCCAGGACAACAAGGAGACTCAGCTGACAGAAACCAAAATAAACTCACAGAAAAACTCAAATCCTCATAATTAATGTCCATTTTGGAAACGGATCTCACAACCTAAGCTGCTAAAACATCATTGATTAAAACAGCAAAAATGTGGTACAAGATTGCATTTAATCACCTTATTTTACTCAACATATCCAGATTTATTGCATCTTTAAATTATATACACCGTCACAAAACATCATGCAAACATCAGAAATATTTAATTGGTAAACTGGTATAATTTGGAAATGGTAAGCTTAAAGCAAGGAGATAGGTATAGTATATCAATATCAGATGTAATACATTTTAAACATTTTACATAAAAAATTATCCATAACATATCACCACTGCTGTCTTGGTAATTACTTTTTCAGCATCCATTTGAAATAGTTTTAGCAGTAAAGCTTTGCTGCATGTCTATTAACTTTGACTCAATTCACAGTTAAATAGTTATTTAGATTAGCATTTACTAACATACACACATATATTATTAGTACCTGTTCATAATACATTCACAAACTAAAATTTTAATTTCTTTACATTGGCTACATTATGAAAAGGAATGCTGTTAAATGTACATCCATTTAAAGTTGGCTTTTTTAAAGCTTCCAGAGCCAGTTATGGTTCTCCAACAGAATAGACATTTTGTCATGATTTGGAGATGTGATGGTGAGGAGAAACGCAGACGAGCCCGGGTAGACATGTTTAAAGTTGATTTAATGACAAAACCAGGTCACAAATTCCAAAACCTCCAGAAGCACAGGGGAACAGCCAGCACCATAGACATCAATACGTAGACCCTCATGGAGCGCTGAGTCATACGTAAAAGCGTCCGCCACCTTGTATGTGGCAGCAGAGCGATCGGAGCTCCATAAGTCCTGTGCTGTGTGGACTTGTTTCAACCGTTTTACGAAACAAACTGGATTCATTAGGATTACCTTCCCCAGGTAAGGATGAAAGATCAGAATTACTTGACTTTGCAGCCAGAAATTCGCTTTTAAACAACCGAAAAATATTTCCTATGTAGCTAAATTGGCCCGAAATAACCCCTGATTATTAGCTTAGCAGCTAACGTTTTCATACTGTTTTCTAATGAGAGAGCTGATGAAAAACCACTGTTAGAGGAGAAGTTCATTAAAAACCAGAGGATTTAGTGAGGAAAGATCAGTCAGGATCAGAGCTGGAGCTGCTGTTCTTCAGTCTGTTTCCAGCTCAGCTTCTCCATGTCGGTATTTAGCTTTAAAGATGCTACGAGTCAGAGCCCAACATGCTGAAAATGTCTTACTGAATGTGAAAGAAACATATACGGAACATATCGTATGTATTTTCTATTACACTTTTGGATAATTTCTCTTTTATCCTTGGCTTTAGCCTGTGAACCAGGACGTCTCAGAAGTCATTGAGTTCTCCCAGTGTGACCAGCAGTCTGAAGCATGTGACCAGTGTTCCCAGTATAATAAATAAATGTTTTATTCTTTCACCAAAACTGGCATTAGCCAATGAAACACAGCCCCTGTGGTAAGGTCCATTGAAGAAGGACCCGACAAGGAACAAAGACAACAGGTGGACTTAAATACACAGGGAAGATAATTAGGGAATGAGACACACCTGGGAAGCAATCAAGGGGAAGGAGTCAGGACACCACAAGGACTCACAGGGGAACAGAACTAAATAAACACAGAAAAACCTCAATAAATACACAGAAAAAACAGATCGCAATATTTATGTTAGGACCTTTTACTCATTCTTATCAACTGCTGCCAATGAAGGTGGCATGCAATACAAATGATGGTAATAAATGAAATACAGTATAAAATAATTTTCCAAAGAACAAAAAGATCATTTATGTGTACAAATTAAATGACCTATGCTACTTTGAATAAATCTAACTTACTGTTTAATTTGTGATCATAAAGGCTTAAATACCCACAATCCCATTAGGAGACCAAAGTCAGAGCAGGATGCTGCATTTCTCCATCTTGATTCTCAAGTCAGTTTCTCAGAGAGACATGTTTTCAGAGTCTGAAGAACAAAAACATGCTGTTGATCTACTAATCTTAGAATTACTTCACCGATTATTTGGTGAAACACAAATTAAATGTCAGAAAAAGAGCAACAAATGTTAGGACTTACCAGACATATATGGTCTTTCTGAAACTAATACAGATAATTTGGGTTTTAATATTTAAACATGTTACACAACTTTGAGAGAGAACACATCTTTATTTTATATTTTTCAATTTAATGTTACATTCAACATAAGAGTAAATTTATTTTATTCAGTTTGTACTTGATTAAGTTTGAGGAGGAATCCAGCTTTAAGATGCTCTTACCATTCCTCTTCTTGTAGGCAGTAAATGCTAAAGCGATGATGATGATGGCAATCACAACAGAAATGATAGCAATGACGATTCTTATCTGAGATGATTCATCTGTAGAAAGTCAAACAAAATTAACAGTTCATGTAAGAACACAGGATAAATTAGAAACCGATATATTAATATTAATGTGAATATATCAATATTAAAAAACATCCACATTATTATTACATAATCATATTATTGTTATATAATATTACTGCTGTTAATATATTTACAAAACAGTAAAACCCATTTATTTGAGTATTTGACGTATGGCTGTGTGGGAGATTGGAACTATGATTTACAATAAGGGAAAATCCCAAAGGGAATAATAAAGTTTCTATCTATATCAAGCCATAGATGTTATAAAAACTGATGCATTTTTTGAGAAAATGTCACATAAAGGGATCTTATTTTTAAGAAGTGCTAAACAAGATCAGCAGTGTTGCAAACAAATTTTCTCCAAAAGTTTAAGTAAAGCAGAATATGTTTATTGTTTTCCAGACTTTCTGATTTAAGCAGAATTCAAAAGCTTTAGCATACATGTCCAAAATACTGATGGTTATGATGCTGAAATATGGATATTTATCCTCACCCCAGTTGGTCTCGATTACTTCTTTATCCAACTTGATCAGGATTTTGTCCTCAGCTCCAATAAACTGAAACACACAGTCGTACCTCACCCAATCCACAGGTGGGATAGATGAAATATCCAGATCAATACGATACTGGAATGTACTATCCTCATTGTTGAGGACTTCTCCAGGGTTCACACCCTCATGAATCTCCTCTCCATCCTTCCTCCAGAACATCAGGAAACTCTTTGGGTAGAAACCAGTAGCGTGACACCTGACTGGAGAGGAGGGAGTTTTCTGAAGGAGAGAAACTGAGGGGTAATCTGAACACGATGGGGGGGAAAACAGAAGAGGAAAGAGGTCGTAAGTATATGTAATCCAAGTTTATGGCTGTGTTGATTTAATTATGTTTCTATGACAATTTAGAGCAAGTTGGTTGAAAAATATGAGCAAAGTACTTTTACTCAAATGGCTTCAATCAGAACTAACTGCAAAACATAAGTGTTATTGAAAACATAATTTTAGAGATAACTCCTGAAAGAGAGGGATAAGCATAAAATTAATGTTTATGTTTCAGCTGACTGAATGGAAGTACATTCAGTCAGCTGAAGAACTGTATCTGTTTTAAACAAAGAACTTTGTCCAGAGACCAATGAGGCATTAAATAACCCGTAGCATAGATCTGTGAGCAGATAACGGTGAAGAACTGTACCTGTTTTAAACAAAGAGCTTTGTCCATAGACCAGTGTGGTATTTAATATCTCATAGCATAGATCTGTGAGCGCATAATGGTGAAATTCTAGATCTCGTGTATCCATATCCCAAAGCTGTTTAAGAAAAACTGCCTCTTTTTTCAGAGCAATCCATTTCAGTCCTTTTAAGTCAAATTCAACAAAGTCTTCTCCATCATAACCGTACTTCAAAAAGCCCTTAAGCTCTTTAGTTTCAATGTTCAGTTGACAGCCTCCTACCATCTGGAAAATATGGATACCTGAAACAAAAATATTTTTTAATGCTTAAACATGGCATTAATACTGTAGTGCAGTTTTAAGCAATATTAAATTGCAGAAGTGATAAAATAGTGATAGAATAGTACTGTATTGAGGCAGCAAGTGTGTTGACAAATTGACAGATTAATAAACATTACCTTCAGTTTGATTGAAGTTCTTCATAAGCTCAGCGATTATATATTTAAAGAAGGCAGGATTATCGATAAAGCAAAAACGTTTGAGAAGCTCAAATATTTTTGGATTATCACTAAGTAATTTTTTCACCCAGCCTATTTTTGCATCAATTGCTTCATTGTTACAATGAGATGTATCGATGTCATCCAATCTTCCAACCGCTTCAAATGGAAGGAAGCTTGTGAGCCCAGAGGATCCAGTGAAGTAAACCTTGAGAACGTGTGTCTCTGCATGAAAAAAAAAAGATTGTTTAGACAAAATGTATAATATTTTTTTATTATAAAAAGCTTGTCCTCTTGCTGCAGTCTTTGAGTGAAAATCTTTAATTTATATTTACATTATAAATATCGAGTTCTGGAGGGCATTTAGTTGATTGTAAATCTCTCCATTTTGTCTCATGTTTCTTTAAGAAATAATGTCATGAATTTACCAGATTTACACATAGCTTGAGGTTAGATCAATGTTTTTTAAAACCAGGTAAAAACAGATGATTTTTACATAAAAACGAACACAAGACAGATGCACTTTCTTAAAACCATTTGTGTATTTAACAGTTTGTTACAATATAAAAAACAATCTAGCCAAAGTGAGAGGATAATGTCTCTCAAAAATTATCAACTAAAAATATATATATAAATATACATCTGCCTTCTGTGTATGTCAGATAAATACTTGGATGATTGTAAAAAAGGCTCAAATTCAGCACAGTTATATAAAGACAAATGAGGTATACAATTCAACATCAGTTGTACAGAAAGATGCCCAATTTAATTTGAAAGCTAATAAGTCAATAAATAATTGATGGGAATCAGTTCTTCGATAAACTGATTCCCATTGAGTGAAAGCTGGTGTTCTTTGAAAACAGCCAAACTTCCCATAGAATCAACAATTAAAATATTTATTTAAATTAAATTATGCTTTCAAAGCAACTCCAAACAGGAGGGTTTTTAGTGTAGATTTAAAGCCAAGACGTTTCTCAACGGTTTCGCAGAAACAACCTCCTTGTCACGAAAGGTAACAATTCCCACACCGCTTTTTCTATACGATATGGAAAAGCACAGTGATATGATCTTCATAGTTATTACAGTTTAAAGAGTTAAATAAGATTTACATAACATCTCACAGGAGATGAAAAGGAGAAAAAAACATGCAAGGTTTTGCCTTTTCTTACCTGCAGATGAGCCTTGGCTGAACATGAGAAGTATCACTAACCACTTCATCTTGCTTAGAAAGCTGAAGTGTAAATGGAGACCTAAGGGAAAGTTTCAGTTGTTGAACTTGTTAGTTAAGTCTAAAACGGCTTAAATACCCGCCCAATTGCTCTTGGGCGGGTTTAATGTGATCAGTGAGTCAATGCTTGACTTAAACCTCTTGTCAGTTTGATAATATCTGTTATGTCCACATGACCATCCAAAGAACTACAAGTAAAATAAAATATGACTTCCTTGTAGGTCTATCTCTGCCATTTTGAGGTTTTATCTGAACATTTTGTGAATCAGTATGTTACCTTTCATAGTGTATTGCAGATCGCAGATTAGAAAAAAATACACAATGCACTTTCATCTGGTGATTAGATATTTCAAACGGAAATTTCTGCATAGATCTTTTATTCTTTTTTTTCTTAGTTGATTGAAAAAATGTCTGTTATATCTTTGGAGTGGGGATTTCATCTTATCAAAAGAATAAAAGTAGTAAAGAAGCAATTTATTCTGTATCAGACTTAAATAACTGTATATTGTCAAATATATCTTTTAAATGAACCAACATATTCATGAATCCCTCATTAAATAATTTTGAAAATCTTGAAAGTTTTCCTAGAGGTTGTTTACCATAGTTCAATTTTAAAACAGAATAAAAATGGAAGTAAAAAAGGACAGGGAAGTTCTGAACGTGTTTTTGCACATGTTCAAAACTTTTCAAGAAAACAATGCTTTATTTCTCCAGAAAAGTGAACTACCTAAAAGTAAGTATCTATTACATGCATGCTTTAGGTGTGTGACTGAATCTTCTTCTCTTTTGGCTTTTTCCTTCTGCATTTGCCCAGTAATTAATATGTTTCAATACAGACAGGTT
Organism: Poecilia mexicana; assembly: GCF_051168715.1. NCBI lineage: Eukaryota > Metazoa > Chordata > Actinopteri > Cyprinodontiformes > Poeciliidae > Poecilia > Poecilia mexicana. The sequence goes on along the minus strand of NW_028263380.1, from coordinate 24,435,833 downwards.
CTCTCCATCGTCTAGCCTTTCACCATCTAACTTCATCTCCTCTTTCACCATAAATCTCCTTCTGGTCTCTCACCCTGAGGCTCCAACATCATGTCCTGATGTAATCACTGTATCTCCTCTGAACATGTTCAAACAATCTCAGTCTGGTCTCTCTAACTATATCTCCAAAATATCTAATATTAGTGGTACGTGTCTGAATAAAGTAATAGTGAGACTAAATTATTTCAACTGACCGATCGTTGGGTTATATAAGATCTTTATAAATACTGGAGCAGATGTTTTCTTTTTTTTTAATTCATATTTTTTTTTTATTTGTTCTACATTTGGGAAGAAGATACATACATATGGATTATACAACAATCCCAAAGTCAGGTGGAGATAAAAACAGAAATAATATAAATATAGTTTATAATATAAATATAATGAGATCTTTTATTTATTTATTTTTCTCACCTGTTCACAGAGGTTTTTCACAGTCCTTATAATTATCTCATTATAATGAGATAATTTATTTTATTTTTTTTAACAGAGTGGCGGAAACGGGCTTCCATAAAACAGAGACTCACTTTGTTTTTAATTTTGTTTGAAACTTTATTTTTTTCAGGGAGATAAAACTTTTTTTTAATCGAAATAACCTAGCAATGCAGGGTCATTGCTATGAAGCCTGCTAGACTTTGTTAATTTTTCCAATAATTATCCTTGTGGTGTAGCATTAGAAAGAGTAGTACTACTCATCATTGTGGTTTCTCCTCCAGGCAACAAAAGCAAAAGTGCAGGCCAGTGCTGCTAAAAGCAGCAGAACCACTCCAATGGCAACACCAAGGTGATTTCTAAAAGAAAAACCTGCAACCATAGCAAAACATGTCAAATAACGACATAAGCAATTTTTCATTGTGAGCTGTTTCAAGAGTTATTCCAGTGAAAAACAAAAACCAATGGAAATAATCCCTTCTTCTCTATTTGAATCATACCTTGGTTTGTTCTGATTATGGTTCTGTCCAGCCTGGTGGTGATGCTGTCCTTCAAACCGGCGAATAAAAAAATGCAGTCATATCTCCTCCAGTCTTCAGCTGTGACTGAAGAAATATTGAGATCAACACTCATCTGGAAGGTCCCATCATTGTTAGGGAGGATTTCTCCTTTCTCCACGCCTTCATAGAGTTCCTGTTCATCTTTCCTCCAAAACATTGTGGCTCTTTCAGGGTAGAAACCTGTAGCGTGGCAGGTGACCGCAGAGGAGGGAGTCTTCTGGAGGAGAGACACTGAGGGGCGAACTGAAGAGACAGGCCAAAGAAATGTCAGCTCAAAAAGCAACAACTCAAGGAGAGGACATAAAACTGAAAACAAATATCCAAAAACAGGAAAAATGCAGAATATATAGGAAATTGAATTCATATTAAAAACCAAATAGGAGGTTGTTCAATATTCTTTAGAACAATATGCTTTGACATTTTTAGTGCTGCATATTAAAATGGAATGATGAACTCCAAAAGCTACTAATAAACCATCACTAGGAGCTTAAGACTGAAAAAATATGCGTTTATATCCAAAAATGAACTACATGAGTGGAGTTTGTACCTGCTGTCTGTAAGGAACTTTTCCCATAATTCAAATACAGCTTAAGAAAATGTATGCAGTCCTCAGTCAAAGCATGCTTCCAAAACAGACTACTTCCATCTCTGTCCCAGTTGTGCTTGTTAATGACAGTCTGATGTCTTGGACTGATCCATGTCAAGGTTTTCAGGTCGAATCTTATGAGGTCGTCACCATCATAACCATATTCATTAAAGCCATCAAATTCTCCGGTTTCATTGTCCCAAAAACATCCATTTGTCCTCTGAAAAATGTGGACACCTGAAATAAAAACATAAAAAATGTTTGGATGTAGTGAGATGACATCAAAACAGCAAGACATCTTTCATCAAAGACAAGTGAGTGTTGAGAGACACTGTCTAGTTTCTGTCAGCATATAAATGTGTCTGGTACAAATAGCATGTATTATCTTGGATCATAGATTAAGGTCTGTATTTTAATCGTCATGTTTGCACTCATGTTTAAGACTTTTATTTTGAAGTTAGGGAGGAAGTAGCTCTTGCATTGTAAACTTGTAGACAGAATAGACTAATAAAGTCTTAATATGGAGCTGATGGACTCCATATTAATCATATTAATCTTAGTCAACATCAGAAAAAAAAATCTCCAAAACTAACTTATTTCTGCAGCAACATTTTCAGTACTTGGAACAAAGTTACATATTAACATAAATACTAGCTTTAAGCAATTTTTGAGCACTTAGAGAATACCACAAATACCATGAATATTCATGGTAGCATCTAAACATGTGGAAACCTTGTTGAGATGCTGAACTAAAAGCATATTTCACAATTTTAACTCTCCAGAGTTTTAAAAACTTACATTTATGAAACCTTTATTGTAAATGTGAAAAAAAATAAATAAAAATACTTCATTGATCATTATTAACTGATAGTCAATGTACATTGTCAACATTAGGCACCCACAGAAAAAAACAAAAACAAAAAAAAACTATTTTTTTATTAAACAGCATCATGAATAACTGGCTGATTCCAGAAAGGAGAAAGGTGCAGCTATGCTTTTTGAACTTGTTCTGTTTAGGAATATCACATTTCTGATGTGTTCACAGATCTTTATCTGTGAACAGATAAAGATAAAGGTCTGTAGTCTGTTCTGTCAAGATGTCTGTTTACCTTCTGGTGTCCATTTCACTTTTGATATAGACAAGCATAAAAACTGCAATGTAGTCAAACCTGGACAAGAATATTTCACAATGATTACCTATTTTTAACCCTGGTTAACAAAATGTGGAACCTTTGCTCTGTTTGTGGAAACCAAAAGAGAGATTTAAGCAATTAAACCAGATATATTATTACAGTCTTAAGAACCAAACATTTATAATGGTCCTACATATATATAGTCATCTTACAAAATCTGTCACTTACCCTCTGACTGGTTGAAGCGCTGTTTCAAGGTTATGATTGTCGCTTTAAAGTCCAACTGGTTTAACAAGCACTTGTTATTCAACCACTGCACATGTTGAGGATCATCTTCAAATAGTTTACTCATCCAGTGCGTTTTGGCTTTTGCATCCTTTAAGCTGTTGTCACAGTATGCCACCACTACACCATCAACTACTGCAGATGCCAAAAACTCTGGAAAATCTGAGATCCCTGTAGTGGCAGAGAGGATATACCAGAGGGAATGTGGTTCTGTGGGAGAAAAGCAATTCCCTGTAAATCTTTTTGTTTACATGTATATTTCTTAGTAAAAATCTGTTTTTCTGCAAACAAACTTGCATGCAAGTCATAGTTTACACTACAAATGTTGTTAAATTTGTGCATCAAAATTTAACAACATTCTTGCAGTGAGCCAACATTGCTAACCCCTATACCACTATGAAGCACCAATAGTCAAAGCATAGTTAAGTTTTATATTCTATTTGAAAACAGGAGAAACATCATTTCACTGAACAACTCACGACAGTACATAAACATTTTATTTCCTGTTTACACAGACTAGACATTCAAAGCATCTGTTTCCAGGATCAGTCTCTACTGTGAAGTAATAAACCACCAGGCAGCTCCATAAACAAATGTATGCAATTCAGAGGTCAGGCTCACTTAATTTCCAATTATAAGTCAGCAAAAGTAGCTTTACTTTTCAGTAATTATGAATTAGGAGTAGAAGAGGGAAGACTATACCCAGAAATGCAATATGACAGATGAGAAGAAAAGTAAAAAGCCTCTTCATCCTCTTATGATGCTCATGGATAAAAAGATCTCTGCAATCAGAAAAGCATGAAATCTGTAAACTTTCTTAGCATGTCAACTTACCTGCATATATTTTTACTCAGCTGTGTTTACAAAAAATTTTGGTGACACACTTATGGAGAAGAATTAGCTTCCTGTGTCCAGCAGCTTATTTGTGTTTATCCATGGAAATTAGACTCTGTTGCCATTAGAAACATAAAATTTAGATATGTTACAATTGTCATTTATTAATTAAACCTTTCAAAAGCCATGTCTTTTTAAAAAAATATGTAACCCAAATCACAATGCTTTTGTAAACAGTTACAGTGTTTACCACCAGAAAGACATGGCTGGATCTGCTTTAGTAAACAAGAAAATGACAACTAAAATCAAACAATAAATTCATATTTGGCTTAAACAAAAATCAAAACATCTACATTCTGGGAGAAATAATTAAATAAGCATATAATTTCGTGATTTCATTAAACGTGCTGTCAAAATCTTGGGTTGTGTTTACTCAGCATGCTTGTAGAAATTTGCACACTCACCTGTTACATCATGCTGCATTTAGGAAATTCTTTGTGGTAAATGAAAATTAACTCGTTTCTAGATTAGAAAACCGTTACTGCGTCAGTCCAAAGCGTCTCTTCATGTTACTGAAATGACAGAAGAATCATAACAGAGTGGTCACTTGACCAACAGGAGAGCAGATTTCATCACACATTGCGCATTAAAAGGCGGAAGCAAGAGGGAAAGTGAAAGTAGGACTGTGGTGTTTAAATTAGCAGTGTCAGCAATAGATTTTAAGGTCTCTGTGTTGATACATGTGTAAAATAGAGAGATTTAATAATTATCAGACTCATAGCCAATATCTTATGTACACCATAAAAATCTTTGCAAATCTATTACCAAAATTATCATTTTATTGTGGCTTTACGTTGACGTTTTTAAAGCCATTTTAACCCTTGAGTTTACAAATGGGTCCAATCGACCCCACACCCATATCACTTTTATCAGTTGCCTCAGTCCTCGCACGCACAAGAGTTAAGAGAACTGAATGTTTCGATGTTTCAGTGATTTCTAATAACAATTAGCTAAATAGTTATTAGAAATAACTGTTAGCTAAATAGGTGATTTCATGTATGATCTTTGTCTCCCTCTAGTGGAAAGTTGCTTAAGCATACATTTACTAAAAAGTCAAAACGATCTACAAATTATGCATTTCGCCCCAGATACTGCAGAAGCTGCACAGTGCACATGCAATTTATTAAACATTAATCTGAAGAAACAAACAAACAAGAAACAAAACAAATAAACACTATGTTAAGAATTTGTAACAGTTTGCTCGGACCTTCTTTTCTTATTTTTATTTTCCTCCTCAGTTTAGAATAGAAATAATTATGATTTTTATTTTTTTTAAAGTGTCTACTGTACAAAAACAGAAAGAAAGTTTATTACAAAAATAGCATTGTAGAAATAGGTCAAAAACAAATATCTTCCTCAGACTATATAGAAAATTGGACATGTCGGATTAGTAATTTCTATCTCCATGTTCCCAAAATGTTTTCAACTTCCTGTGTGAAGTTTTCATCTTAAGTTTTTATAAATATAAGTACAATGACAAGAAAATAAGCAGACAGCACTGCAAGAAAATTACTAATCATTTTATTCTATGTGGTTTCAATTGTTGGCTGGTCACCATCCATCCATCCATCCATCCATCCATCCCTCCCCCGAATCGCGAGGGTAGCAGCTTTAGAAGGGAGACCCAGACTTCCCTCTCCCCAGCCACTTGTTCCAGCTGGGAGAGGGAGAGCAGGGTGGATGGGCTCTCCCTTAGAGATGGTGTAAGAAGCTCGGCCATCCAGGAGGGACTCAGAGTAGAGCCGGTGCTCCTTCACATCAAGAGGAGCCAGTTGAGGCTCGGGCATCTGGTCAGGATGCCTCCTGGACGCCTCCCTGGTGAGGTGTTCCGGGTGGAGGGACTATGTCTCTCAGTTGGCCTGGGAACGGGATTCCCCTGGAGGAGCTGGAACAAGTGGCTGTTTATTCTGGTCAGCATAAACAGCTTAATTGAAATTACGCTAATTTTAAAATGTTTTAAGCCACATTATGTAGTTCATTAGGACAAACTGAAAACATGTTTTCAAAAGACAGTGTAATATTCTAATTTCAGACATTTAAAAAAATGTGTTGATGTGTGGCATCTTTATGTTTCAGTTATGCAGAATCAAAATATTCTTAAGTTTTACAACCTTTGTTGTTACTTCTGACACAATTGTTTCACCTTTTTTCTTCAAAGTTGTCCAAATTCTGACTAATTTTTGCAATCAACAACTTTTGTTAAATAATATATATATTACATGTGTTTGTACCAGGACATTTACAGTTGTTTCCTACTAATGAGTTATTCAGTTCTGTTTTGGAACTTAATATGACTGTTTCCTTTTTTCACAAGCATGAAAAGTTTGTCTGATATTCATTATGTCAAGAATTTATTTTTAAAAATGCAGTGGAAGGTGAAAACAATGTATTTATCTGATATAAATTAATATGAAGTTAAGATAACATGTTACGCACATAAAATCTGCTAATATAAATACTTTTTATGAAAAAATGGCCTGAACTTATCTTACACTTTTATCCACAATCAGAGAAATTAGACACTAAGTGAAAGGGTCAATCTACAACAGAGCAATTCTAGGATAGAATAGAATAGAAACTTTACTGTCATTGTCACAGGGGCGGGATTAAAAGTGCCATCAGCCAGTGCAATACGCACGCAATAAAAAAGCTAAAATTTGCTAAAAAGACAGATATACACACATCAAAGTATCGGCATAACATATAAAATTGGTCAAGCTCCAAGGTCAGCAAAACAACTGTTTGGGTTGTTGCATCAGAAAATGTTCATTCACAGCCCCTGATGACCAGACATGGCTGCACTAAGTGAAACTTATGTCTAATCCAGTATATTTGCCATCTTTGTTTGTGTATATTGCTGGACACAGTACCAGTATTAGCTTTCTTTGGCTCTGAAGCCATTGAATGTGTGAAGTCAAAAATGTTTCTGAAAGGGCCAATTTATTGACTTTCCCCAAAGTCAATCCTCATCCTTTAATCTTCTCCTGTAAAGACAAATTGTTATAATATGAAGTCTTGTCTGTTGCAGTGGATATAACGGCATTCACTGATTAAAGAAAAAAAAAATGTATCAGATGACTTTGTTAAATATTCTTAAATGGTGAATAGTTACCATCAACAAGCTGGAAGCCTGAAATGCAGACAATAAGTACCATAAAATAATTAGTGATTCACCAGTTAAAATATCTAAAACATGAATTTTGAATTCTGTCAACTGGTAAAATTCAATTTTTCCTCACCAGTACGTTTCTTCAGCCAGAGGACAATTACAGCAATCACCAGAAGAAGAAGAAATCCTCCTGCAATGCCTGCAACAGGAGCAACTGGAAACTCTGGAGGATAAGCTGAGGAGGGCCAAACATTTACAAAATTAAGCAGTGCAGAACTAAAATGTCTTCTTTATGACTGGATGTTGCGTTACAAAATTTGAGTTTAATGCAAAATTGCCCACATTAAAGAAACATATTGCTTTTAAATTTCTGAGTGAAAGAAAATACTGTCTCTAAGCTGCAATATAATTATGGAAATTTTATCTAAAAAAGACACATCTCTTGTTATGTATACCTTTAAATAAATTTGCACAACATTGGCAGAAAAGGGGCAATCTCTCAATTATAGTTGCCATTTACTATTCTTTCCAATGTGTCTTTGGCTTTAATTTTTCTAAAGAGCCCATGAAGACATGTAATACATAGCTGCATGCAACATAGGGATCCCTTTTCTTATTTAGCCATGTTTGTGCAGAAAAGATTATAAAGTGTCATGTTTATATGTGGAAGTACCCAGAACAAATATGTTTTTGAGGGAAACACATGTTGCTCAAAAATCTCAGTTTGCTGTCCTAAAGAAGTGGTACCATCACAGCGGTGTGTCTTACCCCAGTTTGTATAGATGACAGATTTATCCAGAGTGGTTTTTATGTTGTCTCCAACACCAGAAAATTGAAACACACAGTCGTATCTCCTCCAGCCATCAGGTGGGACTGATGAAACATTGAATTCAACACTCATCTGGAAGGTCCCATCATTGTTGAAGAGGATCTCTCCTTTCTCCACATCCTCATGAATTTCTTCTCCGTCTTTAGTCCAGAACATTTCAGCTCTGCCAGGGAAGAAACCTGTAGCGTGGCAGCTGACCACAGAGGAGGGGGTTCTCTGGAGCAGAGATATGGAGGGGTTTTCTGCAGGAAGAAAATACTCATAAATAAAATATATCCATATAATATCTGCAAATGTGGGCTTCACAGCTATAAATTAACAACTGTATAAACTGAATAAACGTACCTGTCCGCTGCAGAAAGCTCTTTCCATGGCGAATATAATTTTTCAACCAGTCAGGACATTTGTAGATGTAATAGTTTTTATTATGTTCTAATCTAGCTTTCTCACCATCCCATATGAGTTTTGTGAGCACAGCTTGTGATTTTGGAGCAGTCCATGTCAGTGTCTTCAAGTCCAGGGCTAAGAAGTCTTCACCATTATAACCATACTGATTAAACCCTATAACCTCTCCAGTCTCATCATCCCACTCACAGCCATTCATTCTCTGTAAAATGTGGGGACCTTAAAGAGAGAGAAAAATTCAATACAAATAGAAGAACACATTTTATCAACATAAAGGGATCTTTATGTACCTATGTAAAAATAATGAAAGATACCTGAACTTGTGAGACTGACTGTAGCTTTAGCATGTCACCGAAATTACATTGAACATTTTTAAGGGAAACCAAATTGATCAAATTAGACTGAATTTAGCAAGAAATGACATGAACAAATTAAGCTAAAATTAGGAGAAGAACATATGGATTAAAGCATAAATTTGCAATGAACTACAAAGTAAAATGAAAGCACAGGAAATTATTCCTTTGATGAAGACATGCACAAAAAGGCCAAAACAAAACTCCACAGTCAAATGACACTGCATTGCTTTACAGCCTAAAGTCAATGTCATGGGAGACATTGACTTTCTGTTTGCTTGCTCTAAGGTTTATGTTACAACAATGGGAAAAAACAGACTGGATATGCTGGCAGCACATAGAGTAGGTCCAGTAGTGTTGTTGGTATTGTTTTAAAACAGAATGGAAATGCAAATAAGAGCAATAATAGAAATTCAAGATTCTCCAGATACTTTTATTTTACAACTGCTTTAAAAGAAAAACGCAAAGAGGAAAGTTTGCTAAAGGCATGTTACTTCAGGCAGAGCTGCTACTTTATAAAATTGCCTAGAAAGCATGTGAGAAAAGTAGACTTTTTTATTGAAGTGGAGTAACATGTGAGTTAAATTGCCTCAAAAAATCTTCTTGGAATCATGTATTTAAAAAGTTAAATTAAAATCTAAAACTATATATTCAGGATCTATAGTTAGATTCAGAGTCTAGTCTTGAAAAGACTGAAATCAATTCAAGACTGAAGACACTTGCAAAATACAAATACGACAGATTAGGGGATCACAGGAAAACTTTTTTATTTTATTGTGCTTTTATGTAATTTCTATTAGTATTTGAGTCACATTTGAGGTTTTAATTTTTGAGCTAGTTAATAGAAACTGGTGGGAGGCACAGCTTTTCTACATCCTTCATCCATCTGCCAGGATTGAAGGACAGACTCTACCACAAAATTTGCATGGTGGGTAAATATACATAGAGTCCACAGATTTTTTCACTTTAAAATTACATTTAATTTAACCAATCTAAATATATGACAACACCTAAACATTATCAAGAAGGTGGCAAAAAGTAGTTAAAACTATAGAGCAGATTACCTTTGGTGAGGTTTAGGCGTTGCTTCAAAATGTCAATGTTTGCCCTGAAGACATGCTGACTTCCAAGACACTTCTGAGAATACCACTCCAGGTGCTCAGGATTCCTTTCGATCAGTTTCATCATCCAGTCTTGTTTGGGCTTGGCTATCTTAATGTTGCTGTCACAGTATCCCACCTGAACTTCATCTACTGTTGCTGCGCCGACAAACTCTGGAAAGTCATGAACTCCATGGGTAGCAGTAAGAAAATATCTGAGGGAATGTTTCACTGAAAAAAATGTATATCATTAAAAAAGTAACTATTCTTTACCCAAAGAATTTCACAAACTACATTTAAAGGCTAAAATCGTTATGTTGATTTAAACACTGTGGTAGCCTACTTCAATCTGATGTAGTAATATCTGTGTTGTGATTATTTACTTGTTGTGGGGCAAAAGATAGTCTTTTTTATTCCTTTAGAAAAGAACCACCGTTAAACATTTAAACACAAGTATGTGTCCCTTATTAGGACACATACTTTTGGTTTAATATACATGTAATGGTAGCCAGATTAGCCTGTTCGGGGTCAGAATGCTGTCTTCTATATAAGGCATGAAGTATCTTACTTTCATATCCACTACAAAACGTAATAGCGTGATAAAAGAATGGACACATGATATGACAAAAAAACAAAACAAACAAAAACTTTTGTCTGCGAATAGGTGGCTATAGATGCAAGCGGTAGCTGATGATGAACGGATGTGTGAGGGATTTTATAAATAACATAAAAATTGCAGCGTTTCAGTGTTGAATGAACAAACGCCACGCAGGCCAGGCCAACCTTTGACTTAAAAATGAAACTATCAGGATATTGCGCTGTCACGGAAAACGACACATGCGACATTGTCTTACCCGAAGAGGCAACGTGAAAGAGCAACAGTAGACCAAAGCAGTTCATGATTGCGATTTGTTCGAGCTCTTCAGAGGTAGAATCAGCTGTATAAACATAAAGGAGCCAAAACAACCTGCCGGAAAGGGGCGTGTCCACTTCCACTGACGTTGTCACATCAAATGCGGAATGTAAGCACAAAGGTGAGGACTTAGGGGCAATAAAAGAGGTTATCTTCAAGTGGGACTGACCCTTTGCACCTTGTTGCATTTTGGACAGACACTTTGGTGAAGGTCGATCTACTCCTAAGTTTATTTATTATTTATTTAAAGTTCTACTATGTTAAATACTTTCAAATATTTCTGTATTATTCTGAGATTTATGACTTATTCCTCTCTTTTCAAAAGAGGAAAAAAAAACCCTGAAAGGTATTTTTCTGAACCTACATAAAAGAACCACAGACAGCGTAAGAGAATTTTATGGCCAAACTTTTGCAAAAGGAGAAGACTCGGCAAACTGCTCCACCAAGCCGTTCACAGAGCGTTCTGCCCTCTCTCTGCTAGAGCAGGCCTTTTATTTGGGAAAACAAAAGCCAGAAAAAATAAACAAAAACAGATGGCAAGCTCTATCTAACACACAGGTCATCAAGCCCTTTCCCTTGAGAGCGATGTCTTCCAAGGGTGGAGGGAACGATCAGTTCTCAGGAACACAGATATTCAACACAGCAATCAAAAAGTTTTAGCACATCACATCACTACTGATTAATATTAGACTGACTAATAATCTAAAGTAATCAAAAAATCTCTAACAAACCCAATACTTTTAGACACCCTGGGACGGGGATTAACTAATCATTTTGAGATTTAGGTCGCTCAATCGAACCATCACACACAGTCCATGAGAATTTGAAAACATTTACTTTACTTGCTAAAGTTATCAGCTGTTTGAATATATCCCCCCTCCATAACATGAGGACAAATTAATGTACTTTAATTGTATTTATTCCTCTCAGCATGGTCAACAAATACAATAGATTTGGGAACATTTCCCTTTATTTACCAAAGTTACCTGGGGGGAACAAAATTCACCTGTTTGAAATAATGTGTCCCACCTCCATGGCAACAAATTAATTTACCAAGTCTTTAACTGGGTGTATTCCTCTCACCATGGACAAGAAATCATGCAGATTTGAAAACATTTGCTCTTCATTTGCCAAAATTAGGGCGCAAATGAACTTGAAATATGATCTGTGCAAAATGCATGTCTTGAGAAAAGACAAAAACATGGATGAACTGAACGAGGCCGTTAATTTGAATGACCTTTTTACTCACATTAAACATTTGATAAATTTTCCAACATTCAGCTGATTATCAAAAATGCTCTGCTGTATTCTGCAAACGCTTATCCAGCGGCTGCTAAACGACGGAACTCCATCCTGTCCTTCAGGATGCTCCTGATGTTCATCTCGCGATATTTCGTATCCTCATTATCTTTTCTTTGTGTTCTTCAAATTACAGGTAAGGTGTTGCATAAGTATACTTTAAAGTTTCACGTGTGTCAATTCCTGTGAAGTTATTTTCTATTCTTAGTCATACATATATTTAATCTCTGGTGTGCAACGAATAGAGATGTAAACATGCTTGGAATGAAACGTGTCCCCGCGAGATTTTGAGGAGTTTAGTTGTGCAAATGCCACGTCTGACAAGCAGCATCAACGCAGACGGAACTATCAGCACGTTTACCTCTCAGGACAAAAAGTTATTTAGTAGCAAAACGAGCCGAGATATTGAACACTATTTGGTGAGACTGCACTGATTGTTTTTCATTGTATTCCGCACTTTGTAGCGATGCTCAGGTTGCTGCATCAAGCTAGCACATTCACTATTTATTAGCTTCCTAGCTAGCTCTGCTGCAGGCTCTGTAAACAGCTTGCAGAAACCGGTGGTGATTGTTTGGTGGTCGGATTTTACTGTTTTCTGTTAGATGATAGGTGGTTCTTTTCTAAGGGAATTAAAAAGAGTATCTTTAGTCCCACAACAAATAAACAATCACAGAAATTACTACATCAGACACCAGGCTACCGTCAGTGTTTGAATTATCGTAAAGATTTTATATAGACTTAATTTATCAGCTGGTTTCGTTATAAGGAGAAAAGCTATATTAAAGATCTCTGAAAGCTGTAGACAAATCAAAATAAGGTATGTAGTTTTTGGTTTAAGGCTAATAGTTTCTCGTCGAAAGAAGAGAAGATTTCAGTGTTGATGATTCAACAAAATGTAAAGAAGAGGGATGTTACAGTATTTCATGCACTCCAACCAGATAGTCATGTATACCCGTCTTACTTATTTGTATCTCTCTCTCTGCTACTAAAACCAAGCTGTGCTGTCCAGACATGGAGGCTACTAGATCTTGTCGTTGATTGGAGTAGAAGATCCGAGTCCTGTAAGATGGGAGGCTGGCGGATCCGACTTGGTTCACATATGCTCAGTTTGATTGAGATCCGGGGAGTTGAACGGCCAAATCATGACCACAAAGACTGTGGTATTCTCCTCATGTCACTCTTCCACTATTTTTGCTTTGGGCCAGAAGGTCACAGACATCACAGAATATTGTTTCTCTCCTGACTGATCTGTGTCTACGCAGTTCCTTATGCAAAACACTGTGATTTACTCCTATAGTCTGATATTCAAAATTATAATTTGTCTTGTTTACATTTTTCTTTTGCTTATATTGAATTTATTAACACAACATAAGCATAACAGTTGTCAACAAAAAACAGAAAAGTTTTCAGTTTTTTTTTTTTTTCTCATTTCTCTTTCTCATAGGGTCTAATATGGGCTGCTTACGTCTGCTGACACTGACACTGGCTGCTTCTGCTGCACTGCTGTTAACCTCTCAATCGGCCACTGCTCACAGCCATTCCCATGGTGACCACGGGCACACTCACCATCACCACGGCCACTCCCACGGTGAGGATGATGGACACTCCCACGGCGCTCAGGTGAAAATGTTCCACGGAGCGAGCAAGTGGAGCGCTGAGGCCAACCTGCCTCAGCACGAAGAGGAGCATCACCATCACGGACACGATCACGGACATGGACACGCACACTCCCATGATCATGGACATGCACACTCCCATGATCACGGACACGCACATTCTCATGATCACGGACACGCACATTCTCATGATCACGGACACGCACATGGATCAGAGAGAGCAAAGAGAGAAGCAGATGGAGAGAAGCGTGACTTAGTGGAGCTCTGGACTCAGGTACGCTCAGAGGAATGTGTTGCTATAATTGTAAAAGGTAAAATTTTTATAAATATAGCAACATAGTAAACATCTTGCTATAATAGTAACAAAGATGGAAAATCTTTATTTGTTTGAAAAGGTAGAAGTTGTCACGTTGACTTCTTGGGGATTTGTTTGGGGATTGATATCACATTTTTATGTATTGAAATAATCTAAAATCTAATTTTTTCTGGCTAAAAACAATCTCACCACTAAGCTACATGTATTGATCACTGTCTTTGATCATGATCAATTCTACCTTTACAAACTCGGCCACTTCCCCATCATGTAACATTTCTGAGGAACGTCTGCCATTGAGTTGATTTTCATTGTCTGCAGGCAATCGGAGCCACCCTGCTGATCAGCGCGGCTCCTTTCCTCATCCTGTTTCTGATCCCAGTCCAGTCCAACAGCGACCAGCACCAGAACCTGCTGAAGGTGCTGCTGAGCTTTGCGTCTGGTGGACTCCTGGGTGATGCCTTCCTGCACCTCATACCACACGCTCTCGGTAGGTTCTCTTTTGTTTGTTTCATAGCTTATAGAAATGTAAAGTTTTATTCAGAATTGTTTACATTTCCACCACATGAAATCATACTGAAAGTTTTACATAAGAGTAAAAAAAAGAAAGTCTATATTTTGCTATTTCAATCAGTCTTTATGTTCTGTTTCTAAATTGCTTTATTTTACAGATCAGAGCTGCAGACTTTGCAGTTTGACTTTTTAAATGTAATTCCTGTTTCCTTATGTCATTGTATTCTGCATAGATCCTCATTCCCATCATGGAGAGGAAGATGAGGAACACGCTCATGCAAGCGAAGAGTCACATGACCACGGTCACTCCCATGGTATTCCTGGAAGCTCTTTTCACTCAGCTGCTATGCAGTAAAGTCAGCGATATTCCGTATCAATATTTTCCACCTGTAAACTGAAACTTTTCCAACACAGGAGCCGCCCACGGTCACATGATGTCTGTTGGTCTGTGGGTTCTCGGGGGAATCATCGCCTTCCTGGTTGTTGAAAAATTTGTGCGTCTGCTGAAGGGAGGACACGGACACTCCCACAGTCACTCTCATGGTGGGAGAGAAATTTATGAACAGAATTTTTTTTCTTAAGATTAATATTTAGAAATATTTTCAAATGTGTTTTTGCTGCTGATGGTTTCTGGTCCACTGTGTGAATTTAAAGAAAATACTTATTTAATCAAATGCATTATAGTGTATACAGCTATGAACAATAAGGCACTGATAAAAACAGTCTTCAAGTCTGGACACTTTTAGTGGATGGCAAATGTATTTACATCATCTTCCAATATTTGACCACTAGATGTCATCCTGGGCTGGAATACGTCCTTTAGGATAATTGATTCTTACCTTTGTGAGGTAAATTATACATTTCCTGGATGTCCAACTTTCAGCTGCTGCCAAAGAAAAGGACAGTGATGGAGAAGAGGAGAAGGAAAAGAAGACAAAAGAGAAGAAACCAAACAAAGGTGCGAAGGCGGCAGAGCCTAAGGAGAAGAAGGGCACAGGCGAGTAATCTAATTTCCTGGATGTTTCCCGCTGCCTTTCTCCCCTCTCTCGTTCCCTCGGGACTTAACATAGGAGGTGCTTTACAGTTTTCCTCTTTAAAATGTGACACACTTTCAGGAAGCATGATCATTTCTCAGCACAAAACATTTTTATAGTCAAAGATGACCAAAAATGTTTTTTCTCATGAAAAACAAGCTCACTTTAGGTGTAGAAGTTTTTTAAGCTGCTATGCAATGATAATCTCATACTGGCCCAAGAGCAACAAAATAAAAATACATTTTATTTTTTTTTTACAAACATCCAAAGGATTGACTTGAATATTCCCACAACTCTAATTACAGTAAAAGCAACAATAATGGATCAATTAAAAAAAAAAAAAATGGTTCTTTGGAAAAGTGCACACATTTAAAAGTTGGCTTGTTAACTGTTCCTTTAAGAACATTAAAACACATCAGTAGGAGGTGTGTCTAAATCTGGGTTACTTCCCTACAAATGGAACAACTTCATAAGAAAACAATTATTTAAAGAAAATATTATGTGGTTCATCAATTGTTTATTTTCTCCATCCTCTTTTTTTCTTTTTGGTTTGGTAAACTAAATCTTACTCAGTAAAAATAAAAGTTGCATGTAAAAATAATTTTAGAATTTGAACTGACAGACCACATGTGGTTAAGCAGAATTATTATTATACATATTCTTATTTGATGTACATAAAAATGCCATTTCTGTTTTGGAAAAAAATCTAAACTTGAGCTAGTGTTGCTTGAATTCATGTAATTTTTCAATTTTTCAATTTTTCAGGTGTTGAACATACCTGAAAAACGTACAGTCACGATTGATAACGTTTCATGGTCATATATATATGCTGTCATTAAACATCATTACTTGGTAAAAACAGTTTCTTTTTCTCCATGGAAACAGAAATCAAGGTGTCTGGTTATCTGAACCTAGCTGCTGACTTCACACATAACTTCACCGATGGCCTGGCAATCGGAGCGTCATTCCTGGTCAGTCCAGCTGTTGGCGCTGTCACCACCCTGACAATCCTGCTTCATGAGGTCCCACATGAGATTGGGGATTTTGCCATTCTTGTCCAGTCTGGCTGCACTAAAAAGAAGGTACTTAAATTGTACATTATTTTGTCCTTTTTTCTAAAGATGCCGTTTCAGATTGGTTGTATTTTCCTAAAAATGTAGAATTTGACACAAACTTCATTAGTGTAAAAACAGGATAATTTTCTAAAATGGAGCAGGTTTGAATATGTATTGTATTATTTGCTTCTGCAGAACAGATGCCTCTATTTGTCTTAGATGTCAAACTCAGCAGATTCTCTCTGGAACGATTTATGTGCCCTTATTGTGTAACCAGAATTTCAAGTTACAATTCCTGGTTCAAAGTTTTTGTGCCTTTTCTAAGTTAATCCAAAGTTTTCTGCTTCCATTTAGGCATTACAGTGGGATTAAATTTGAGATAAGAATTAGTGAAGTTTATTGTTCCAGTTTTAGTTAAAATATAAAGATTTCTGTGTCCAAACAGAAAGTTACACAATATTTGAGTATGAAGGTATAAAATGGTGAAGTATGTTTATGATAATGGAAGTAGCTTAATTATGTAACAACTAGGAATTGGTAAAGGTGGTAATCAACCCACATTTCCAAATAGTCCCCCAATCATTTAAAACACATGTACTAATAATATTGAATTATAATTTTAGCATTTCTTTAAAATGAGGAGGTGTGTGTAGGTGATAATGAAGCTGAGTTTCTGTTGTTCCTCTGTCAGGCGATGTGTCTGCAGCTGCTGACCGCAGTGGGAGCTCTGGCCGGGACGACTTGCTCCCTGCTGGCTGAAGGTGTGGGCGCCACGGCGACCGCTTGGATCTTACCCTTCACAGCTGGCGGGTTTGTTTACATCGCCACGGTGACCGTGCTCCCCGAGCTGCTGGCGGGCCGCTCCAGTTTCGGCCAGTCTCTGATGGAGATTCTGGCGCTGCTGTTTGGAGTCGGCATGATGGTGCTGATCGCAGAGTACGAATGAAGCGCTTTTTGTTTTTTTTGGAGCGGACAGAAACTTTTACAGCACAAGAGAAAGAACGGAGACACTGACAGGGAAAAATACATTTAAATGAATTTTTGTTTTTATTGCTTTTTTTTCTTATCAAATTGAATTTATGTTGTTTTTGTTTTTTAACCAGAAGGGTCAATGTTTTCTGGAAGAAAAAAAGAGGTATGGAAAGAGATTAGTGGATAAAAACTGATATCAGGATAAGGAGTTCTGCAGTAGTATAGTCTGTAAATTCACCTGCCACTTATGTTAAAACAACCATCCAACTTTCAGTGTGACTGCTGCATAAAACGCAGAGCAGCTCCTCAATACAAGAGAAGAATGTTTGTTCTACGGTGACCTGCAACTATGAAGTCCTATTGTTGGATACCGAATGTTAGCTTTTTTTACATTCCATGCAAAATGATGATGTTGCTTTTGTTGATGTGGTCAAACTGCATCACATTTTACATTTGATTTAATTAGCTTGAAGAAATGTTTTTCAGTACCTTGTTTTCCTGAGATGAATTTTGCTGAATGTCCCCAAATAAAGACTCATTATTTTCTAAGTATCATCTGATTCTCAATAAATATTAAAATAAATTGTATATCATTTAAGAGAATTTATGTGATGGCACAAAAGTATTTAGAACCTGTTTAATGAGGATCAAATCTATCCATGATCTAACTGGCCAAACCATTGGAGGAACAAAAAATAACTAGTAAGAACTCTGAATCCCAGAATGCAAAGCGTTAACCCATTTTCATGCACGGCAGTAATCCCTGTTACGTTATAGAGAAACAAAACTCTAGGCAGCAACAAGTTTCTCATCTTTGTCCACAGCAGCTGCAGCATTTGGAAGAACATGTGTGAACCTCATCACCTCAGTTACAGAGTGAAAGAACGCATCACTGAAGAAACTGGATCCAAAATACAGTATACAGTAGTATAGATTTCCTTTTGAACCCAAAAATGTTCAGTCTGACAAATTTAAGTTAAGAGATTAGTCCATAACATTTTAAACACAGTATTTGAAATGTGAACTAATAAACAAAGATGGGTGATTTTAAATGAACATTTATGGATTCTGGATATAAATGTTTATATCCAGAATCCTGGAGAAGGCATTCCTTCTCCAGGAAAGCCAGGAATGCTGCAAGGCATTCCTATAGAAAGGATGCCT
Organism: Poecilia mexicana; assembly: GCF_051168715.1. NCBI lineage: Eukaryota > Metazoa > Chordata > Actinopteri > Cyprinodontiformes > Poeciliidae > Poecilia > Poecilia mexicana. The sequence continues at coordinate 24,417,229 of NW_028263380.1, read as the reverse complement.
TCTCCAGGAAATTCTTGTATTCCCATACCAGTAATGTACAATGATGATCAGGTTTTATACATTCACAAAAGGAAGTGAAAGAGGATAAAATTTCAGGAGGAAAATCAAAACCTGCCGTTCCTCTTATGTTTCTTTCAGTTTTACAGTCTGCCACGCCTAAAATCCAGGGGAGAGAAACGGATTATAAAAAGTTTTTGTGAAGGTGTGGAGCTCCTCCAGAAGTGGCTCCTCCTCCTCAGGACCTCACATTTCAGTAATACTCTGACATAATTCCCCTACTCATGACAATAATAGTGACCCATTTCCTCTTGTTTTATTTTCTTTTCCGGTGAAAAGAGAACTTGGAGAATGAATATCCATGGATATTATTATGTCATCACTGTTTTGGTGAAAGTCAGTCCAGAAAGTCGGTTCAGAACGTCAGTTCTTCCTGGTTAAACTTCTCTCATGCCCCATTCTGTGATTTTAGGTTATCCTGAGTCTTCTTTGTAGTCATGCTGCTACAGCCTTGGGCAAACTGAACAGTTTTTCTCTCTTACTCCTCCAATTTGCAATATTTGCTGCTATTTCAATTGTGAACTTTTTGTTTTCTCGGTTGTTTTTCTCTCCATAGAAGCTACACCTGGTCTGGCATTCTATTTGCCTCTTCGTGGAGGAGGGAATTGGCTGAGATAATTTTGCCGATAACTAAATGTTCTCCGATTAACTTATTTTTCTTTGACTTAGAAGGTACTTCTACATCAGTTCTGCTTCTTTTTTGTATACCTGCTCTGTCTTCTCAAACCCCCAGTCATTCATGGCAGATGGCCCATCAAACTGAAGCAGGTTCTGCTGGAGGTTTCTTCTTGTTAAAGGGAGTTTTTCATCTCCACTGTCGCTACATGCATTTTGCATGCTAGGTTTGAGGGATTGCTGTAAAGTCAACAACATGAGATACTGTCTACTGTCACAACTTGCTGGTCCAGAAAAAGTAAATGCTGCGATCCAGTGACTTGATGCATTTCCTTTGATAGAAAATGTTTTAAAATAATTTGAATAATAAATCACCCTAATGAAATGTTTGGCAACTAAGGTTAATTGGAATGTGAGTGTAATTGAGCTGATATGACTTTTTTTTGATGACTTATGTTGTTAATTCTGTTTTTGATTTTCCATCATGATGGCCGGAATTAGATAAGGTGCCAAATACCAGAAGGTTTTGAACCAGTTCTTTTGTGGAAATAAAAGCCAAAGTCTCTGATTACAGAAACAAACCCAAAGCTCTTTATGTGTTTTATATATTGTGTTTCGTCAGCCAGCATATTGTTGCCTACAAAGGAAAACATCTGATACGCAAAGACGGTAAGCAGGCTGGTGTGCTTTACAGGAAGCATCTCATTTCTCATCACTTCTAATCCAGCCAAAGCAAATAATGAATTTTTTAATTTAATAAATACACAGCAGAACATTTTTGTTTGTCAATATTTCTTCCTCCTTATGTACTTACTTTGGTATTAAAAAATATTTATTGATGGATATCAATTTTCTACCTGCTGCTTCATTATTACCCATAACAAAGGACGAAATTATCTGGACTTGTGTATAGAGCTAAACTAATTGCATACGTTACATTCCTGACTCAGAAGACATTGGATGTTGATACTGTCTAATCACAAAAAACATTTTCAAAATTTTGTTTAAATAATCTCTTCATGAACCTCCTGGCAAAACATAAGAAAAACACAATCAGTCACAATTTTAGTGTGCTATTTCACTGCAAAACATCAAGCACACATTTTATTACATAAATGGGAATGCAACATAAATATACATTTGATCAATTTAGTTATATTAGAAAATTACCCAGTATTTACTGAAAAAGTAATTTTTTGAGCTATAAAAACAAACTGTTACGTTTTTTTTTTTGGTGGGGGATAAAGCATGGGGAGGAGGTAATCTTCTCTGAATTCATATCACATATTATGAATTCACTTACCTGAACTTGCTAAGCCTGTTACACACTTTCCAGGCATTTAATGCAGGAGGAGCTTAAAGTAGGTTATGAGTCAGACAGTATAAGAGACAACACCAGAGCACACAGAGAGCATCCATAAGCAGGAGGTACGATGAAGGGAAACGGAGAGCTCAAGTAAGTAATTTGTAAACTTGATCTTTATATATGCTGTGTCTGTACTCGCAAATGGCAATATTGATCCAGAAATTAATATATTAACAAATATAAATTGATATATCTGCCTATCTACAGTGCCGTGAAAAAGTATTTGACCTCCTACTGATATCTATTTCCGTTTTTGTTTCTTTTCATTGTCGTCGATTGAATATCAACGAAATACAAAATGTTGTTTTCATAGGATAATTTAATCTATTAAAGAAAAAATAATATTCATACCAAACTGGCTTCATGAAAAAGTTATTATCCCCTAAACCTATGTACTATATTGTGCCACTGCAACAACTTGCATCAAGCATTAACAACATGTTTTTACATTGTAGAAGATGCAAAAACTTGTTTTAGAAACCATCCTTATCACGGTTTAACCTCATGCATCTGTTCCAGGAGGCCATGGGACACCTGTCGGGAGGTTCCTGTAATTGAAGACGAGCACACACCTTGGAAGTTGTTAAAGCTTCTAAAGACCATCACTTTGTTTGCAGTAGCTCTCACTGTGTTTGGATTGGCAATATGTAGCAAGGTTAGCTTCATTTTACAGATTTAAATTTGACTTCCTAATTTGTTTCTGTTTCACATATTGTTTCTGTGCTGCTTGATATCATTATAGAGATATACAGTAAATATAAATGTAGTCACTAATTGTCATAGGGGGTCTGATTGTCAAAAAGTACAAATGAAATAAAAGGTTGTTTCTTTTTTTTTGGTAAAAGATAACACAGAACATCCATATTGTGGTAACACTTTATTTGAAGGGGGTTGAATAAGACTGTCATGACACCATTATAAACATGACATAACTCCTGTCATGAACATGAATAAGCCTTCATGAATATTTATGACTGTTGTCATAAAGCATCATTCGGTAAATTATGACACTTTTAATACAAAGTTGACATTATTCAAAATGCCGTTGTTATGACAACTTGACATTAACCAAGAAATCATTACTGACATAAATTTGTTATAAAATAATTACTGATTTCACTTAAAAAATTAGGTAACTTTATGTTATTAAAGGTAAAGTTTGAACTGTAATGATTTCTTGGTTAATGTCATAATTTACCGAATGACGCTTTATGACAACAGTCATAAATAGTCATGAAGGCTTATTGATGTTCATGACAGGTGTTATGTCATGTTTATGAAAGTGTCATGTCAGTCTTATTCAACCCCCTTCAAATAAAGTTTTACCCATATTGTTTAGTTTAGTTTCAAAGTGGCAAATAGACATTCTCAGCAGTCAGTTGTGGTACCAGTGAACTTTTATTTTCCAGGCTTCTTTCCTTCTCCTCATCACTTTGTCCCATGAAGATACAAAGACCCTCCAAGCAGAGCAGAAACCCATCGCACTGCTGTGTATTGGCTGCTCTCTCATTGCACCCGCTGTTCTGCTGCTGCTGAAAAGCATCTGGAAATCATGTTACAAATCATCAAAGCTGCCAAGAAAATCATCTGCAGCCCTGGTAAGGCAAAAGATAATATTTTTAACTGTATCTGATCTGTAACTGATCCTTAAATATGATCTAATTACTTGTTTCTGTGACATTTTGTTGAATTGACCTTTTTCTTTGTCCCTCAGGTTTTGTTCTTCGAGTTCCTTGTTTCTGTGGGGTTAGCAGTGCTTACCATTGTAGCAATGCCACACCTGGACATTGTGACCAATGTGACCATCCTAAACAGTGTAGCTGTCCTTTCTGCATTCCTACAAGCGGTCACTCAGTGCACTGTCAAAAAGATGAACATCTTCCTGCTGCCTTCCATCATGGCCTCTGTGGTTATGGTTGTTGGTTACTGTTTGTTCGTGGTCCTGTACATTTTGAAAGACTCCGCCGATGTGAAGACAGCCATCTGGGTGGGTCTTGCTGTTGGTGGGTCAATCTTGGTATCTTTCAACTGGTGGGAGAATTACTTCAGGGTGATCTGTGTGAAGAGAAAATCCAACGTCCTCAAAAATCTGTTTGAAGACTTGAGCAAGTGTCAGAACATGCTGCACATCATGTCCAGCTTACTGAGGATTGTGGTCACTGCCTGTGTGCTTGGTGCCTATGTTCCTCTGGCCAAGCTGGACTGGGACATTGTGACCTCCATTCCAAGCAGGGAAACAAGGATAGTAGCCATCATCATCGGGGTCCAGCTGATCTCCTCTGCACTCTGCCATTGGTTTGCTTTGGCAGCCTGTAAGATGCATGCTGTCCGCCGATGCTTCATCCTGCCTTTGTACCTGGCTTCACTGGCTGTGATGGTGCTGTTCATCGTCCCTGTTATTCTGGATTATCAAGACCACCAGTTAAGCTTGAACACAACTGAAAAGATCAATTTCACAAGTTACTGCGCTGAAGCTGTGAATGTAAGAAATCAAAGTCTGAGTGGTAACCTGTTCCCACATCTGATTTTGGATGTTGCCCAAACACTCTGCTTCCTGGACATGTCCAACACAGTGAACATCTTCTTACTCGCAGGTAAAAAGAAAATAAAGAAATGCTGTTGTTGTTATCTGGGTATCTTACTTTTTCGAGGTTTTTTGTTTTGGCTGTTTTAGTATTTAAGCTTTGGTAGTAGTGACTTTATTCTTTCTTTTCTTTCCTATCAGGTGCAGCTATATCATGGTGGATTGGCCTTGTGCTGGCTACTATCCATATATGGTACTTTAACATCTATCGTATCCAGAAGACGCAAGACTTGTTTGTTCGGAGACTCTATGAGGGTGCCTTTATTGAGCAGTCCTTACTCCTCAACACCCGTTTCAACATCGAAACCAGAAAACGCAAGAAGAATCAGTAAGTCATTGTGTGCATGACTTACGTCTTTTATCTTCTTTCTATTAGTAATGTGATTAAAGTAATAATCACATTACAATGGAAACAGTTTCTCATATTTGCAAATATTTTCATATCAAGGAATAAGGAGAATGCCACCCCTGCTATGTTGTATCTTTGTGCAACAATGTGGCATGAGACCTATGAGGAGATGATGAATATCATGGTCTCTATTTTCAGGTGAGTTAAACTTATGCCCACCTTAAGAGTCTGTGTTATTTTAGCTAATACTGTCTGAAATTTACATCTAATATTTTATCGTAAATAAGGAATAAGAAAAACTCCTTTAAACAAATGTTATATGGAAATTAGTTCCAATTTCCAAGCATTATTGTCTAAATATTCTTATTTTACTTTTTTTTTTATTATGAATTCATCCACACTTTGCATTTGTCTCATCAAGACTGGACAAGTACAGACCAAAAACAGGACCCAAGTTTAATGATTTCACCTTTGAAGCCCATATCTACTTCGATGACGCCTTTGAAAATGCCAAAGGAAATCAGGATCGTCATCTGAACACATATGCAAAGAACCTTGTGCAAATCATCACTGAGGTTTATGGGTAAGAACCATGTTTACAGATAGCTTATTGTATAACCTGAGCAGTTTGTCATTAAACTTGAATAATGACCATGTTTCCCATAGAAATTACTTAATAGGTTGTTTTTGCTAGCAATATTTAGCAAATTGAAAAAGTCAGTCAGTCAGTGATAGTTAATGCAAGAAATAAAGTTGATCTACAACTTTAAAAAAAAGACATTAGCTGAATAGAGAACTGACCAGGCCATGGATAGAAAACATATTTTTGAGACCAAATGTGTGAGTTCTAGCAAATTTGTGTAGATCTTACATGTTCAGGTATTATAAAATGCTGGTAAAGGAGGCAAGTTTTGATTTCATTATGAGTTTGCTGTTCAAATATATCTCGGTGACATCCTGGTTAATGAGATAACGTCTATTACCCACTAGCCTGCCATCTTATGAAATATAAAATGAGATCTCTCCTGGCTGGCTCGCCACCCCAAATCTCTTCATAACTGAGACAGTTATATCTTGTGACATAAATCTTGTGCCAATTAATTTTAATCCTTTGATGGAAAAATTCCATGGTAAAGTATTTATTGCTGTCCCTTTTCTATATCATCAGCATCTTCAAGAACCTTGATAAAACATTCTTCGGAGTACAGCAGCAAATTCCAGATCAGTCAATCATAGAGACGCCATATGGAGCTAGACTGGTTGTTGAAATGCCTCATGGGAATAACATTGTAGTTCACTTCAAAGACAAACAGAAAATTCGGAACAAAAAGAGATGGTCTCAGGTAGGTAATAGCAAATGGATCATCTCAACACTTTAATCAAGAACCTTTAGTTTAACTGTTTATTGTCTGCAGGTGATGTATCTTTACTATCTTTTGGGTTGGAAACTCATGACCAAATATCACAGACTCTGGCAAAAGGGGTGCAATGAAAATGATCTGAGGAAAGAGTTCCAGGTGAGACAGAAGACACTTTCTGGATATTTATTAGAGCAAGCATGATAATTTTACTTTTAATGCGTGGTCAAAGACAATTGTGTTGAATGTATACAAAACAAAACTGTGTATTTATTCCAGAGAGAAAAACACAACACCTACCTCTTGGCTTTGGATGGGGACACAGACTTCCAACCAGCGGCTCTGATGCTGCTCATCGATCGTCTCAAAATGTATCCCCGTGTTGGCGCAGCATGTGGCAGAATTCACCCCACTGGATCAGGTTGGGAGCAAACCAGGGCTATTTTGCGCGAGGCAAAGGGCCATGGTGAGGTTATAAACCAGTTGTCTATTTCTCCTGCAGGTCCTGCTGTTTGGTTCCAGAAGTTTGAGTATGCTGTCAGTCACTGGCTGCAGAAGACAGCTGAGCATGTCTTTGGCTGTGTACTGTGCAGCCCTGGTTGCTTCAGTCTGTTCAGAGCAGAGGCACTCATGGATGACAACGTGATGAAGAAATATTCAACCAAATCCACAGAGCCCAGTCACTACATCCAGTATGACCAAGGTACAAGAGTGAACACTGAAAATATTTTGGGATAACTGTTTCTTTTATTATTTAATATGATCTAATGACAGCTAATAATTTCACAATAGATGAATTTTTTTTTACTACAGATTAGAAAAGTTTTTCTCTTTGATTACTCACAGGAAAAATGTCCTAGTTGGAGATTTTCTGTGGGAACTTTGCTTGTTCTCTACTTGTATACATATGTTACTTTCCAAGGCCCAAAACATGCATGTTAAGTTAATTGCTGTTAAAATGGGTTGGTCACATAGTTCACTGTTTTGCCATGCAATGAACTGCCAAACTGTCCATTGTGTTCCTCATAGACCACTGTTGTTAGGCCATGTGACCCAAGAGACTCTGCTTGGATAAATGGATGTTGAGAATGGATGGATGAACAGATCTAATTATTCAATAAAGACAAATTTCCTTTTCTGTCTTTGTGTTGACTTTAAAGCTTTCTCTTTACTATTCCAACATCTAAATATAGATTTTGTTTTTGCAGGTGAGGACCGCTGGCTGTGCACTCTGCTGCTGAAACAAGGCTGGAGAGTGGAATACAATGCAGCATCTGATGCCTACACCAACGCACCACAGGACTTTAAAGAACTGTACAACCAAGTAAGTATATAAGCAGTGCAGAACATAATTAATTGAGTTATAATTCCAAATGTAACGGCAATGATTGCCAACAAAATTATCATCACCTACTAATGTTGACTTGGCAGCCTTTAAAATAGAAATGCAATACAAGAAATAAGAATTAAATCCTTCTTTTCCTGTGGATTAAGGTAATTTGTCCACCACTGATGTCATCCAGTGCTTTAGTTTGCAACTCAAACTCACAGTTATACCCCTTGTGATCTCGAAAAATATTTTTGTTATACTACTGTTCTGCCAAACAATGTAGCCGTGACTGTGCTTGATTGATGCTCCAGTAAATATCAGTCTTAGTTATATTATTTCTGAGTGCTTTTCAAATTTCCAACCAATTTCAGTAATTAGTTAATTTTTGAAATTTAGGTGAATAAAATATTTTGGGACAAAAAAAAAGTGACACTACAAATGACTACTGCTTTTCTACTTAGCGAAAACGATGGGGCCCTTCCACAATGGCAAACGCTGTGGATCTGCTCGGTTCCACCAACCTGGTTTCCAAGAAGAATCCATCAATGTCCAAACCATTCATGTTCTACCAGTTGTTTGCCATGATATCAGCCATCCTTGCTCCGGCCACCATCTGTCTCATGGTTGCAGGTAACTGTTGTTATGTCCTCTGGACTTAACAAACGCTATTTACTATTTAGAAGTTATTAGAGTGGACATGTTCAACACTTGTACTCCATTAACATTTAAAAAGCTTGTGGACATACCTTAAAAATATGTTGTTTCTTCTGTACCCAGGGAGTCTGTCCTTCCTTTTGGACATACCTGCTGCTGGTGCTCTGGTCTTAGCTGTGATACCTCCTGCCATTTACTTGGGTCTTTGCTTTAAGCTGAAGGCAGACACTCAGATCACTATTGCAGCAGTGTTGAGTGTCATCTATGCATTCCTTATGATTGCGGTGACAATGTCCATTATTGGTAAGTGCACAATTTTATCTAAAACAAATATTTGGGTGTTGTTGTTTTAACTCTAAACATTGGTATTCTTTGCTTTCTGCCAGCCTCAATAATGAAGGAACAGACCATTCTGACACCCAGCAGCATTTTCATTGTGGCCATGTCAATCATTTACATCGTCACTGCACTGCTGCATCCTCAAGAACTTCCTTTAGTATTTTATGGCTTACTCTACATCATCTGCATCCCAAGTGCCTACCTCCTGCTCACCATCTACTCCATGGTCAACATGAACAGTGTCTCATGGGGAACCAGAGAAACAAAACCTGCTGCAGAGGCTGGAACAACTGGAGCCAACATCCAGCAAACTAAAACACAAAAAGGTAGATTGGTACCACTCTGAAGGACTAAATGAGTAGAGCTGATCTTTCTGCAAAATAAACTGAAACTTAGTTTTACCTTTACAGCAAAAAACACCTTCAAACGACTCTGCTCCTGGAAGAAATTTGAAAAATCCAACCACCGAGAAGAAGACAACCAGCTCGGCGTGAGACAGGAGATCCCAGATCCTATACAGCTTGGACCTCAACCCCAGAACAGTATTGTGGATGATTATCCCCAAGACAAAGAGTAGGTTTTAAAGATATGAAAAACAAGTAAACTGCAAAGTAGTAAAGCAATGGCTGACACCAATAATTTTTCTTTTTCAGTTTTCCTTTTAGGCCAGAGGAGACCATTTTTGACTCCCCAGTTCAATGTAAGTGCAAGAAAATTGTTGCTTTTAGAGTGCTTAAACACTACAGTACTGCATTTCCATACATTAGTAGAATATTATTTTTTCAAATACTTTTCTGTCCTGTCTTGTTGCTTAGGTTGGAAAGCAGAAGTGGAGAGTTTCTCCAGTGACATTCAGCTGCAGGTGGATTCTCTTGATGAGGTGATGTCCTTTAGCTTAATAGAGACTTCACTCATAAATACTTACAGCCATTTATTGAATTCTTTGTTTTACTCTCTATATGATAAATAGCACCATTGCTCACCACTCGTTATTCACATTCCTCAACAGTTGAAGGTGATTTACTTGGTTTTAAAGAATCGTTTAATCTGGTGATTCTAATTAGAATTTGACTGGTTAATCCACCAGTAAACTGTATGTAATACTTATGAGATTGTATTCACTGAATGGCACCATGCTGAAACCTGTCAGCTAAATATCAACAATGCCATGCTTCATTTGTTGTTGCAGGATGAGGACCAGTTTTGGAAGGAACTTATTGAAAAGTACCTGGAACCTCTGCAAAATGACAAAGAAAAACAGGAAAAGACTAAAAATGAGCTGCAAGATCTTAGAAACAAGGTAAGTAAAGAGGACTGGAATGTAATGTGTTTGAGATATGCTTGAAAATATATATATATGTTAGGCTAACCTTTGCACTTCTTTCCTCACACAGATCAATTTTTCATTCTTCTTCTTGAATGCCCTGTGGCTGATGGCAGCCTTCGTATTTCAAGTCTTCAAGGTCTTTGAAATTCAGATTGATATTGTTGACTTGAACCTTAACAAAACTGGTGGAAAATTCCAAATTGAGCCAATGAGCCTCATGTTCATCCTGGGCTTTGCTATTTCAGTTTTGCTTCAGTTTATAGGGATGTTGTGCCACAGGTGAATATTGATCAGATTACGCTTTTATCAAATATATTTCCATAGCTATACTCAATTAAAAAGAATCATGTAATATTTTTTTTTCTCCTGCACTTTTAGAGTCTTCACCATCATTCATTATGTGGCATTTTTAGAAACGGAGCCAAAACAACAAAAATCCACTGCAATAAAACAGGTATTGTTTCTGTTTCTTACTCAAACTAAACCTAAATATTGCTCACACTTCTGCTATGCTGTAACACCACAGATACTCCAACTGCCAATTCATATTTTTTCGACAATTGTGCAAAAATTACCTTCTCTAGCTCCAAAAGCTTTGCTCAAGTAGATCATGACAAAGCATTCATAAGTAGAAATGAATGTTGCTTCATTTAAAGGATAGTACTAAATTACATTAGAATCAACAAAGTGAGTAAGACCAGATTCTTCACATAATTCTTAAATATTCCCAGTACAACAGTTTTCCATACTTTCTGTTGATAGATTAGTTACTTGGTGGCTTTGCTCAAAGCGTTGCAGCATTTTTATCCACTAATGTCCCTTTGATCTCCTTCCAGCATGACTCCATGTCCAATGCAGATTCAAGCTCAGGCCTTTCTTCCATTACTGACCTGAGCAACATCACAAAGGATGAATCTGAGCTTGAGTTAAGTGACGGGTGGGACAGCGGAAACGACTCTCCAGAGTTGGACTTTGAGCTCGGAACTGAGGAGGTTTAAGTTTTAAACAAGATTGTTTTTTAACACTTTTGGCACTTTGATGTATTTCATGTTTGATCATTTGAAATGATGCAGCAAAGTGTGACCATCAAGTTGACCTCCATATAAAGTATTTTATTTAATGTTGTGATTTCTTAACTATTTATGGCTTCTAAAATATAGTTCATGTAACAGTGTTTTTTTTTATGTTGTTCCAAATGTTACTGTGTAATGTGCAGACTGAGCCTGGAAATCAGTGGTTATTTATTTTTAATCAGCTCAATCAATTAATTAAAGATTATTGACATTGTTATTGATGTTTATTTCATTCTTTTTATCTGCCATTTTCATTGACGCTGTAATTTCAGTTTATTACAGTTTATAGAAGGTAAAAACTGAAGGATGAATTGATTTTAATGTAAATTAATTAAGGTGTTGCTGCTGTTGTAAGTTAATCAAGAAAGTTTTTCCTCAGAATTTTGCTGAGATCACTACTTGCAAACAAACAAGTATTACCTTGAAGATTGTTTTGTTAAAGTGCAAATACTAAATTATTTTAGATGTTTTTACGTTGCTTTGTGTGACCAGGAAATCATACACATTGTTTACAATATTTATTTCCTGTTGTCATTTCAGTGTCTTCTTTTTTTTCAAACTGTTGAAATATGTAAATAAAAAATATTCAAAAGTATTTATGCACTCTTGCATGTGTTTTATTTGACAAGAAAACAAAACATAAACGCAAGACATGACATGAATATAAAGAAAAAAACTACAGAAAAAACTGGTTGACAAAGGTTGGGGGTTTATTTGAAGGGATCTAAGGGGGCATACTGATCTTATTTTTATTGGAAATATGGTAGTTATTACTACCTGTGGATGAATTAGTTCAGTAATTTTAAATGTTAATTATTTTTAACATTTGAAATCCTCAGGATTTGCGCTGCACGCTTGAGAAACAAAAAGATTTTATCAACTTCCAATATGCAATTTGGCCACTAGATGTCAGGCTAGGCTGGATTACATCGTTTAGAACAGTGGCGTCCGAGTCCAGTCCAGATCTGCCACTATGCGACTTTCAGATGCGTTTCTTCTCCAACACACCTGGATCAGATGAATGGCTCGTCAGCAGGTGTGAGTTACTGCTGGTGAGAGAAGTCTGCCTTTTGACTCAGGCGTGTTGAATCAGGGTTGCATGTAAAACTTGCAGCAAGGGCAACAGCTCTCGAGGACTGGAACTGGGCACCTCTGCTTTAGAACAATTGTTCTTTAAGATTTCTTTTTGGGGTAAATAGTTAATTTTCTTAATGTCCAACAAGAAAAGTAGAGTAATGGAGAGGATAAAAAAAGGAAAAGACAAAAGATTAGAAACCAAACAAAGATGCAAAGGTGCCAGAGACTGAGGAGAAAAGTAGCACAGGGGAGTAATCCTATATCCTAGAGTTATTTCCTGCCACCTTCTCCTCTGAAAGTATTCCTCTAATTCAGAAAGAGATTCCACTGAGAAATGTGACACAGTTTCAGGAAGCATGATCAGTTATATTTTCCAATTTTTGTTATGGTGATAGTTATCAGTTCTGTGGCACATTTTTTTAATAGCTGAGCTCAAAGACCAACAAAGATTTTTATTATTCAATTATTCAAGGACTTTATTTAAAAATTCTCACATCTCAGATGGCATGAAAAGAAACAAGAAGCAACTAAATTCTTATTTTTATTTAAATACCTGTGACTTTAGAAAAGTGCACATATTTAAAAGGTGGCTAATAAACTGTTCCTATTAGAATATACAAAAAAAAGTCAGTGGGAGGAGTTTCTAAATCTGGGTTAGACAGCTACAGAGGAAACATCTTCCTGAGGAAATTTTTTCTCTGACATGGCTGTAATTATAACATCATAGATTTTGGCATTCTTTCCTCCACGCCTGTTTTGGGTTTTGGCTTGATAAGCTAAAACTTACTCAGTTAAAAATCAGTTGTTTGAAACAACAATTTGTGACTCTGAAATGACAGACTACATGTGGTCAAACCAAATTATTATTGCAGATATTTTTATTTGATGTACATAAAATTACTAATTCAGTTGAAAAAACAAGAAGTTTAACTAAACTTGGGCTAAATATTACCTGATCTTAGGCAAGTTTTAAATTCTTACATGTTTACTGGAAATGTGGCTGTAACAGTTTATTATGTCCACACAGCATCCGTCAGAATTTCCAGAGAAATGTTTGAGTTGTATAACTGCAGCATTTGGAACTGCAGTTATATAACTCAAACATTTCTCTGGAAATTCTGATGCATATATGCAAATCAATTAGTACAAAAGCATATGAGGAAGTTTAATTAAATTCTAATTAAGACCTCATTGTTGTTGCATTGTGATGCCTGGACCGAAACTTTGTCTTTATGGGATCATTAATTTTTTTTTTTTTCTTTTTTCTGGCTGTGATTTGCAGATTTATGACCTGATTTATGACCTGATCCAGCACATGCGTGTGAACTTCTTGGCAACAACAAAACTCCTGGCAGCAGCAGCATCTTCCTTGTCTTTTCCCACAGCAACTATCACGTTTAAGGACACGCACTTCATCTTCTTGACCTGAAATACTGAGTAAAAAACTGCTTCTTCAAAGAAGCTTTGGATCACAAATACAGTATTAGCTGCTGTTTGTGTATTTTCATTCCAGATGAAAAAAGCATTAATCTTGTTTTCGTCAGCTCTTACAGAAAATAATCTCATTGAGTCATAGATTTCCCAAGATTTTCTAATTGTGTTGACAAAGTGGTTTCCCCTCCTCTACTCTGAGAGAAGACAGCATTTGGAACTGCAGTTCTGCACGCCTGCTAGATGCTTCGATCTCAGCAGAAAGTGAACCACAGCCTGAAGTGGCTGCCTGCCACGACATTTATAAACATGCTGAATGTTGTCTATGTTATTGCAGCTACTAGTGCTAAATCTCTGCCATTGCCAAGGCTGTAACCACAGTTAGTTTGTGTCATCACCCATATGCACAGTGTTTTTATCATTTAAAAGTACACATGGGACTTAAAGGTATTGCTACGTAGTGCTACAATTTAAATTTTTATTTGCTGGTAAACAGAGCTGCAAAATCATCGCTCCTGTTTTTAGTTTGCCATTTTGAGTCTGTAAGTGTATTTTTACTTCCATTATGGTAGTCTTTCACTCCATTCAGTTAATCACATTGATGTGCGTTCACACATCCATCCATTTTCTTTACACCCTTGTCCCTCGGTGGGGTCAGGAGGGGTGCTGGTGCCTCTCCAGCTAAGAGGCGGGGTCACACTGGACAGGTCGCCAGTCTGTTGCAGGGCAACACAGAGACAAACAGGAAAAACAACCATGCAGTCCAAAAACATGAAAGTCATGTTTTTGGAGTTCTCGGAGAAAACCCACACATGCAAAGGGAGAACATGCAAACTCCATTCCCAGGCTGGGAATTGAACCCAGAAGCTCCTTGCTGCAAGGCAACAGCTCTACCAACAGCGCCACGGTGCAGCCTGCATCCACACATTACAATTTTTATTTTATCTTTTATTCGATCTTATGAACTGGTTCTCTGAACACACACCAGTTTTCTTAATTAGTTTTAAGATAATCTGATTAACTTAAAACTAATTAACTCCTTCAAACCTCGGTTCTTATACATATGCACAATAAATTGTGAATATTTCTTTATTGGTTTTAGATTCTCTTTTATTCCTTTTTACACTTTTTGTAGTTTATTATTTGCATATGTACTTATTAGTTTTGTTAATTTAAGAGTTTTAACTCAAAGTATTTTACACTTACATAATTTTACCTTGAAGAGATGTGGGTTTTCTTTGTATGTGCTACAAGTTCTTTCCTCCATCTGTGTTTTAATGCCACACCGCACCAGGCAGGTATTCACAGACCATAGATGACAGGGACAGAAAGCTGTTTACCTAATTATTTTTAATAACCAGGTGGCACCAATTTGGTAATTTTTAATAAAATTGCTATGTTAATTGTGTTTGGGACTTAATAGTGCTATTAGTCCAATTAAGCTTATTGTTGTACAACTTCTGGGAAAGATCTGGGAAGAATGCTGAGTATTTGAGTTCTTGAGAAGAACCCAAGGTGTCCTCAGTGACCTGATAGTCTGTTGTTGTTGTCCAGTGGTTTGGTCCCCACAACTCAGTGTCTTACGTCTTTTAGGCACTGAAAATATGCTTTCGCACAATCAACTTTAATTGATGGCTGAATAACAGGCTTCTGCGGTATTTCAAATACATGACGCAAATGTGAGAAACTTCCTTCGGAATCTAAAAGCCTTTCCAGTTAGACACAGTTTTAGCTACTGAAGTATTAAAGGGGTATTAAATATTTTTTTGAGCTTTACATCATGTCATAATGCCATTCCCTCATGAAACTCCTACCTGAAGTGTTTCATGATTCTTTCATGAATGTTTGAGAATTTTGCCCCAAATAAAAAGCTCATTGTTTTGTAAATACTATTTGCTTCTCAATACATATTAAATACATATTAAGTGTATAACCCTTAAGTTAACTTATTGCATCTAAGTATTTAAAACATACTTGCATATTTGCTCAAGCATCAAACATATTCCTGATCGAACTGTTGGACACGGGAGGGAAAAAGACTAGAGAAAACTCTTAAAGCAAAGTGTTAACACATATTCATGTACAGCTGGAATCCTCATGGTGTTATAGTATTAATGCTATCTAAAACTACACATGGGACCTAAAGCTAGTATGTTCAGTACATAAATGTGTTTTTACTGCCATCTTGGTAGTCTATCACTCCATTCAGTTTCACGGTGAGGCAAGTTCACACATGAACTTTCATTTTTTCTTCTGTTTGCTTTGTCAACTCTCTGAACAAACCCCTTTTGTTCCAGGTTAGTTTTAATGTTAGTTTGATTTCATTCCAAATTCTTCAAAACAAAAACTTGGTTCTTCTGCATATTCACACTGAACTGGGATATTACTTGTTTTATTGGTTTTAGAATCATAATGTGACAATCTGTGTTTGTGTATTTATTTCTTGGTTTTTTCTCTCCTTGTTCCCCCGAGTCTCTGTGATGTCCTGTCCTCCCTGTTGATTGATCCCAGCTGTGTCTAGTTTTCCTGATTACCCTCCCTGTGTATTTAAGTCCACCTGTGTCCTTTGTCTCTTGTCGGGTCCTCGTCTAATGTCAGTTCTTGTCGCATGTCTAAGCTCTCCAGTTGAACTGCTAAGTCCTGGTTAGCGTTGGTTCTTGTTTTCAGTCGTCTGTGTTTCAGTTGCTACTGGTGATTAGCTGTGTGCTAAACTCTCTGCTGTGCCGCCTGTATTGGACTGTTTGAGCTTTCATTAAATTCATCATTTTTTTCACAACCTGGGTCTCAGCGTTCGATCTCACCACCTCCAAACCACCACATCATGACACATAATTGTTAATTTTTACACTTTTTGTAATGCATTATTTTCATTTGCACCTATTGGTTTTGTTGAATTAGTCCAGTAGGATTTCTTACTTGAAGTTCAAGTATTTTGTAAATACATTCTCTTATTTTGAAGATGTGTTTTCTATGAGTTTGTAGGGGTTGCTACAAGCTCTTTCCTCCATCTATGTTTAAGCGCCACACCTCACCAGGCAGGTATTCATAGTGTCATAATTGGCAGAGGGAGAAAGCAGTTTGGTTAATTATCCTTAATAACCAGTTGGTTTCCAACTTGGTGCTTGTCTTTGGCACTTATTCAAAGTCAGACTACACCTATTGCTGAAAACTTCAAGTCTGAGAAGAATGCTGAATATCTGAGTATCTAGAAAGAATTGAAAGAGGCACACAGTGTGATGGTTCCTTTTGGTCAGCAGCGGTTGACCAAAGTGCTTCACAAGTTACACAAACCAATATAGCATAACACAAAGATTAAAACAATAAAAATGAAAAACGGAGATCTTAAACAGCAAACAGGAAACAAATCCAGTGTTTTCCAGTCCTGATCTCTGTAACACACTGCTCTAAATATTTAGGTGTGTTCCTGCTTTGAAGATTGCCGAGTATTTGAAGTCCTGGTTTAACCTAAGGAGTGGATTACTGCTCCTGTGTATCACCTGATGGTCCCTTGTTGTCAATGTTAATGTCACATTTAAATGCTGTTGTACATTTAAACAATAGCAGCTGAACAATCTGCTTCACAATCTACACCAACCATCGTAGCATATAGATTGACACACACACACACACACACACACACACACACACACACACACACACACCCCCACACACACACACACACACACACACACACACACACACAGAATCACACCAATATTAAACAGAAAACAAGTCCAGTTATGTGGACTGAATTAGTGATATTCCAGTCCACATAACTGAGGCTCCTCCAGTCGTTGCTCTTGAAAGTCATATTTGGTATATCATCCCAAAGTGTTACTTTTCCATAGAAAAAAAAATTGCAGTGACTTGCAATGAGTCACTTAAAAGTACGGTTACCTAACTTCTTGGTGCTTCATTGGATGATACATCAGCATGAAGCACATAATCAAGAGGTTGAAGGAAAAGGAAACATGCCTTTTAAAAGGGTTTATAAAAAAGACTTGAAACCTTCTGAGTTATTCAGCAATCCAGAATCAATATTTTAAAGAAATACCTTTCTCTCCAGCCACAGCTGCAAGCTCCTGAGGTATGTCCTCCAGCAGGTCTGTACATGCATCCATCCATTGTCTACCTGCTTTTCCTGTAGGATCGCAGGATAGCCTCACTCTTTCAAAGCACTTTGAATTGCCTTGATGCTGAAAACGTGCTATATAAATAAAATTACCTTACCTTACCTTACTCCACTGGTCATTCCAATCAGCAGTTTGCAGAGAAAAATCAACTTAATGGTCATGTTTGTAGATTATTGGAGGAAACAAGAGTAAACAAGGCAAACTCCATACAGAGAGACCCCAGGTCAGAACCTTTGTATTGCAAGGCTACCACTGTTCCACTGTGCAGCCTGCTTTGCACATCTACCCAGTGAAATGAATGCCATTTCTAAATAAACCAGCTCAGTTACACTGGATAAAAAACATCTGTGGACATCAATTTTCAAGTCTAGCCACGCATTCTCATTATGTTTTAAGTCTTGACTGATTGCAGCCTGGGAGTGTTTAACGATGCCCTGCTTGAATGTAATCTCCACCTCAGTCTCAAGTTTTTTTGCAGCCTGTAACAGTTTTTTTTGTGTTCCCCCATGATTGCCCTTTGTGTAGTTTATTTCAATCTCCCATTGTCTCTGAATCCCCTCGGTATGATGCAGCAAGCAGCCCGTTTTACTGTGGGAGTGTCATGCTCAGGGTGATAATTAGTGTGTTTTGTTGTGTTTTATTATGGTCACACCTTACTTTGCTATAATCTCCAAACACGACGTCTTTTTGGCTTTTTAAATAATTACTTTCTTCTTTCTTCCATAAACGCCACATTTGTAAATGGTTGCTCTTGAAAAGTTGTCAGTCATTGCAGCTCATTCTGACCTTCTTCACTGCTTCTCTGCTTGATGCTCTTCTTGTCCGTCCAGTCAGCTTAGATGGAGATTCACAGATTGGTGAGTTTACAATTGTGCCATACTCTTTTTATGTTTGGATGATGTATTGAACAAACCTCTGTGAGCTATCCTAAGCTTTGCATAGTGCTTTTTAACTTAACTCTATTCTAAATGTCTTCACAACTTTCTCCCTGACTTGTCTGCTGTTCTCCTTGGTCTTCATGATGCTGTTTGTTTACTCATGTTCTCTAACAAACCTCTGAAGCCTTTAAGCAAATCTGGATTTATAGTAAATGTGACTAAAAGTGAACAAGTTTAAGCGCAGTAAAACATTTGCAAGGCTTTCAGAATTTCTGGAGAACAAATATAAGTAATTTCTCTTATTATGGATGATATAATATTGAATTATCAGGCAAAAAATAGATTAAAGCAGTGGTATCAAACTCCAGTCACAATGGTCAAAGTTCTGCAACTTTTATGTGTCCCTTGTCCTACATGCTTGGATTACTGCCTCACCAGAGACAGTCAGCTCCACAAAGCTCTGTCATGCTGCCCTGCATAAGGACAGCAGGCATGCTGAAGCAGAGAAAAATCTAAAAGTTGCAGGACACTGTAACTGGAATTTGAAATTACTGGATTAAGGCATCCTTAAGCCGTTTCTGAGCAAATAGAACATCAGACATTTTTCTTCTAAATAAAAAAGAGCACTTTTTGGAATATGCTGTAAGTAAACATGTGAATTTAGATAAATTCAGCGTATCAGCCGGTTTTAAGGAAGTTTGCCTAAATGTGAAATTTGATTTCCGTTAAGGCACAGCCTGCACTCCTCGCTGCTTCAAACTGACCTGACAGGATTCCTTGATGCCATGTTATGAGTTCAGGTTTTGAACTCATCACCTGAGTTGTGAACTGGAGTTTGAAACCACTGGGTTAAAGCATCCTTAAGCAGATTCTGAGCAAATAGAACATCAGACATTTTTTTTTCTAAATAAAAAAGAGCACTTTTTGGAATATGCTTTTACATGTGAATTAGATCAATTCAGCCGGTTAGAAGGAAGTTTGCCTAAACATGAAATCTGTATTCTGCACAGGCTGCACAGGCTGCACTCTTCGCCACTTCGAACTGACCTGAAAGGATTACCTGATGCCATATTATGAGTTCAGGTTCTCATGAAACATATGATACATGGCAAGTGACTGAACTTTTGCATGATCTCATTATCATTGCAAATTGAGTTTTATCTGCCATCCTTTATCAATCAATCAATCAAATTTTATTTGTATAGCACATTTCAGCAGCAAGGCATTTCAAGGTGCTTTACATAATTAAAGAAAAAATAAAAACAGCATGTGACATTGAATAAACAGTAAGAAAGAGAAAAAGATTTTGAAAAAAAAGAAAAAGATAAAAAAAAGATAAAAGCATAGTTTTGTTACGGAATTAAACGCCTGTCGTCCCCGGACTCCGCTGTCCGTTTAACACGGGTATTATCCAGGCTCCGTTGCCTAACAGGACAAGGTCTCCAACCTTGCAGCACCAGGTTCTGTAGAAAGAGGAATAAAAGAAATTAATAAATAGATAAAAAGTAAAGATAAAAACATTAAAAACATCAAAGACATCAAAAACCCACACTCTAATTCTAATTTAGCCATAAGCAACTCTAAACAGGTGGGTTTTAAGTTGAGATTTAAAGGCACACAGTGCTTCAGCTGTTTTACAGTTTTCTGGAAGTTTGTTCCAAATCTGTGGTGCATAGAAACTGAATGCTGCTTCTTCTCGTTTGGTTCTGGTTCTGGGGATGCAGAGCAGACCAGAACCAGAAGATCTGAGGGGTCTAGACGGTTGGTACAGCAATAACAGATCTTTAATGTATTGTGGTGCTAAACCGTTCAGTGATTTAT
Source organism: Poecilia mexicana (assembly GCF_051168715.1). Classification (NCBI taxonomy): domain Eukaryota; kingdom Metazoa; phylum Chordata; class Actinopteri; order Cyprinodontiformes; family Poeciliidae; genus Poecilia; species Poecilia mexicana. The sequence goes on along the minus strand of NW_028263380.1, from coordinate 24,396,837 downwards.
AAACTAACAACAGTATTTATTCTTTGAGCTACAGGGAGCCAGTGTAGGGACTTTAAAACTGGTGTTATGTGCTCTATCTTCCTGGTTTTAGTGAAAATGCGAGCAGCAGCGTTCTGGATGAGCTGCAGCTGTTTGATTGATTTATTAGTCAGACCTGTGAAGACGCTGTTGCAGTAATCAATACGGCTAAAGATAAACGCATGGATGAGTTTCTCTAGATCTCACTGAGACATTAGTCCTCTAATCCTGGAGATGTTCTTCAGGTGATAGAAGGCCAACTTTATGACTGTCTTAATGTGGCTCTGAAGGTTCAGGTCAGAGTCCATCACTACTCCCAGGTTTCGGGCTGATCGCTGGTTTTCAGTTGTAATAACTGAAGCTGTGCATTGATTCTAGTTCGCTCCTCTTTAAGTCCAAAGATAACTTCAGTTTTGTTTCTGTTCAGCTGGAGAAAGTTTTGGCACATCCAGACATTTATCTGTTCTAAGCATCTAAGGAGAGTCATGCTGAGGCAAACCTTTTGATCCATTCCATCCGTAAATTTGAGAAACTCTGGTCCGGAAGACATTTCTTCAAAGGTATCTTGTGAGTGAGTGTTGGAGCAGAGAGGGAGGGGGGAAGAAGGAGGGAGGGGGTAAGGAGAAGGAAGGGGGTAAGGAGGAGGGAGTGGGGAAAGAGGAGGGGAACCAGTCGCTCTGTCCCCAGTCGATGTTTTATCGTTTGTTTTGGGACACTTTGCTTCTGATAAGCGGAGTCTTCCATCCTAGTCAGACATCCTTGAGCCTGTTTTTCTGAAGCGATGGTCACATTGTTGTCCTTGTTGATAAAATGAAAAATGTTTGCAGTGAGCAGCCTTATTCCATGTTGTTAAGATTGCGTCTGCCTCTTCCAAAGAGGTGAAAGTACTGCCAGTAGATCCAGAGGTTATCGATGAAGGTCACTGAGCCGGCAGAGCAGGTTTTAATCAGCCATTTGTTTATCATGTCCAGTCTGGAATGTTTTTTGTCTCCCCATTGAGGCAATGGAATTGGACCACTGAGAAATAATTTCAATTTTAATTTTCCCATAGTGTCCAGAAAAATATTAAAGTCCTTTTTCAGAATGTCTGATTTTTGCTTTGCCAGATCGTTGGCTCCAACATGTACAACTAAAGTCTCAATGTTTGGCTGATCAGTGGTTAGAGAGAGCACTTTGCGAGTCAAATCAGATACAGTGTCACCAAGAATAGAAACCACTTTCGTTTTCTTGGGATTGCAAACATGACTGATTCCATTTACTGCCTCATCTCCAACAATAAGCACTCTTTGCATACCTTTCATTTTCCTTTAGACTGGAAACAGATGTTGAATCTAAAAGAACTCAGAGAACCTAGATGTTGTTTTTCCCATCAGGGATTTGGTGCTGTATGAGTTCTATTTAAAAGATTAAATATGGTAACACTTTATTTGAAAGGGGGTGAATAAGACTGTCATAAACATGACATAACTCCTGTCATGAACATGAATAAGCCTTCATGAATATTTATGACTGTTGTCATAAAGTGTCATTCGGTAAATTATGACACTTTTAATACAAAGTTGACATTAATCAAAATGTCTTTGTTATGACAACTTGACATTAACCAAGAAATCATTACTGATATAAATTTGTTATAAAAGTATTACTGATTGCACTTTAAAAATTTGGTAACTTTATGTTATTAAAGGTAAAGTTTAAACATTAATGATTTCTTGGTTAATGTCAAGTTGTCATAACAAAGACATTTTGATTAATGTCAACTTTGTATTAAAAGTGTCATAATTTACCGAATGACGCTTTATGACAACAGTTATAAATATTTATGAAGGCTTATTCAGAATATGTTCATGACAGGTGTTATGTCATGTTTATGACAGTGTTATGACAGTCGTATTCAACTCCCTTCAAATAAAGTGTTACCTTAAATATTATTTTTTAGCAAATAGTAACTTGTCAAATTAAGAATAATGTAATCAAATACATGTACATGCAGCGGTATATTTTAGAAAAGCTTTTTTTAAAGCCTAGATTTGCTGTTCAGTCTGAAAAATTTGAGGTTAGTTTTTAACATTTTAAATACATTTTTTGAAATAATAACTGACTAAAAATGATGGGTGACTTTAAATAAGTGTTTATGTTTGAGGCAGTTCTGGATGTCTGGTTCAATAATATGCTCTGGCATTCCTGGAGAAGGAAAATCAGTAGCTTAGAATGATCTTCAGTCTAAATGAGAACTTCCCAAAATCAATTAAGTTTATTTGTATAGCACATGTCAGCAGCAAGGCAGTCCAAGGTGCTTCACATAATAAAAACACAAAATTACAAAGTTGTAAAGAAACACCATACTGTCAACAATTGAACAAATATTACATTTTGATGAGTGCCATCACCAAAACCAAATATGTTGGTCAATGTTTAATTAATTTTGGCTCAAAAGCAATTCTAAACATGAGGGTTTTTAGTTTTTATTTAAAGAAAAGGAAGTGAAGAAGGATAACATTTTGATTGGAAAATCAAAACCTGCCATTAATGTGCCGATTTCTTTCCTCTTATGTCATGTGTCATTTATTTTAATGGGCGGTCGACGCCTAAAATCCACACAGAAGCTGAATTGTAATAGATTTTTGTGAAGGCGTGGTGCTTCTTCAGAAGCTGCTGCTCCTCCTCATTATGACAACGCAGTTTAGTATTTCTGTGAAAACACATTTACTCGTGACAATTACAGAGACTTATTTATTTTGTCTTATCTTCTTTTCCAATTAAAAGAGAACGCCTGGAGAAAGAATGTCAATGAATCACTGTTGCAGTGAAATTAAGTCCAGAAAAACGTTTCTGCCTGGTTTATCTACTCTCATTCTATAAAGCTATTCTGCATTCTACAGGGTCATCTCCGTAGCTGCTGCTGTAGCATAAGGACAAACTGACCCCCTTTCTCACTTAATTCTTATACTACTCTCCAATTTGCATTATTTGCTGCTATTTCAGCTGCTAACTTTGTTTTCTCAATTATTTATCTCTCTAAAGAAGCTACACCTGATCTGGCATTCTGTTTGCCTGTGATACGTCCCTGTTGGAGGGGATCAAGTGAGATAATGCTGCTAAGAACTAAATTTCCTCCCTCTCCTATCAACTTTTTATTTTTCTTTGACTCAGAGAGTGCCCCTAAGATGGAACATTTCTTCTGTACCTTTCTTGTGGACCTGCTCTGTTTTCTCAATCTCCCAGTCGCATGGCAGATGGTCCATCTGAGACATGATCTGCTGGAGGTCTCTTTTAGTGATGTAGTCAAGACCACCTAACCCTAGACCAAGTCAAGACCAAGACAACACCAAGACTTTTAGGGTCCGAGACCAAGTTGAGACCAAGACCGTGGAAGTTGAGACCGAGTCAAAACCAATACCAGCACCCTGTGCTACATGACCCAATGAAATGTGAAATATGATCAAAATTGCTTCTTACATTATCTGAAAGATTCCCATTCCCATAAAAACACATAAATTGAAACAATATCATTATCAATTCAAACTCTTCTTCATTCTGCCTTGCTTCCATCTCTTGTCTCATGCCATACCTAAAAAGATAACGCCCTGGGTGTTTGCTCATATCGCACATGTCAGAAACCACAACTCTCTGCACCATTAACATAGCAATTAACACAATGCCCCAACGGTGAACAATGCTCATCTATGAACACAATGCAAGGCACAACAAGCAAGAAGTAACCAAGCACAAGGCGTGCACCGTGACTCTTCTCACTCTCTGTCCTGTTGCATGAAGCCAGGCTGCAATGTCTGCCACCAAGAAAGGTAACGAAAAGAGCAATGAGCATGCTCTGTGTGCTCTTCTGTTCTAGTGTTGTATTTCTTCACTAATTAAATAAATATCAATGTATATAATAAAATAAAATAATAATAGCTACTGAAGTGTACACAGAGCATTGCAAGCATTACAGTGAGGCTCCAGTCCTATCTTCGTAAAGAACCGTTCAGAAGAATCACATCGTTCATGAATGTCACATATTGCAAATTTTGGTCACAGCATTGTCCCATATATGCGACACATCAGTCAACACCTCCGCACAATAATTCAGAGCAGTGACTGACAGCTGTTTTCATAACGAATGCAGTTAGTCCCCACACAGCTAGCTTTGCTAACATCACGTCCACAGAGCTTTTCTTTCTTTGAGCTTCTTTTCTAAGTGAAAAGAAGCTTTCACTTAGAAAAGTAAGTTCTAAGTGAAAATTTAGTACTTACTTTCATGATGAGGGACATAGCGCTGCTGAATTTACATGTCGCCATTGGATTTCTTATGACTTATGAAGTGGGATTCTATTACTGATGATTAGACAGACATCTGCTGCTCAGAAAACACCTGCACATTGGAGTTAAGCATCTACTTTTGCTACATGCTTGTCCAGAAGGAGTGAATCCTGGAAGTCAATGACTTGATACAAACCACTAATGTGCATGTTTCTACTCAAACTGTCAGAAGCAGACTCCTTGAGGGTGGTGTGAGGGCACAATGTCCACATATAGGTTTTGTGCTGACAGCCCAACATCGTGCAGGACGATTGGCGTTTGCTAGGGAAAACCTAGCATGGATGAAAGCAGGTTCACACTGAGCACATGTGACAGACGTGACAGAGTCTGGTGACAGAGTGAAGAACATTATGCTGCCTGCAACATCCTCCAGCATGACTGGTTTGGTGGTGAGTCACACATGTTTGGATGGCCGCACAGCCCCCCATGTGATGACCAGAGGTGCCCTGACTGCCATAAAGTACCAGGATGAGATCCTCAGACACATTGTAAGACCATATGCTGGTGCAGTGGGCCCCAGGTTCCTTCTTATTTATGACGATGCTAAGTCTGTTTCAGCAATTCCTGCATGATGAAGGCATTAATTTTAAAGACTGGCCACTTGTTCCCCAGACCTTAATCCAATTGACATTTGGGATATCATGTTTTTGTCAATCCCCCAACGCCACGTTGCCCCACAGACTGTTCAGCAGCTAACTGCTCTAATCCAGGTCTGTGAAGCGATCCCTCAGGAGAACATCTCCCATCTCATCAGGAACATGCCCAGGCGTTGGTGGCAGATTATTCAGACATGTGGAGGTCTCACACACATGCTGAGCCTCATTTAGAGTTGTTTTAAGTTATATTCACTGATGTTGAATCAGCCTGTTGTGTTATTTTCCACTTTCATTTTGAGTATGAATCCAAATCCAGATCTCCATAGAGTAATAATTTTGATTTACATTGATAATTTTTATGTTTTCTTCTCATTCAATTTCACCACCAATGACAATATTTAATTAAATGAGATTATTGTAGTGTTCCCTTTAATTTTGTGAGCATTGTAATTTGAATAATGAACGGAGCTGATGCGCTGTTTGATAACCAGGATTAGTTGTAATTTATGTGTTTTTGAATTGAAAGATTTTTTTTAAAGTGCCTCAAGACAACATTTGTTGTTAATTTTGTCTTGGGTTTTTCATCATCATGGAGGGAATTATTCAATACCAAACTGTTTTGATCCAACACCTTCAGGTGCCAGCTACAAAACTGAAGATGAAGAGCAATTCTTTTTTGGCATCTAAGGAAATTAAAGCATAAATTCAAATTCCAAACTTGTGACAACGAAACGGAAGACAAAAAATAGCAAAGATGATTTGACAGGTTGGTATCGGGGTGTGGACACTTAGCCACGTTATCAGATTGTAAAATATTTTCCTTCGAACAGATTTATTTATTTTTCTGTTGAAGTGTATAGCATATATTTAGCAATATATGAGGGAAAGTTTTTACAATTACTTGGTCTATTTTTCACATATACACTTTTGAGAGCCACAATTTCAGTCGTAGCACAAACATGGGTGAGATAAATTAGTTGTGAGGTTAATGAAATTATTACTCTATAATGAAACTTTGGGTTTCATGGATATAGACTCTCTTCATATGTTGCATCCTGCCTCCAACACTAGCTTAGAGTTTAGATGTAGAAGATTTTGTCAATGAAAATCATTGCTACAGAAAATTGTATGTTATGGTTTCCTTTTAGAAGTTTTCATTCTAGAAACACTTTACCAACACTGTCTAATCACAAAAATAAAAACCGATAATGAATGAATGTACATTAACTTAATGCCACCTTACCTGGTAAAACATAATAAAAATACGATCATAGTCACAATTTTAGTATATTACTTTAATGGCAGAAAATTACCACAGTGCTTCCTGAAAACAGTTATTTCCTTGAGCAAATGGAAAAAAAATCTATGTCTCTATTTCTAAAGACAAAAAGACAGATATATCTTGGTTACATTTCTTTACATTGTGACAAAGGTGCAATTTCCTTAACAGGTTTCATTTAAAATGTCTGTTTCCACATTTTTGGCAATCTTTTCTTAATTCACGTTGCTCATTGTGAATTCACTTACTCGAACTTGCCTAACCTGTTACACATTTTCTAGGCAAGTATTGCAGGTGGAGCTTAAGGTAACTCATGAGTCATACAGCTGGCTTATAAGGTTGATGATGTAGGAGAAAACACCAGAGCACAAAGAGAGCATCCATAAGTGGGAGGTACAATGGAGGAGGAAAACATAGAGGAAAACAAAGAACTCAAGTAAGTAATTTGTTCATCTGGCATGTTGTAACCAATGACAACTAACATATTAACAAAGATCTATCTATCTATCTATCTATCTATCTATCTATCTATCTATCTATCTATCTATCTATCTATCTATCTATCTATCTATCTATCTATCTATCTATCTATCTATCTATCTATCTATCTATCTATCTATCTATCTATCTATCTATCTATCTATCTATCTATCTATCTAATCAAACAAAGGCTGTTTTCAAAGGATGATTAAAGTTAATTAAGGAAAATTGCTATTCAAACCAACCTAGCCTCATGAAAAAGTTATTGTCTTCAAATCCTATTTACTATATTGTGCTGTCGTTGTTGCAATAACGCTCATCAAGAATTTTTTTTTTTTTTACTGTGTTTGATGATGTAAAAGTTTGTTTTAGCCACCATCCTTATCATGGTTTAACCTCATGCATCTGTTCCAGGAGGCCATGGGACACCTGTCGGGAGGTTCCTATAATTGAAGATGAACACACACCTTGGAAGTTGTTAAAGCTTCTAAAGACCATCACTTTGTTTGCAGTAGCTCTCATTGTGTTTGGATTGGCAATATGTAGCAAGGTTAGCTTCATTTTACATATTAAATTGTGAATTTTTAATATTTTTCTGTTGTACATAGAATCCCACTTTTCTTGATTTCATTGTTGAGATACAGTAAATATAAATGTAGTCATTAGCTGCCAGAGAAGGTTGAGATATTACAAACAGATACAACTGTAGCTGTTTGGTGCTTGAGCCCACCTCATCCAAAAAGTATAAAGTAGAGGTTCTTTGGTAAAATGTAACACACAACATTTACATTGTTTAGTTTCAAAGTGGCAAATACAAATTCTCAACAGTCAGTTAAGGTACCAGTGTCCTTCAAAGGCTTCTTTTATTTTCCAGGCTTCTTTCCTTCTCCTCATCACTTTGTCCCATGAAGATACAAAGACCCTCCAAGCCGAACAGAAACCCGTCACACTGCTGTGTATTGGCTGCTCTCTCATTGCACCCGCTGTTCTGCTGCTGCTGAAAAGCATCTGGAAATCATGTTACAAAACATCAAAGCTGCCAAGAAAATCATCTGCAGCCCTGGTAAGACAAGACAATATTTACTAACTCTAACTTAAGTCTTATGAATCCCAAATAAACAATTTCTGTGACATTTTGTTGAATTGACCTTTTTCTTTGTCCCTCAGGTTTTGTTCTTCGAGTTCCTTGTTTCTGTGGGGTTAGCAGTGCTTACCATTGTAGCAATGCCACACCTGGACATTGTGACCAATGTGGCCATCCTGAACGGTGTAGCTGTCCTCTCTGCATTCCTGCAAGCAGTCACTCAGTGCACTGTCAAAAAGATGAACATCTTCCTGCTGCCTTCCATCATGGCCTCTGTGGTTATGGTTGTTGGTTACTGTTTGTTCGTGGTCCTGTACATTTTGAAAGACTCTGCCGATGTGAAGACAGCCATCTGGGTGGGTCTTGCTGTTGGTGGGTCAATCTTGGTATCTTTCAACTGGTGGGAGAATTACTTCAGGGTGATCTGTGTGAAGAGAAAATCCATCATCCTCAAAAATCTGTTTGAAGACTTGAGCAAGTGTCAGAACATGCTGCACATCATGTCCAGCGTACTGAGGATTGTGGTCACTGCCTGTGTGCTTGGTGCCTATGTTCCTCTGGCCAAGCTGGACTGGGACATTGTGACCTCCATTCCAAGCAGGGAAACAAGGATAGTAGCCATCATCATCGGGGTCCAGCTGATCTCCTCTGCACTCTGCCATTGGTTTGCTTTGGCAGCCTGTAAGATGCATGCTGTCCGCCGATGCTTCATCCTGCCTTTGTACCTGGCTTCACTGGCTGTGATGGTGCTGTTCATCGTCCCTGTTATTCTGGATTATCAGGACCACCAGTTAAGCTTGAACACAACTGAAAACATCAACTTCACAAGTTATTGCGCTGAAGCTGTGAATGTAAGAAATCAAAGTCTGAGTGGTAACCTGTTCCCACATCTGGTTTTGGATGTTGCCCAAACACTCTGCTTCCTGGACATGTCCAACACAGCTGACATCGGCTTACTTGCAGGTAAAACGAAAATGTTGTTGTTATCTGGATATCTTGTTTTTCGGGGGTTACTTGTTTTGGCTGTTTTAGTATTTAAGCTTTGGTAGTAGTGACTTTATTCTTTCTTTTCTTTCCTATCAGGTGCAGCTATATCATGGTGGATTGGCCTTGTGCTGGCTACTATCCATATATGGTACTTTAACATCTATCGTATCCAGAAGACACAAGACTTGTTTGTTCGGAGACTCTATGAGGGAGCCTTTATTGAGCAGTCCTTACTCCTCAACACCCGTTTCAACATCCGCTCTAGAAAAAACAAGAAGAAACCGTAAGTTAGTTATTGTGTGCATATGCTGTGCAACTCTTTCATCTTCTTTCTTTTGGGCAGAAATTTCTGTTTCAGTATATAGTAGTAATCATAAAGCCGTTACTTATATTTGCAAATATTTTCATATCCAGGAATAAGGAGGATGACACTCCTGCTCTGATTTATCTCTGTGCAACAATGTGGCATGAGACCTATGAAGAAATGATGAATATCATGATCTCAATTTTCAGGTGAGCACCTGAAGAGTCTCTATTATATATAATTGAAGTATTGTCTTACAATCTTTATTTGACTTTTTTTTCTAATGAATTCATTCACACTTCATGTTTGTCTCAAGACTGGACAAGTACAGACCAAAAACAGGACCCAAGTTTAATGATTTCACCTTTGAAGCCCATATCTACTTTGATGACGCCTTTGAAAATGCCAAAGGAAATCAGGATCGTCATCTGAACACATATGCAAAGGACCTTGTGCAAATCATCACTGAGGTTTATGGGTAAGAACCATGTTTACAGATAGCTTATTGTATAACCTGATTGCCAGCAGAGTTTGTCTGAAATGTCATTAGGTTTTAATAATGATCATGTTTCCCACATAAATTACTTAATTACTAATATGTTAGAATAACTTGTTTTGCCAACAATTCTTGGAGGAAAGTTGTTTGAAAAACAAAGATGTTTTATTTCAATCCGTCTTAATTAATAAGTCAAGAAATGAACTTGATCCTCAGCTATTAAAATGACATTGAGTAGGGAGTTTGTGTAGATTTGAGATGTTCAGATAATATAGATTGTGGGTTTTTTGTCAAAGTTTTTATTTGTTTTAGAGTTTGGTGTTCAGATCTATATTGGTGACATTCTGATTAAATGAGATAACGTCTGTTACCTACTACTCGGTGTCGCCTACTTCAGTATAAATTTAGACTTTTCATGTCTGGGTCACCACTCAGAATCACCTCATTATTAATAATTCACTCCAAATAACATAAGTTTGTGCCAATTAATTTTACTCCCTAAAAGCAACAATTGAAACAATTGAAACACTAGAGATGAAAATGTTCCAAGGTAAATTATTTATCAGTATCCTTTCTCTCTATCATCAGCATCTTCAAGAACCTTGATAAATCATTCTTTGAGGTACAGCAGCATATTCCTCATCAGTCAATCATAGAGACGCCATATGGAGCTAGACTGGTTGTTGAAATGCCTCATGGGAATAACATTGTAGTTCACTTCAAAGACAAACAGAAAATTCGGAACAAAAAGAGATGGTCTCAGGTAGGTAATAGCAAATGGATCATCTCAACATTTTAGTCAAGAACCTTTAGTTTAACTGTTTATTGTCTGCAGGTGATGTATCTTTACTATCTGTTGGGTTGGAAACTCATGACCAAATATCACAGACGCTGGAAGAGGGGGGAAGAGGAAATCGATCTAAAGAAAGAAATCAAGGTGAGATAGAAGAAACTTTCTGGGTATTTTATGAAGTGCAAAAATACTCATTTAATTTTCAGTGCACAGTCAAAGACGACAGAGTTGAATGTATACAAAACAAAACTGTGTATTTATTCCAGAGAGAGAAACACAACACCTACATCTTGGCTTTGGATGGAGACACAGACTTCCAACCAGCTGCTCTGATGCTGCTCATCGATCGTATGAAAATGTATCCCCGTGTTGGTGCAGCATGTGGCAGAATTCACCCCACTGGATCAGGTTGGGAGCAAACCAAGGCTATTTTGCACGAGGCAAAGGGCCATGGTGAGGTTATAAACCAGTTGTCTATTTCTCCTGCAGGTCCTGCTGTTTGGTTCCAGAAGTTTGAATATGCTGTCAGTCACTGGCTGCAGAAGACAGCTGAGCATGTCTTTGGCTGTGTACTGTGCAGCCCTGGTTGCTTCAGTCTGTTCAGAGCAGAGGCGCTCATGGATGACAATGTGATGAAGAAATATTCAACCAGATCCACAGAGCCCAGTCAATACATCCAGTATGACCAAGGTACAAGACTGAACTCTATTAAAACTTTTTGATAACTTTCTTTGCTATAATATAATACAATCTAATTTAAGGAAATAATTTCACATTGTATACTTTGATACTGCAAAGTAGAACATCTGGTTTCTATGCTTTTTCAGAGGTTACTCAGCAATCTGTGGAAACTTTGCATATTCTCTACTTTCATCCGCATGTTTCCTTCCAAAGCACCAAAGTATGCATCTTTATTTCATTGGTGCAACCTGCCCATTGTGTTGCTCATAGTCCACTCTCATTAGACAACTTCCCCCAAAAGACCCTGCCTGGATTAAATGTTTAGAATGGATGGATTAATAGATCTAAATATTCAATAAAGATACTATTCTTTCTCCATCTTTGCTTTGACTTTCAAGTTTTTTTAATTTTTCCAACATCTAAACATATATTGTGTTTTTTGCAGGTGAGGACCGCTGGCTGTGCACTCTGCTGCTGAAACAAGGCTGGAGAGTGGAATACAATGCAGCATCTGATGCCTACACCAACGCACCAGAAAGCTTCAAGGAGCTTTATAACCAGGTGAACTCATAAAGTAGATCCAGTGTAGAGCTATAATTCAAAAATATATTCATAATGATTACCCACACCACAAGAAAAAAGAAATATCCTTTGTTTCTTGTGGATCAAGGTAATTTGTCCACCACTGATACCACCCAGTGCTTTAGTTTGCAAGACCTCAAACTCAGTTATACTCATTGAGATCTCTAAAAGAAATTTGATGTTGTACTCAGTATGTTCTACCAGACAATGGGTTTGTGACGTTGCTTGGTTGATGCTCCAGTATCCAGTTGATGCTTATTTTACCCCTGAGTCATTTTTAATTTTCAGTAACTGGATAAATAAATGGAATTCCCATTGAATAAAAGGTTTCAGGACAAAAAGAGGTCATAACTTAATAATGACTACTGCTTTTCTACTTAGCGGAAACGATGGGGCCCTTCCACGATGGCAAACATTGTAGATCTGATCGGTTCCACCAACCTGGTTTCCAAGAACAATCCATCAATGTCTAAACCATTCATGGTCTACCAGCTGTTTGCCATGATTTCAGCCATCCTTGCTCCGGCCACCATCTGTCTCATGGTTGGAGGTAACTGTCACTGTGTCCTCTGGACTTTGTAAAGCACTATACAAGTACAATCCATTACCATTTATGTGTTATGAGTGTTAAACACTTGTACTACATTAACATTTAAGCAGTTTGTGGAAATATCTTAAAAATATGTTGTTTCTGCTGTACGCAGGGAGTCTGTCCTTCCTTTTGAACATACCTGCTGCTGGTGCTCTGGTCCTAGCTGTGATACCTCCTGCCATTTACTTGGGTCTTTGCTTTAAGCTGAAGGCAGACACTCAGATCACTATTGCAGCAGTGTTGAGTGTCATCTATGCATTAATTATGATGGTAGTGACAATGTCCATTATTGGTAAGTGCTTATTTATGTCTAACAAATGTATAAATATATTTTGCTTTAACTCTAAACATTGGTATTCTTTGTTTTCTGCCAGCCTCAATGGTGGTGGAAAAGACCATTCTGACACCCAGCAGCATTTTCGTCGTGGCCATGTCAATCATTTACGTCGTCACTGCACTGGTGCATCCTCAAGAACTTCCTTTGTTGGCCTATGGCTTACTCTACATCATCTGCATCCCAAGTGCCTACCTCCTGCTCACCATCTACTCCATGGTCAACATGAACAGTGTCTCATGGGGAACCAGAGAAACAAAACCTGCTGCAGAGGCTGGAACAACTGGAGCCAACATCCAGCAAACTAAAACACAAAAAGGTAGATTGGTACCACTCTGAAGGACTAAATGACTCGAGCTGATCTTTCTGCAAAATAAACTGAAACTTAGTTTTACCTTTACAGCAAAAAACACCTTCAAACGACTCTGTTGCCGGATGAAATGTTGTAAAAAATCCGACCAGCGAGTAGAAGACGAACAGATCACCATGAGACAGGAGATCCCAGATCCTATACAGCTTGAAACTCAACCCCAGAACAGTATTGTGGATGATTCCCCCCAAAGAGAACAAGTGTAGGTGTTAAAGATATGAAAAACAAGTAAACTGAAAAGTAGTAAAGCAATGGCTGATACTATTGTTTTTTTTCTTTTCTTTTTTTTCCTCTTAGGCCACAGGAGATCATTTTTTCCACTCCAGTTCATTGTAAGTGCAAGAAAATTGTTGCTTTTACAGTGCTTTAATACCACAATAGTGTATTATAATACATTAATTAACAAAGTCTTTTCCAAGCACTTAATGAAATTAGGTTTTCAAATAATTTTCTGCTTTGCCGTGTTTCTTAGGTTGGAAAGCAGACGTGGAGGGTTTGTCCAGTGACATTCAGCTGCAGGAGGATTCTCTTGATGAGGTGATGTCCTTTAGCTTCACTCTTATAAATACTTACAGCCATTCATTTAATTCTTTGCTTTACTCACTCAAATAGCACCATTGTTCACCACTCGTTATTCAGACATCCAAAAAGTCAATGCTGATTGATTTGATTTTAAAGAATAATTTAAACTGGTGATTATCAGGATTTGGCTGATAAATCCACCAGTAAACTGTAGGTAGGAATTATGAGAGCATGTTCACTGACTGACTGCCACGAGTCAGCTAAATCTCACCAAATATCAATAATCCTTTAAGTGGTTCATTTGTTGCCTTGTTAAGTTAAATGTAATTTTTCTATGGATTAAAAATGTTCACATCGTTATCTCCAAATGTTTATCTTTGACTTTTTTGTTAATTTTAGATATTGAACTGATGTGTTGTTGCAGGATGAGAAGCAGTTCTGGAATGAATTTATTGAAAAGTACCTGGAACCTCTGCAAAATGACAAAGAAAAACAGGAAAAGACTAAAAATGAGCTGCAAGATCTTAGAAACAAGGTAAAAGAGGAGAGCTGTAATATAAAATACATTTGACATTTGTTGAAAAATCTGACATTTTTTAAGCTAACCTTTGCACTTCTTTCCCAACACAGATCAATTTTTCATTCTTCTTCTTGAATGCCCTGTGGCTGGTGGCAGCTTTCGTCTTTCAAGTCTTCGCGGTCTTTCAACTCAAGTTTGACATTGTTGACTTGAACCTCAACAAAACTGGTAAACAGTTCGAAGTTGAGCCGATGAGCCTCATGTTCATCCTGGGCTTTGCTCTGTCAGTTTTGCTCCAGTTTATTGGGATGTTTTACCACAGGTAATCACTGATTAGATTTTTTTTCTCAACTGTATTTCCGTAACTAGAGTCAAACAAAAAGATGCGTATAACACAAAACTTTTTATTCTCCACTTTTAGAATTATGACACTCATTCATTATGTGGCATTTTTGGAAACGGAGCCAAAACAACAAAAGTCTGCAAGAAAAGCGGTAAATATTTTTGTTTATTATTCAAACTAAACCAAACGATTGGTCAGAAGTCTACCATGTTATATCACCATAGATATCCCAACTGCCAAGAATTAATAAAATTATTATCACAACAGCTTTTCAACAAATTTTCATTAAACAACTCTGCTATCTCCCAAAGTTATTCCCTGTTCTTGTGGATTAAAGTGGGAAGAGATTGTAGATGAGAGCACAGACAACACATAGACTGTGTTTAACAACTTAAAACTAAATTAAATAGTCTGTCATACAGAAAATATGATAAAAATCATCTTCAAACTATGTATTTTACATACAATACGATAGATGTAAACACACATGTGCCTCTAGCCCCCTCTGCTGGACATTTTGCAGGCTGTAAGTACCTGTATCCAAATGTTTTGGGACCTTCCACTGGTATTCTGGAATTAAACGGGATTGGAATCCCAGCAGATATCAACATCTATCTACATACGGAAACTGGATAGATGTTGATAAAACAATGTGTCATTAAAAACTATCACATGGCTTAGACCCTACTGACCTTTCATAAAACAGTTCATTCAGAGCCTGTGTAAGAAATATTCACAGGGTGGGAAATAAGACTGCAAGAAAAAACAAACTCCAGATAGATATTTCTGTGGAGCAAAGGCAATAATGACGCCACATGGTGGTGCTGTTGAGTCGTAACTGGGACTCTACATGTGTTGACGTTAATGCCATAATGGGATGTGATGTACCTTTTTATTGGTTTATGCAAATAATTAATAAAACAATACAAAGTATTCTTTATTTTACTGAAAATCATTCAAATATGTCAACACACATATAAATAAAAATAATAATTTGAAGACTGTTGTTAACAATAGTGAATTGCTGCCATTTTAAATTATTGGTCAAGAGAAAGATTTTTATTTGATAGCTTTTACATTAATCTCCAGGAGGAGTAAAGTTTAATTTAATTTTTATATTTGTGAAGTTAAATATTATCCGTTCAATCATTTTCCATACTTCCGGAGGAGTGATTGCCTGCTAGGTGTGCTCAAGGCGTTGCAGCATTTTTATCCAATAATGTTTCTTTGATCTCTTCCAGAATGCCTCCATGTCCAATGCAGATTCAAGCTCACTCGTCAACTCCGTGACTGACATGAGCAACGTCACACAGGAAGAAAGTGACAGTGAGTGGGACATTGACAGCTACTCTCTACAGGAGATTGGGGATGGAACTCAGGAGACTTAGATTTTTAACAAGACTGTTTCTGCACCTAAACACTTTTAGCACTTTTAGTTTCTGCTGTTGCACAGATCTTTTTAAATGACACTGCAAAGTAGGACACATACCATGAAGGCAACCCCAAGATGAAGTATTTTATTTAACTGTTGTGACTTCTTAACTATTTATCATTTTGAAAAACAGAGGTCCTGTGACAGTTTTTTTTATGTTGTTCCTGTTTTGTATAAATCTTTTATGCTTTATGTTGTGTGTAGATTGGGACTTGGAATCAGTGATCAATATTTACTTTGAATCAAAACTGTCTAAGCTAGTCAATCCATTAATGAAAGCTTCATAAATGTTGTGATTAATGTTTGATTTATTATATTTATCAGAATTTTTTTATAAACTCAATAATTTTAATGTATTTGGTTTATTGAAGGAAAGAACTGAAGGATGAATTAATCTTGAATGTCCAATATTACTACAGTGTTACTACTGCTGTAAGCTATTCAAGGAGGTTTTTACTTTGGAAAAACCTGTAAAATCTGGTTGGCTCACTACTTGAATGTTAACTCAGAAAATATTTTTCAAAAATGCAAATGTTAAATTATCTTTATTCTTTTCAAATTGCTTTGTGTGATCCAGAAAGTATACACATTGTGTATCCTGTTCCTCTTGTCAACATCTTTGTTTTTCTTTTAAAAACTTTTAAATGTGTAAGTTTAATATATTATAAAGTATTTGTATTATTGAATATTTTTTATTTAACAAGAAAAAAGAAATAAACAAACAAAATAGCTACATGTCTCTTGTTGCTTTTTGAAAAAAAAGAAGAGTCACCAGGGGTCTGAAAAGTTGCACAATAAAGTGACAAAGTCACTGAGATGGCAGCAATACTTTCCCTTGTCCACACTCCACAGATCATCTACTGCATTATTTTTTGTAACTGATTAATCAAAAATAATTTGAATTTATGTATGTCATATCCATGAAAAACTTGCTAAATCTTCTCTTCAAGGCTAACAGCTTCATCTTCTAACTCTTAAACTCCTGTCATCCAACGTGCTTACAGGAATGTAAGCACATTTAGGAGTTTAGGGTCCATGTTCACTGCTACATGTGGTCAGTTGCTGTCTGAGCCAAGCAAGCAATATTTACCTGAGCTTTGGGCATTTTATGTACCATCTCCAAAATAAAGACCAGGTTTCATATCATGGGAAAGTCAGAGACAGGTAACTAAATGAGCAGTCAAATTGTCCCATGACGCAGTTTGACTTAAGTCATGGGTGTCAAACTCCAGTCCTCCTCTGTTCTGCTGTTTTTAGGTGTGCCACAGGTATAAAACACTCGAATGAAATGGTGTAATTTCCTCCTTCTTGTGTAGACAAGTTCTCCAGTGCCTTGCTCATGACCTAATTATTCTATTCAGAATAATTATTCTATTTATAATAATTAGGGGGCGACTGGGAAGAGTAGTCATCTTGTGATCGGAAGGTTGTAGATTTGATTCCAGCTTCCTCCTGCATGTGTTGATGTGCCCCTGGGCAAGGCACCTAACCCCAAATTGCCTACCGATCTGCGTATCAGTGTATCAATGTGTGAGCGTTTGTGAGTGCGAATGGGTGAATGTGACTCTAGTGTAAAGAGCTTTGAGTGGTCAAAATGATTGGAAAAAGCGCTATATAAGTTCAGTCCATTACCATTCAGGTGTGGAGCAGCAGAGGCACATCTAAAAGTTGTACGGCAGTGGCCCTTGAGGACTGGAGTTTGACAGTTTGACACATGTGACTTAAGTGGACAGAAAAAACAATGGTCCAAGCATCAGAGCGTAGAAGAATTGCTGCAAAAGAGAAATAACCAGTAAAACACAGCACTCAGCTTATATATAATGTAAATCCATTCTGTGCACAGGATTCAGATTTTATTGTTTTTAAATAATTGAATGCATTGTGATTTTACCCTGGAAAAGAGAAGCATAAACAGTTCAGCATTCAAGAGGGGTAGAAGTACATTTCGGACCTTTAACTATATATCTACACCATGGTAACATATTCAATTTTCATAAGCAGGAAATACTTAAATGATTTCTGCATGAGAGATTCGTGAGAGCTTGTAGAAAGGAGGAAGACGGAAACATTTTCTTTTTGAACCCCTCCTTGGCATGGCAAACATTTCTCTCCCTTCTGAATGAAGAATGACATAATGTTGTCAAACATTGACTATGCTGGTACTGGTAGGCATTGATCCTCAAACTGAAACTATGACGTTTTAAGGTGGTTTGGATGATGACTTGAAAAATGAAAAAAAAACTACTTGACAGAACACAACAATGCAAATACAATATAATTCAGCTGTACAAAGGTATGCATAGAAACTAACCCTTAACAAGGCAAATCATTTTCTTTGTTTTTCATTTCTGCTTTGTCTCTTTCTCAGCACTTGAGTTGTGACACACCAGTAAAGGGACTTAAGAGATTATAATAAAGATATTGAAACAGTATTTAAAGTCATTGAGTCTATGTATTGATTCTAAAGTGTTTTTGTTGCACAATAAGAAAGAAATAAAACTGAAACACTCATGGTCTGTAAATTGTTCACACCTGTTATTATTTATTTTCATTAATAGATTAGATATTTTTTTCTTCTGACTTCACTGTTAGTTGCCTGTGGTGTTTTCCAGAAACTTCTGACTAATCAAAAGATAAAAAGAAGCAAAGAAGGAAAAATATTTTCATCTACATAAAGTCAAAGATGACTGAAATAATTTTAAATGAAAGAAACCAAGATTGAAACAACTTTGTTTCCAAGGTGTGACCTACTTGACCTACCTGTCAAAGCTTTTCTCCTCCTGTAGTTTCTCTTTCTGTAAGATACAACTCACAGAAAACATAAACTGACTCTGCCGTTAGACGTTTTGGATTTCATATATTTCATTTCTTCATCTACTTCAAAATTACGTTTGCAGGTTTTTGCATTTCATTCTGTTATATAACTTCCAGGCAGGAAACAGTCTAAGTTCAGACTCATAGTAATTCATTTCTTAAAAATTACAACAATCATTACTGGTGCAGAAATCTGATTGGCTCACAAGTATATTGAATTTCAGCAATTTTGACAAAGCAACTGAAAAACATCAATATTAGATGATTAGTTTATGTTGGGAATCAATAATAGATTTGGATTAAACCTGACGTAACCCTAAGAGCAGGGTTTTTTTTTTAGTTGTGATAATGTCTTGTGATGTAACAAGACTTACTTTAAAACCAATACCTGATTTGAATCTGGTTTACGATATCTAATGACAACATTGTTTGCTTTTTGTAATTTCTTTGACCTAATTTGGCAACCTGCCTGCTACGTGTCTGCAGGCACCAGGGGGGGAAGGACTAGGGTTAGGACTGAAGGGCTCATGAATCATGCAGGTAAAAGATTATAAGGATGAGAGAGAAAATCAGAGAGCAAAACTGGACCTACGATGGAGGAGGACAACAAGAGAAGAGAGCTCAAGTAAGTAATGCATTCTTAAAAGTTGATTTGATTTTTAGCAAGATAAAACATTAAGAGTCTTCAATAAGTATTTATCAAATTCCACTGTGAAAAAGGAAGAAAACTGACCTCAATAACCTCCATGTTAATAATAATTTAAATCCCAGGTTAAAGGTTTATCTAAACTTGCAAGAGCAGAAATGTTAATCCATAAAGAATAGGTTGATCCTAAATAATTCCTTCTTTTAACCATCCTCCTCCCCCAAACTGTGGATTTTTGTGCTAGAAGGCCATGGGACACATGTCGGGAGGTCCCTACCATTGAAGACGAGCACACACCCTGGAAGCTGCTTAAGCTTGTAAATATCATCTCTTTGTTTGCAGTAGCTATCATTATCTTTGGACTGGCAACATGCAGTAAGGTAAGCTATTTCTACATGACTTTTTACGTTAAACAGATGAAACAAATACTTTTAAAAACCTGAAGGTAGAAAAGACCATGTAAAAGCCTGTAATATGTTTGAGGCCATTTCTATAGAACATAATACATTCATTGATCCCACTTCAACCTAAGAATACAAGTGAAATAAAATATATTTAGTAAAATTTTACATTACGTTTTTTACTGTTTAGTTTGGTTTTGAAGAGAAATTCTCAACATTTGCGGTACCAGTGGTTTTACATGATTTGTTTAATTTTCCAGGCTTCTTTCCTTCTCCTCATCATTTTATCCCATGAAAATACAAAGACAATCCAAGCTGAGCAGAAACCCGTCACACTACTGTGCATTGGCTGCTCTGTCATTGCACCTCATGTTCTCCTGCTGCTCAAAAGCTTCTGGAAAGCATGTTACAAATCATCAAAGTTACCAAGAAAAGCATCTGCAGCCCTGGTAAGACAAGTGGATTTGATGTCCAGCTGATGCCAAAAACAATGAAATGTTTTGTTTTTGTTATTTAGTTGAATTCATCTCTCCATTCTTTTCTCTACAGGTTTTGTTCTTCGAGTTCCTTGTTTCTGTGGGGTTAGCAATGCTTACCATTGTAGCAATGCCACACCTGGACATTGTGACCAATGTGACCATCCTAAACAGTGTAGCTGTCCTTTCTGCATTCCTGCAAGCAGTCACTCAGTGCACTGTCAAAAAGATGAACATCTTCCTGTTGCCTTCCATCATGGCCTCTGTGGTTATGGTTGTTGGTTACTGTTTGTTCGTGGTCCTGTACATTTTGAAAGACTCCGCCGATGTGAAGACAGCCATCTGGGTGGGTCTTGCTGTTGGTGGGTCAATCTTGGTATCTTTCAACTGGTGGGAGAATTACTTCAGGGTGATCTGTGTGAATAGCAAATCCAACGTCCTCAAAAATCTGTTTGAAGACTTGAGCAAGTGTCAGAACATGCTGCACATCATGTCCAGCGTACTGAGGATTGTGGTCACTGCCTGTGTGCTTGGTGCCTATGTTCCTCTGGCCAAGCTGGACTGGGACATTGTGACCTCCATTCCAAGCAGGGAAACAAGGATAGTAGCCATCATCATTGGGGTCCAGCTGATCTCCTCTGCACTCTGCCATTGGTTTGCTTTGGTAGCCTGTAAGATGCATGCTGTCCGCCGATGCTTCATCCTGCCTTTGTACCTGGCTTCACTGGCTGTGATACCGCTGTTTATTGCTCCTGTCATTATTGATTACAAAATCTACAAATCAAACATCAACTTCACAAGTTACTGCGCTGAAGCTGTGAATATAAGAAATCAAAGTCTGAGTGGTGACCTGTTCCCACATCTGGTTTTGGATGTTGCCCAAACTCTCTGCTCCCTGAACATGTCCATGACATCTGATTTTGGCCTATTGACAGGTAAGAGTTTCTTGCCTGTTTACTCCAAGTAAATTGTTGAATGAATTTTTTTCTGTATTTGATTTAGTCCAGGTCTCAGTTAAGTCGAAAGTCAGTAAACTGGTCCACGATACATAAAATCTGCATTGAGCCAGAATATATATTTTTCCAGAGTCAAATTCCTTTTTCACATCTATCAGCTACTCTGCTTTGTGTTGTATTATATTTAATCTTGGTATTTAGTGCTATACTTGGTTTATACTGGTTTCTCAGATTTCCAGAGGTTGTCTTATTCTCCTATCAGGTGCAGGAGTATTATGGTGGATTGGTTTGGTGTTGGCCACAATCCATATTTGGTACCTAAACACCTGCCGCATCCAGAAGACTCAAGACCTGTTTTTGAGGGTCTATGAGGGAGCCCTCATTGAGCAATCCTTACTACTCAACACACGCTTCCACATTCAGCGTAAAAACCAAGGGAAACGGTGAGTTTTGTGTTTTTTGTTTGCGATGCAACTTTTGTTTCTTTGATTTGCCTTCTGAGCATTAGTTTTAGGTTTTTGCAAATGGTACACAGTTCTTGTGAAATTAAAGCTACTTGGACAGAAGATAGTTTCAAACATGCAAATGTTGTATCAAGTTTTAGAGAAGACACCACCCCTGCCATGGTTTATCTCTGTGCAACCATGTGGCATGAGACCTATGAGGAGATGATGAACATCATGATCTCAGTTTTCAGGTGAGTTACATTGACATGTTTTTGACCTTGCTTTTCAGTCTTCTAGATATGTCTCTCTTTCAACACCAATGAATCAAATAACTATATCATTATGACTCTAGAACTTGTTTGTATGACCAGGAGGAGATAACTCCTCCTGGTCTGAGTTACCTCCTCCTGGTCTGACAAATCTTGATTCAGATTTGTCACACCAGGGATACAGCTAAAATCCACAAGAGGAGTTACAGATCCTTATCGGACTAATCAAGCAACATTATGGGAAGTGATTTCAGGCACTTTCATCCAGGATCTCTCTGTCAGTGATCAATTTCTCCTAACTTTGCCTGAGGTTTATATATATGTGAACACTAGGGGTCAGACTAAGAGTGAGTCAAAATTGCGATAAGGAAAGATCGTTGAGGTCATGTGAGCTGATTTCCAGCGTTTGTCTTTTTAAATCTATAGGATATATTGATTAATTTCAAGTAAACTATGCTTATTCATTAGTAATTTGTTCTACCAGAAGGATATGCTCTTAATATCCTCCTTCTTACTTTTATAATAATGGACTTTTTTACTTGTTCTCTTCATGTGTTTCATTACTAAAGACTGGACCAATACAGACCAAAGAGTTTGACGCAGTCGCAGTTTGATGATTTCACCTTTGAAGCCCATATCTACTTTGATGATGCCTTCACAAATGTGACAGGAAGTCAGCACCGTCATCTGAACACATATGCAAAAGAACTTGTGAGAATTATTGCAGATGTTTATGGGTAAGGACCAAGTTGAAAGATGATATGATGTTGCATTTCTCAGGTGTCAAAACTGGATTTATGACCAGAGACACATTTTCAATATGAATTATTTCAATTTTGATGTAATTCATTCTTTGTCACCAGAATTTTCAAGAACCTTGATAAAACATTCTTTGATGTACAACAGCAAATTCCTGATCAGGCAATCATAAAGACACCTTATGGAGCTCGTCTTGTTGTTGAAATGCCTCATGGGAATAACATTGTAGTTCACTTCAAAGACAAAGAGAAAATTCGGGTCAAGAAGAGATGGTCTCAGGTAGAGAATATCTCACTGAGGACATCAGTGTCTCAGCAGGAAACACTTGCTTTGCTAACCGATCTTTAGTAATTTACAGGTGATGTATCTTTATTATCTCCTGGGTTGGAAACTGATGACCAAGTATTACAGATACTGGCAGGAAGGACAACACGAAAAGCATCTTAGGAGAGAGATCCAGGTGAGATAATGCATTTGTTCTGAGTATTTTTGACTTTCTCAAACTTTAATGCATACATTAATACAAACCATCACACAATGAGTTGAGAAACTGTACATTTGCTTCTTTCAGAAAGAGAAGCACAACACGTATCTCTTGGCTTTGGATGGGGACACAGACTTCCAACCAGCGGCTGTGATGCTGCTTCTCGATCGTTTGAAAATGTATCCCCGTGTTGGTGCAGCATGTGGCAGAATTCACCCCACTGGATCAGGTTGGCGCAAATGAAAATGTATCATTTTTCATTTGTGGCACACAGAGCCACAGGGAAAGAATTGAACACCTCTGCATTTGTCCTGCAGGTCCTGCTGTTTGGTTCCA
This sequence comes from Poecilia mexicana, assembly GCF_051168715.1. Taxonomy (NCBI): domain Eukaryota; kingdom Metazoa; phylum Chordata; class Actinopteri; order Cyprinodontiformes; family Poeciliidae; genus Poecilia; species Poecilia mexicana. The sequence continues at coordinate 24,373,517 of NW_028263380.1, read as the reverse complement.
GAAGTTTGAATATGCTATCAGTCACTGGCTGCAGAAGACAGCTGAGCATGTCTTTGGCTCTGTACTGTGCAGCCCTGGTTGCTTCAGTCTGTTCAGAGCAGAGGCACTCATGGATGATAACGTGATGAAGAAATATTCAACCAAATCCACAGAGCCCAGTCAATACATCCAGTATGACCAAGGTAATAGGTGCTGTATGAAAATCCATTTTCAATCTTCTGAAGTTAATAATTAAACCTTGGTTTAGATAAACCTCCATTACATAATGATAGCATTCACCAAAGTATGTACATTCTCCCTGACAGTTTTGGATTTGTGTTAGATGCCTTTCATTGGTTGTCTTACATTAGTTTTCTTTTAATTGCAGGTGAGGACCGCTGGCTGTGCACTCTGCTGCTGAAACAAGGCTGGAGAGTGGAATACAATGCAGCATCTGATGCCTACACCAACGCACCAGAAAGCTTCAAGGAGCTTTATAACCAGGTGAACTCAATAGGGGGAAAAAAGCATTTTTACCAAAATTGTAACAGCAAAATAATGAAGCCTGATCACCCGAAGTGCTACCACCACCCTCATAATATACATTAATCATCTCTCTAAGTAGTTTTTTTTTTGTTGTTTTGTGATTGATGCCATCTGAATATATATATTTTTATTCAGATTGTTGCAGGCTCACCACTGCCTTGAAAATGACTTTGTCTCCTAGTGTTGGGGAGCGTTTGTGAGAGGTGTGACGGATCTCCAGAAGGTCTGACTTCTGGTTATTGTTGTTATTTTTTAGCGGAAACGATGGGGGCCTTCCACAATGGCGAACGTTGTGGATCTGCTGGGCTCAACTAACATTGTCTCCAAAAGGAACTTATCCATGTCCAAACTGTTCATGTTCTACCAGCTGTTCGGCATGATCTCTGCCATTCTTGCTCCATCCACCATCTGCCTCATGGTTGCAGGTCAGCATCTGTCTGTGTGTCTTTGAATGTAAAAATGACAAAAATAAATGCAAATCAGATGTTCAAAGGTGAGAGCAGTTACACAAAAATGTTCCAGCCTGTTTTTTTTTTCTCCAGGTAGTTTGTCCTTCATCTTGGAAATACCTTCTGCTGTGGCTCTGATCATAGCTGTGATACCTCCTGCTGTTTACTTGGGTCTTTGCTTTAAACTCAAACCAGACACTCAGATCACTATTGCAGGGATTCTTAGTGTTGCATATGCATTCCTCATGGTGGTGGTGGCAATATCCATTATTGGTAAATATAAATGACATTTCTAACTAATGTATTGAAATCATGTTGCTATTTTTTTAATATGTGTTATCTTTTGCACCAGCCTCAATAATCAAGGAGAAGACCATTCTGACACCCAGCAGCATTTTCATCGTGGCCATGTCAGTCATTTACATTGTGACCGCACTGATGCATCCCCAGGAACTTCCTTTAGTGTTTTATGGCTTACTCTACATCATCTGCATCCCAAGTGCCTACCTCCTGCTCACCATCTACTCCATGGTCAACATGAACAGTGTCTCATGGGGAACCAGAGAATCAAAACCGAATCCAGGGGCTGCAGTGACAGCAGTCTCCGCCGTCCAAGCAAAAACAAAAAAAGGTAGGACAGAAAAAGGTAGTGCTACATAATGTTGTTTTGTCCCAGCAAATCTAAAAGCTGTACCCTGGCAGCAAAGGGCATCTTCCAGCGACTCTGCTCAAGGATGAAATGTTGTAAAAAATCACATCCGATATCAGAAGACACCCAGCCTCTGATAACTGCCCTGCCTCAGGAGAATTTGGTGCCTGAACCTCAAACCCAAGACACTGCTGCTAACGACGTCTCCGAAAAGGAACAAATGTAGGTTCTAAACACAAGTTGAAATAACTACAAAGTTTCCATCATGTGAATAGATATTACCACTTTTTTCTGAATTTGTTTTAGGCAAGTGAAGACTGGTTTTGACTGTCTGGCTAAATGTGAGCTCAGAGGAATTTATGTATTTTATCCCAGAACTTGGCAAGTTTTGAAATATTCTTTTGTGTTCTGTTCTTCAGGTTGGATAAATGAACTGGAAAGTTTGCCAATGACATACAGCTGCAGGAACAATTTCTGGACAAGGTGCAAATGTGTTTTTTTTTATTTTTTATCTTAAATGGAGCTGTCACTATCTAAAGACCTGATTTTACGATTCAAAAAGTGGTTTACAAATATCTTAAACTAGATTGTGCTGCTGCCCACTTAACAATTGCACATTTAGAGTTTCTGTATTTTTGCTCCTTCTCCAAATTATGAAATTGGCCCCCAGCACATTCTTCAAATAAAATTAATTTGGTGTCAGTTGTTTGTGCTGATTTGTGCAGCAAAAGTCTTTCTTTGTGTCGTTAACAGAGGTCATGAAAGGTCAACCAACCACTTCTCCCACCCCAACATTTAAAAAATTAAACAAATTTTAGGCATATCTACTATAGAAAACCAGTTAGCTGATCTGGAGAGAAGACAGCTCATGAGGTGACCCAGGACTCTGGATGAGCAAGAGAGATTGTGCAAAGAAAGATGGTCAAAGGTTATTTCCTCCTTATGAACATTTTTTTTAATGGTACAGAAGTGTGTTGTGGTTTCAACACAACATCAGGGAGAGTGTCAAAAAAGTGTGGCAGCAGGATTTCCCCCCCATTGAATACATTTGTTAAAATGACAAACATTTATTTATAAATGCTCTTTGACTTCCTCTCATTTTCCTTATCTATTGTTTATTTTGGTTGCTTTTGTGATCATTGCAGGATGAGGAAAACTTCTGGAATGAGCTCATCAAGAAATACCTCGAACCTGTGAAAAATGACAAGGAAAAGGAAGAACAGACAAAAAATGACTTACAAGAGCTGAGAAACAAGGTAAACTGGAATAACTGAAATGATGAAATGATGCAGTCAACTCCACTTTGTTTTAGTCTAATTTTGGATTTCTCTCCCAACATAGGTCAACTTTTCCTTCTTCTTCTTGAATGCCCTGTGGCTGATGGCAACGTTCGTCTTCCAGGGCTTTGACGTCTTCTCCCTCAAGATCAATATTACCGACTTCTACCAGCAGGAAACCGGGGTGACGATCCAAATCGAACCCATGAGCCTCATGTTCATTCTGGGATTTGCTATTTCAGTTTTGCTTCAGTTTGTTGGCATGCTGCACCACAGGTGAACCCTCATTTCAAATGCCATCTTCTCCACAATGTTTTTAATGCTTGTGGTTGAAAATGTGACACCATTGTTTTTATTGTTTTAGAATCTCCACCCTCATTCATTACATAGCGTTTCTGCAAACAGAGCCCAAACAACAGAAATGTGCAGATAATGAGGTACCGACTTTCTGTTGATGCGAAAGTATTCTTACTTACTGTTTTTATTTCTTACATGGAATATCACCAGTTTTAACACCACAACTGGTATTTATTTAATGGTATTAACACTTTCACTATTAGTGATTAGTAGTTTCTTGTGTTGAGAGTTACTGTAAAAAAATGCTGCAAAGATTAATAAAGGTTTGGACATGAATCTGAACTCACATATTGTACCACTATTAAAATCATATTATTCTGGCTGCATTTTTATCAAGTAAGAACTTATTATTCTTTCTGCAGGTGGACTCTATTGCAGATTCAAATGATGAGTCGGCCTACAATACAGACCTAAGTTACGTGTCCCAGGAAAACCTGTCATCACAAGACTGGGAGTCTGAGTTCTACAAATCAAACCTGGACATTCAAGAGGACTTTGTTTGAACCAACACAATTTATTGAACCAAAAAACTTCAGAGACTTTTTAAGCTTTCAATATGTGGTAAATGTTTACCAATATAATGAATGCATTTACTTAACTTGAATAAATTCAGTTATATGTGGTTTTTATTTGACGTCTCATGAGTAAAAACAAAAAGATCTCAGTTTCTGCCCATTGAAGAAACTCTATGATACATCCACCTCCCTGCAGTGGCAAAAGCATTGATGCACTATTGTCGGGTTTCTTTGAAACAGAAAACAAAGATAAGTTAATAAGTCGTCACAGCTCCTAATTATTGGAATGTCATGGTGAGATTTATGTGAATGAATCTGCTGGACAAGATAGTTTTTTTTTTCAGTGACACATATAAATTCCTTCTTGCATCTAAAAGAAGGAAAATAAAATTTCTCATGAGTAAACTGAAGCCAACTGCTGTGATTTTATCTGCCTTGTCTGTGGCTGCATGAAGATGCACATGACTGTATTCCAAGAAATGGAACCTTTGAGAAGGTTTGGAATAAAATCACTGAAAGAATGTAAATTCAACGCAGTACGATTTCAACATCTCTTCTGTCAGCTGTTCCATTGCCTTGTGCTGGCACAGTTTGTGTAAGCCAACACATTCTTCATGAGAATCAATTGCTTTATATTTCAGAGCAGAAGGCAGATTTCACAACAGTTCCTTAGTGTTTGTTATGGACCTCTACCTCAGGTTTTTGGGAACTACTGTGCTACAACTTTTAGGTGCATTCCTTCTCCAACATGAACAAAAAACTAATAGCTGAATGACCTCATCAGGAGTCGTTCATCTCTGCAGAGGCCTGGAAACAAAACATTCATCATTCAAGTTCATTTAAGACAGAATCTGACAGCCCTACAGCAATAAGAGCCTCCTTGTTTTCAGCTGCAGTTGGCCAATCGGTGACAATGCCAAAATAAAAAATATAGTTGGGATAAAGGCATGGATGATCTTTTCAAATTCACCAAAAAATTTACTTAACCTTTGCAATGATTTTTATCTGAAAAAAAGGCTATGTGGACAGCACTTTTTTAAAATCATGTTTACAGTAAAATTGGCAGAAATAGACAATTCCAGTCTCTTTTTTTGTATTTAAACAATAATGTAGTTATTTGTCTGAACAAATTATAGAAATTAACAAAACAATGCTTTAAGTTACATATTCTACTGTTTCACAAACCATCAGTATTCTGCTGCAGCATAACATGATCAGAAGTCATTCTGCATGGTGACATAAACATCGCATCATTTCAACATTTCAAGGCTCACCGTATGAAACCAAATCTTAGAAAAACACTTAAGAAAAAAAAGCAGTTCACTTTCCATAGAACTTCCTTTTATCTGCTCCTCTTGACCTTTGTCAGAACATACTGAATCATAAATAGTACTGGACTTCCATGAAAACTTTCACTTCCCTCTGCTTTTTCATTCTTTCAACAGACTTTCTCCCATTATTGTAAATCACAAGCACAAAAAAAGCAACTTGAAGTATATGTTTTGGTGAACAGTAAGATGCTGAGCAGAGTATTTAGTTGAATTGAATATGTTGTACAACTCCATCTCACAAGGATTTGGAATGTATGCAACATTTTCAGGAAGCCGAAGCCTATCGACCAATGAGAATCACTTTGACTTGTGTTTTTTCTCCAAACACAAAGTTTTATTTTGATGCACTGCTCTTTCAGTCATCTGATTGGTTCACCTGTTCTTCAGTATCAGTATCAGTCAGAGCTTTCTTACAAATTCCTGTTAGACTCCATCTCAGTTCGGTCTTAAAATCCAGCCCCATGAAGAAGTACAGCAGCGGGTTCACGCAGCTGTTAAAGTAGGCAAAGCCATTGGCCAAAGGATGCCAGATTTTCAGCACTGCATTGTGTTTATCCACCATCTTTACAAGGAGCAGACAGTGGTAAGGACCCCAGCAAAAGAAGAACGCAATGACCAGCAATGCCAGGATACGCAGGGGGCGTGTCTTTCCTACAAGGCGAGTGCGTCGGATCCCGATAGCAGCCATGATGTAGGAGATAAGGATGACCATGAAGGGGAAAACGAAGCCACACAGGAACCTGTTTAAATACAGAGCATGTCTGAGGCTGCTGCCTCCCTCCTTCGACTCCTTCACCTCAAAAGAACATTTGCTCATGTTGTTCTCTCCCATGTTGACTTGGCGGTAGAACAAGTAGGGACTACTGAAGAGGATGGCTGTGATCCAGACACAAACTGCCACCACTCTGGCAGCACACAGGGTACGCCGTTGCTTTGTGAAGAAGGGCCTCCACACACCGACCATCCTGTCCAAACTGATCACAGCCAACAAGAAGACAGAGCAAAACATGTTGGCGTATTTAAAGAAGCCGTGAAACCTGCAGAAATATTCTCCAAAGGGCCAGTGGTCGAAGAAGAGCTTCTTGATCAGGGAGAAAACTCGTGTGACGCAGAAGATGAGGTCGGCTATCGCCAGATTCACCAGCCACACGTTGGTAACCTTCTGCTGCATTTTAAAACCAGAAAAAGAAATAAAATGGAGAGAACAGAAGAGAAGAAAAATATTAAAAGTGAACCAGTATACCCATTAGGCACCATTTTGTGAAAAAAAAAAAAATCTCTGTATTTGTCTTGTCATACAATCCAAAAAGAGACAAAGAGAAAACTAATGAAACTTTTTCAGTATTCAGTAGTGTTTATTTATCAGTTAGAAATATCTCAGTTCATCACTCATGTTCAATAAATGATATCCCACAATCTGTTTTCTGCACATTTGACCCAGTCAGCCCTGAAATACATTAAGGAACATGATGAAAATGACAAACCTAAATGCATGTTGATGTATTTTACCTTGAGCTTGAATCCTGCAACCCAGATCACCACAGAGTTCCCTGTGAGCCCAAACACAACGGTCAGTGTCAGGAGGACGGTGTTGATGTTTTCCATGATGGCTTCAGCATCCACATTGTTGTGATTATCTTTACTGCTGGGAGGCAGTGAGGTGCTGGCAAACATTATGCTGCTGGGAAACAGAGAACACAACATATTCAAACATTTTATCACTGTGCATGAAAAGAGAATATATATAATTTGGAGTCTTTGTCTTAAAAGCATTTAAAAGTTTTTCTTGAGGTGCACAAGCCACTTTCCATCCATTTGTTTTAAGGTAGGGTCAATCACAGGGCAACACAGAGAAACACAGGACACAATGTGTTATTATGCAAAAAAATAAGATTTTCAAAGCTGTATTTCAGAAAGCAAGTACTACACAACATTTATGGACAGGTAGCTGTTCACATGTCAAAACTGCATAACCCGCATGCTGTGTCCATGTTGGGTTCCAGTTAAAATGATTCACTGCAGTTTTTTATGTCTTTCCTACTGTTGATTTTTCCAGGAAACTCGGGGGGAGTTCCAGAGGCGCAAATAGTCAGTCAGTCTGTTATGTCTGACAAGGAACGTCAAAAAGACCTTATGCAGGTCCAAAAGTTATAAAATAGGCTTCCAGATTGTGACTAGAATAACATACTGAAAAAGGAGTAACATTTTTGTTCTTGTTTTTACCTGCCTGCGACGGTGAGCTCCACACACACACAGCCTCACTCACTCCTGGTCTTAGAAATATGAAACCTTGTAGTAAGATACTACATCAACACTGTTTACATGGCATATAATTAAATGTTTCATTACTCGTATTTTAATGTCGTTTACATTGTTCAACCATCAAGTCGCATTTTATACAATTCCCCCAAATTAAATGCACACAGAAAAACAAGCATTAAAAAACAGCTTGTAAAAAGTATAAAAACCAACAAAGATCGATATCTATTTTTACATGTGTAGATCAAACTTTTTTATGTAAATGTTGATCTTTTGATCTTAAAACTGTGAAACAGATATATATAGATATATATAGTACATACACATGTATATGGAGACTGTACTTTGAAAGCATAGATTTGTAGACAATTCCATTATCACGCTTCATCTGCCCCAACAAAAAGCAAAAACTAGTTTAAGTTTAGAATGAAGTTAACCATACCTGTGAACCTCTCTTGTAGTAGAACCTCTTGTCTTAAGCCAAAGTAATGCACCTGTGAAATGAACTGCAGCTGAATCTTCTGCTGGTGACTCTGAATCACTCTGGGTGAGTTTTCCTCTCAGTGACGTGGAATTTTAAAGAAATCTGTCTTGTGGTGACTTGCCTGAAGAAAGGTCCCACTGGTTGTTAGGTGCTATTGGCCAACATGCGGGTTAATGATGCCGTAAAGTCATTTTTCCAAAGTCTGGGGAAAGATTCAAGTAATTATAAGACTCATTCAAGTCTTTTGCACCAAGTTTCTAATGTCTAAAATAAGCATTTTCTCATTAACTGGAAGCACTGCAGTAAGTTAGTAAGTCAAATTCTCAAACTTTTCTCCATTTGTCAATTTTAGCAAAAATAATATGAAAAGTATATTTAATTCAAAATGCAAAAACAGCTACTTTTATTATTTTGAAAATAGAATAAAATTAATTACTAATGTTAACTGGGTCAACTGTGGCTCAATGACTCCTTCAATTAGAAGAATGTGGAGTTCAACTTCAGTTTCCTGCTGTGACAGGACTCTCTCATGTGCCTTAGGGGAAGATACTTAATTCTATGTTACCAACCGAAGTGAACTTCGGTGTGTGTTTTTGAAAGCAAACAGGCGAATGTAGCTCTCTGAACTGCTTTGAATTTTATGCCTTTTGTTTGTACATAAGGAATTCGGCAAACAATGAGACAATAGAAAAAGGAAAATGGCAGCCGTATCCCCAGTCAGAGGTTAGAGTTGGAGTTGTTGGATGCATTTTATCTGCAGTAATGCAGGTGTTGATTGGGTCTGTCATTCTGAATAGCTGAGCCATAAAGAAAAGCTGTTGGTTGACTGGTCAGTGTATGATTGACCTTCATCATGAAAAACAAGTGGCTGAAGTCAACATTTCAAGGGATTTAACCAAAACAACTAGTGTAATTAAAATCATTTCATGCATTGCAATGACATAAAATACAGATTCCTGGTCAAAGAATAAATTAAAAGTGATCATTCAGCAAAAAATCATATCTATAATAAAATATGCAGAAATAAAGAGTTTAAATACTTTATTTTACATTCACATCATATAATTTGTTGATTGAAGAAGTTACAGAAATAAAAGGGAGCTTTAACTTTGTTACGTATTGTAATTTCAAACTGCACAATGCACCAGCACGGTGCTGTATCTGGAACATAAATATGTTCCAGATAAACAGCCTCCTTCATCTCCCAGTGATGAGTAAGTACTCTGCACATTGAATTCTCCACCGTTGCTTTATGAGCTTGTTGCTAGGGGTGGATGGTGTTCATCAGACCATCCCACTTCCAGTACTTACATCTGTCTAGATTGAAATAAATAATAACTGAAATTCTTTAAAGCACAATTTAAAGAGCCAAGCTAAAAAAATATATCTTAAAACCAAAGTGTGTTTTCCATAGAAAAGCATCAGACTTTCGGTACAGTTTCAGTTCATCTGTTAGCTGAACTTCTATAAAAACACAGTCATGACTATTCCTGACTTTCCTGAAATAGTTTCACTTCCCTCCGTTTTTTTTATCTATATTCCTCCAGACAGAACAGTTCCACTTTTCACAAACAAAACAACTCAAACCACATTTGCAGGAAAATTTGAGTTAAATTCTGTAAAACTCTTGATAAAGTCAGTATTTTGTTTTTACTCAGCAGTAGGTAGCGTCGACATACAATATATAAAAAAATATCTGACATAATGTACAAATCTAGTTAAGAAGCACATGTTGGACTTCTTTGTACTGCTTACGAAAAACATATGCTTTTAAAAATACATATTTGTGATATATAACTTTGCAAAAGGTTATTATACAGTAACATCACAAGTTGTACCAAAAGCACCATGTGCAGAAAGATAACAATTTTTTATATCAATTATTTGTAAAAGATAAATGCTCATCATGTCAACTGGTTCACAAAGAAAACTGAGAAAACCTGCAGCTTTCAGTGAAATATTGAAACATGTTGACTATTTTCCATAACTATTATATAATCCACCTCTAAATTACATGAATCATCTTCTGGGAGCAAACGCCTGGTGACCAACTGGATGGACTTAAACTCGAGTCCTTTCTGCCGCCACAGCAGTGCTGTACTTTGACGTGCAGCTTTCATCCAGAGAGCGGTCGTTAGACTGACAAGTCTGTCCTTCCACATCATCAGCCAAAGCTTTCCTGTAAATGCCCATCAGACTCTGTCTGAATTGGCCCCTCACCTCCAGCCCCATGAAGAAGTACAGCAGCGGGTTCACGCAGCTGTTAAAGTAGGCAAAGCCATTGGCCAAAGGCTGCCAGATTTTCAGCACTGCATTCTTTTTATCCACCATCTTCACAAGGAGCAGACAGTGGTAAGGACCCCAGCACAAGAAGAACGCAATGACCAGCGATGCCAGGATACGCAGGGGGCGTGTCTTTCCTACAAGGCGAGTGCGTCGGATGCCGATGGCAGCCATGATGTAACAGATAAGGATGACCATGAAGGGGAAAACGAAGCCACACAGGAACCTGTTTAAATACAGAGCAAATTTGGTGGTGTTGTCTCCCTCCTTCGACTCCTTCACCTCCAAAGAACATTTGCTCATGTTGTTTTTTCCCAGGTAGACTTGGCGATAGATGAAGTAGGGACTACTGAAGAGGATGGCTGTGATCCAGACACAAACTGCCACCACTCTGGCAGCACACAGGGTACGCCGTCGCTTTGTAAAGACGGGCTTCCACACACAGAACATCCTGTCCAAACTGATCACAGCCAACAGGAAGACGGAGCAGAACATGTTGGCGTATTTAAAGAAGCCGTTGAACTTGCAGAGAAATTCTCCGAAGGGCCAGTGGTCGAAGAAGAGCTTCTTGATCAGGGACAAAACTCTTGTGATGGAGAAGATGAGGTCGGCTATCGCCAGATTCACCAGCCACACGTTGGTAACCTTTGGCTGCAATCAAAGTGAATAAAAACATTAAATGGTTAACAATTCAACTCCTAAATACAAATTTAACCATTTTCTCATCTAATTATTGAATATCTTTCATCAAGAAATACAATCTTTATTTTGCCAGATGGATCATATTTTATAAACTATCCATCTGATGAAACAGATGGATGGTATATGGCGGATGGTATATAGTGTATATAAGTTAAAACTTTTTAAACTTATATTTCTAATTATTTACAAGCATGCAAGCCTTTCTGAATTTACAGAGAAGTCAAGTCATGTTTATTTGTGCATTTCAGCAACAAGGCTGTAACATAAAAACATCATATATTCACCAATTATGAAACAAGCAATAAACATTACATTTTGTCAAATGCTGTCATCAAAATCATCAAGCAAATACACATCAGACATGTTGATCAGTGTTCCAGTTACTACTAATTAACGGCAGCTCAAAGCAGGTGGGTTTTTTTTTTTTGCCTTGATTTAAATTAACTCAGTGTTTCAACATTCTTGGAAGTTTGTTCCAGATAAGAGGAGCAGAGAGGCAAACACAAGAACATTGAACGTCAGAAACTGTTCATCTACCTTGAGTTTGAATCCAGCCACCCAGATCACCACAGAGTTTCCTGTGATCCCAAACACGACGGTCATTGTGAAGAGGACAATGCCGACATGTTCCATGACGGCTTCAACATCCACGTTTGTGTGGTCATCCTTGGAGGTCTTGACAGTCCAGGTAGGTAGAGAGGAGTTGGACATTGTGCAGCTGAAAAATAAATCATATAAGAATATTTAATTTTCTTTTCAGCAGTTAGCATTGAAGAACAGAAAGAGGAACCAGGAATCAAATCACAATTTGATAAAATACGTTTGTCAAACCTAAAAAAAAAATTCTGAAATATGTACTGGAGTTTAAATGGAAGATAATTATTTTGTTGACCAGGATTTTTCTGTGAATCAGCTCTGATTTACAGAAAACAGAGAGAGCAACTCATGTAGATCTACCAGATAAAAGATGTAAAAATTCAGTAGATTTACAGAAAACTTTGTTAAAACAATCCCGGCTTTAAGCACATATTGAATGTAACAATTGTTATTGGAAAATCATTTGCAATACAAATTATTTGATTTACATAAGGAAGCACAGAATGTACAGAAGGAACCATGTTGGTCAATCTAACTGAGAATGCTGACCTCATGCAACCCTGGAAAATGTCTCAATAAATAAACAAACACGTAGGACCATTAAAGGGAACATTTTGAACATTTCTCTGTCAGTGAGCCAACAAAAGTGTTTGTAAAGATAAAAAAGTGATATTCTTACATGCAGGAAATAACCGGAAACAAACTGATTTTATCTGCAATAAGTTTGTCAGATGAAAAAATATGTTACCATCTGAACAAAGTGCTGGTGAGCAAAGGGTGGATTTATATAGTGTGCAGAAGCAAAGCATCTTTACTCAGAAGAGGAAATTAGCATGAAACTGCAATAACTGTACAGTTTCCTTTAGCCTCAGATAAGAAAACACAATCTGGGCACAGAGCAGTTAATGGGGTCATGAGCAGACAGGACGGATGCAATGTGACTTCATTATGTCACATCACAGAAAAATGACGTTGGTACAGATCTGTGACAAGACTGGAAGAGTAAACATTTATATTTTTGAAGTGCAACATGCAGCTATTACACTGATCCTCATATGCAGGACAGATTATATCAGTATTTATAGATAACTGCTCTCCTTTATGGGAAGGGAACGGAAATAAGTTGGTAAACATTGATTAAAAAAAGTAAAAAAGTAATTCTAATAGTAGCTATAAAGGAAATGTACATCAAACAATGTTTAAAACACTAAGAACCACAAGAGATAACAGAAAAACCACCACTTATACTTACATTTAATATTAATTTACAGAAAATCTAGGATCGATTCAATAATTGATTCAGTGTGACTGGAAGAATGATCATATATCAGTGCTGTATTCAGCACTTGGGCATTTCGCTTGTCTGGCCACTTTATTACTATATCTGCTATATGATATGCATATGCATCAGCATGAGTCGAAGGTGATGAAATGTAAAAAATGGCATAATGTAAATACATTAAATGTGACAGATATAGCTGACTTAAATATTTAAATACAGAAGAGATGATTGTAATAAGAGTATAACCCAATGACATGGTCATGTTTTGTTTCAGCTGACAGGGCCGATCTTCATCAGATATGTGTTTTTTTTCTGAGAACAGTCTGTTTCAATGAAATGTGGGGATCTTTGAGAGTTTCAGGGTTGTAAACAGACATTTTTTCGATGTTGAATCTGATAAGAAAGCTGCAGAAGCTCAACAGGAAGCTTATAAGATCTGGAACACATATTAGAAAGAGAAGTTGTCATGCAATGAGAACCTTACACTGCACTGACACGTCAAGTGTCAAAGGAAAGCTTTGGTACCATTTCTTGAAATGAATCACTCAAAGGTCATCAACTCTCTTCATAGCATGACATTAAAGTTAATCTCATTCATCATCGCTAAAATTCAGTAGTAGTAGTAATTCCTATCTTGCTCTATCTGTTTAACCAAATTGTAAGTCTCTTGGACTTGTGTTTCGGGTCTTTCTGCAGAATGCTGTGGTAGCCATTTTGGTTCAGGGTGCCTCTGTACAAGTCAAAGAATTCATCTTTTACTGAGACATAATAAAAGTAAAAGAGTAAAAGATCCCCAAACCATCACACTTTCTTCTCCAATGCATGACAGATGAGGCCACCATGGAGCCATCCATTCTTGAATATTTTTGATTTTGATTTATCACTTCATAATACCTTCTTCCCATCTTCAGGAGTCTGGTATCAGTGTTTCATGAACCAGACAAGCCTCTTTGTCTTATTCTGACTTTTTAGCAATAGCTTTCTTGTTGGAACTTGTACAGTAAAACCTGCAGCTCAAACTCTTCTCTTCACTGAGGAAACAGAAACAAGTTAAAAATAACCTGTGAATTGCATACCACAAAAGCTATTAATTCTCAGAAACCTGTCCTCTGACTGGGTTGTGGCTTTGGTCCTGCTAGATTTCCTGTCAGAGTTTGCCCTAGTTTTTCAGTACGATTTGATGGTGAAGTAAATTGTCTTCACTGACACCTTGACCTTCTTTACAACTTCTCTTTAGGAAAGACCTACATTTATAAGTATTATAATGGTCTGCCCTCTACTCTTAACAAAAATGCCTTTTTGTAGCAACACTCTACTTTTGGTAGAGTACGTTTCTAAAGGAAAGGGCACCACAGTGTGTTATAACTTTGATTTTATGCACACAAAAGGTTGTAAATAATCCATAAAACACCTGTTGAAATTAGCAGCACCAACTTTCAAGGCTTTATCAACCACACATTGGTTCAGAACCAATGTGTGGTTAAACTGTTAACTGAGAAAGGTCTTGTTTTATAATTCTGAAATGCACATTATCAGTTTGGGCTAACCTAACCTTACTTCAAACCTCTGGCAGTTCACTACTACTGTACCATTTCAAGCTAATCAATGGACTTATATAAGAAAACTGGAAAAATCTGGGTGTTCTAAAACAAAAATTATATACAGAAATAATTAGAATAGAAATCAGTTGCCCCATTATCAGTGATCACTGTGATTGAAGTGGTGAAACATAGAAATGACCTCACCCCAACAAAGACTTCTTGCTTCTTTGACAAGATCAAACCTCAACGTTGGTTCTGCCCTGTTGTGGTCTGTCACAGCAAATGTTTCCTTGATACATTCACATTAGAAAATACACTTTATTTAATCAAAAGACTTAAACCAGACTCCTCTACAAGGGTTTGGCACACAAGTGTCACAGACAAAGCTTAAAAACTGTCGTTTGGTTAAATATTTTATCGAAAAAGTCTGTGAGGCAAATCTTGTTAAAAAGTTCAGTGCAAAACCAGTTAGTATCGTTGATGAGTCAGTAAAGCCAATTTATGTCACATCAAGGAAGATGCAGATGTTTCATGTAAATTTGCGTTACTTAGAAATTGGAATCATTTAGCTTTAAAGGCTCTTTTACAGATCAGTTTATTATGACAAATGCACCAATGAGCCATTGCTCTGAGGCGCCGTCTGGCCAAGTTACCAGTGTTTTCCAAATGTTTATTTCTATTTTTCCTGTTTCGTTTTTACTACATCCTCTAAATTTGGGCAAAGAAGAGCTGACGGCTTAGAGTTTATGCAAACTACACAGCCACCCTCAAAATGACTACAATCAAATTACTTGAAAAGAAACAAGTCTACAATCGAAGGCTTTTAAGAAATATATTTGTATCATTGCAAAGTTGATGAGTTAGTTTGACTTGTTGACATGTTTTATGCTCATCCAAGCGAAGCACAAACACATAAATAAAAACCAAGAACCACTTCGGTACAAAACTCAAAGGATCAGCTCAACAAAAAAATGTCAAGAAGTAATCTTAATAAATCTTATAAATATTGTAGTATCATCAAGCAGAAATGAGAATGTCTCAAAATATACATGTAAAAGAAATTGAATCTGATGAAAAAATCTTACCTGCAGAATTTAAAGCTGTGACTGCTGTGTCAACTGCTTCAGGGGGAAATACAGGCAGAAATGAAACCCATGTACAGGATCCTCAATGTTACTGTTCCTTTAAGTGGTTTTATTGCTAAAAACATCTTGTTTGTCTCTTTCTCTCTCTCTATCTCTCTGCCTTCCCCTCTCTCTCTGTCTCTCTCTCTCTCTAATTCAAACAAATGCAGAGTCACTTCTCTCATATATCATATCTGCCACTTCACCTTTCACTTCACCTCAGACTGCTTCTCTTTTCCTTGAACATCTCACTCTGAACTAAATGTTCTTGACACAAATATAATTTGGTTAAATAGATGTTAGAGTTCTTAACAGCTGTTTCCAAATCAAAAGCCAAGTGTTGTTTTAGCAGAATCCATTTTTCAATGTTTCAATTAAACCCTCAAAACCGAATCTTGACTGTTTTGATGTTTGTTCACAAATTTGTCTCATTTAATTTCCTGTTTTCTGTGTACATGTAAATTAGGTTTCCATCATATGAGAAATGCAACATTAAGATAACAACAGTTGTAAAAACTGACTTTAGCAGACACATTGTCCAAACTGCAGTCACGTGTGGATTTAATAACCTCCTATAGGAAAGAAGAGAACAGGGAAGTAAAGGAAAGATATAAACTGAGGACAAGGAGTACAACACTAACAAAATGTTTCCTCGTTAAAAAAAAAAAAAAAAAGATACCAAAGGCAAAACATTGTATCTGGAAATGATGGAAACTTAATACTATAGAGTGACCTATAAAATAGTTTAAACATGACAAACAATGGTATAACTAGGTAAAACAGTGCTACAGAACAAGTTTCACACAAGTTTAGCAGATTTATAAATAAAACAGCAAAGATTTCCACATCATGGCAGCGCCGCCATTCACCTTTCAACCAGCAGAGAGCAGCAAAGCTTTTATTTGCGGTCAATGCGGTTAATGGAAAAGAAAATTCTGAATTTTACTTTAAAAATTAACTCTCTTCAAATGTTTATTACCGTCAGATATAAAAATGTTTTACCATGTATCCTCTTTTTGTTTTTTGTTTTTTTTAGTGGTTCCTAGTGATGTTGAAACTGCAGCTTCCTCCTCGCTGCTTCCTCAGGGTACTTGGGTAATTGCAACAGCAGGGGATCATGAACTCATGACGAATGTTGCAGTAGGTCATGACTCAAAGCAATTAAATAATATTAAAGTCTCTACTGCTGTTTTGGTTAACAGGAACATCTCTGACTTCTAAAAACATTGTGAAAAGGAAGTAAAGAATTAGATTGAGGAAGAAGGTAGACTTCTGACGAAATTCATTCATTTAGTGTGGCAAAACATTTGCATATTAAAAAAATATGACAGAGCCTGTTCTAGAAAACTAACTGAACTAAAATGACAACTGGAATGGATGGATGAAACTCCAAAATGAGTCTGAGTTCCAGAATTGTGAGTATATTAGAATTATTTCACGCATAGCAGTTAAAAAAACGAATTAATGATAAAAAATTACATAAAATAGTGTTACAGAATAATTATCTTGCAGGCTTATCAGATTTCCAAAGAACAACAGCAGAAATGTTCACTGAAGGGCAGATATGCGATTCAACTTTCAACCAGCAGGGCGCAGCAAAGTTAATTTTATTTTGTTTTATTTCCAATCTGCTTCAATGAGAAGAAAAACCAGCACTCTTCAAATAACCCCTTTCTCAGCATCAAGTTAACCTTTTTTATTATTTATTCTCCATTTTTATGCTGTTATTGGGAAATGTTGAAACTGTTTAACCACTTCCTTATTTGCTCTTCCTCACGGCTCTTGGGTCATCGTAAAACGGCCTCATGATCTCAGAGTGTTGCAGTGGCTCATCGTGTGAAGCATAATCCTGCAAGCAGAAGCATTTCAGCATTACAATTCACTATGTTTGGATATCCCCATTTTATGAGTTTAGTATTATCTTTTAGTCTTAAAATGACACTTTTATTTGAAGCATTTGGAACTTCTGTATATTTGTTTTGTCAATGACTTAATTTTTATTCAGTGGTTTGTTTCTAATACAGCTGTGTACTTTATGTGGTCATAAATTACCACATGTACACACATTAACTCGTAGAATTGTGTTAATGTACAAAGTGATAAACTGATTACTGCTGACATTGCTTAACACAGCATGTAAAGTCATTTTATATTCTGTTATTACACTACATAAAATATTTATTGCATATTTATTGTGTAATAAAAGATTCTTTGTTCCTAGGACAAAGAAATCTCTTTGTCCATGAAACTATGATCATCAGAAATATAAATGAAATGTGTGAAATGATGTTTTGGGACGCAGGGCTGCTGCTTAGGTAAAATCCAACCCAGGGCCTAAGAAATACTGGAGAGTCCATCAATTCAAGGCTAAAATTAAAAAATGAATTCTTAAATAAAGAGTGAACGGTATAGAAAGAGCAAAACTTTTAAAAAACTGATTTGTTAGTGACATGTTATTTTTTGTAATCATTTCCTGACCTGTAAAATCAAAGTCTGCCTTACCTGAAGGACATTAAATGGCAAAACATGAGGAGAACACAACAATTAAACTGAAAGAAAAAATGTCTGGAAGTGTTGGACCAAAAGTCAGAATATAACTCATGGAAATGTTTTCCACGCAAAACAGGAAGCAAATAAAACAACACACAAGAGAAACCAGACTACCAAAATAAAAGAGGAACTGCAACTCAAAGTAGAAACCAAAACATATGAAAAACCACAAACTGAACCAAAACTATTTTAACCCATGACTCCTTCATTCTTAAAATGATGTGATAATTTAGCTGGTAAAGGAAGTTGAAGGGGAAAAATGACTGGTGAAATACAATAAGATCAACTTTCCCACTAATTAAACATCTGTTCACTTCCTGACCACTTTCTACTGCCGATATCCTTTATCCTCATTTCCCTGCACTGGCATAAAGGAGTTGCTTTATTCCATTCCTTAGAGGTTTTAAAGTCAGTGTACAATAAACTCTCTCATTACCAACATCAGATATCCTCTGGTCTTCATTTGGATCTAACACCTTAACAAAGTACTAGTGTTATACTCTGATCAGACAGAGATGCGTCTGTTTGGCCACAATGAGAAGAAGTACGTTTGTAGAAGATTAATGTTTTCAGAACATTACAACAACTGCTGAACATGGTTATGGTAATAGCATCATGCAGTGGGCTGTGTTGATGTCAGATCAATTGTACAAATTGGATTAACTACTGGGAAGTAAGTATCATAGAAGGTCAAACAAAACATACTACAAAACCCATTCACAAAAGAGAAATGTAATATATGTTTACCTCATCATCTTAAAAATAATCAGATCCAGTGAACCACTGTCACTTTTAACATAAACTCAAAGGATTGTTTTATGCCGAGTTTCTGCAGATGTCCCATGCAAAGGTGTGTAACGAGGTATCTGTATGGTCCAGTAAGTCTTAAACCTATTTAAACCAAATTTGCTTATTGCTTCAATAAGACTATTACAGTCACTTAATGTCCTCTAATGGTGCCTGAGGGAGCGCTGGTCAGGCTTGTTTAGTTTCAGTCCTACTTCTTCCTGTGCCACAACCACAAGTTTGCTCAGCAGTTTGAGCAGAATGAGAAGAAGTAAGTGATAATGAGGTTTATTGTTTACCTTCATTATGTCATCTAATCATGATCAGACATTTGCACCTTTTGCAGTTTCTCTTCAGTTACAGCAGAGGGCAGCAATAAACAGTCTACCGCTGCAACAAACTCATCAATGTTTCTCTGTGTTCATATGAACAGGTGTTCTAACTATCTGTGCTACCCATTAATCCATCCTACCTTGTAGTAGTGCTCATGCCCATATCGATTCTACGTCACATACTGCTTACTCAGCAGATTATCAATACATCCTACCTGCTCACTAGCACCGACAGACAGACATAGCTAAAGTCAGACTTATCTTCATTGCTACCTATCTGCGCTATGGTAGGAAAATCTGACAAGAAGCAGCTTTGTGCTTGATTCATTTCAAATGTGGACACAGAATGGGGTTGAGTTCATTCCAATTCATTTTTTTTAAATCAAGGACAGCACATTAAACAATGCTACATGTGGAAAAATAGAGAAACCGTTGTTTTGTGAATAACAATGCACAATGTACCTTTATTTAAAGACAGTAATATCAAAAGTTAAAAATTCATGTCATATGCACAGACACCTACCTTGCATTTCTGCAACTGTAAACTAGAAAAACATAAATATATATATATACTGCTCAAAAAAATAAAGGGAACATTTCACTTTAATTTTGTGTGTGGCTCCAAATCCAGGCCTCCATTGTTAATAAATTTGATTTCCATTGATGGTTTTTGTGTGATTTTGTTGTCAGCACATTCAACTTTGTACAGAACAAAGTATTCAATGAGAATATTTCATTCATTCAGATCTAGGATGTGTTATTTGAGTGTTCCCTTTATTTTTTTGAGCAGTGTATATATCAGAGAAAGTTAATTCTCCATAACAATGTAAGTCAGTATAAATCAATCTTCATGTGTTTGTTTTTGTCTTAGCCAGTGTTTTGTCTGCAAATAGAAAACTCTAAGATTAGTTTCCATTTTTACTCCTGAGGGTGGGGTCTCTGTGTGCAGGTGAGGTTTTCTGAATCAGGTTACTGTGGGACTGACCACCTGTCAGAGCTCAGGGAGGGGGGACGGGCTCACGGCAGCGTGGGAATTCTGGCTCTTTTGAGAGAACAGGGCTCTTTTGGCTCGGATCACTAAAAAGATTCAGCTCTTTCGGCTCCAAAGTGGCTCATGAATGAGATCAGCTCATAGTTGCAGATAACTACATTCAACAGCTCTTCTTCTGGGTCAGCGTGGAGTGGAATGTGCATTTTGAGTTTTAAAATAACAAATGAGTTTGTTATTTGGCTTTTGATGATTACATTTACAGATTTACCTGTGGAAAATTGAAGAAACAGGAGCTTTTAATTCAGAGATCTTCCCATTTTGTCTTAAACTTGTTTGTATTGAACCAGCAATACGTGACAGTTTGCTGCTCTAATGTAAAGAGTTTTAAATGTTTTCCATGTGAAATTTTAGACAGGTAGCACCAACAGATATAGTTATCTATCCGTACTACTGTAGGAGAATCTAACAAGGTAGCACAGACCGTCAGAACACCGGGAAAGAGACAGGGAACCTCTTAAACCCACGATGAGTGAGTTCACGTGTCATGACGGGATGATGTCTCAGGAAGTTAGTCTTTTAACAACTGGATGCTCTTCTCACGTTTTACTGATTAAGTTCATTCAGTAAACATTAAATGCTGACATAGCTTCCTCTTCCTTTATCTTCCTTGCTCCCTCCTGATGACGTGAAAAGTCATTAACATAAAGACTCAACAAAGTGTAACTGACATGATGCAACATGTTTCCAGATGCCAGGGGAATTAGTTTCTCTTTGTTTCGTTTTGTTGCACAGGCAGAATCATTTCTTTAAGTTACGGGCCCTTAAGCACCTAAACCTGTCACAGCCTGGTGTCGGTGAAGGTTTTACCTTTAAGTACCACTTTGGCGTGGAAACTTACACTGTGCTTACACTGCACAACATGCCATCAGTCCAGAACTGATGAATATTCTTTGTAAAAGTGGATTGTGCTAATTTCACTGACACAGTGACAAAAAAAGCTTCAGACAAATTAAAACTCAATTCATTAGGTTTACTTTGAAAACACAAAACAAAAACAATATTTGTAGAAGGACAATTTCAAAAAGAAAAAAAAAAACTTTGTTTAGACAACCATTTTGAATTTGCTGAAAAAATCCTAACTTACAAACTGCTAATGATACTTTGGATTAAAAAGTAAAGTAAAATGATTAAAGCACAGACAGTCAGAACACCGGGAAGGAGAAGGAGAACCTCATAGAGCCGCGAAGCTGGGGAGTGAAATGAGACATTAAAAAGAGTGACAACACTTGACATCCTTTTTATACGGTACAAGAGTCTTTCTGAAATATTGCTCTTTTACTGCTGGTTTTACTAGCCTGAGGCTCCAGGGCACACAATCTGATCGCATCCAGTCAAGACTGTCATGTTTATGTGCTGCCAACCCTGAACTATAATTAAATGTTTACTACACTTGGAAAGGCACAATTACGTCATAGTAATGTGGGTGCACATAGTAATGCACCCACATTACTATGTGGGTGCATAGTAATGTCTTAATACTATGCACCCACAAGTGAGTGTTGCCTTTTCTATCTATTCATAACCCATAATGCCACATTAATACATTTGAATTCATGACGAGCAATAAAAAAAACCTCCACATTTTGTTGATGTTAGCATGTGCTGTGTATTCACTCAGCATTCAGATGAATTATCTTCTGATGCGGACTCAGTTCTGGGTATCTCTCGACATTCACAACTGTCAGTCCAGACTCCTTGGAGTTGTTGTGCCACAGTTAAATGCTGATTGGTTGAATGTTATCTTTTCCCAAAGGGGATTACAGAATTTTATCAAAAGGATGTATGGAGGAAAGAAACAGGAGGGAAAGTCCAGGAGAGCTTCATTTTACCACAACGAAAATGATCGTCTGATGTGACATCTGTCTTTTAAGACACAGAACAAAGCTAAAGGATCAATGACAAATGAGAGCACTGTCTGAAAATAAAAAGTTTCCATGACTGCCAAATGATGTCCTGGGAATAATCAGGTCCATCTCATGATTCACGGCTTGTAGAGCCACCCTTCACAACAATGCTTTGTGGTTTTGGTTATGACTTTGTCGGTATTTTGACCTATTCGTCTTCTGTTGCAAATGTTCAGAACAAATTAGATCCACAGATGGTGAGACTCTGACCAAACATGTCTACTGCTGTGTGTCCAAAAGACACACAACACTGTTTCTTTTCCATCACACATAAAACTTGTGATGCAACTTTGCAAGCTTAAGTAATATTCCTTTTTTTTTTTTTTATAGAGAAGAGAATAACCTTTAAACCTATTAAGTTCATGTTTTTTTCTGTTTTGTTGAATTTTGCAGACTGGCAACTGTTTAAATGTTTTCCACTTTTTAAAATCTGTTCATATCTGTAAAATAATGGACATAAAATCATTTGACTGTTTGTAGTGAAAGTCATGCAAACTTTACTCGGGTTATTTCATGTGTTGAATCTGCTCTCAAGTGGTGTGGTGAAGAAACAACAGATGGTGGAAACATGGTGTGAGCAGCAGCAACACAGAACAGATACAGACTCAATGGGGCTTTCTTCCCCTACAGAACAACTTTTACTGCCCAAATCAAGAGACCATTAATAGCTAACAGTTTTTATTTTGGTGGAGGTACTCAGTTGATGCTGTAGATTACTGGAACAATGTTTGCTTGTTCCACTAATTTCCAACAATAAAGAAACATTTAACTGTGTCAACATCCATATGCACAAATAAGCCTCACAAAGAAAATTATTTCTTTTCTCAATTATACAGCGAAAAAAGGGCCCAGAACTACGGTCAAAAACCGACACTCGTGTTTATTAGTCATCAAGGAGAAAGGTTACAACGATCTATTAAGCATAGTAAATCATGCTATAATCGTGTATAGCCTGACTTTATGGCTGATTATCAAAAAGAGTAAAGAGGATGTCTAGTTATAAAGTTTGTTTACAGAATTGTATTTTGTGACCTACATTTTGACAGAACAGTGACCCTGAAGCTAAATGTTATGTGATGAGTTGCTTAACAAACAAGAGACCTCAGACTGACCCGGGATTCTCCGTCTTGGATATGTGCTAAAGATCATAAGTTATGATTCAGAATCAGTTGGTGAATGTCGTGAACACAAGTCAGAAAATCCAGTTTTCTTAATAATGATTCACTATCTGCTGATGCAGAATGCTGTTTGGTAAAACAGATAAGAAGTAGAAATCAACTAACATCGCTGTCTGTTTGGCGTCCGTTTTCTTAGTAATGCTTCCTGCTCAGATGATAATGACTGATTAGTTGAAGTAAAGTTCTGTGTTAAAGTTTAAGGACAGATTAAAACAACCTGCAGTGAGGTGTCATGGAAATGCCCTCCAGAGATGGTTTCACTTTAAATAAGAACAGGAAAAAACATGATATATTTGTGTGATATCACACACAAATCGAACTTTTAACCTGAGAAAAAAATAATACATCTAATTTTTACAAACACACAGGTGGTGCTCTTGTTGACACCTCCAAAGGCAGAGCAGAAAACATCGAAAGCCTTATATGTAAAGGCTGAGTGTGGAATGCTCCACTTCTAAAGCACCGGCTCATTTGTCATTGCCAATTTTAAGATGAGGACAAAAACAAGCATAGTTTGAATATATTATATACATTATATGATGGCTGAGAAAAAGATTGGGATGCTGGTAAATATTATGTGTACACTTCAACTTAATTGGGAAAGAAAAAGTAAATTCAAGCCACCAGTTAAAGCCTGAGTTCTTCTAACGTTTTATGACAGTTTATAAAGAAAAAGCAGTAAAAAAAAAAGGGTTAAGTAACAACATAAATCTCCATTTTAACAGGAAAAAAGACATTCCACAGTCTTTTAAAGGCCATGACACTAAAGTGAGCACATACAGTTAACAGCTTTGTTTAGGAGAAATGCAGGGCTTCATGAAACCCTTTATGTTGATTCTGGCATTTTTCTTTTCCTGACACTTACCAGGAAGTTTTGGACAATTTTTCTACTCAATTACATTGCCAATAAGTTAAGAGCTACATCCTTGATGAAAACCCCTGCAACCCTTGGGCACATTTTGGAAATTTCCTTCCCACAGTTGAAATACATAGTTTCCTGTTTCAACGAATCCTGAACAACATTCCAGTACAGTGATTATGCCAGCAAATCATTTCCCAATACAAACATGATCTATGAGTCGGTAAACTCCACAGTTATCTAACACTCTGAAAGGTTTTCAACAAAAGTTTTAAAATAAAGTGCTGTTATGGAGACATTTGACCTGACTCTGATGCTTACTGCAGTTCAGTAAGTTTTAAGATGTTGTCACCTCCATTACAATCTGGTTCACTGACAAGATAAACGTGGGTCATAATTTGACCCAGATCCACATGTGTTTAATTATTTCTCTCAGTGTAGATATGGGCAAGTTTAGGCTTGATTTGTTTTGAACTTGCTTAAATTTATTTTGTGTTTTGTAACAAATAGGCCTCTGTGTCATTTCATTCTTTTACCACTGGAAAACAAGAAGTCACAGATTAAAGAAACCTTTAATCAACTGTTACATTTTTTGCATTACATTTGTTTTAATGGGAATTCGAGGGGCCCCGGATTTTTACACTTTAAGGCGTTTTACACGCCTTTACCAGGGTTGTCAATTATATGGAAGGTGCCGTTGGTGTAAAAGTGAAAGAGAAAGGCATACGGGTCACACTGACTACATCCATTACACATTCCACTTTGGGGTAAATAAACTTGCTGAACAGCCCCGGGGCAGTTTGAAGATGTAAAGGGAGGAGTGTCTAGTATTTTTAAGCAGTTGGTGCCAAAGAGGCAGTAAAAGGAGAAAATTGTTCCATGTCGCACAGAGTGAGCCTCTGAGAAAATCTAAAAAAAAAAGGTTTGACAAAAAACCCTTTATTAAATGTTTGTTGGAAACATTTGTATTTTCCATCCATTTTATAGAATGGAATGAAGAGGATATGACTGCACATTTTTTTATGATGTGATGTATTATGGATGACAAATATAACCCAGTTTGGAGTACAGATGGTCTCGAATCATATCACTGTTATCTAAACTTAAGCAGCAAAAAATAACCACGATTACACCAACGTTGAATAAACAAGTTATCAAAAAAATGTAGGAAAATCCCTGCAGACGTCTGGTCAAACACACACCTCATACTGAGGCAGAGTGTTCACTGATGAAACACTCAAAACACTGAAGTAAAGATGGAATACACCAGTCAGTTCAGTCTCGTTCCTCTGGAGACAAAAATAAATGGTTCAAAGAAATTTAAACCTAAGTAAACAAGGAAGCAAGAAGA
Organism: Poecilia mexicana; assembly: GCF_051168715.1. Lineage (NCBI taxonomy): Eukaryota > Metazoa > Chordata > Actinopteri > Cyprinodontiformes > Poeciliidae > Poecilia > Poecilia mexicana. The sequence continues at coordinate 24,348,131 of NW_028263380.1, read as the reverse complement.
GCTGAAGGAGGAAGAATAAACTATAAAAAGTACCCAACTGCATAACAAAGAGGTACATTTGTTTAATGCTTTATAAAAAGATTTTGTCTGAAAAGAAATTGTATCCTAGTGGAAAAACAAAATAAAAAACCCTACTTTTTACAGTCGTTGCACATTGTTTTTATTAATCGTAATGTCTAACCTGACTTTCAAAGAATATTTTTTCTTTCCTAGAAGACTCTGTTTAATGCTATAAAATGAAATATGCACAGTTTAATAATTAGACCTATCTACAAAAGCATCTCAGTTCTCCACCAAGCCTTGCAGTCCCCAGTCCTGGGTTTGTATAACATTCCTCCTGTGTTTGTTTTCCCAACTCCTCCCAAGTCTTTCCAGGAGGCTGAAGGTAACCCGTAGGTAACCCGGAGCTTTCTGCTCCCAACAGAAGTTGACAAATGGGTTGAATACAGACAGCATGAATAATGGAGGCCCTCATATATCAATCTGATAAGCAATTAGGACATGCGTCTGCTGTCTCTGTCTAGTCACTGTCTCCTATCTGTGCCGAATCTTGCTAACTCCTATTGACTGCAGCAGGAAATAGCAATGAGTAATGTTAAATTTTGTGAAATGTGTTTTTTTTCCATTTAAGGAGAGTCTTGCGTCTATCTCTTTCTTAAGAATTCAAAAATGTATCAAATTATGCCAATGACATATAAGTAAATAGTTTTGCATCTATGCAAGATATGTGAGATAAAGCTGCTTCTGATAAACAGTAGTTAGAAGGAAATTTGACAGAAAGTTGATGATGAAAGTTGATATCGAAAAAGAAAACTCGATGTGGGGGGGTGAATGTATCTACATTTAACTGATTATGCTAATGTGGAAATTCCCTGTAACAGCTTAGCTGGCATACCTTTAAGAAGAACCCAGCTATAGATGAGCAAGCAAACCATCAGGTGAAAACACATGATGCACATTTACGTCCTGAAATCCCAGAAAATACCAAAAGGTACTTAAATTCTTACTGAAATGTTTGGAAAGCGTCTGTACAGAAAATAAAAATTAATTCCACAGATGTTTGGTGTAGGAAATACAAAAAAAGATACAAAAGATGCAAAAGTCTTGTTCTGTTTGTACACAAAGTGGCAATTTTTAAGAAACTTTAGAAGCATAGTGCTGAAACAAAATCAGTTTTACCCGAGACCTCTAAGTCTTTAAGGTGTCTTCAACTCAAAATAAGGCTGACATTTAAGTAAATGTTAAAACATAGTTGATTCCAGATAAAATTGGGTCATTTTCTGTTACAAACCAGTTTAATTCAATTCTGTTATGTTTTATAGTACCATGTCAGAAACAGAATAATCTCAGAAAACTATTTGCACTTCAAAACGTAAAGTCATATCCAGTTATTTTGAATCCCATAGAGACAAGTTTGTTACTATATGGAGACGTCCTGGAAAGAAACAACACTCATCACAGGCAAATTTAACAAATTCAACTCAGTTGATGTCTTCATTCAGGAAAAAGACACAGCAACATAAAAGTGAAAGACCGGGGCGGGGGGTGGGGGGATACTGTCTGTGGGAAACTAAAACAGAGTTAATAACAGTAGTTTCTAGTAGTATCCAGAAAAAGGGCAGAAGCTGGCTGCAGCAGAAGGGCAGGTTCTCTTTATGTGGGAAAGAAAATAAAAGGAAGCAGGAAGGTAACTGCATCATGGGTACATCAGTGTCTTCATCCTCCAGAGAAACACACAAAGCATTGGCCAGGAGTACTTAATGTGGGAATGAAACATATAGAGATTTCCCAAAGTTAACAGCAACAACACTTCAACAAATGGCTTCATTCAGGAAAGAGACAAGACACTGAGTCAGGAGTCACTTCTATGGAAAGGTTTTCAGGAAGACGTAGAAAAAGAATCAACTGACAGCCAGATATGAGACATGGTTAGTTCTCATGAAACAAGACAATGACAGACTGGCTTTCTTCAACTTCCCTTTTTTATAAATTCGTTATTGAGCAAATTGGCAAAATCCAGTTATATTAAATAGTGCTTTTAAATAAGGAAATATTCCAACTTTGCCTTAAAATGTTCTGTATTTAAGCAACAATGTCAGAGTTCATTCAGGGCGGACCTTTCTATCAACCTTCTACGGTAACAGATTTGACTTTTTGAGTAAACTGGACAGATAAATATCAAATGAGGACAGGTTCGGGTTCCAGTCGGGGTGGCGAGGAGCAGCGAACCTCAAGTTCCTGGTTTAAATCTCGTTCCTTCCTGGGAATAATCAGGGTGGCGGTGGCAGGAGGGGCAAACATCAGCAAAGTCTGCATCCTCAAAGTCTGCAGCAGAACAGAGGAGCTGCGGAAAGAACAACTGTTCTGGTTTCCAATAAAGGTTTTATCGCATAACTTTATTGAGAGTTTTCAGCAACAACAATGAACTTTATTTAAAAATTCCTTGCTTTTTAAGTTTCTTTTTCAGAATGTCACCATCAGAACATCACTAAGTGCATATGACTTAAAAATGTTAAAATAGTTTTGCTTTGCATGGAGCTTGAAATCTATGGTGGAATCATCTAAATAAAGGTCATTTTCAGTCAGACACTGAAGACTTTATGGACAAGAAGCAGAAATAATTTGATCCAAACACTCCATGTGTTCCCCATATGTTGACAACATGCCAAGAATGGAAAATGACTCCCTGTTGACTCTTTCTCTGTTAATGTCTTTAGCACATGTCTCTGAACACATTCCAAAAGCTACTGGAGCAAAAACACAACAGAGGTCAACAGAAAGGGAAATGACGCAGCATTTTCTTTCACCAGCGTGTGCACTTTGAAGCAGATGAACGAAATGTTTCAGAGCATTTACTGTTAATTTACATCCTGACTGTCACTGTTCCAGGGATACTAGCAACCAGATGGCTTAAGTGTCTTCAAGAGCTCCAGCCCACGGGGGATGTGTTTCTGAAAAATGTTCACAGTTTACATAGAAGAAGCCGGAAGCCTGTTCATGTCCTAACATGTTTGAACATGTCTAATTCTACCCAGTTTAGCTGTAATAGGATATGTTTCTCATTTCTCCTGATGTTTTCATGCTGGGAAGCAGGAATTCAGAAAGTAATTGGCTTAATTTCCTCTTTCAGTTATTTTTCTGTTGTTATCAAACCTTAATCTTCAGTATTCCGTGGAAAGAAAGCAGACTGCTCTCTGGGCCAACGGGAAATCTCTGCCTCAAGTGGAGGAATTCAGGTTTCTTGTGTTTTTCAGGACTGATTGTGTGATGGAGCAGTAGGTGGTTAGCTGGATTTGGGCCTCAGCTTCAGTAACACTGCCATGTGCTATGAATTGGTGCAATATGAAAACACTGAATTAAATTGAATAGACTCATAAAACTATTCTGTTATAAACCTCCAACGGTAGAGAGCATTACTGCTCACCTTTTTACTCAATAAAACAAAAAGACCTCATAAAATTAGGAATTTTCCACATCAATGGAAAGTCAAATTAGCTCCAGATGAACTAATTGTCTCTCAACTTCCTGCATTAGTCATTGCCCTGCATGAAGCTGCATTTCCTACTGTCAACTTCAATTTAAATGTATTAACAATTTTATCATTAGAGTGTATGAGCATGTTAAGATGACTTCCCCTAAATAACATGAATGAATCGTGCAAATGTCTCTCGTTCTGTCACTTTGGTTATCTCTTCAAACACAGACAGAGAATGAGTCATGGAGGATTTTCAGCATAGTGGCAAATAATTTGCAAAGCACATAACAAACTTTCTTTAACCCCAAAGCTGCACTGATGTTGAGTAATAAGCAGAAGCAGGTCAAACGTTGTGACCTATTTGGATGGAGAAGAAATCAGAGGATGTTTCATAACTCTTAACATTTCTGTCTTTTGAGTTTGACAATGATCGTATCAGACTTCATTGGAATTCTTCAACATGATAAAATATGCAAGAGTCACATACTAACCCAGAATGTAAAACATCACCTCTATGGGCTGGTTAGACTTGTAAATCAGTGGTTTTCTAACTTTCGGTAGCTGTTAGCTGTGCTGCATCCCTAACTACAGTATGCATGCAAACAAGAACAACAGGTGGATATTTGTTTCAGTGATCTCTTTGCAGGCATAATCAGTCTTCCTTTATGCTCCTCCAAAGAAATTCAGATTACAACAGAGTGAAAGTCTAACATTGACTTAATGAGATTTTTGGAGGATGAGTTTCCATGGTTCAAATGTTGCTCTAACTGGTGTTTAAGTATTTTTAAAAGCCAAAACTAACAGAAATGAGCATAGAAACATTTCGGAGCAAAAGCCATATCTTTATTATTGTTTTTTTTTACTTTAGCGGTGAGTTAAATGGATTAATGGGTCATCTCAAGAAAAAATCGTCTCTACAGGTTGAACTCTGTAGTATCAGAAAGTGAATATTTTACTCACCGGAAAAGAATAATGGTGAAGTCATCAGAAAAATGGGCTGACTGATGTGGATGAAGAAATTAGCAAGTCAGCCACTTTCCTTCCCCTCTGGCTTCCATACAAGATTTTAACCAGACAAATGGCTTCAAAGGAGCTGCTGTGACAGAAAAAAAATCCTTGTGTCACTTTGGCCTCATTAATTTCCTCTGATTTACAAGCAGGAAAGTTGAAGCCTGCAGTTCCTTTGATCTGTTTTGAGAAATTACCTCTGTGTGTGATTGTTTATGGGTCATTTTTAACTTTCAGGCAACTTCCAGAGTGTCGTCAGGGAACAAACGTAAAGCTTGCTGAAAGCACGGATTCATTGTAACTGTTCATGGATTCGGAATATTTGATTTGCGCCAAATAAGTAAGGAGGCGTACTTTACATGATTTGAAAACGTCCCTAACTGTACGCTAATGAAATGTTAACTTTTAACAGAATATATTCAGTTTTGTTGTCATGATCCAAAACCCCAGGATTTCCCTGAACACTTCTTACACTGTTGACAAAACTTGAAGAAAACTAATTTTGTGAAAATTGTTTAGATCAAACTAGAGCAAGCTGCCATGATGCAACAATCTCCTTTTTATACTGAGTGATAAAATGACTTTTCTGAGCTGAAGTTTTAGTAATATTTTTATAGGGTCACTCAGTTCAAGGTGAGTGAATCTTCATCGTTACAGACAAAGCGTATGCATAATGGAGCAGTTAAAGAAAACATTCCAAACTTTAAACATATTTTCTTCTCATGTTTTTATTCAAATTCTTACTAACTAACTGTGTACATGTGACAAAGATCACATGCAGAAGGTTGTCCAGAGAATGAAGATGTTAATATTTTAACCGTGATGGTTGTGTGACTTCAGCTGAAATTCCTTGCATGTTAATTATGCACCTTGGAAAAATCCCTTCATCTCCTGCATGGATGATGAATGCCTCAACGTCATCTGTTTTTGACTACATGACTTTAAAAAAGGCCCAGTGGGGCCTCTAAAATATTCTTTGGAAGCTTGGTCCCTTGTCCTTTTGCATCTAAAAATAGTTATTCATTACTTTGGCTGACGGTTTGGAATATTTGTCATTCTTCAGAAATGATTGGGGACCACTTAACCCAAACATGTGGTTTACATTTATCTGTCTATATGTTTCCAAGACCTCAAATTCTTTCAGTAATAGTATAAAAGAAAAAAAAGCAGCGGATGGAGAATTTTCTACATTCTTGTTCTATGAAACCTACAGACTGGGAAAGTGAAACATATGTCTGTCTTTGCTGGAAAATAGTGGCATATGCAATATTTATGTGTGATGACACAAACTTTTAGGGAAGAAATTTCAGGATGAGATCACCATAATGTTAGAGTTTCAGACAGAACACTAGATTCCCAAAGCGTAGCAGATTAAAGGAAGGACTGTCGAGACTAGTTCCTTCAGCCTTTGCTTTGATGACATGCTTCAGTTGGTGTCTATAGGGATATCAAGCGCTGACTGTCATGGTAAATTCCCTCTAATTGAAGTGCCAGTTAAATTTTTGGGTTTCTGCAGAGGCCACAGGGTGTTGTAATCCCTAAAAATAGCCCTCAGGGTCAAAGTGTATGCACGCATTGTGCCACTGTGCTGTTTGAAGTGTCTGATAAAAGCCGTCTCTTTTTTGTAAGAGGTCAAAAACTTTCAAAACTGTTTTTCCGTTTCCAACGGAAGCCTTCTCCTTGTCAAGAGTGATTTAGTAACACTCCTTCAGAAAGATGTATAAACTTTGGGTGGTATCAAATTAAAAAAAAAAAAAAAAAAAGAAAAAATCTGGATCTGTCAGTGACTTAAATGATGTCTCCCCCGTTCTCCCATTCACAGCCAAATTCCTCACATTCCTCCATTCAGCAGAGGTCAGACAAGACAAAAAGAGCAGGAGCTCCAAAGTGAGAGAGATATCCGGAACGTGGGTGGTTGGGGAAATGATGAAACAAGTGAGTCTGACAGTGAAAACCCTTTATTCAGGACCAGCCCCCGTCAGAGCCCCGGACACACACACACACACCTTCTCCATTACCCAATATGGCATCATCTGATGACAATACACAGAAGGTCTGCTGCGTTATTACTTGTTTCCAGGCATACTTTCTCTGGGTTAAAGCTAATCTTCCCAGAATTGATAGAAAAACACAATCTAAAGCCCAGAAGGATTAATATATTATTAGCTCATTTTACTGCATCCTGGTGGGTGGGAACCGAACTATCAGTATCTTTCAGAAGGAGGAGGAAAAAGCTGGTGGCTTCTTGGAAACTCTGCAGCGTCACCCTGCAGAGGCACTTTGATCCACCCTGACAATGCAGTTGAAAATGAAGCCAAACCATCTACTGAATAAAGTGGGATAATGATGCTCCAATTAGATGGAATTTACAGTTTGTTAGCTGACGCTTTGGTGTGGAGTGACTTAACCCAAGTGAGTAAGTTGTGACTTGAACAGAAACTTCAGCAGCTTTAATAGTGTCTTCTGCTGACATTCCTAGTAGGAATGTGCAGAGTTTGACTGTTTTTATGAACCAAACGTAAAGCAGTCACATCTAATTGGTGCCCATAACATTGCAACAATTGCCAAGTGAACATCTGGAGAACATGAAATGTGTGATTCTTCTACAACCTGAGTCACCATAGTTGTTGTTGAATTTGGAGTCAGAACTTAAAGAGTAAAAAAAGGAAAGCAGTCAAAGTTAACTCGTAAAACATATTGCTGTTCTTGTTTGCACTTTCATTTCTCAGCCTTTGCATGTATAACATTTATTGGTAGTTGTTTTTTCTTTTCTTTTTTTCCAAAGATTTCTTTAACCCCAACGTTTTAGATCTACGGAGATCCATTGTAGGCTTGGAAAATGTCTGCTACTCTGACATTCATAACCATTACAGATAAGATGGCAAAAGTCAATAAGAGTTCTGACTCACACTTTATAAACCACAGTGTTTTTAATCTTTTTCCATCAGTGATGCTGTTTACATCCTGCCAACGTCAATCTGTTAATACACTGATCAACTGGTTCATGAGACACCTCAACAAACTAAAAGTTGGAGTCCCAGTTGACGGCGTCTCAACTAAAGTTATACAGCTTTTTATTTCTCTTTCTCACTGTTTACGTTTTAATGATGTTTTTTAAATCTCTTTCTCACATGCTGTTTTTATTTTAATTATGTAAAGCACTTTGAAATGCCTTGCTGCTGAAATGTGCTATACAAATAAAATTTGATTGATTGATTGATTGATTGATTGATTGATTGATTGATTGAAAAGTCAAACATTGTGATGTTTGACATAAAAATCTTCGGAATCATTGGCTTGGCCTAAAAGGTTATTATAAACATGAATCACGATTAAAAGCATGAGTCAAATTCAACCATCCACTATGACGGTTAAATGCGTTAGGCCTCCACCAAACTCTAAATGTAGACTTTTAGCTTGTTAAGTGTAATAAAAGCACAAATGAACACTTGCCTCAAGGCAATAACCCCCTATATAGTTATTTTTGGTGAGCATGGGAAAAAAAACAAAGAAAAACAAAATCCTTTTTTAGAATTTTAGGAGCTTTTTTGGCTAGTTTGACTAATTTCTGAGTCTTTTTTGGAAGCTGATCTGCAGTTTACAACTGAAGAAAAAGCAGCCCTCTCCTTAATCTCACTGAAAACTATTTTAGTTTATTTACAACATGCTGTGGAAAAAACTAAGAGGTTCCCTGACAGGAAAGTAACTCATTTTCACAATATGTACATAGCACTGAAAGTGGTTATTTCTTTTCAAGTCCTGCAAAACGGTTCTCACTAACTTTGAACCACAAAAAAGGAGCAGGGAAAATACTATCTTTAACTGGTGGTGACCAGTTATTATGAAAAATAAACAAAAAACTGGACATTAGACTGACCACAAAGAGCTGGTGAGCATGACATTTTAAAATATAAGGATTATTTATTATGCTGAGTAAACTAAAATGGTCAGAATGTAATATCAAGTAAGTAAGAAAGGAAGTAGCTGCAATGCTTGACAATCTATTAGCTGGTGTTTGCAAAGCATATAATACAGGAGCTCCATTCATTATCTTGGAGATGATTGGCTGTAAATCCCAAAGTGGAAATTAGAAAGTGTCGTGAAGTGGGGTTGTTGGTGGTGAGGAGAGACGCTGAGACCCAGGTTATAGTGAAGATGATGAATATATTTAATGATGACACAAACAGTCCAAGGCAGGCAGCACGGCAGGAACAACTAGCACGCAGCTAAGCACCGGTAGCAACTGACAAACGGACTAGACGAAAAAAACACAAACCAGGACTTAACAGTTCTACTGGCGAGTGATACTACGACGACGACACTGACTACGACATACAAACGACAAGGACCCGACGAAGAACACAGACAACAGGTGGGTTTAAATACACACGGGGTAATTAAGGGAATGAGACACACCTGGGGAGCAATCAACGGGGAGGACAGGACAGAGACTCACAGGAAACAGGGCTGAACACAGAAAAACTCAAAAATAAACACACAGAAACACGGAACCTAACAGAAAGATGTTAGCTTCTGTGTTAGCGCTAGCACTGTTTCCACTGTATTTCAATGTGTATTGAGGTATACTGGTATTATAGCTGTGAAGCTACTGCAGTCATGTAATGTTTAGTCCAAACTATCCATTGAGTTTTTTGGGAGGAGAATCAGAGAATTTGTATATTTTTAAGAAAAAAATATTGTTGATTGTTTTCTTTCTGTTTGAAAATGTGAAAGATTTGGTGACACATAATGGTGAAATTGCAAATCTTAGCCAGTTTACAGCATCTGTCTGAACCTGCTTATTCTGGTTCCAAAAGGCAAATTCAGAACAATACAAAAAATGTTATTATTATTGTTTTTTTTTTTTGTTTGTTTTTGTTTGTGGATTTTCTTTTGTTTGTTGTGTTTGTTTTTGATTAATGTCTTTATGTTAATTGAACAAGAGCATTTGACCAAAACTCACCTCAATTTTGATGACTAAGTTTCAAGATTTGAAGTGAGGTCTCCTATTGTTTACATTCACTCTGGTAATGTCAAATTGACCTAAGTTGCAAATAAAGGTGTTAAAATGTGAAAAAGAAAAAAACTTTATGAAAAGATTTAGGGTTTGTTAACATGTTGACCTTATTTTTCTCTTTCTTTCTTTTGCATGTTGCCACAGATTTAACTATATGACTAATCTAAAAAAATGTACATGACTAGATCATCCTTTTTCCATCCAACGTGTTGAATTTCAAAGCTGCAAACTGACGCGAGTTTGTCTTTTGAAAAGTAAACAGTTGAATATCACAATCTTAACCTTTCACTTCTTGGCAAAGCTGAATAACTTGTAGAGCTATTTTTGTCTTCCTTCTACCAGGAAGTTAGTGTTAAATATTTCAGAAATAAACAGTGTTGTTCCACATTTTCCTCAAAAGATCATTTTGAAAAGATAAATAGCAGAAGTAAAATTTCTTGGTGGTTTCAGCTAACATTATTTAATTCAATTTTGTTGCTTCCAACTATGGCAGAAAGCCACTCTGCTTCTGTTTGTTCAGTTTGATCACATTTTTAAGATTGTTGATCATTAATCTGTAATGTTGTCACTTTTTCTTGTGTCCATAAACACAAAGGTACATTTGAAGATGACTGGAGAAAAATAAGGGGATTTCAGGAGACAAACTTCCATTATTTTATTAATAAACAAAATTTTCTTCCTTCTGCTGTTTTTGACACTATTTCTTTTCCAATGTCTTTCGAAACGTTTGCTGTGTGTTGAGATGGAGAGGAATTTTATGTTTTCTAGGACTTCATCTTGTTCAATATAAGATCGATTTCATTCAGAGTTACCTCAGCAAACAAAGAAATGTGGAGCTTGTTCAGATAAAGTGGGGTGAGGAGGGGAGGCTGGACGGCGTGGGCGTCGAAGCGGCAGCTACGGCTGATGACTCAGGTGATGTGTCATACTCCAAGCTATAAAAGGGAACTTTTACATTTTGTCCACACAAACACAACCACACACACGTACAGTACTCACACTGGACTCAGAGGGACTTTTGTTTACTACAGCAGGAGCCTAAAGATGAAATGTAAGTTTGTTCATCATACTTTTAGAGGAAAACATCATGTGTGTGTTTGTTTGTGTGCGTGCGTGTGTGTGCAAGAGGGAGTGTGTTTGTGTAGAGGAGGTGGTGGTAGTGATGGGGGTGTGGGGTGGAGTGGTATTCACTACACGTGGTCTTAACTTTTACTTTTCGCTGTGAGTGTTTGAGAGTGAGAGTCAATGAAAGAATGAATGAATGAGATGTTTTAGTTCATGACTGAAGCATGAGAAGTGTTTTTTTATTTAATGTGGAATCTGAATGACCCACTGTTTGGCTTCAGCTTGGCTGTGATTGGATAATCCTTTGTGTGCAAGATGGTGTGTGTGTGTATGTGTGTGTGTGTGTGGTAGGGATTTCCCCAAATACTTCCAACAAGAACTAAATTGGTGTATTTTTCTTTCCTCAAAACATCTGTGGTGAAATATTCTCCTTACTTAGCAATGAATTTTCACTGAAATCACTCTTATTGTGTCTGTAAAATCCATTTTAATCTTCTAGCTGTTTGTTAGGGTACTCATTTAAACAACTTTATGTAAACTGAACTAATTTAGCCTCTCCTAACAACAAATCAAAACTACATGAAAAGGTAGGCTTTTTACCAATCAACTTTCACTGATGTGTTAAAAAGTTCAAAACTTAGTGAAACTGAATAAGTGACATGATTGTTATCAGTTTGTAGTGATTCAATGAGTGTCATGTAAATCAGGGAACTTGTGGGTTTCATCCTGCCAGATGGAGCGCGCTCTGTGTTTGGTCTTGCGTCATTAAGCGGACACAGTGTTGGTGTTAATTGGGGGATGGACTCCTCACACATCATGTTGGTCACTGAAAGCAGCAGCAGTGACTGGCTTTGTGTTTGTGCTGCACAGCTTTGGTAAGAAAGTGAGGCTGGTGATGTTGTGATGACTCCTCTGTTTTGTTTTCTAGCAAAGTGAAGAAAACAAAATGTGGTTTTGGGGGAATTTACAGGTCCAAACTTGTATGTGGTGGTGAAGTTTTGCATTGTGTAATGGCATAAAAGCAGGATTCTTCTTCAGTTTTCAGAGACTTTGGTTGAATGAATCCTTATACAAGTGGTGTTTTGATGTATTTCCTTTAAGTTTTTGATGGATTTTAAGGACATATGGTCATTTTCTTTCTTATCCATCTGGCTATAATACCTGTTATAATGTTAATGTCACACAAGTCATGGTGACGGTTGAATAAATCAGAAGAAAAAGACTAATCAAGAAAAGTGAGTCACTCCTGCAGACAGCGATGTCATCATTGCACATCACCAGGACACTTAAAGTAATCTGTCCTGTAGCCACATCGATCCTGACTCCTGTGATGAGTCAGCACTTAGCAGATTGCCCCTAGTGATCAAATGTGGTACTACAATTGAAAATACACAGCAGTCAAGAAGCTTGTTTTTTTTTTTCACCTCTTTGTCTCCATAACTGCTGACGCTGTGAATACGCCATGACTCATGCGAAAGCCGGTGGCTCAGCTTCTTTTATATGTGGTATCATCCAGATGGGGGTCAGAGAAATGAAGACAGAGCAACGATTAGAAGGTTGCATTTGGACTTGTGTCCGGGATAGAGTTATACCCTGTAGTAACGTTACACTGCATGTGTCAACCGTGGTTATAGAGCAGGAAACAAAACGCTGCTACTTGAAACTGTGGCTGCTCACATCTATCCAGTTACTCAGACATGACTTAATATGATCAATATCCACTTTTTACAGGCCAAGGCAGGTGGTTTTGGATTATTTTCACCTTTTTTTATAGAATCAGAGATCTCAGCTTTCTTGACTTGCATACAAATCAACAAACTGCAGAGAGATGAAGGTTATTAGATTTACTCACTTCAACAATAAGTCAATAATGTCAGACACAGCTGAATAAACTTTCACTTACTTAATCATGACATAAGCCTCTGTAACTAAGCAAAAAGACATCACAGGATAGTGAACAAATGAGGGACTGCATGACACAGCATGATGCATTTCTCTGTAATTGTAATGTGAAACCAGAGTCATACTGAAAACATGGAAAAGCTGATTATGGAATAACAGAAGTGGTGTTTTTATAATCAGATTAAATGTATTTAAACCTTTTTTTCTTCAAAATTGTAAATTTAGGACCATCATCTACCAGGATGTAAATATAGCAAGCAAAAAAAACTGACTGATTTAACAACAATTGTCTATTTGCATAACGTAACACTGAGTTCCATTTCTCTAAACTTCTTTTCAAAATGGGAAAGACAAGAGAGTATATCATTCAACTGAGGTAAATGTGTGTTGAAGTATCTGCTTCCATAAACTTGCCCATATATAGAGTCAGAGCAGCAATTATAACATTAAAAACTTCTCATGATGTGACTAACTTGGCTCTTGCCACCACTCATGAGCTCACTCATAGTGAGAACGTAAGGGAGGTAATAAAAATCTGTTAGATAATTACAGCAAAGGGTGGTGCCTTGGGGTAATTTAAATCCAAGCTTTTTGTTTCTAAGCTTGATTTTGCATCTGTATATTTGAGCAAATCACCAGTTTGCATGATATAAGCTGTGGTTGTAAGCAGAAAGATTGCTTGTTTCATAGAAAAAGTTGTGGTTTTGTCCACCTGAATAATTTGATGATAACGCAGTGATGCTAAAGGAAGTGTGTGTTTTAAAATCCACCAGCCAGTTTGTGTCTGTTTTCTGTTTGGTGCAGACCAGAGCGGGGATTTTCATCGAGTTTATGGCTGGAAGCAGCTGCCTGTTGCTGATTAAACCCAGAACCCGAAGTTACAAACTGTCACACAGAAGCTGCAAGTCAAGGAAGTTAAACTGCTGAAAATTGAGGAAAAAGCAGTCCCTAGTTACTAATTTACTACTAATACTGTTTCATGCCACATTAATGTTGCATATTTTACATTTAACAACCAGAGCCAGCTCACAGCAGGAGCGTGGAATTAAAAACTGTAAACATTAGAAAAGCATTAATTTATGAAAGTCAAAGCCAAGACTTCTTTGAAGCGAACAGAGCACCTGTTCATGAGTCGATTCGCTGTCCTTGAGAGCAAAAGCAAAGAGAGCAGAGGAAATAAGGCGTCCACTGAGCACACACAGGAAACTCCAGTGTTTGTTTGTCTGACCCAGCAAAAAAAAAAAAAAAAAAAAAAAAGGGGCACGAACTCAAACGGAAACTGCGGAAGCGGGCGATTATGTGAGACACTGCACGCACTTGTTTGTGTTTCATGTTTGAGTGAATGTGTTCTGACGAAACGGCCTGCTCTGCACATCAAAGACGGCCCATTCACTCTGCCTCTGAAGCAACTTTACTGTGAGCCGTAATGCTGTCACAGCTGTTTACTCAGCCAGATACATGACTGTACACTGCTCTGCCTCTGGATGTTTTTCTTCAGGTTTTTTTTTTTTCTCTCTGTCTCTTTAGGTTTTTGCTGATTTCTTTCTCAGTAATTTTCCAACTGTTGACTGAAGGTATTCCAGTTTTCCAGTGTGTGTCCCTTTGCTGACTGAATACTCCTTCATTACTGCTTGAAACCAAGAAAGCAGCTGATAACAGATAGCTTCATTTTGAATAATTTTAAATGCCTGGCTAGATGTTAATCTGAAAGAGTTTCTGTTTGTGATTTAGTACTCTATTTAGTTTGGATGCAGTGTTGAACATTTGTGGTGCAATCAAACCGCAAATTTATTCAGTGTAAATAGCAAGAATTTTAATTTCCAGATGTCTTCTCACCACAAGTGCATGCCTCTGAAATTTCTGTCAGACTGAATAGATTTTTTAAAACTGGAGGTTAATGTGACTCATGTTGACAAATATTTGCTGAAACATTTTATGATTCCCCTGGTAAGGGACTTTATCTTGTGCTGTACATTTTGCAATCCCTCTCCCACATAATGTGGGTAGCTGGAGCAAACAGAGAAGGAAAAAAACTTTGAGAAAAATCTCAAAGTTTGTGACGTCATTCTAGTGGACAATCAGGCCAAAGGCAAAGCATGCACAGCACTGAATCATATTTGTAGCTAATCTATTTTAGCATTAGATTACAAAATAAAGAGGTCAACCTTCCTAGCAAACAAAAGCTTTTTAGATTTAAACTGTAGCATCCTGTGCACCAGTTACACGTGAATAAATCAGATGCATTCAATAGATTAAAATTCAAGAGCTTCTCATTCGAAATCAGCTCTAGAAAGTTGAATATTGTAGATTTTCAAAATTTGTGGATTCAAGCTACAAATCCAGATTTTTTTAAATTATCTTAATTTCAGTGTAGTCTTTACACTAATGTTCATGACAAATGAGTAGCAAAGCATAGTCTGAAACTTAATTTAGTGCTACAACATATTTCACCAAGTGAAGTTTAAATTTTTTCCAAAATTTGAAGACTCCTGTAAAACATTTTGTCAAAAAGTCTCGGACTTTAATAATAATAAAAAGTTGCTTTTGTTGTTTCAGACCTTTGACCTTTTCTAGAAATTAGATTTGGACCATTGAGCATGAAGTTTGAGAAAACATTATCTACAAATACATCTTTGTGATATTATTCACATCTAATTCACTATTAATATGAAAAATGGATCAAGGAGTCAATAATAAGCTTCATAGTTTACATGAACGTTTTGTTTTTCATTTACTGCATTGATTTTCATGTAAAGTCGCTGGCACAGTTCTTGAACCTCCCACTAACTCCTAAGATATTTAGCAGCTGGAGAACAAATGAACATTTAGAAATTGAAAGAGTTATGTTGAAAATAAAAGGGTAACCACTGTGGCAACCTCCTGCCTTTAAGTAAACTCATAAATTAGACTCATTTTAGTGTCTGGGAAGCAGTAAAAGTGTCTGAACTGGCCCAACACCCTTGACAAAGGAGATGTTTTCTTTCCAAAGAGCACAGCCCAAGGCGTCAGTCTGCTGATGTCATCACATACAGACTAATCTGAGTCAGAACGGTGGGCTTGCTCGTCTCTCTTGCAGCAAGAGAAGGCTGAAGGCACGCTCTAAAAAAAACCCTGCATAGCTCACATTCCATCAGCATGACCTAACACATCTAACGGACAAGCCTTTTCTTTGTTGATTTGAGGTTTGGGGTTTTTAAGCATAAATCAGTGAATAGGTTTACAGACGAGGAGCTAATCTTGATGTGAAAGGTATTTCTTCGAAGACAAGTGATTAATGATTAAGAATATTTAAAGTACAGGATTCAAACCATTAATTCTCAGATTATTTTTTTTTCTCTATTTGGATTCATCAAACACAGAATGAGATGTTTGACCTGAGAAGTCTTTGTTAAAACTTTAGCCTGTACTTTCAGATCTTACTGAAGCAACAAAAGTTGTTTTTTAAAGTGTTTTTGGAATATTCAAATGTAAGCACAATAATGTCACTAACAATTTATAAACTCACAAGAAATAGTGACAAATTCACTTTATTAACCCCATTAAACATTTCTTGATGATGTACCATTTAAATAAACCTGAAAACATTTTTGAAAAGCCAAAGCATTGTTTATGCTTGTCTTGATGGTCCATCTGCTGTAATCCACCCATTCCAGCGTGATGCATAAAGTATTTGCAGATGACACTGCAGACTGTCTGCACAGCAAATGCTCTGACCCCACCTCAATGCCCAACAGTTGTTGTTTGAGTGGAAACATGACCAAGCCTGCAGGGAAATGAAGTCAAGTCAAGTTTCCGATGCTTTACATCCTAAAAACATCATAGAGTCACCAATTATAGTGAAAGTAATAAATATTGCATTTTGTCAAATCAAAATCATCAAGTAAGTCAACATCAGATATGTTGGTCAATGTTCCACAGATGCCAAAGTAGTAAGAAGCTGCATATTTTACATCAGTTTTAGATACAGTCTTGTGGTTTTACATGTTTTTGGGACCAACCTGGGGCCAGTGTGTAGACCTCTACCTATCAATACTCTATAATTTGCATGAATAAAATATTGACTTTTGGGGGAGACTAAGGCACCATAACTGGCTCCAGGCCAGGGGATCTTGTTCTTCCAAATTCAGCCCTAATTACACCTGCTTCATGCTTGCAGAGTCATTCGGCAGTCAGTGAGCCAGGGAGAGGTTCCCAGTTTATTCACAGGGTCACATAGTTATACATGTGTAGTGAGACCTAATAGCAGATTTAGAGAAGCCCAATTAACCTATTAAATGCATTTTTTTACACTGCGGGAGGAAGCCAGACTACAGAGAATGTCTAAACTCCATAAAAAAATCGGCCCCCAGGGGCCTGGTGAACCTGTAGTTCAACCACATTTCATTATACGTGAGTTGAGCTCTTTATGTCGTGTTTAGGCTTCCCAGAAACACGAGCCATGATTGGGCAGAATCTGTTTGTGTTTGACGATTCTGCTCTCTAAACATCCGTCCATGTCACAGAGCCTTTCATCCTGTCACAGAGATCAAACGTCTCACAGCTCTTATCTGATTTTTTGAATGACTGTAAATGTCTAGATGACAGAGTACTTTAAAGTTATCTGATAAAACTGTTAATGCTATAAACAAGTGCAATGTAGCAGCAAAATAAATGTGAATGGTAGCTGGAGTCTTTAAAGTGCTTGACCCAGTTCAAGTGCTGTACAGTGTTACTGCTGCTTTGGCAGCAACTAGCTTTAATTGTCAGCCAAACGGCCTTCTTACTGTCGTGACAAACTACAAGCTGACTGCAGCTGCCTCAGAGCTAATCTTGTGCGTCATGAGGTGTAGAAATGAAAACAAGCGTCGATCCAGTCTTGTGGTTTTTTTACTTTGAATCACAACCACAGCACTTCTGGGTAAAGGAGAAGAGAGGAAATCTAAGATGTGCCGCTGGCCGATGCAGCGTTGCACACACCTGTCTGTGCAGCTGTGTGTACAACCACAGCTGGATGACAGTCAGTCAGTTGGACTGGACTTGGTGGATTCTTTTGAAGGAGAACCATTCCTTTGTTGTCACAAACGAGGCTTCAATGAAACCAAAACTGTTCTCCATGGCTCATTGTGTGCGCCTCTCTCCTGTCTTTGCAGTTCTTCCTGAGACTTCCTCGTTCCTGTTCCACCTGCTGCTTCTGACTGAGCTGTTAGTCCGATCTTCATCTCTTCCCATCCGCAGCTCCTCCCACTGTGGATTTTTTGGATCAATGATCCACCAGGTGGAAAGTTTGATGAACTTATCGAGAAAAATCCATCAGCTGGTAAGGCTTATTTCGAACTTCCTTGATCTCTAGCTTGACAGTTATTCAATTATTATTTTTTTAACCTTTGAATAATAGCT
Source organism: Poecilia mexicana (assembly GCF_051168715.1). Lineage (NCBI taxonomy): Eukaryota > Metazoa > Chordata > Actinopteri > Cyprinodontiformes > Poeciliidae > Poecilia > Poecilia mexicana. Next base: position 24,330,288 of record NW_028263380.1, on the reverse strand, counting down.
TATATATGTATTAACTTACTAGAATTTCACTGACATAGCAACAGTTTGGCAAGAAAGGAAATATAATTTCCTACCAGGAATCAGGGAAAGTTCTGGGATTTGTCACCTTTACTGGCATATAGACCAAAAGAATTATGTTTTTTTTTTTTTTTTTAACTTTTACTTCTTATTGTGTTTTGAATAGAGAACAGAAGAACTCGAACACTTTGAAGATGCCAAAATCACTCTGGATAGCCTTCCTGACTTGTATCACACTGCTGGCCATCTTAGGTCATTGAAGGTATAAAACTATAAAGATAAAAGATTAAAACAACTTATCTCTTCTCTTCATTCCTAAATAAAATATGTGTTTTATGTGCCTGCAGGTTAATGAATCCCTCACTCAGATGTACGGATACACTCAGTCCTTCAAACTGCATATCGACTGGTTGAAGGTCGCTAAAGAAAATGTCAGTTTGCCCTTCCAGACAGAAGAGGGCGCCAGCTCTCACCTTCTGCAATTGTCCAACCTCATTGGAAAATGTCTTCATCCGGTAGGTCCTCCTGCATTTATTCAATTACGTTATGTGAAATTTTTCTGTGAAACCAAAGTACAGAAATTATAGATATTGTAGCACAGAAACTGTCAATGTATTCTTAATTAAATAATCCCAAAGGAAGGTGAAAAAATAGAAATGTAATATATGTGCAAAAAACATATTTGGGTAAAGTTAAAAGAAATGCAACACGTGCATTAAATATAAATATAGCAAATCAGTGTAAAAACTAAAAATTTGCAAAAATGTCAAAATAACTGTTATTTTAACACTTTTTTGTAAGTGGCTACAAGGCATATTAGAAGTTTTTATATTTATATTTTATATTTTTATTAAGTTACGATTATGATTATATTATTTTATATTCATATTCTTATTTACTTATGCCATACCTTCATTTTTTTTCTCTGTTACCATAGTTTCATGAATATGCATATGTATTTGAATCAATCTGATTTCCTTTCTTCCTTTTGTTTTTAGCAAAACAAAGAGGCTCTTCCATCAGTGGCACCCAACCTTCCTGTTGTCTCCAACGCCTTTGATGCCCTTGTGTACTCTGTAGAAATTTCTGACAGGTTAAAAGTTTTCTGTGGGTGGTCAAAAAGAGTCTTACGGTACTTCCATAAGCATTCTTAAAAACAAAAAAGAAAAAAGGTCTTGCAGGCCTTTCGGAGGCAGTCCTGCTATTCTAGACAACATAAAGCCTAACGGGGCATTGAAACATCTTCCACAATAAAAACCACTGTTAACTCCAGAATGTTTAAAAGCAATATTATGTCATGTTAGTGGACTACCTCAAGATGGCAGCGTTAGGTAATCTGCTGTGGCGGTGCTGACCCAAACATCTCAGCAGCAACACATCGGTGCCTAAATAAGGATAAAAATACATTTTATTAACTTTATTATCCACTTTTTTCTAAGCCGGTCTGCAGTTTAGAAATGTGATTTTCCAAAAGATTTCCCATATTGACAAGACTGTATAAAAACTCATCAAGACAAATTCACAAAACAACGTAACGTTTTAGGCATTTTTTTCTTTTTCTCTTAATACGCTGCAAAAATGTCAATTTGCTTAGTTTTATGAACAGAAGTGAATTAGTGAGAATAAGGAAACTGTCTGGCAGCTTCATTCACTCTAGACATGATTTTAGTTTGCATTTAATGAAAGTATTTAAAAGATATTTTCTAAATAATTTAAGAATAATTTTACCGTGCTTAATGAAAAGCTACTCTCTCACTGCATTGTGATATTAGGCATCAATCATCATAGAGGATGGATGAAATTATTTCCTGTGCTTTTTTTTTCTGAATTTATGTGAAAAGTATTTTTAGACAAAAAGTTTTAGAAATAGATAAACTGAGAAGATACAGAAATTAGAGTCTATTTTTCTTAGACCATTTTGCATATATCTAAACAACTCCCACTGGAAACAAACAAATATGCTCAATTTTTTATTATTTTTCCTGCACTTCTGCTGTCATTATGCATCAGCTGTGTGCTCTTTGATTACTAATCAATAACAAGAGGTTAAAAATGTTAGTTTCAGTTGTTTTACCAGAACTTCCAGCCTTGCTCAGACTGTTCTATGCTTGAATGTAGAACTTTTGCTGATACCAACATCACTAACCATGAGCGTGGCATTGACTGTTTCACCGTTTGATTGAATGTTTGCCAAATGGAAAGAAATGTCTGTTTAGATTATGTACGATGAATAATGTTGATCTAAAGCCTCTTAGTGCTACTGGCATCAGGACCATCTCCATATGATGTGACTGAGATCAGTGGTGCATTGTTTACAAAGTATTTCTTTGAACAGGTTGTCATATGAATTTCTTTTAAGAGAAAGCAGAATGTAGGCTAATCTCGTAGGCTTGAGGAAATGTATATTTTTCTTTTACATGTAGCCATTTGAACTGTACTCATGCACTGTGCGAGGTAGTGTCACCTGCGACCTTCACCCCCACTGAGACTGTTTACACTTCTGCCAGGTGTTGATCAGAATGATGAACTGATGGATAAGAAATATGGATTCTGTAACAACTCTTTTGTTATATTTTTTTAACCTATTTAGAATGCTATTTATCTGTTTTTATATTTTGTATTTCAGCTTTGAGATGCGGGCGTCTCATTTTTTTTATAAATATTGTTTTATGTCATATATAATATTAATATTAATGTATTATTGTTATTGTAACTTATGCTATTTATATGATTATAATGTATTGGTTTTATATGTTTAATGTAATTAATAAAATAAATTAAACATAAAGATTGTTTCAGTGTGCTGAATAAATAATGGACTGATACAACAAACAAACAAAACCAAAAGCTATAAGTGACTTGAAGTCAAATATATTATAATTTTAACTCCAAAATTATCAAATATAGACATTTATTTTAAATCACTGTGTAAAAATGCATTTATCAGGGAGCCTCATACATAATTTTACAATACTACTTAAAATCATATTTATTATGTCAACAAATATTGTGTGGAGGTTAAGACACATTTATTATTTTGAAAATATGATACATTTGTAACAAAATCAACCAAATTAGCTTGTATGGTACAATTTAAATGCATAATTTGAAGATTTAATTGAAAATTAGTTTTTGGTAGAATGGTGGAAAGAATCACTTAACACTTTATGTCAGGAAGTAGCTCTGATTGTAGACTAAGCTGTTAATAAACTTTGTCAAAAGTCAAAAGTACATTAAAAATGTAAAAGTAGTCAAAATTAGGAAGTTTAGGATTTTTTTATTTATCAAAAGACAATGGAGTTTATAACCTTAATCTTCTAGTAGAACTGACTGAACAAAAAGCATTGGAGTTACAGGTCAACTGTATGGAAATGTGACTCCTAGTGGTGAAAACCTGAAGTTTCAACCAATTATATCTCCAATCTCTGGTATTGTAACACAATGGGAAAATGTCTGTGCAACAGTAGCAAAGTGACAGGCAATAACAGCTAATCAACTTACACAAAGACAGAATATAAAAATATATAAACCAGAATAAAGAATAAAAATCCTGTGCAATAAAGGCAGCATTTCAGCATAAATGTTGCATAGTTATAAAAAAATATTCCAGAGGAATACGCAACTGAGCTGGTTAATTAAAAAAATGCACAATGTACTTTGAGCTTTAAAAGACAGACTATTTAAAAGATGACTGTAGGACTGCATGAGTGAACAGGGGAACAGAGTTACATAACACCAGCGTGTCGATGAAGGACCTCAGACAGATGATCTCACACACAGACAGACTTTCATTGTAACAGAGTAAGCTGTGTAGAGTACATGTAGGCCGAGGCCACAAGCGACAGCTGACACTGGGATTTACAAATCACATGGAGTCTGGGTGTTAGAGGAAAATCCTTCCCCTGAACACAGAGTGAGAGAGAACATGCTTCTGTGTGCAGAGAGTGAGAAGGATGTGCAAGAATTTACTGGCTGACAGAAGCCAAATACAGACGACTCTAGAGGAGCCATATTACCGTATTTGCAATTTGAAGGGAACACTAAAACCCCAATGCACTAAACACAGTAATCCTTGAGGTTTAAATATCTGCTTTTAACTGATATCTGATACTTGAATACATGTTTGGCTGCTTTTAGATGTTCTGTGCAAGCTGTAATCCTATCGTATGCCTCACTTCACTTTGGTTTGCAACCAGCACAGATAGAGTGTGTTTCACTAAGAGATTTGGTGATGCAGATAATGTTGATGGAATTTTAAAGAGCTGCTAATCGACTGTCATGAACTGATATTTCAGTGAAGCACAAATGAAGTTAAACTTCTCTTAATCATTCTGAATATGAGTTAGTGTATAATATTTTAAAAGATTGCAGAGTATTTATTATGCTATAAGAGGCCAGGAGACCATGAAAGTCATTTTTTATTCAATGCTTTTTTTTTTTAAACAAAATGTGAAACAATGAGTTTAGCTTTTTGCATCCTCACCATGCCTTTAAAATTTATTTCACTGCATAGCATCTGAAAACACAGATCTTTCTTTTGATCAAATAAATCGAACCCATCTGGACTTTCCAATACTATTTTTTATTTATGTCAGTATAAAATAAGTTCTAAAATGGACAATGCATAAACTTTTAAATCATTGTGCTTTCTGGTCCTCATTGATGTTATGGCAGCAGTGTTAGCTGTAATAGAGCTACATTTCTTTTAGAAAATACAGAGAGCAGATTATAAGAACATGAACTAAAGTCTCTACTTTGGACCAGGAGAGAAATGGTCACACTGCCAATGTTCTTATGATGACAGCATCCTTTGAAACGTAGATTTGGTGATCTGATACTGAGGTTTTGACCTGATCCAAAATATTTATTTCCACTGTTTAAATTTGGGTTCAGAGTTTTTCTGTGAAATGTAACTTTTAATGTCCAGATAAAGAGTGATTCAGTCAGTCTGGGTTCATTAGGAGACTCATGAGCCACATGTCTCCAAAATCAATGCTGTCTCCTGATGATTCCACCCAACAGCAGCATATTGAGAATAAAACCTAAAATTGAGCCATGTGTTATACCGTAGTTTTGCTACCATTACTACCATTCTTAGAAATTGCAGGGAAAATGTTAATCTGAAAGACGAACAATCCAGATGACATGAAACAAAGAATCACGTATTAAAAGTCACACACACACACACACACACACACACACACACACACACACACACACACACACACACACACACACACACACACACACACACACACACCCCCCCCACACACACACACACACACCCTCTTTTGCACAGCCCCATGCAGAAACATTCATGACACCCTTCAGGGTCTGTCCAGCAATGCAGCAGCAGCAGCAGGAACAGCAGATTAAAGGCAGGAGGAGGAGAGGACATGAGGACAGAACAGCAGCTGCTGAAGACATGAAAACGTGTATTTAATTGAGTCCAAAATCTGGTGAATAAGTGAATCCATCAAGACCAGAACTGGATATTTAGAGCTCAATGTTTTTTTTTCTTTTTTTTGTCTTTAGAATTATAGCACAGAAAACCAGGGAGAGAAATATTCTGACTGCTGCACCTGCTGCATGACGTCCTCAGCAGTAATTTCTTTTGGTCAGATTTAAGGGACAACATCAAACCAGGACTCCAAGATGACCGTAAGTTGAGAGCAGTGCAGATAATTTTATTTTCTCAATTTAAAGGCAGAAAACATCCACTGCAAAAACTTTTCACAACATGACCATAGAAATAATTTGTCTTCACCATGAGGGTTGAAAACTTCCAATTTGGCTTTTCAAAAGGATAAGAGTAAAGATTACTAAGCAGAAAACAAATACTGGAAATTAAAATCAAAATGGTTCACTGCAGATTAATATAAAGCTTTAAAATTCTTAAAGTTTGCAAATATGACAGTTTTATTGCTGCAATAAGAAGCAGTTGCAGATAAAAAAAATACATGAGAGTGCAAGGATTGTTTAATATTTTTGACTGTTTTTTTAATGCATCATATCCAAATTTTGGAAGATTATGGAGTAAAGCATGGTAAATATTATTATATATAAACAGTGTCTTTATATTAAATACATGCTTGCAACCAGGATCATCTTATATCAAAATTGTATCAAAATATAATTCAAAATTGTTCATACCTCTGGCAGATTTTAGATTGAAATAAATTGTACATCATTTTACATGTGTTTCTCATAGGAACATAGACAAAAATATAGGTATATCTTAATATATCTTCATAGGTAATCCAGATTTAAGCTTTTACTTAAAAAAAAAACTAGATTAGCAATAATCTACACCCTTCTCAATAAGGAAAGGAAATCTGTGTTGACTTTGCAGTAATTAAAGTTTTATAATTGCTAACCACCTGCAAGGTTCTTACATGTTATTCTTACGATTTATGTTTTGTAATGATATCCAAGTCTTTGAAGTTGGAAGGCCTCCTTCCCATCACCCTAATGTTTAGCTCCCTCCAGTTTGGACTCACAGAAACATAATATTACTCCGAAGCAGAATAAACATATTGGTAAAAACTGAACCTACATCTGCCAGATGTATGTTTAATTTTGTGCCTCACTGTTCTACTGTGATTGTTTCTATTATTGCAAAAGGTTTTGTTTTTTTCTGCTCTCCTAACATAAACCCAACAATGAATGAGGTTTGAAGAGCACAAAACATTGTCCAAACTGAAGTTCCTCCTACTTTCAGAAGCTGTTTGTCTGACCAAAGCTGAGGAATTCAGTGTCAGCATGCAGAACATTTGCGGCTCTGATTTGGACTCTAATGGGAAGTAATGAGCTGCCCTCTGTTTGGATCTGTATGTTGACACCTAACCTTGGCCTGAGAGGTGCCAGCTGCAGTGGAAACATCAACAGACAAAACCAGGAGCAGTGTGTGCGACAGGGTTTCATGTGGCTATTAACAGACATGTTTATGTCTGCAGATAAATGTTATCAACGTCACCATGGCGACAATCAGTGCTGAAGCGGTCGCGTTGCATTCCCAAACGGTGTCAGGAATTCAGTTCATAAGAGAAAACTAATTAGCAAGAATGATATCTACTTGTTCAAATTTAAAGTTTTTAACCATTTATATGTTGACTTTCCAGTTTGATGAGTCTCATTTTAACTCGTTATCTGTTTCTCAAGGCTGCCACAAAGCTTCTGGATGAGATGTGCCATCTGACGGCTCAGTCTCTGACAGCGATGGACACGTCAGAGCACTTCCAGGTCCTGAAGCTGCTGGGCGAAGGCTCGTATGGAAAAGTAATGCTGGCTGTGCACAGAAAAAGAGGTGAGAAAGTTAGTTAACCAAAACCAAACAGTTCCAAGAAACCAAACTTGAAAGTAAAAAAAATGTCGTTCCTTCCATTTCCCTCAGGAACTCCGATGGCGTTGAAGCTCTTCCCACGGGAATCCACCTCGCTTTTCTCCTTCCTGAGGGAGTACAACCTCTCTTTGTCGTTCTGCACCCATCCGTCTCTGACCAGAGCTCTGGGAATCGCTTACTCCACCCCGTCACACTACATCTTCGCTCAGCAAGCCAGTCTCTTTGGTGATCTCTTTGACGTAATCACACCAGAGGTATGCAGCTAGGGCTTTAATTTGTCATGTAAACAAAGAAAGAGACTGATAAGGACAATGTTTCAAAGGAAAAAGCAGTTTTAATGAAGGACTGTCAGCTCACAGTAAAAATAAGAGAATATGGACAGAAAGACTGATAAACCTTGGTCCACAGGTAGGGATGGAGGAGGACTGCTGTCAGCGGGTGGTGTCCCAGCTGTGTGGGGCTCTGTCCCACCTCCACTCCCTTGGGTTTGTCCACAGAGATGTCAAACCTGAGAATGTCTTTCTGTGTGACTCTGCGTGTCGATGGGTCAAACTTGGAGACTTTGGCATGGTCAGTCCAGGACTATCAGATTAAAGCACAATATGCCATTATACAAAGATTCTTGCCAATAAAAACACCTGAACCAATTGTTTAAATATGGCATTTAAAGATATTTTTTTTGTTTCCCCCAGGTGAAGGCCAAGGGAACCAGAATCCCAGAGGTCTGGTTTAGTTCCCCTTACTGCACCCCAGAGGCTGAGATTGCTCGAGGAAACGAGGACAGCTGGAGCAGCACAAACGACGAAAACGGTAACTTTCAGGAGGATGGGGATATGAGGAAAACAAAGAAGCAGAGAGTTTGGGCGTCTGTGGAGCCCAGCACAGACAGCTGGGCTCTGGGCATCCTCACATACGCCATGCTCACCGGCAGCCACCCCTGGGCTGAGACAGCCAGCGACTGCTGCTCATATGTAAAGTATCGAGATTGGTTTGAGAGTGCAAAAGGTCCTGATGATGAACTGGATGTGTGGGTAGAACCTGAGACGGAGAGCACACAGGGAGCCACTGATCTGAATGGAAACAGACAGGAGGACGGTTCACCTGTCGCCCCTCAGTTCACCTGTTTCACACAGTTAGCCTGCTCCTTCTTCCAGTCGCTTCTCGACCCCAGGCCGCAACTTCGAGGACGACCTGAGGATGCTCTGAGTTACCTTGGAGACCACTGGATGATGGAGAAAGAGAGGATGAGACAGGAGAAGGAGAGGAAGAAGAACAGTGGGAAGACTGCAATTAAATCGGTGAAGGAGATGGAGGGGAGAGGAGAGCGGTGAGCAAAGATGGTTAAAGAAGACTAAAGACTGAAAATGCAGTCATGCATTGCACTGTTTTAAAATGTAGCAATCTAAAATCCTGTTTATATTCTTGAATATGAATATTGCAAGCTATATTTTTGTAATTTTTGTAATTTAAGCAAATATTTTGTTTATTTTTGGGGGGATGTGTGAAAAAGTTAGTCACTGTAGGAGATGCCATAGAAACCAAGTTAAGCAGTCATGTTACCTTAATTTTTCACAATAAACTCTATAAACTTAGACTCTGTCAGTGTGTAATTTTGTTGTGACCAGTACCTTAAGAAATTTGTCACAAAAGACTAAGCACACCCAGGTGAGCTTAACCAGAGGAATGAAAAACAGCTGTGGAAGAGTGTGAATCAGAGAGGCAGTGGAAACAGGACCTAAACTAAAACACAGATCTACAAAACAAAAAGAGGTAAAGTGTACAAACACCTGCGGATCATGACGGTTTAGTGGAGATGTAATACTACCATGTCCTTGTAAGACACTGTCTGTGGAGCTCTGTGATATATTTGGATCTAGACTTTGGAGAGCGTAACACGCCATACCGGGTCATGAATGGTATGTAGTCTGCAAACTATGAACACGTCTAGAGTTCAGTTTCATTACAGTCCCAGTCAGATCTCTGCATCTTTTACAAAGAAAAATATGCCTGAACGAATTTTATCAAGTTTTCAGTGAATCAAAGACATTAAGATGATGAATAATCATTTTTATTATTTCACTGTAAAGCTTTTGCAAGATTATACACCGATGTGAATACCACACTCTGTGAAGCCCATCAAGAAAGCTTCCCCAGGTGTTTTCATAAATAGACACTCAGTAATCAGTTTGACATTAAAACCTTTCAGCACCAGAGCCGTGCCAGAATCTTTAGCCTCATCGTCCGGCCAAGTCACATTCTCAGTGATCATGCAAGCGCAATCCACTGGATCATTTTTAGATCTCAGAACTGGCATGAAACATTGAGACTTGACAAGCATCATTAAAGGAATCACTTTTTTTTTCAAATATATTTTGTAAAGGTCACAGCTATACTGAGAGAATGACACAACCAGGAAATAAAGTAGATGGACGCAGTTTTAGCCTTGTCCTTGTTTCTCTTCCAATAAATATCAATCTAATCTCCTGACTGTGTTTCTCACAATGAGAATGTGGGGAAAAAGGCTAAAATATAACGTGTTTGCCGGAAAATGTCTGATCTTTAGCACATGTGTTGAAAAGAGAAAGACTAGAAGTGGGAGTAAGGTCAGAAAAGATCATCTGCAGCAGCTGAATATTAAACTGCTGCCAACTTCCATTAAAAAGTAGAGAGGTGAGGACAAAAACATATAAAAGTTTTCTTCTGCAAAAAACTACATAAGAAATGAATAAGCTTAGAAATGAAATCTCTGCTTTAACATCTGCTTGAATGTTATTTTCAGAAGGTCCTTTAATCTGAAAGCATGTTCTAATGTAAAGAATATGACTTTATGTCATCAGTTCATGTCTGAATGAGAACCAACAAAGGATGAAATCCTGTAACTGTTATCTCTTCATTGCTCCAAGTTCCCTTCCTTCATCACTTCCACAGAGAGAAAACACCATTGCAAGTAGACTGGATAAGGTTGCACTGTAAAGTTTGACATGTTTGGTATTTTCATTGCTGTCTCACCAAGGCAATAAATATAAAAAGACACAGACGAGGAATTAATGCATTTACTAACAAACAGTCCCAGAATCTGACCTGACAGACATCCAAATCAACGTGTAGAGTGTGTTCAGGATAAAATGTCATAATTCCAGACTTTAGGATTTGACCTTTTAGCTCTGACCCCATGTCTGTTACAGCTTCACCCAGCAGCTCCTAAATCTTTTAAACAACCAGAGTCATGAAGTTCAGCAGCTCCTGGTTTGACCCACCAACGATTTCCTGACCTTACAGAGTCACAAGCTGGAGGCCTTTGAAGTAGCCTGACCCAAACTCCACCTTAAGAATTTCTCCTTATGAAGTTCCCCACATATTTTCACGAGAAACTGCTTTGCAATACAGGAAGCAATACTATTAATAACAACAAAAATATTTGATTCAAATTTTAACTACATTCACCAGTTTAATTATTTCATTGAGTAATAAGTGGAGAACTTTAGAATGTTTCATTATTTATATGAGACATATGTTTCTAGTTTTATTAAATTGATCACATAACTATAGTAAGTTATTATTTGTGGATTTACCCTACATCAGCACTCCTCTGTGGTTCAGCTAAATGTCAGGGGTCACCTGTGCAGCACCACACTGAGCACGCTCAGAAGACACCTGGACTCCAAGGTGGCGGAGCTGTTTGGCTCTCAGCCCAAAGTCAGTACCGACGCTCAGGGACGCCTCTTCATCGACCGCGACGGTTCCCACTTCGGAGCCGTTCTGGAGTTCCTGAGGTCGGAGAAGCTGCCGACGGAAAACATCCAGGAGGTCTGAGCCACACACGATGAGGAGTTGCTTTTAAATTGCTCTGTAATAGGGCTACAACAATTAATCAAATTAATCAGTTATTGGGATAATCATCAACTCATTTAGTAATTAATTAATCGTTAACTGGAGTATACAAACTCAAACAAGGGTAACTGCTGAAAGAACAACAAACTCAGAGCAGCAATTGAGTCAAAAATGTACAAAAAATATAAACCTTTTGCATTTAAGATAAAAGAAAACATCTTTTCATGTAGATATTTTCTACCCAGATCTCCTCAAGTAACAGTTGTAGCTTCATCTGGTTCAAAATCTGTAATTTGATATTAATATCCATCTAACATCACATATGCTTTCCTTGGAACTAGTGGCTTTTCTTTATAATTCAATTGACTGTATTAGATGTCCATGTTTTACCACTGTTACCTCAACTATGAGAGACAAAATGAGAAAACAAAATATCAGAAAATCACACTGTCTGCTGATTAAAGGATTTAATCAGCAGACAGGCTCCTGGATGGTTTCAGTACCTGGATTATCAAAATCCTCCAGGATGGTTTCTGCATCAATCTTGGTTTCTTCCGCAGATTTCAGGTCTGAGGAACAACCTGCTAAGGTTTCTCCTGGGAGTTCCTCCTTTGAAGAAACCTCCTGACATAAATCTTCAACTCAAGTTCCCTCTTTGCCTCTTTGCCCTTGTTGATGTATATTTCTTTGACAGCTTTCTGCCTTTTCAACTGGAGTTTTGTCTCTTCCAGTTCTGCCTCCAGGCGGGCCAGTTTTTGGTTGTCTTCAAAATTTCTGGCTCTCTCCATCTCCAGAAGGGAGCGCAGTCGTTTGATTTCCCCGTGTAAGGCATTTGGGTCCACAGGAGGGAACCGGCCTTCGGGGTTTTCCTGCTTACAGCTAATGAAACATTTATTATTGGAGCATTACATCAGACCAATAAAGAATATTTTAATACAGAATTGTGGAATTTGTTTAATATCTACTTTAAAGTTATTTTCATAAGGTACTTTTGATCTGAAAAAAAAAAACCTTGACTGGAAGACAAATATGACTGTATAAACATACATTGCCAGTGATATTTGGTTAAATGTTCTTTAGCAACTTAGACCTCAAACAAACTGTTTTATATCTGTCAACAAGTTTCTTGTGACCAGATTTCTGAACATATTTCCTTTAAGAATCAGTCAAGTTGATTGATTTTCCTTTCACACACTCAGGTCTGAAGCAAATTCCTCAAATGTCCATGTTGATAAGAAGCAACTCTCCAGCAATATGACACCACTATCACAGTACTTCCACCAATAAAACAGGATGCACTCTTAAGATGAAGACATTTTCAGTAAATCTTTTTCACGTTGGGCTTTCTCCTCATGTGAATACCAGGCTGATGCACATTGAGACAATGACATGGCATATTTTGTAAACGAATCCCAGGGTAGATGCAACCTGATATTTGAGTGTGTGATCTGAGCTGATCACACACTCTGAACCAGAGGAATTGAATTCCTGATGAATCTTTACGGATCCGCTCGCCGTCTGTCCAGCTGTCTGATGCTCTCTGTTTCCATCTGTCAGCAGAGCTAAAAGCTGCAGCTCAGTGAAGTCATGTCAGAATGTCTCACAACATTTCTCACTTCTACTATGACTGTCTCCGTTTCCTCATTAACAAGCTTCTTAGAGTACATAGTGTTTATTGCCAGCTTGAAGCAGCCAGGGCGGACAGGGATGGAGAATCTGAAAGGTTTAAATATAGGTGTATGAAACACTGGGTCTTTTCATTCATAAAACATTTCAGACATATATTAGGCCTGCTTTAGGTTCATGGTCATGGGCATCCGTACAGTAAAACATTCAATGTATTTAGAAGTTTGAGAAAATTAAAATGTTGGCAAGTATATTTCACGCTTAAGGCAGAAAACAGAATCAATCTGAAATCTGCAATCTGAAAAAAAAAACAGAAATGGTTTAACAAAAGTACAGGCCTGATGTATAAATATAACTAATAATTAATACTTTACCTGTTACTAATTCACTTGTTATACCTGATTGAAAAGTTAATGAGAAAACATGTAAAGAGATAATCCATCAGTGACTTAGTTTCAATCATTTAGAAAGAAAATATGTACCAAGAGAGGATCATCGGAGCTGATCTAGATCTAGGATCAGGATCAGGAAAAGCGAAGCGTGCAACTCTGCAGACCCCACACATCCTGGACACAAACTGTTAAGATTTGTACCTTTAAGTTGCCACAGAGACAGTTTTTTCCCCCACATTGCTTCACTTACCAGTCAAAGTTAATTCAATACTTACTGGGAGTAGTTAAGCCTCGTTTTGCTCTTTTTACATTTTATATTTGAAATGTCTTGATTGACAGCAAAGCAGAACCAGAGTCAAACTCCTCGTTTGGATGCACAAATTTCAAACCATTTTTGAACATCACAATTTTGCTGTATTGCAGCGGTTTCCGTAGTCACCGGATCTCCATCTAACACAGCATAGATGGAGATCTGAACGATGAAGTCCTGTGATGTCACTCTTGCCCAGTAGAATTATTGCTGCAGACAGGAAGTTATGAAGGCAAAAGCAGGTTCAACCCAATAGCAAGCAGCAAGGTGTTCCTAATAAAGTGGCAGGTCTGTGTGTCCCTATCACATATCAATGTAAAAGAGACAGGGTACAAAAATGTTAAAGTACAAACTTCATCCTTTGAAAGGTTTTATTGCCTCTCTGGTCACAAATCAAGAGTTAGTCCAGTGAATTTACATCCAGAATGGAAGAAGCAATAAATGAAGGACATGATATTTGATCTGGCAACATGAGTAATGTAAACGTAACACATGACAACATAAACGAGTCAGTCCTATATCTCAATGCCAGTCAATTACAGTTTATGTGATCTGATCACAGCACGTCTTCCATATCTATGCAGATCATTTTAAATCACAGTCAATAATAATATTCAAATAAATTAATGTAAACTTTGTCTAAATTCATAAGACTTTTAGAGCAAAAAGATCAACATTTCATCTGCTGCCATTAACACATTCAGAATCAACACAATCATTTTGTTTTTCCTGCAGTGCTCAGGCTGGTCCTCTCACATCTCCAGCAGCAAACAGCTCAGTTCATTCTAGGACATGTTGACTCATCTGGTGAGTTTTTAGAATCCTGACTGGAAAATGTTTAATTTTCCACACCACACCAGCTCATTCCAGTTTTTATGCACGTCCAAGCTCACAGGAAACAGTTTCACCTAAAATAAAAACGCCTTCTGCAACAACTTCACACATTTGCAGTCCAGCCTTCAAGGTATTTCACTGTTAAAATTGTTTTTATAATAACTTTCCACATATCAGAAGGCATCAAAACTGTTTACAAGTCCAATTGTGGAGCAATTATTTGTTTTATTATGCAGCACAACATCAGTCCACCAAGGCAAAAAGCTATTTGTATCTGAACCAAACATTTTACTTCCAGTCCACTTTTTCTTTAAACTTACATTAATCAAAGCAGAAGGGATGTTTCAAAGATGTAGCAGCACTGCTTCCTTTAAATTAAATTTCACGATTGAGTGACTGATGACACCGAAAGCATTAAATGCCAAAAGCAGAGCAATGACTTGACAATAACCGCCACAGAAGAGCCTCCCTATGATATCCTGAAGGAGAAATCGTTTTTTTTCTCTGAGCCAATCTCTTGGCCAGATTACATGAGATTATGTATTCTGTTTGAGCAGCAGATTCACATAAGGTTATTCCATATTTTAACTTATGTGCTTCTTTAAAATACAGAGTAAAGATGGAAAAAAACACATGGAAAGAAGGATTTCCAACCACTATTGTTTTTGGTGGAGACGGAACACGCTGTAAGAGAATGACATATAATTTTCACTATATTGCCATAAAATTGTGGAGCTAATAATCCCACATAAATACTGATGTATCTGTATATATCTATGAGGATACCTCCCCAATAATATCACCATCACCTTTAAATAAATTCAGCATCCTAAACCATCAATTTAATTCCTCTGTGAAACTACAAGAGCAGCAACTTTTTTAAAGCCAGTGACTTAAAAATATATATTTTGATTTTCACACTGGTTTTCAAATACACATTTTTTAATGCTCGTGTGATTGCATTTACATTTATATTTATATTTAATGGTTTAGAACCAGTGAAATAACTTCAGCCGGAAGGGCAAAGCTACACAAAGTTATGTGAAGCTTTTCTTTTCTCAATTGCTTTTTGCTGTTCAAAAAAAAAAAAAAAATCTTACATTTTCTTTTTCAAAAAATAAATAAGAGCTAATCCTAATTTAATAGACATATTCATATAATTTATCTTAAATTAGTATTTTTCTGTAGCTCCATTTTGCTTTTTGCATATTTTCAGCAAGGGCGCTAATAAACTGTATTTGTTGACATTTAGTACTATTTGGTGCCAGCAGAGGGCGCTGTCACACAGACAAAATGTAAATCCATCTCGGTCCTAAATACAGAAAGCTCTGCTCAGAGGGACCCCTACAGGCGAACTGATGTAAACACATGAAGGAGCGACACCTGCCACATAGCCCTTATATATTGTTGCAGATGGCTCATATAATTTCATGGCTTTAAGTCATTAATGCTTCATTTGCTGTCAGCAGGCTTTAACAGAACAATGGGGTTTGTAATCTTTGCTCTGAGGAGGGTGATGGTGTGGGAGATACTCTCAGTGAGGTTCACAGGAAGCCATGGACACGGATGCAGCGAGATGAAACATCACATCTGACGTGAGCAGCGACGGCTCAAAACTGGATCCAGTTTGTGGAGCTTTGAGTCGTTGATGGAGGAGGAACAGAACTGGAAGTCCAAAACACACAAACTGATTAGTTTTTTTTTTTTACACATCAATAAAAGATGGAAAAAACACTTAGGGAAACTGTTTACCCTAAGAAAACAGTTTCCTTTTTGAAGATTAAAAAGACATAATCATAATTTCTAAAATTATGACAAGAATAGAATATAAAATGAAATATAAAAATGAAATAACATAATCAAATTATTTTTATTAATTGTATTGTTATTATTAATGTATTCACACCCAGACAAAAAACACCACTGAAAAATAAAAAAAATAAAAAAAAAACCTCTTAGCCACATTTGTTGCGACAAAATGTGGCTAGATATATGGCCACATTTATATATATGGCCAATAAGTTAATACATAAATAAATAGATGATGAGAATGAATCTCCAACACCAGTGAAGTCATGCTCTACCTCGCTGGAGCTGAAAAGTCTCCCCAGAGTAGATCTGAGCTCTGATTGGACTGAACCACCGTGTTGGAGTTACTGCTGTCCAACTCCAAGAGGCAGCCTGAAAGAGACAAAGAAATATGAAAATCATTTCATGCAGCTCACAGATGACACACTTTTTAAAATTCATTTTATGCAGCCGGAAGACAGATATTCTCTAATTAACACACTGACTGAGAAAATGGGTTACTCATGTAGGTTAGAGCTGCACAAGGTGGGATTTTTCCATGATTCTGATGCACAGAGATTAGTCATTTTTCCTCCAATTAGTTTTCATATGAGCTCATGTATGCAATATAGTCGTGGTGCAGCAGCAGCATGGTGCTACTAACCTGTTGCTGTGCCAGCTGTCTGGGGAACTGTGTTGTGGTTAGATGAGCCAGACGAAGGAGGCGGAGCTATCTTCCCTCCAGGCGGTGGTGGCAGGAGTCCAACCCCCGCTGAGCCTTGTGGACGGGGCTTATCCCTCTTTTTACCCTGCTGTTTATGGAACAAAGATGAAGTCAAGTTAAAGGCAGAAGAGGAAAAAATGAGCATGTTTACAGACAGAAGTTGAATATGTGCTACTTTGCAAAAAAAAAAAAGGTTGTCTAAACTGATTTCATCATAGCTGGTTTCACTGGTGTTTGTTTTCAAAACATTTTAACAATTCAAAGTTTTGACAAGGATCATATGTATTGTGTATTTTAGATACATTTCTGTTAGTCTTATATCTAATTTATAAACTGAACTGTATTAGTTTGTATTTTTAGTTCGTCTTTATGTTTCATTAAGGAGTTGTATAGGTTTTCTAGAAATAAGGCTTTACCATTAACTTAACTTTTTATAAAAATCTGGGAATTAAGGAAAATCCAGATATTTCCTTACCCCTATATTCAGTGTGATTGTCTGTCCCTCCTTAAAACCCAAATCCAGTTTTGGTCCTGAATCCCCCAGCTGGTTGCTTTTACTGATTTCACTCTCCTGTTTCACCCACCTACAAAGATCCAGAAACACAAACAATTTTCACTTAGAATTTTCCAATAAAACAAGCTGTGAAAACTTACATTATCAGAACCAAAAGAAGTTAAGACAAAAATTACATTCTTTAACCTTTTTTTTTTAAGCTGAATATACATTTGCACACTGAGCCTTCTTGCTTACTTGAAATGATCCTGCAGAGCGACGTTGAAATCAAAAGCGTCTCCTCGGTCCCCAAAGCCAACTCCTATGAAAGCGCTGCGGCCTGCACGCAACAGATGATGGGAGAAAACGTGAATTTGTTTACAGGTTTCAAATAGAAATGTTATCTGTTATTGGCAGAAATCCTGGAATAAAAACCTTTTGAAGAACAAAAAAAATACTTCAAATTGGAAAAACAACCCTAAACATGCAGCCAGAGAGATGATAGAATGACTTAGTTCAGTCAAAGTCTAAACCTAGATTCAGTAGCACGGTGTAAAAATATTAAACATTTATGGTCACAGAGAATCTCTGATAAATCTGAATGAGGTTGAACTACTTTGAGCCATAACTGGCGCTGTCAGAGACAAGCAGCTAGAAGGCGGTTCTAAAAGTATTTCCTCAGAAATCAATACAAGTTCATTTCAAATCTTTTACCTTTCGAAAACCATCTATCCTTGTCCTACCATGTGACAAAGTTTCTCTACTTTGAACTGATCATACAAAAAAAAAAGAATTAAAATACCCAGAAGTTTGTGGTTGTAACATGACAAACTGGGAAAACCTTTAAGGGGTGTAAATACTTTTACAGACAGTGTCCTCACCGCTGTCATCCTGTATCCTCAGAACAAAATATCGGCTGGAATCACTGACGGTTTCCACAGCGACGCCGGGGTATTCCTTCACAGGTGCCTGGGCAAACAGTTCCCCTGCAGCACCACAGGGCACATGTGTTAAAAACTGTAGAGAAATAATGGCTCCTTCATCTGCACAGCTTCTTTGTTTCAAACTGTATAAGTGTCAAAAGTACACGCTTTCCATGACAGCAATGTAATGTGCATGCAGTTTGTGTGACCTTAACACCGGTGTGTTTTCATTCTCAGTGGAAATGTCAGCGTCAGCAGGAGTTCCACTACCCAAGGAGTCTGACTCAGAGCGACAGAAAACATCAAGCCAACAAGCTTCATATCCAACCTGAGACTTTGTCTTCTAGTTTGATGTATGCTACTGTTCCTCTGGCCGTTATTCTCATTCGACCGGACCAGTCCGGAGCGTCTAGCTTCCAGTCAGCAGCCCTGCAGACAAACGGTTGTGGTGAACAGTCACAGAGCTGCAGGTCTGCTGGGATTACACATCCTAACAGTATTCAGCTTTCCTTGCAAGTGCAGTGCTGAAATGACTTAACTCAAGGCATCGTGTTGTGATCAGCTGCACACAATAAGCTCCAAGTAGAACTGAGCTCCATGAGCATTTTACTTTCCTGAAAGATAAACTGCAAAAAAACAAACGCACCCTACTTAAATTCTGGGGGTTTAGGATGTGACTAGGCAGGGCTTCCATAAGGTGATTAATCAATCAATCACATTTTATTTGTATAGCACATTTTAGCAGCAAGACATTTCAAGGTGCTTTACATAATAAAAGAAAAAATAAAAATAGCATGTGACATTGAATAAACAGTAAGAAAGAGAAAGAGATTTTGAAAAAAAGAAAAGAAAAATATTGTATTATTATTAACAGGACAAGGTCTTCAACCTTGCAGCACCAGGTTCCGTAGATTAGTTTAAATTACAGTCCAATTTATTTATTTATTTCAGGAGAGAAACACCTGAAATAAGTTCAGGAGTTTGCTTACTGTATTAATCCTGCTGCTAGATTCATCTTTTTCATCTCAGGTCCTTTTGCTAGTGAGAATTAATGATTTTTGATTACTTATGTTTCAATCTTATAAGTATTTTATCAATATTCTGCACTTCTATAATATTAAGATTGTTTATCTAAAAAATATAATTAAGAAAAATCTTCTTGCTTGACAATCTTGTTATGCACAATAAAAAATAAAATGTTGAAATTAGCACAGGTTCTGATAACACAAAAATCAAAATCCATCCTTTTCAGATTAAAAATGTTCATTACTCCTCAGAACAGCATGGGGCCCAACTTTCCATTTCTGCCCTCAGGATTCCGCCCATGCAGTGACTAGCGTGATGGACACGCAGCAATCCGTATGTGATGATGAAAGGAAAATAGACTTTCGATTTAGTTTTCAATATGTGTTTCCCGGGTCAGCAGTTCCAGCAATCAGTTCCAACCTATGGACAGTGTCGGGGACTGTTCTGGCAAACTGCCCGTATTGATCCAGGCGGCATGATGACAAATAACCAGAACCCTTTACCGCACACCGCGTCACGCAAGAAGCCAAACACGGAGCTCTCCAACAGCTGGGACGTGTTTCAAACAGAAAAACTGAATTACTACAGTTTCACTTGCATTAGTGGAACTCTGTGGCTTGGCGTCCATGTGAATGTATAGGATCGGATCTTCACCGACCACTAGTAAACCCCTTCAAGTAGTTCTGCTTTAACCCCGCAGGTGTTGTCTTACCTGTACGCGCGGTTCGAAGCACGAGGCGGGATGCGGTAAACGTTGACATCTGGTTTAACGCACAGGATCGACTCGTACTCTCCCTCGGCCGCCATCTTATCCCGAGTACTGATGTGGGAGGATCGTGGTCGTGAGTCACTTATTCAGCCCATTTCTAACGGGTTCATGAGTATGGCGAGACATGTTATCATATAATTATGAGAACGGATCTTTGCCATAATTTTGTTCTTCATTGGCCAGGTGAGCAGATCAGCAATTCATTTGTGTTTAGGTCATATCTAAAATAATTAAAAAGACTAAATCTGTCAGTTGCATGCTTTGTCTTTTCAAATAAATTCAAATCATCTCAGCTTTATTGGCATTCCTAAACACATAAACCATGTAGAAGAACTAGATTTGGTTTGTGTTGACTGCATTTAACATGTTCAAGCTAACATTCAAATAACACGGTGTATTGGAAAGACAATGACATATCCATAACAGGGAACCTTGAAAATAAAAGTAAACAATAAGACGAAAAACAAGCAAACAAAAAACAACGTTCAAATAAGAGGAGTAGCAAGTGAAAGCCAGTGGACATTGGGCAAATATTTCTCTCTCCCCCCCGCCACCCCCCTGGTTTAATTATATGTTACAATGGCTTGCCATAAAGAAGACCTCTTTACTTCACCTCGGCGTTAAACAAGCTCAGTTCTTAATGCTTACATTCTAGTCATAGAGTGAAAAAAAAACGGTTATCTAAAGAATAAATTAATAAAATAATAAATAAATAAATAGTAGGTAGCAGTATTGGATGGTAGTGGGCGGCTAGGTTGGGGGCGTGGACAGACAGGTGCCGATATCTGCGGAAGCGGAAACCGTAGCTTCGTGTCGTCTGCTCGAAGATATCTGAATATCTCTGGTCAGTGTTTTCTAGAATACGTCTCGTTTTATTTACAAAATATCCATACCATTTGGCGCTACTTTAAACTATTAACAGTGCCTGTTTTTTGACATAAAAGAAGTCATTTGATTCGCATTTTATTTTATATGTAACTAATTCCTGCAAACTTGACACCAAGGGTAGACCGTTAGCCATGTTGACGGTAGCGCCCCGTCTTGAGTCGCTCTCCGAGGTGCTGAAATATGATTCTTCAATTTTATTCTTGTCAGTGCATCTGCGTGTAGCTGCCTTAGCTTAGAGTTAACATCCTGCTTTATTATAATATGCCAGGGTTTTGCTTGTTCTTTCTTACACGCATGCTAACTAGCTCATAGCTTAGCAAAACAGTTGGCAAACCTAGAGTAGGTGAGGATCTGTGTTTGTCGCAGAAGGGAACAAGCACTGTCATAATTATCTGGTCTATCCAAACGTTGGCGCAGCATCTTTTAATGATGACTGGTTGCATCTCTGCAGCTGCTGGTATCTGGTTTCTGACTCTCTGATACAAAAACCAGTACAGTCAGGCGGCAGAGAGAACAACAAGATGAAAGGTCACTGATCTACAACCTGCACGCAAGCAATTTAAGCTAACAGTTCAACAAAAGAGGCAGCATTTACTCAAGGTATCTGTCGTTATCTATTTATATGTGTGATTAAATATGCCTGGATTTGGATCTGTCCCGCATTGTTTGATGTGTTTTCTCTTGAACAGACTGTGGTGGTCGCATCCCCCACCTCCGCTTGTCAACATGACGTCTTCAATGCTTCGAAGGCAGCTGAAGAACCTGGTCCAGAATTACTCTGAGGCTGAGGTCAAGGTAAAAGAAACACGTTTTTGGGTTGTTTTTATGTGAGTCAGCAGGTAGCATCAAACAGTTTTTAAATGTTTAGTGATTATGTTGGTCCTGACATGAAGGTGTGTACTGCATGTGTCTTTTCTTTCTTCGAAAAGAAACCTCTGCTTTTTCACTTGTCTTGATGTGTCCATCAGTTTAACGTATAATATTCTGTGTTAACAGAAGGACTTAATAATACATCTGCATGCAGAAATGTACCTATTCACAGTCTTACAAATTTGTATTCACTTCAGGTTCTTTATTATAATCTGTTACTTGGATTGAGGTAGAATCAAGATTCATATTCAAGCATTTCATAGACTTTTGATTGTTTAAATGGTGAACTAACTAACTTGCTATTCAAAAACTAATTGAAATATAAAAGCAGAGCGCCAAATACCAATTAGAGTGGAAATCTTGAAGATGAAGGAAATATAAAAAACACATTCAGTTCAGAATTTCTACAGTAAATGCTATAATTCTACACCTTGAGATGAAGGTGTAGCATTATACACCTTTATCTTCTTGCTACACCTTGCTATAATGCTACACCTTGAGGGGTTGTAAGGTTGCAATGTAAAATGATACACTGCAGACAAATCTCTCACAGTGCTGAAGTCATTGTTTCTTTACTTCTTTTCAGCTGCTGCTGCAACAGTATTCCTCCCTTTGCTTTGCAGCACCTTTGCACTTTTCCTTTTGCTTTTTCTGCAGGTTAGAGAAGCGACATCCAATGATCCATGGGGTCCTTCCAGCTCTCAGATGGCTGACATCTCTGATCTCACCTATAATGCGGTGGCTTGCAGCGAGATCATGACAATGCTCTGGAAACGCCTGAAAGACGACAAGAACTGGAGACATATTCACAAGGTGAAGACGATGATGAGAAACGGCAAATTAAAACAAATTTAATTTATTTTATTGACAGTCTTGAGCATTTTTTGTTCTTGGAGAAGTAATTGTTTAGCATTGAGATCTGTTTTTTACAGGACAGCTTTAATCTTTTAATGCCTGAAATGTGGAATCCAACACATTATCGATTGATTTTTCCTTTTCAACATCGGTAAAGCAGCTCTTTCTCCAGAAGCATTTTGTAAATTAATACCAATAAATGATGACGTAACATTTAAAATTTTTGCAAACACTACTCCTCAGTTGGATCACTTAATCCAATGAAAGTATCTTTCCAATGATGCTTTCATTGGAAAGAGTTGCTGTGACAACAGGTTTTTAATTATTTTGTTCAAAACACCAACATTCTACTATTTGCACTTTTTATTTTATTCATCTAAATAATTTCATAAACCTTAGTAGTGCATTAAAGGACTGTTATGTGCTTTGAAGTCCTAATCAACACCATAGATATTTATTTAAGCTGTG
The DNA here is from genome assembly GCF_051168715.1 of Poecilia mexicana. Taxonomy (NCBI): domain Eukaryota; kingdom Metazoa; phylum Chordata; class Actinopteri; order Cyprinodontiformes; family Poeciliidae; genus Poecilia; species Poecilia mexicana. The sequence goes on along the minus strand of NW_028263380.1, from coordinate 24,307,131 downwards.
GATATACTCATAATTGTGACATCTGTTTGGCTAAAATGTCATCACTGTTCCAGCTGATCTGCAGCTGTACCTGCTAAAGTAATGAGCTAATTGAGTTGTATTTTTCTTCCCAGTCTCTGACTCTGTTGGAGTACCTCCTGAAGACTGGTGATGATCGTGTGATGCTGAAAATGAAAGAAAACATCTACATTGTCAAAGCTCTCACAGAATATCGTTTTGTGGAAAAGGATGGGAAAGATCAGGTGAAGCTTGTTTTTATCTGAGGCATTTAGCATTCTGCTCAGCCAGTACGGAGTTTATTGAACTGCATTAAGAGTATCCATTATTGGTGCTAAAATATTCATTGCCTTTTACCTTCATAACCTTTAGGCCTGGTGTTAAGCAATATTGGATTGACTCAGTAAAAGCCTTTAGAAGAAACACTCATGGTCTTGATTGCTTTGGCAGATTTTAAATATAAATTATTAAAGATAAACATTATTTTGGAAAAAGTTTATATGTTTTTCTTTACATTTTCTTCCATATTTGCAGTACTAAACCTGGGTCGATATGAGAGTATGATGATATGTTAACTTCTGGTGAAATTATTCATGGTGTCATGGTATGGACAACAAGATAATCAAAGTTCAAAGTTATTGTAATTGGTGCTATGATAACTTATCATTATTATTACATTTATAATGATATTATAATATGTACATCCTGATTTCTGCTTGCCAACTATAAACCGTGTCACCTTAAATTGATAGGTGGTACCCCTCTAGTTTCAACAATAATAATCATCTGTTTTCTGGCCAAGGTTCAGTGCTGTGTTACTTCATCACCCTGGAACTTTCACCTGTATGAACCACAGGAGAAGCAGGAAATTAAATACTTGCAGTTTTGACTGCTTACCTGTTTAAAACATCGCTAAACCTTGATACCTCCAACTGGCTCATGCCTAGTCTGTAACTTGTCAAATCAACTAAGGAATAATATCATTAAATTTGTCACAGGGAGTGAATGTAAGAGAGAAGGCCAAGGTTGTTCTTGTTCTTATGGAGGATGATGAAAAACTGAAAGAAGAAAGAGAGTTTGCTATGAAGACCAGAGAAAAAACATCCAAAAGTTCTGCTGGTAAGACATTCGGACTTGAAGTATGACCGCTGAACACTTTCTGGTTCCCTTGTTTCTTTTACTTGTGTCAGCATCTTATACATATTTTGGTCATTTTTTTCTATCTCTTCCTACTAGCATCATCCACAGACAATGTCAAGGATCCTAACTACAAACCAGTCTATGTTCCTGGAGCTTCAGGACTTCCATGCTTAGACAACATTCCATCTGTGGCCGACTTGACTGCTTCTTTTGCTGCCCGCAAAGAGGAGCGACTTCGACAAGAAGCAGAGAAGAAGGAGACTGAGAGACGAGTGAGTGAGACAAAACAAGATTATGCACTCAGATGTAGCCAGGGAAAGTTTGTACATTTTAACTACGATTACTTGAGCTTAAGAAATTAAGCAAGTTGATTCCTCAACAAAACAGAAGGGGAGATAACTTTCTGATCAACAGTCTAACTTTGTTTTGATGGGTACTTTGTCTTTCTATTCTAGGCCAAGATGAGCGAAGATGAGCTTAAATGGGAGGATGCAGGAAAAGCCGAAAATGCAGCAAGTGAGGTATGGGGCGGAGAGAAAGAGGAGGAGAAGAAGGAGGAAGTGAAATCCGATCCATGGGGAGCTCCCAAAGAACCCAGTACAGATCCTTGGGGTGCTCCAGCCAAAACTGAAGATCCATTTGTGGCAGACAAAACTGATGAGGATCCATTCACTGCACCTAAAGACAAAGAAGATCCATTCACTGCACCTAAAGACAAACCTGATCCATTCACTGCCCCAAAAGATAAACCAGATCCCTTCAGTTCTTCCAATGGGGATCCGTTCAGTGCTCCAAAGGAAGATCCATTCAATGCTCCAAAGGAAGATCCATTCAATGCTCCAAAGGAAGATCCGTTCAGTGCTCCAAAGGAAGATCCGTTCAGTGCTCCAAAGGAAGATCCGTTCAGTGCTCCAAAGGAAGATCCGTTCAATGCTCCAAAGGACGATCCATTTAATGCTCCAAAGGAAGATCCGTTCAGTGCTCCAAAGGACGATCCATTCAATGCTCCTCAGGACGATCCGTTTAACGCTCCAAAGGACGATCCGTTTAATGCTCCAAAGGACGATCCATTCAATACTCCAAAAGATGATCCATTTAATGCACCCAAGGATGATCCTTTTAGTGCACCAAAAGACAATCAGTTTAAAGCCCCCAATGGTGACCCATTTAGTACTCCAGAAAATGATCCATTTAATGCTCCAAAAGATGATCAGTTTAGTGCTTTAAAAGAAACCCCGAAAGATGATCCGTTTAATGCCCCTAAAGATGATCCATTTGAAGCTTCAAAAGACGATCCTTTTGGTGTCCCAGCAAATGATCCTTTCACTGCTCCAGTATCAACACCCCCTAAAGAGGAGCCGTTAGTAGAAGCAACAATATCTAAGGCTGACTCATTCACTGGTCCCACAACGCCACCTAAAGCATCATTTTCATCACCAACCAAACCTGTTCAAAGTGATCCTTTTGGTGGACCAACAACGCCGGGTAAGGAGGATCCGTTTTCTACAACATCAAAAGATGACCCCTTTGCTGCTTCATCATCACCATCAAAAGACGACCTATTTACAGTGCCATGCAGTCCACCAACAGAGGCAGCTTCAGATCCCTTCAGTGCCCCTGCAGCAGGTTCACCCCAAGAAACTGCAGATACATGGGTAGCTCAAACCAGTTCTCCACCTGCCAAAGGCTCTGATGCTTGGGGGGCACCAAGTGTTCCAAAGGAAACCAAGAGTGCCGATCCCTGGGGGGACGGCCCAAGTGTCTCTTCACAACTTGATGACTCTGACCCATTTGGAGATGCAACCAAGCCAGACGATGACCCATGGGGAGCCCCTGGTAAGAAACATTTAAATCTATTCTTGGAACCTGATTTGGAGGTTTAAATTTCCAGTTTGATCAGCAGCTGGATATATCTTAGTAAGGGCCTTGACATAGACTTCTTGAACATTCCAGCATTTAATTGTAGTATTTTTAGCTTTGTTGGACGTGAGCATTTCTCTTAGTGATATGCAGTCTTCACTGGAGGTTTATGGAAGAATAATGCTGTGGTGTGAACAGTGTCTACAAAGAATTTAACTTCAGTTTTTATGATGCTGTCAGTGCAAATATTTGAAATACTCACAGACTCTAGGTGGGGTTGACCCAAGTCCAGCCCCTGACAGCTGCTACCCTGCAAATTTTAGACGCTTCTCTTCTTCCACACTCCTGAATGAAATGAACAGCTTGTTTTCCAGCACTGGCCAGAACCACTATTGCTGATGAGACTATTGATGAGAGTATTTGATTGAAGTGTGTTTAAGAGTGGATGCATCAAAAAGTTGCAGGATAGTAGATCTCGAGGCTGGAATTAGGAGCCCCTGTCCTAGTGGGATGATTCCCAACAGGTTTTGCTGTTGAGCAGATAGTAGTGCAGATTGGGAGAATTGAATTATGAATCTGTCATCAGGTGTCAAGCAGGCAGTGCTTTCCCACTTTCAGTCTTTGGGAACCACAGTGGACTTCACAATCTTTCTGTTGATGTATTTGGTTTTCTCTGGGTGCTTCTGTCTCCTTCCTCCTTCTAAACACATTTATGCCCCTGTCTGCTTTGTGTCCCTGTGTTTCCAACAAGAGAACAGGTGGTGTGTCCTTCACAGATATTACAGGAAGTGATGGATGCAGACTCATCAGACTGAACTAAACATGCAACTATTTGAATTAGAGAGGAAATTGAAGCATTCAACAGCCAACTCTCATTTTTGAATTAGTCAGTTGTCAGATATTCCTTCTTCTTTTTTCAAGGTTTTACTCGTAGTCGCAGTATTTTATGAACAAGAAGATGTGTGTTTCTAAAGCCGTGTGTGTTTTAGCTCAATTCACAAGCACTGAGGGCAGTTTATGCTTTCACAATCAATGGATAGTATTTATAAAACTACAATCTGGGGTAATTGACCACTTGGGGTGCAACCCACATTTGTGCTGTGTATTATGAAGTTTCCCTAGCTCTCAGATGAAGCCTTTCACCCATGCTCCTGGGAGCATGGGTGAAATCTTTCACTACAGCTGCCTCATTTATGAAAACCCACTGGTTATCCTTAACTGCTTCTAATACACACACAGTTACAAGATACTGCCAGTTTATGTTATGCCATTGAGGGATTTTAGGCTTTTTACTGTCAGAAGGTTCAGACAGCAGCCTGTCTGTGTTGGATCTTTGTTTCATTCATTGCCTTGAGACTCTCATGTTCACTTGTTGTTGAGGTTTTTTCTTTACCTTTTGTTGAACAACCTTAGCATGAAACAGCAAATGCTTGTCTTACAAACTTTATTTATTCTCCATTGTGTCATTTGGAGGTTATGTAGTCTTAATATAAATGTTTTTTTTTTCTGTTACTTTCAAGTCAAACTCTTGTATACAAGAGTGTCACTGCAGAATTCCTACAATTGGCTTTTGGTTCTCAGACTTATTTTCTTTCGATTACATATTTACAGTAAAATATCACAAATACTGTAACAAATTTGACAAAACACAATGAAAGGTTACTTTGTAAGAGAATATGTTTTTCAGTATAGAACCTTGACTCAATGAAATCCTACAAAATACTGAACAATCTTGATAGAAAGGAGTAATTTTATCTTTACATCCAATATCTTGGGAAACTAGTGTACCGCTATCACTTATTTTGGGTTAATATATCCTAATGAATATTTTGTACTTCAAGGTTTTTAAACATGTACTTCTGTTCTGTTTTTCCATTCAGCTTCAGCTCCAGTCTCCTCAGATGATGCATGGGGAACCCCAGCTCCGCCCTCAGACGTGTCCCCCTCCGGCGACCCATTTGGAGACGGAGCAACCAAAAGCAACGATCCCTGGGGTGCACCAAGTAATGCTAGTGGTGATGGTGCAGGTAAAATATGGCTTTTTTTTATGCATGTTTCTGTCATCCATCCATCATTTAATGAAGCATACTGTGACTGTGTCTGATGTGCTTTGTTCTAATTACCTCTGAGTAATCTAATGAAATAATTAATTTTTTTTTTCTGCTGCCTAGTGCAACGTGGCAAATTGTGATTTTGTAATCTAAAGTCTGTGGCTCTGTTTGTGCGTAAAACCATTTTTTCTGTCATTGTGTGATTTTCATCTCAAAAGTAAAGCTTCTGCATGTGAAGCCTTTTTCCCTTCAATCCTTTTTCCTCACATCATCTGTACTTTGGCCGTCATTCAGCTAACAATCTTAACCAATTAACCTTCTCTTCCGCTTTGCTCTCTCTTCCTCTCTGACCTGGCCCCTAAAGAAAACACCTTTTAGAGTAGCATTGGACCTTTATTTGATTTCAGGAAAGCGAACATCAAAAGAAGAGGAGATCTGTAGAAAGACTGCTTCATTTTTGGGCTCTACAGGGGCGTCACTGGTTGACGTGGACGATCTGTTTGCCCCGAACCCCAAAACCAAACAACAGCCCCTCATCAACACACTCGCTGCCCGAACACAAGCCATCGGTAAGGTCAGAAAAAAAGCATCACTCTGGGTCACAAATACCCTTAAGGACACAACCTGTGTGGAGTATTACATGCAGATCACTTGATTATTAAGGAGGCATGATTCATTTTCCTGGGAACCAAAAACATTGCTGTTTCCATGGTGATTTTCAGAAGGAAGTGTTAATAGAAAGAAGCTAAGATTGACCAACAGTTGTTAATGGGTTTCTATGGAAACGCTTATTGTGATCCTTTTTGCACCAACCCGTTCCTCCTCTGTGGTCTTGCTGTCACATATAGATGTGTGTAAAGTTGCTCTCTGTAGATAGTAGTGTAGTAACCTGCCGACATGTTCTCATTCCTCTCTCTGCTCTACTTTGGTGTCTCTTTTCTGGAATGCTTCAAACTGCATACCCCACCCTCCCTCCTTGCCCTGCCTCCTCCTACCGCTCACACTCATTTCCCAGGCACATCCAAAGGCATGACATTTGGTCCTTTGGCCAGATCAGGGGCATTCACTGAAACTTTAGCCCCAAACTATAACCCCTTTGGTCCCAGCCTGGCACCCACTCCTGGTGTAACTCATTCTTCTTTTGGAGCTGCTGGTCCCTCTGGTGAAACGCTCCAGTTTAAGGAACCGTTACACGCTCTGGGAACGCCTCACTCTTCTGTGCATGTTCTTCAAGCAGCTCAGGACGCTCCAAAATATGGAATGCCACCACCTGCGACACAAATGGGGTTGCGAATGTTGGAGTCAGAATATAATGTGGGCAATATTTTAGGAACAGGAGACGCTGCACTTAGCTTTTTTGGAGCAAACTCAGCAGGTGTAAATCCATTTCTAAGTGTTTCTCCACAGACAGGAAGTGAGAACATCACAGGCAGTGAATCAAATGACATGGTCATAATCGATACCAATTCATTCTTGCTTTAACAGATTCTTTAATTGAGTCAAACCAAATTGTTATTAAATATCAATAAATAACAATAACCATTATGGAGCTTTTCAGTTTTATGACCATGACGTTGTTATTTAAGGCATGTTTCCATTTCTATGTCTGTTGACACAATGAACAGAATCTGCTTATGAAATGGTACGTTATTCTTAAAACCTTCCCTTTTGTATTTCATCCATTCCTTTAACTGTCCAAATGAAAAACATGTCAGCTGATGATGTGAAAAAATTATTATATTAAAATAAGTCGCCAGGATAAACCATTAAATCTATCTGGGAAAGGAAACACTCAAGTGTCTTTGGGGAAACACTAGAGTAACTGTGTATCTGTGTGGTTTTTTTTGTTACATGTTTGTTTTCTTCAAGTGTGCATGTGTTCAAAGGACATTTGTGTGTGTGCACACTGTGCAGGTGTGCAGTATATAGTTCTATATATATTGTGCTGATGTAAATAGTGGAAGTAATTACTGCTAAACCTTGAATTATACTGTATATCAAAGTGTTACAATCAAGATTAACTATTTATGGATATATTTATTGATTTATTTATTGCTTCGTAAATTATTGATGCAGCCGCGGCCTCCAACAAAAGAAGATCAGGTGAACTTATATGACAGTTTACTGGTTTAAAATTCAGCTCGGTAACTGTAGGTGTGTTCATTTTATCCTCTCTGATAGGATTCATCGTGCAGTGGAACATGTCTGCGTTGTATGTCCCAACAAATGACTTTCTGTTACATGCATGCACTCTGAGCACATCCTGTTATCGTATATATGTGAGTGTGTGTGTGTGTGTGTGTGTAAGAGTGAGTTTGACCTTTACAGTTTTGGTGTGTGAGTGAAACAAAATTCTGTATTTTAGAAAACACCTGCTATAAGAGTAAATAAAGGGATTGAGTTGATGTCGTTCTGGTTCCAGCAACGTGGAGCTGAACAGCAGCAGCTGAAGGGACTGAAAGTTATGAACGTTTCAACCTATACTGAGCCATGCAACTTCTCACAGGTTGCTTCATTTAAACGGTTTGCATTCTTTTAATCAACTCGGGGGGCTACCTGTTCATGTTCTGCTTGATGTGGATGAAATTAAACATTTTGATTGAATGAAATCTGATTTTATGCTCACTTGGAACCTAAGTGTTTCAGGTTTTGCTCATCCTAAATTATTAAACAGAAGGTTGTTCTTTAAAGCCTCACACAGCAGATGAAACGTCTGTGTAAAGATAGAAAGAAGGTCAGCCTCTGTCTGTTCAGACTATGAGGATTTAGGCAGGTAGACTGAGTGATTTTCAGATTTTATTTTGTATGAGATACATTTATTTTGCTGTGTATTTACCTTTAAAAGTGTGTTGTAGACTGTGACAGTGTACAGTATGTTTGAGAAATAAAATGGATTATGTTGCCTCTATATAGTGTGCTCTGTCAAAATTTGTGTTTCAAAACAGTGTAAAGTCATTTTTTTATCTCTGGTAATCAAATTGAGAAAATAACATTTTTGTCTTGTTTTACTATTTAAACAAAAGAGAGGCAAAATATCTAGTTAAGGAAAAGGTTTACTATTAGTAACCCTTTGGCTTAAATAGCTTCATGAAGATGCTTCTTGTGACCTTCTACCAGAGATATGGAGCTTATTCTAAAAGACAAAATCAAATAAAAAGTAGAAACATTAAAAAAAAAAAGTACAGCATTCACAGGATCCATTTGATTCATGTGGACCCAATAAAGGCTTATTTTTTACCCCTTGTTTTATAGTACATTATTTTATTTTAGGAGGTACATTTTCATATCCTATCATAAAAAGAAAACATCTCAATTCAATGAATTATAGATCTAAATCTATAATTTTGAGCTCAATTTTTATATTTACATCAACATCTGATATTGTCAGTATCAGAAGTCACCGCAAGAGGGCGATAATGAGCCATTACGACACCACCACGTTTTCACGTTTTCAGCACATAATTAGTCTGTATATTCACATTTTGAAGTAAGACCAATTTTGTTTATAATATATAAAATTGTATTATTCAGTAAGTGAATATTTTTTAAATTAATTGTGATTTAAGGTCCCTTTCAAAACTGGCATTTCAAAACAAGCATTTATGTTTTGATCTTTAAGGTCAATCAATAAGAAATACTAATTTATTACTGTATCTAAATGCAATATTTTAATAAAAATTATTATTTGTAGAAACCTTTCCATTCACGTGCATGTCCTGAATATTCCAGAGGTGTAAGATAATAAAGAGGCCATTACATAATTGTTTTTTGAGTAATTCAGGATATCCAGCTGAGCCGGATCTCAGTTGTTACATTCATGGAGAAAGAAGCTTAGAGTCTAAAAGCACAGAGATGTGTCACATCAGGATAAAATGGGTCGGTCAAGTCGATGTGTTACCTATTTTTACTCAAGCAACTTAAATAACATAATCCACAGGAAAAGCTCCTTTTTTTAGCATCCCGGATCCATAATAATTATAATTATGGAAACATAATGAGTATTTTCCATCCTGATGACAAACCATTTAATTAATTAAGCATCAGTAAGATTAAACTGAAAATGTGTTATAAGGTGTTAACAGTCTTGTTTCGAAATCAAATCTGTGTGATAAACCTTCATTGTTGTCAATTTTGTCATTTAAAATGTATCATCTTTGGATGGCCTATTACAACTTGAATCTGAAATCCTATTGGCTTAGATGGACTCTTTGGCAAGTAATAGTGGAGATAAAATGAGTGTAACTTTACCAGCCTGTGGAGTTTAAGCTGTGCTACGTCAAAATGTTTCTTTCCTCTTCATGGTTAATGTTTTGGTGTGACTGGTTTTCTGTAGTGGCTCTGAACTCTGATTGGGGGTCAGAATTATTTCAATTTTCATGCATTTCTGCTATAGCAAAACCACAACCTTTATGTGAAAGGTTTCATTCACATAAACCTTTAGGTTTATGTGAATGAAATTTTGAATTCCTTGTTTCTATCATAAGAACTCAGAAACAGCTTCGATTTAAGGTGCATTTTGAAAACGCTTTCATCTGTAAATTAAGAAATATCAGCAACTTCTGAGTTGGATAAATGACATAAAGTTGGATGTGTGTAATGTTTCACACCTGAAACATGATAATGCTTGGACAGTTTGTGGTTTAGCAGTAGCATGGCTCCCCCATTTCTGGAGGCTATTGGTCCTTGAGGTAGCTGTTCATGGATCCTCTACCCTTTTACTGTCTGAATACTGTAAATATCACACAAAAGCTTTTTAACATAAGACTATATAGAATGTGTTTTAATTTCCCCCACTAGCCTGCAAAATGGGACATTGTCTTTTTGATACCTTCTCAAAATTTGACTTAAAGCTTCATTTTGTTGGCAGGGGAAACTTTGTCTTGTGGTTTGAACTTTTTTTATTGTTTGAATTCATAATCTTCCCTTATTCTGCTAATGAATTGCCCAAAGACCCGCATCTTTCCTCACTGAAACAAATGCGCAGTGTAGTATAACCTAACTACGTGGAAAAAAAAGTCCAATAATACAGTGACAATCAGATCCCTGACTAGTGTGTGTAAACATCTGGCCACAGCTGTGCAGCTGCACTGAATTGTGTTGAAGGGTCAAAGCTTAAGAAGCAGCACGGACCATCAGAGTTTATCACTAACGCCTCATCCAGCTCCCAGCTGTTCCAGACCACGCCGTTAAATGAGTCATATTGGGTCAGGTTGGATGAGAGAGACAAGAAATGAAGTCAACAAGAGAAAGGAAAAAGCTGTGATGATGGAGGGATGGATGCAGTACGAAGAGCGAAGGGGTGGGAAAGTAACAGATGGACTTGGGCGGATTAGAGCGAATCTGGGTGGGTTTCTACTGGAAACCAGGAGCGATGCAGGAATCAAGAGAACAATTCAGGAAACCTGAATCTATTATTCAAGAAGGTTGAGGCAAACACAAAGTGAACGTTGTCTAGCCTACAGGCATTGGTAAGTGACACTTCATTCCTAATTTGTTGCGATGATTTCTGGCTGTGTGAAATTTTTTGTTGATCAAAAAAGTTGAGCTCTTCCAGCTGCAGCTGGATTTTCTAATCCCACCCCTAAGGGAAAAGATTTCAGCTCATTCTGATGAGATGCTTACAGAAGAGATCAACCAACACATTACTGCATGTTATTTCATGTGAACATTGGTGTTATTTATTCAAAAATGCATCGCAAAGTCACATCAAATGTGTGAAAAAGCCCAAAAGAAAACCTGAATGATGAGCCAGCAAACTGTTGGGCTTCTGGAAAAAAAATGTTTTGCTCATATCAACTTGGAACAATTGATCATTTAATTTAAAACAAATGAAATTACCAGGTGTCTTGTTGCACATGTAGATTTTTAGTAGCCAAGATTGTTAATTAAAAAATTTAGCAGAACCTCCTTAAGTAAAAGTATAAATTAGATTTGTTTGAACAAGAGAGTGGTTAGAGAGTGGAGTTCACTTATTGCCTAAATGAAACAACATAATTGTTTAATTGATAATTGTTTGCATGTTCTCTACAAAGTCTATTGTTTTGCTCAATATGTCTCAAAACATATTTGTTCAGATTACAGTTTCTGTGCAACAGAAATGAATGCCTCTGCACCAACTTCTGAAAAGTTATTAAACAATCTTACGGTTGATAGAAGCTACACAATAATTACCGTAGTTAGGTTGAGGAATGAATCTTATTGGTTTGCGATTCTAATTCATTGTAAAAACAGGAAACATAAAGGATGTTAGCATCCAAAATTTGTTATCTTTTTATTGTGGATTTAGACACTTTGGTTTAAAATCACTCCTCTTGATAGCTGTTTGCATGTCCTCTACAAAGTTTAATGTTATTTTTGTTGACTGATTTAGGCTCATTTAAAATTATTAACAGAGCTGTACATAAATGTATTTTTAGTTTGTTTAAAGGAGCAAGGTTGTCTTGAAGAAGTCTTGACTAATAAGTCATGGTTTCTGATGTCCATATTAACTTTGTTTTAAACTTTGGCTGATCTTTCAATCAATTCCTGTCCATATGAATGCCTTACTTTAGCAACGTGAGATGTGGTCCACTTCAGATGAGCAGAGTTAGGAATTGGGGAATAAAAACCAAAGTGTGAAACCTAACAGAACCTTAACACCTACAAAAAAAAACCCCACAGTGTCAGGTACAGGACCTGAGAGATGCATCATCCAGTGATCAGAGCTGTCAATATTTTTATTGATTATCTTTAACCATTGACCATCAGATCACTTTTTGCTTTCTTTTTACTGTTTCTATTCTTTAAAAAAAAAAGTTAACTTCATGGTAACAACATAAATCTTTTTTGAAATATTTTATCGTCAAGAGAACCAGATAAAGGTTAGGATTTGATGCATAAAGGGGTAAAATTGTGGGATTTTCAGTTGGATTCAAAGTTCGAATAAAATCTGAAATTAAGAAAATCCAACCTGTGCATCTCTAAAATTTAGACATTTTTATAGATTGAGCAAGAGAAATTATAACAATTTTTGATAAGCTGATTTGTTGAGATAACACTGCTTCATCTTTTGAGTTGAGGAGCTTTTACTGTAACTCACAATTCATAAGATTGTTCAAACTAAATGATCTAAAACTAGTCTTCTCTTCTAGGTGGTCAGCTGAAACTAGACTTATGAAGCGGTCGAAGTCCAGAGAAAAACTTTTAAAGGCCTTTGGAAATATTGGACAGCTATTGATCAAGGATACTTTAGAGAAGAAAAAGATGAATGATCAGTTTTCACTGATAATTCAGTGAAAAGTTTGGTAACACTTTATTTGAATGGACTGACATGACACTGTCATAAACATGAAATAACACTTGTCATGAACATGAAGGAGTCTTTATGAATGTTGTCATGAAGTGTCATTCGGTAAATAATGACACTTTTAATACAAAGTTGCTTTAAAAGTTGCCTTGAAAGTCCATTAAAAGTGCCAACTTTTCATTAAAGTGTCATTATTTACTGAATGACACTTCATGACAACATTCATAAAGACTTCTTCAGGTGTTATTTCATGTTTATGTCAGTGTCATGTCAGTCTTATACACACCCATCAAATACAGTGTTAGCAAAAGTTTTTTTCACTGAATTAACTTTTCAGTAAAAAAAAAAAAACAACTCATTGCAACAATGACTTGTTTCTCTATGAGTCATCAAGGCTGATGAAGCTTTGCATTAAGGAGCAAAGCTTCGTTTTATCGCACCAAAATCTGTTTTCACAAAACTACATTTTCAATCTAGTCATTCCACCATAGACAGATGGATAAATAGGTCAACAGCACAACAGCTCCTAAGGTACCGATGAGCCAACATGAACTTCGCTTCCCTTAGAGCTTTGCAGATAAGAGGTGAAATATCTTCAAGAACCAAAGATTAATCCCAGTAGACTTCGGGTTAATCTGCCATGCCTACATTGACGTTACAGACTTATAATCTTTCAGGATATGCTTCAAGTTTTCTTGATGATTTTGGCCAGATGTCAACCTTCTTCTTCTCTTGTTCTCATGATAGGTACAGCATGAGAGTCACCGGGCATTAATCTCCTCCACCTTACCCAAGATTAAAACAGATTTGCCGGACCCAGAGGCAGGCCTGAGATCCTGGACTAATCACTCCTTCTTTAACCCAATCCCTCTCGGAGAGGTGAGGGAACAGGTTGAGAAGAGGGATGTACCATGAGGCTGGACCTGATTAGATGTAAAATCCGGATTCTAAGATTTAAATCTGCCTTGGAGCGGGAAGAAGAACTCATCAGGAAGACGGATATGTGAGGAGCCTCGAGGCAACATGAAACACAGCTAGACAGGCAGCTGGTGCTGTAATACTCTCAAGAAACAAAGATCTTAAATTGAAATCTGATAACCTGCTTTGTTCGCCTGCTAAATCCCAAGTTTCTGTAACAGACACTACAGCTGGGATCCTCCAGCTTCGATAAGGACGCAACAGCTGGAGCTCCTCATGCAACCTCCAGTCGTCGGCACATCTGCCGCAACTTGATTAAAACTCAACACTTTCTTTCCCTCTCTGTCCTCTGACCTCTCATCAGATATCTTTCCTCAGATCCCGCCCTCCTTCCAACTCTTCACCACTGCTCATCTTCCTCACTTTTGTTTCTCTTCTGAAACATCCTTAATCTCCTTATTTTCTGCTCTTCTGCCCTCCATGAGTCACTCTCAAACTTCTAATCAACCTTCCACGCTTCTTACTTTTCACAAATAGTCCTAATCTTGATCTTGAGGATGCTTCAGCTTGCTGACCTTCATCCCAATAGGTCACCAAAACCGGTTGCCATTTTAGGGACGTCGAGGTAAAACCGACCCGCCGCCTGCCACGTTTCTCCTCTGGCTTCACTCCGGTTGAGCAGTAACAATGCTGGAGAAAATGTCCAGACGTAACCGGACCCTGCTGTCCCTGGGTCTCACCTCTCTGGCCCTGACGATGTCCGTGTCAGCCTTCTGCAGTTCCTACTGGTGTGTAGGGACACACAAAGTGGTGAAGCCGGTCTGCCTGTCACCGGTCAAGATGAAGAACTGTGGAAAGAACAACAGCCAGCCGTACACAACAGGTGAGGCTGCGAGGGCTGAGGATGATCAAAAGACCAGCTGCAAGTAATCTTTCAAAGATTTTCTTTGACATTTAAAGATGTTTTATTGCTCATTTTGAGTTGGGGGTCAATTTTCAGAGGCAGCTTTCTAACTCTGACATTTGAATATTTCCATCATAAAAAACCCTCCTAAATTTCAAACACCTAACCAGCAACCCAGCGCTGTCTCAACACAAAACCCACCTTTTAACTATGATGATCACACCAGTGTTGTCGTGGCCCTGTTGACTGTTAGCATTTTGAGAATCATAGTTCATGGAAACTTTCTTACAAGAAACCAAAATAGAAAAAACAATCATTGGAAAAACAGAAAATTACAGAAACATTCAACTTTCATATCTGGGAAATAAACACATGGACAGCATTTCATTAAAACAGGAAAGGGTTAAGTATCATTAAAGCACTCCAAAACCTCTAAACACTGAATACATTTTATAAAAGTTTTATTATTAATGATATTTAATTAATGTATCATGTTCTCAAATACCAAGTCAAACATTTTTCCTTCCTCGTTAAATTGACAGGTTCTTGTGATGTAATCTAGAAATCATGATTAATACTTTTGTAATTATTCATAAACTCACACATCTTGACAAAAACTTAAATTAAACCTAATGAAATGTAACACCAGACCATGATAGGGCCACCACCATGCTTTATCTTAGGTATGATATTTCTTTGTTGATGCTCAGATTGCTTTCAACGTCCAGGCTTTAGGATATCTTAGCCTTGATTGGATGTTTTATTTGTCAGAAACCGTTTTTGTTTAGATTTGTTCACTTACAAAAATGAGCAAATGGCAGAATATCCCTACTTGAATTTTATTTCTGAATAATCATATTCATTTTAATTGATGGCCGATTAAAACCCAGGTTAATCAAATTGTGAAAATGAATCAAAAGATATTTCTAAAAAGTATTATCCTGTGGTTGTGCACATATGCAGCCGGTTTGCATATATTTTTAACTCAGATTAATTTGTTGGTTGTTGATTTGTAAAAAGAAAAATATTACATTCAATGTGGGCAATGTTTTGAATTTATTTTTCATGGTTTAATCAATTTCTTACAAGAACCTATTTTAACTGGTGCACAAATTTGCACCTTTCTCAGCCATTTGGTTCAAAATATTAGGATATTCTGTGCATAATTAAGACCCGTCTTTAACATGTCAACTTATGTAAACATGTAGCATTCTGTGACAAATATCACACAGGGTCTGTGGTATCTCTTAGCTGTGCACAACACATTATATGCAGCAGCATAATGTGAAACTGCAGGGTGTTCTCTGAGGAAAATAATCCCCAAGCCAGTCATTTAATAAACAGGTTAAATTGGTAACCTGAGAGCTCAGTGGCAAAGCTTTGAATGTAGACATTTTCATACATAATTCACATAATCCCATGTATGCTCTAATCTCAGTACGTTGCAAAGTAATAAAAAACACCACAGCTGACTTTAAGAACAGTGTTTGAGAGCTTTACATGATGTCATTCAGATGAATCAGCACTTCATACAATTTTCTCAAACTCCTGTAGTTACTGTACAGGAATACTTAAAACAACCAAAAGCCACATTTCTAGAGCGTTTTAGATCATATAATCTGGATTTGTTCCTTCTCAAACAGAGGCTCCCACCCCGGACCCCAAGAACCCGGAGTCCAACGTGACGCTGTCTCCCCAGCAGAAGGAGGAACTGGCCCTGATAAGGAAAAAGCAGTTGGCCAATGCCGTGCAGTATCTGTGGGAAACGGGCGAGGACAAGTACATGCTGAGATATTTTCACACGGGTTTCTGGCTTTCCTGTGAAAAACACAATGAAGGTTGGTGAGGCAGACAGCCAAGAGGCTGAAAACAGGTTTAGATGATTACTTAATGTGTAAACTTATCTGTATTTAAAAAGAAAAAGACAAGCAGTAATAACCTGAAATCTTGTGGGAATTTGTTCTAAGAATCTGGGTTCTAAAAACAGTTTCTAAGAACCAACTGAATAATTTATTTTCAATGCAGCTTTGTATGTTATTTATGGGAGTGCAAAGCACATAACTGATCAGAAGAAATGTGTTTTTGAAGGATGGATATTATAATGATTTTTTAAAAAGTAACGTTTATCATAAACATGAAAATAAAGTTGATGACAAACTTGGAACCCTTATACTTTTCTTCGTCTTTAAGTTTCATTTATATAAACTGAAATGTATGCAGCTATGTAGTCAAAATGAAGACGAAGGTGTCTGATGTTCAGAAACAACTGTGTGGTTAGTGCAACTGATAGCATGTACAGACCTGCAGAACCCAAGTAGAAATCACTCAATTTAGATCAGAATAAAATATTACAGGTTTCCAGAATGAATGTGTAAAACTGACAGAAGGTGAAGTGATTGCACTGCATGTTCTCTGTCTATTTTAAAACTGTTTACAGTATCTAAATCTGTTCATTTACAAATTAAATTAGTTTTTGGAATCAGATGACTTAAGGTTGTAATTAACATCTTGTTTTTAGGAGATGATCAGGAAGAAAAGTGCCGCAGCTTCATTGAACTCACCCCAGGAGAGACACAAGGTTTTTACAAAAACAGTTGTTGGCTATATCAAATATTATAGAAAATAAACAATAATAAACATATTATTTCTTGTTGACACTTGCAGGTGTGCTGTGGCTGTCTGTGATCAGTGAGTTCATGTACATCAGTCTTCTGGCGATGGGTTTCCTCCTGATGTGTGTCGAAGCGATGTGCCTCTGTGCCAAGAAGGAGATGAGCTCCTTGAAGATCAACGCCTTCGCTGCAATGTGCACCGTCCTTTCAGGTCAGCGGTGAAAAAGATTGTAAACATTTTTTGATTGTGTTTTTCTGGTCAGTTGTGGTTCAGTATACGCACTGGAGTCCAAACCAAAAGATTTAAATAAGTTCAAAAGTTTATCTCTGTTTTTATACACTATGTTAGGTCATTTTTTTCTTTCCTCATCTCTTTTTTAAAATGATTCCCATGTTTGTCAGGTATGATGGGGATGGTAGCCCATATGATGTACACCACAGTGTTTCAGATGACAGTGAGCATCGGACCAAAAGACTGGAGGCCACAGTCTTGGGATTATGGATGGTCTTTTGCGTGAGTTAGTTGCTTTGAATATTGTCCAAGGTTTTTAGAAGAACTACTCTGACTCTCACTGGTTTTTGAGAGCTATTAAAAAAACATCCTGTGTCTCTTTCTGTAAAATGAAGGCAGTAACCAATCCGTGTCCTATCTCATAAGAAACCAACTTTGAATAATTTCCCGAGGAGACCCTTAAAGTCCAGGTCTATCTCTAGGCATTGCTGTTTGTGTAACACCATATCACGTTGTATTGGGAAATTAAATAAAAGCAATGCTAAGTGTTGTTTTCTTGACTCTTTTCATGTCTCAGGTTAGCATGGCTTTCCTTCAGCTGTTGCATGGCAGCCGCTGTGGCAACACTCAACTCGTACACCAAGACCATCATTGAGATGAAGCACAGAGCCAGGTTGAGGCTGGAGGAAGCCCGAGCTGCTACCATTGCCCCGTCCTATGAGGAGGTTGTTCGAGCCGGAGGCGGAGGGCTTTACTCAGTCAGCCAGCTGCTTCATCTCGGCCAGCAGGGGGCCCTCATGGATCCACTGTGGCCAAGAGGAGTGGGACCGGCGGTTGGACCTTTGGCATGCGGTGCTGGTGGGGCCCTGCTGGTTGGAGGTGGAGTCGGGGGCATCGGCATGGGAACAGGAGGAGTTGTAGCTGGAGGAAGCACAGCTATAGGAGGAGCAGGTGTTGGAGGAAGTGGAGTTGGGATGGGAATGGGAAGCACTGGTGGGACAATGGGGGCGATGGGAGGAGGTGGAATGGGAACAGGAAGAATGGTGGACGCTCACGGGGTCGTAGTTGTGGAGGGATGCACCGCAGAAGGATGTGAGGAGTGTGAGCGAGAGATGGATGAGATAGATTACACTCTGCAGGAGGAAAGAGAGGACTCCATCTGCTAGGACTTACAGGGCTAAAGACTGGAAAACAACACAAGACTTGAAGAATCACCTCTATTAGGTTTTTTGTACATAAACTGTCTTCGAGTTTTTAGATGTTAGCTGTGTCAGTTTCATTATCACTAGACTAAGATTTCCAAACATAAATGGCTTGACTAAACGTTTTTTTTAATCATGTTTTGTCATGCCTCTGAAGTTTGAAGTTTGGATTTATTCATATTGCAGTCACATAATAAATATCTCTCAAGTCTTGAAGAGCTGGTGAGTATTGTCACAGTAAACTTACAGCAAAGACAACAAGATATCTTCAAAGTGGTACAGAAAAAAAGACAAAAACAAAAAGTCACGTGGGGCGAACTATCGGTGACATCAACACAAGTACAGCTCTGAAGTGAAACTCATCTATTACTTAGAGTCATGGTGAAATGGAAGTGCCCTCTTTCTGGTTTCAGTCAATAAATGATCTGGCTTTATACCGTAATTTATTTAATTATAGCCTCAAGTATACAAAACCAAACACCAAAGATTTCATATATTTTAAGAGAACTGTCTGTAATGCTTTAGATCTAGCCTAATCTTACTCATACTCATATAAGGACATTTGCTGGTAATTAATCTAAGACTGGTAAATCCAAGAGATTTTGTGAATACATGCGACAAGCTGGTCATAGTGGACATTTCACAGCAGCTTCTTTAAGTTTACTCATCGTTATCAACTGAACCAGGTTACTTGTGTAAAACTAGCCTTACACTGACTTTTTATGTGAATGAATGTGTTTTATCAGTGATTTAGACAATCAGAATTCAAAATTACATCTTCTCAGGGCAATTGATTTTAGTCATGTACTTTTTAGCCACAGCTGAACAGAAACACTTATGGAGATGACAGCAGTTGCAAATATACACATGTAGTTATGACAAAGTGACAAGAGACGTTTTGAATTTAGCGTGGCATGGATGCCCTGCTGCCTCCTGTTGCAACAAGTGCAGGTCTGAAAAATAAAAAAAACTAAATTTTTCTGATTGAATTCTTATTAGAGTTCTGCAAAAAATGTGGGTAAAATGGTATTATTTCTTCTATTTAGAGGGGTGGGGGTTGGGTTGGGTGTTGGAGCCTGGGAGTACAGTGACTCAGTTGAGGCGCTTTGGACATCTGGTCAGGCTGACCCCTGGGTGCCCCCCTCTCAGGGCATTTTAGGGCAGACCCAGAGTCAGATAGATGGACTCTATAAAAGCTTGGGAAAAGCTTTGTGTCCCACAGAATAAGACAAAGAGTTTCATTGTTTTTTCTCCTAGACCGGAGACCCTGGCGATCCAATCTCAAATAAGCTGACGACACAGGATGCATGTTTTGGTCAAATATTCTCAATCAATACAGATTTTTCTGCTCCCACAACAAAAGACACAAACTGCTAAGCAGTGTCAAGAACTTTCTGGGAAAATTATAGAGTGTGATTGCTGCTGTATGGTTTGGTTTCTGCTTCTGAGAACGTGAAAAAGTCTATCTAGGAATAGTCTGTGGCAGAGAGGTCTGGATTTTGAGACAGATGTTTTTAGATGTTGGACAGAAGATTATGTCAGTAATCTCTACCAGTGATGGAAATAAGACAGAAAGAGAGAGAGGGATTGACTTAATTCAGGCAGTGAGGCGGAGATAAAGTCAACTCTAAAGTTATCGAATGGCACTGTATGAGGACAGTAATTAAAAATGTAATTTAAGAGGTTAGATAATGCAGCAGTTATGCAACCTCAACCATATGGGCAGTAACCAGCTCCTGTAACAATAATTAGCAGCAGAATAATGTTGACCACAGCATTTTGCTTTTCTAATAAATATTTATGATTTTTCATAAACTGAAACACAAATCAATTCCTCTGACTGAGGAATTCAGTCAGAGGAATTGATTTGTTGTCTTCTAACAATGACAACAAACAGAATACTTGTGAACCTTTTTTCAAATATGTCTTTGCATTTTATTTGACATTAAAGAAAACAAATTCTAAAACCTCATTTTATCAGAATTTTATTGTTTCCATTTATTGAATATATTACAAAGGAACATGCAGGACCAACGCTAATTTTCATATTCACCACATAAACAGCAAACATGTAAAATTGTGCCCCGGGGTTAAGATAAAAATGGTAAAAGACTAATTAAGCTAAAGTAATGAAGCAATATTGTATGTCGGTCAGGGTTCATAAACGATAATAATTATTATAATTAACTACTGAATTTAATACATGTTCATAGCAAAACAAACCTTCATTATATCCCTTTTTATTTGCACTAAACACTGGCTGCATCAGAAATTCATCATATATAAATGTATGTGTTTAAGTGTCAGATGGGTCCAGAAAGGTTTCTGTCCACTAAGCAGCAGAACGGACAGACAGCATTTTACAGATACTTGTAAAGCATATTACATACTGATTTTTACAGTAATCTGTTTGCACTACTTCACTTTTTCCCAGTTTTTATTGTATCCTTCATATTTCAAACTACAAACAACGTGGACAGCACACAGAGACAGGCAACAAAACCAAGCAGGAGGTTACACTTCAGCATTTTTCAAGGGGCATTATGTACAGTCATGTGTTCACATTGTGTGAGGATACCGTCAGGTGTCACTGCATTTACAGAAAGACTAGGACCAGAGGGAAATGGATCAGTCAGATAAAAAAGTTATTTTAAAGGCTCATACTGAATCAAACGGAGGGCGTCTTCATTTTCCAACAATCCTTTGATGAACTCTCCCTCTGCAACTCGGTCTGGAGAAAACAAAATAAATAGCAAAACATAAAGTTACACCATGATTAATGCATACTTATACATTTAATAATACAGAGTCTAAATGTATTTCCTAAGAAATAAAAGATTTAAAATGACAGTGAGTAAAATTGTTCTGGTCAAACTGGAACAGAGATTTCACAGATATTGAAAACAATTTGAAATGTCAGCAGTTTTTAAAATCCTTTTGCATTCGTGACATTAATTAAAAGCAAAGAAATTCCTGGCTCCACTTACAGACAATTGAAGAAGAACAAAAAAAAAAGATTTTAAACAAAAACTTATCCACTACTTTTGCTCTTGAGACATTTTACTACATTTTCTATTTACTGCTATCAATACTACTTCCTCTTACCATTGTCACCCTTATCGAAGACTTTCCAGAGTTTGTCTGCCCTCTTTTCAGGTGTGTTTTCATCCTCAGGTAGATCGCCCACTTCATCTGACGGTATCAGCTTGAAAATTGACTGTAAGAAAGGAAGGAGAGTAAATAAACTGTTCAAGTCAAAATAACGAGTTCTTCTGTGGAGTTTCATACAGCGTTGTCTCCAGTTTCAACTCATTTCTCTGTAATTGAATGTACCCAATGCAACAAAGAATGAAGTAAGCATCTACATTTATTTACAACAACAGTAACATCCTTCCATAAAGCCATTTATTTGCAGAGCACCTCTGGTTTTATCTAATTATATTTTCTCTTATCTTTCACGTTTATATTTGGCAACGAAACATGCTTACATGAAAAGTGGACAATCTTATGTAGTTGGCTGAGAGTATATTCATATGAAACTGCATTCATAGATTTCAAGAAAATATAGTAGTATTTGTTTTAATGAAATTGTTTTATCCTCAAAAGGACATATTACATGAACTTTTATTTCAATTCTTGCATATTTTGTTTTTGTCACCATTTTGGATCAATTAAATAGGACATAACTTCCATACATAGAGTTTTTTTCTAATATTTGAATGTTCAGAATGATTGAAGTCACAAAGTCTCAAGAGCTGCTTTATAGCATCCATTCATTCGCACTGTCGCACATTGATAATGGTAAGGTACATGGGTCAGTCTGACAGAAGTGAGACTACCATGTACCGGTACCACCGGGCCCCCTGACCACCGCTAGGCTCCTGCACCACAAATAGCAAACAAGGTGAGTGAAGTACTTTGTCCAAAGACACAACGACTAAGACAGACAGAGCATGGGTTTGAATCAGAAACCCACTACAGGACAAACTCTTCCCTCCATCTTTTTTACATTATCTAATTGCAATATCACTTTATCAAAATTTAAAATAAAAGAAAAATTGTGCCTTCTCAGCAATTACTTTCAATATTTTGGCATTTTTTATATTAGCTGCTTTATTGCTGTTGTAAATTTATCCTGAAAAGTGCATCCATGCAGTCAGTGTCACTAAGCTGTCTTCTGACTCCAGCATAAGCTTAAACTGTTTATCACCGTGAATGAAAGTCTAATCCTGAAAATATGTTACCTAACCACTGGAAGGGCCTGACCTTTTGGCTAAAAATAAATTAGGGAACTGACTTCAGACCAGACATGGACAAGAAACAAGTTCACAATGTGGTCACAAAACAATCATTACTTTAACAAAAGCAGGTTGGGAAATTTAACAAAATATACAATTTTGACAAGTTACATTGCAGATTAATGTCCAAAAATGTCGGTCCATCCAATTATTAAAATCTGCCATTAAGAATCAAATTGCTGAACTCAGAAAGTCAAAGTCATTGGAAACCTGTACTTGTTTGTGTGTATAAATCTACATCAACGCAGTGGCTCTGCATCTCTTCTAAGAAAAGAAATGTCATGGTGAGAAACCTGGGGAGAATTGCAGGCTTTGTGAACTAACTCCTTCAATACAGATGTGCTACTTCCTTCACAGTTCACAGTCAGGAATGGACTCTGCCATGGAATACCAATAAAGATCTGCAACTTTCCAATCATGTCAAAAACTGACATATAAAATGTAAGGCAGATGTTTCTGATGGTCATTATCCAGTTATCAATTGATCTACTCCAGTTGTTTATGCTATGCTATGCTATGCTCTGAAAATATTGGAAAATAATATAGTAATAGCCTCCTGACTACCAGTAGTTCATTTTGGTCCTCTCTAGAGGACATTTCTAAACTTGAATATCTCCCACCCCCTGCATTCTACTGAATTAATTCCTTTTGGTATGTAGAGAGGACATTTAGGGCTTTTCAATGATTCCACATGTGAAGGGGTTTTTGTACGTACCTTTTTCTAATTCATAAAAATGGCATTGAACAGTAATAACACATTTTACGGAAAGAGACAAAGTAAGTGCATAAATATTCTAATTACCTTATGAAGACTGTGGGATTTTAAAAAAATGGTGATTGGACAATATTTTTTTTCCTGGTAGTCAGGAGGATAGTAAAAATATTTACAGTTTCACAGCCTGAAAATATGTATAGGCGATTCTATTGTCAAACTCTATGCAGATGACACAGTTTTCTCCAGCTACGTATCCAAAACTCACTGTGCAGATTTCTGTGACCTCTGCCTTGGTGATGTATCCGTTCTTGTCCACATCAAACAGCGAAAAAGCCCATTCAAGTTTGCTCGTGGTCTTCCCCGTTGCGGTCATGTGGAGGGCGATGATGTACTCCTTGAAGTCCAGAGTGCCGTCGTCATTGGTGTCGAAGGAGCGGAAGACGTGCTGGGCGTAAGTGTTTGCATCACTGTCCGGGAAGAACTTGCGGTAGATATTCTGAAATTCATCTTTCGAGATGCGGCCCGATGGACACTGCTTTTTGAAGTTCTCATACCACTGGACAATCTCAGTCTCTGAGAACTTGGTGTTGAGTTTAAGGTCCTCAAGGATCTCCTTGGACACAGCTCCGCTCTTGCTGTTACCCATCACTGCTGGTGTTGGAAATCTGTTTATAGGTTTAACTTGCCGGCTCTTGGTTTTTCAATGGCACTTGTAGCACAACTTCAGCCTCTGAAGTTTCCTACTCTATTTTGTGAATTAGTACAAGTTAGACTATTTATGAGACACAGCTAAAATGTTCTTGATGCTGGTGTTTGCCTGGTGTACAACTCGTAGACGCAAATGCTGTGAAAAGAGCAGAAGGCACTTGGTAAGCTCATTAGGCCTACGAGTAGATCCGGTAAGAGGTGTCAAGGACATGTTTTATCTTAGGTCAAATCTCAAATGCTTGTTTTTCATT
Source organism: Poecilia mexicana (assembly GCF_051168715.1). Taxonomy (NCBI): domain Eukaryota; kingdom Metazoa; phylum Chordata; class Actinopteri; order Cyprinodontiformes; family Poeciliidae; genus Poecilia; species Poecilia mexicana. The sequence continues at coordinate 24,282,958 of NW_028263380.1, read as the reverse complement.
CAGTATGAAGAGGGTTCTCTGACAGGGTTTAGAATCAAATCAAGTTAAAAAGTATTAAAATGCTGTGAGATGAGACAGAAGTGGGTGTGAATGCTGAACATGTTTCATGTTATCCCAATAGCGTCCCATGTGCACCACTATAAAATGCATCTGATAGATTTTAATATCTACACAACATAAATATACAAGAAAAATGAACAGCTGAAATAATTATTTAGTAATTTTCATCTTTTGTACACACATTTCATCACTTACTGCTAATTAGCCCGGATGATTGTAAAATATAATCACTTTCCTGCTGACATATTTCTGCAATTATAAAGTTGTGTTGAACTACATTTGTAAACTACTATTATTCTAAAGTGTGTGGAGGTTTTAGAAATCACTCTTCTAAATGGTCATTAAATGGGCTGAGGAAGAAATTTAATGAAACAAATAAAAAAAGAAAACAACCAGAAAGAGACTTGAAATCTCTAGATACTGGTAATCCTCTATTGCTGCTGTAATCCAGAGTGACAAACAACTTGAAGTGACCTCAGATATAACCTGTAAAGCTGTGAGAGACACAGCAGAGGTAAGGGAGGCTGAAGCTATAAGCTGTACAGGCAAAAACACCAGGGCAGAGATGATAAATGGGAGAAAACTGATTTCTATGGTACGTCGGTGTTAGGGGTGACCTAGCTTAGCATATGCTGGTTTGAGAGCAAATCCAAAACTTGATTGTTTTTTTTTTTTTTTTTTTTTTAGTTCTTCAAAGAGTTGCATCATAATGTTTTGCAGTATTCAAGAATGTAATATGTAATAGTTATATTTGCATAGGATGCTCAGTCACAGTAAACTAAGTGGGAGGGAAACATCTGTCTGGCGATGTGTCCAGGGTGAACCTGCCTCTCACCCACTGCTGGAGAAAAGCAAGGATGGAGACGTTTGACAGGTAACAGAATAATGACCCTCCAGACTTCCTTCCAGATGTTTAAATTTTTGATTTTGTGATCTGGAAGGTCGTGCCATTTTTCTACTGGTCAATGGAGAGCTCCGAATTTCCACCGGGTTTAGGAAAATTTTACTAATTTGATTCTGAACACTGTGAGGATCTCTCAAGTTATCAAATGGTTCAAACTGTTAGTGGTTTGATAAAAGTCCTTACACTAACACCTCTTAGAGTGGTATTTTGGACTGACTGATTACAAATATAATATGCCTTCTTAACAATGGTTTTTGTTGGGGGTTTTCAGTTATGTATTGACTTGAATTAGTTGAACAAAATTAATTCACATTGACAAGTATTTTATATATTTTAAGCAAAATCTGAAACTGGCTGTTTCTGAATTGTGGCATTTTAGAAATTCCTCAAACAGAAGTGATTATTGTCTCATTATTCTGTGTCATCAAAGGAAACAATACTATTCCAAGATTTTCTCTCCATCATTTTTTTTTCAATAAGTAAATGTCAATATTTCTGCAAATTAATCTTCTCAATCAGGACATTTCAAACCCAGTTATCATCCCAGAATCTCACAGTAAGCACATGCTAAACGATCTGCTTCCACACCAGCTCAGTTTCAGGTACCTCAGATAAACACACAGAAGGTCCAGAACAAAATGAATAAAGCAGAAATCACACTTATTCAACGGCAGCATAAAGCGACAGCAATGTGAACAAACAGCTTCCAGTTCGGTTTGTGTCCTACCTGTGTGATCAGTGGAGCAGTTTGGTGCTAACAGTGATGCTCTGACTGTGATCAGCAGAGGAAACCAGGTTCCACCTGCTGAGATAAGTCAATTGGACCGGCTTCCCCCTCAGAGGCGGAGCCACACTAACATCCATCAGAACTCTGACAGCTTCAGGAAACTGATTTTTCCTTTCTTTGTTGTAAAATTTGACAATGACTACCTCACAAGTAGCTGCTTTGGATTTCTAGACCACCAATTGGTTAATGTCTTTTTTCTTTTTAAATTTACGCTTTTTCCCCAAATCATATAACAATAGTGAGGAACATTTTTTATAAACCTGAGATAAAACACATGAAGTTGAAATGCTGCATAGTCAAAACTAAAGACATAGAGGAGAATCAAGTACAATAAGAAATTTACTTGATTTATTTTTATTTAACTTTTGGTGGGCTCAGGAAAAATGCCTCACTCAGGGTTTTGTTGGTGGCAAAACCACAACTGATGAAGTTAACAGACTTTCTTGAGTCAGTGGTGTCCAGGATCTTTGCCACGCTGGTGGAAATTGTAGGGCAGAAAGCAATAATCAGCCACAAAAACTTGATTTTTTAATTAAAACAACATTCTGTGAATACTTCTACATGCTCAACTACAAACAAAACAAGGAATATTTTATTGAAAGAAGGGAGCTGTATGAAGTCATCCCGTGGCACACCAACAGCCCCTGGGCCGCACTTTGGACATCCCTGCCACAAAGGGCTCAAACTTTGAACAACGACTAAAGTCTAACACCAATCACTAAGTATGGAAACAATTACTATGACCTAAACTTAAACTTTAAGAACTATAGTAAGGAGGCAACTCATATGCACAACCTCGATATTTTTTTATGTCAGCTTCTGACAATGTCAGCCATGTTGAATAAATAAAATAATGTGCAGAATCCTGAGCCAAATAACCTTATTGGGGTTTGTAGCAGCAGTGTTTCAGAAAATCACTGATGTGTGTATTTGTGTGTGAAATAGTGTCACTTTACTCGACTATATTACTTTAGGTAACATTGGTTCTAAATCTCCAGTCTATCTGGCAGATTTCCAAGAGACCTCGCGAGCTAATGGTGCTAATGTGGAGCCAGAATTCCAAAATCGATGAGTTATGTTGTTGTTTACTATAGAAAAGAGATTATTATTGATTTGTTTAAAAACCAATAAAGATAACCATAGAGCTCAAACTACACAAATAGGACATCATCAGGTCTGATCAGTTGGATGTTGCATGACTTGCCTAAAATTTCTGAATAAACGTGACAGAATTTAGTTTATCTTCATAGAGAAATACTTTTCATAATGTATCAGTTAGGTTTCATAACAATATGCACCTACAAAACCTTATTTAATAAAGCAAATGTGTGTTTTTGACAATCAAATTGAAACTACACAAAAAATGTTCCTAAACGGATCGGAGATAATTTGTGATCTCGGAGCCGCCTTCACACCTGCTCAGAGCAAGGTGTGGGTTTCCTTATGTACAGATCTGCAGTTACAGCAAAGCAGATGGAGGATTCAGCAGTCAACACTTAGTTAATTAAGCGCATTTAAATCCTGTACCGACTGCAGCAGAGCCACCCTCCACCCACCGGATTTAAGCCATTAAGTCCTGACCTGATCAAAGGTTCACAGTAGTTTTGGAAACAACTCTGCTTTATTTTTGCCGCTGTTAAGTCCTACAGAGTAATTGTGGTTCAGTCAACTGGCTTATTTTAAGCTGAAGTTCAATGCAAGTCAAAGCGCTGCAGGATATTTACTACCTGCTTGTCTGCACAAATCTTCCCTCCCAAAAAGTCTCAAAGTATGTCTGTCCACTGGACAGACATTCTGTTATCAATGATGCCTTTTCACAGATATGGTTAAAAGTAGAAAAGATATTTCATCTAAGCTTAACTAGACCAGTGCTGGTCTAAAAATGTGTAAAATAAAATTGGCTCTTGTCAAAGGAAAATCAATTAAAGATAATTAGAAAGCCCATAAAACAGTCCAAATCCTTTGGAGGGAGGGTGGAGTTAGGGAATGCTTCAACCAATTTCCTTTATCATAAGTTGATACCAGGTTTTCAAATACACTGGATAAAACACAATTCTTTCTCACTGTCTGACATTATGCAAAATGCCAAAATAAAGAGAAAATATTCAAATATTAATTCGAGGAAATATCTATATAAATACAAATCTTTATACTCGGATATTTTGACCTGGTCAAATCTTTTTTTTCTCTCTCTGTCTTTCCCACTTCATTTGTTAGCCATATTTCTGTACCACTTTTTCTGATCTTGGTCATGTTTGAACTCTGCTTAAGCTCTATGCTTAATCCATTCCACAATTTCTCTGCACATACAGAAATGCAAACGTGTTGTAATGTTGCTTTGACAAAATGTTTTACATTTCATAATTTACTTCCACACCAAAAGATATTGGTGTGGAACATATTTATAAACAAGAAAAACATGTTTGCATCCAGCCAGGGAATAGTTTGCTCATTGCTCTGTACATTATTTGTTCCGGCAAAAGGTGGAGGAGATAAATACTTAATGTTTTTGATATGACTGCAGTTGCATAACTATCTCCCCAGGCCTATGTCAAATAATTCAATTATGGTAGAGCCACTGCACAAATTAATCGCTAAAGTAACTTTGTGGTCATTTAAAAACAAATGGATCTTACAGACTGACTTTGTAAATGTTTTATAGGAGGTTTTCCATCTTATTTTGTTACTTTCTTTCATCCTATCAGTGCTCAGTCCATCTACATGCAGTTAAACTTAAATAACAACTTTATATTTACCAAAATAATAAGATTTTTTTATTGTTATGCATTTCATACCAATTTGTTGACATTGACATATAGTTACTTTTTATTTTGCACATTTCTGAGGTAGTTGTTTCAAGTAACGCCTTTAATTTTTCATCAGCAGATATTATACATCAAAAGAATAATTAATTTTTGCATTTTTTTTTACCTTTCTTTTTTACCCTTTTTGTATTTCCAAAGGAAAATAAATGATCTGCGATCAGTATAAGGTCGTGAAGAACACCATCATTATCTTTTAGTTACCAACAGACAATTTATATATAAGTTAGCATCAAATTATGTTATGACTTTTAGGAAAGGAAAATATTAAATATATTTCTCAGGTAAACCAGCCTTAATGCCATCAAAATAATTTAATATTGTTGATGTAAAATGGTGGTAGAAGAGGAAATATGCTCAAATATTAGGAATAATGTTTTTTAGAAATGAGAAAAACTACAAACAATGAGTTTGAGTTTGTTGAGAGCAGTGATGGTTATAAAGTCTAAGAGCTGCTTGGAGGAAGGATCTGTGACGACTCTCCTTTGTGGACCTGTCACTGAATGAGCTCGCTAGTTCAGCAACAGCTTGATGCATGGAAAGGAGAACACTGTCTGGATATTATCTTATCCAGAGTTATCCTGCCTCCCACCACCTCCACCCAGTGGAGGGGGGCATCCGACCTAGACGGAGCTGGCCTTCCTAATGAGCTTATCTAAATGCTGCCTTTCAGCAGTAGATAAGCTGCTGCTCCAAAACAAAACACTATAAAAGATGTCTGACGTCACTGCAGAGTCAAAAAAATAATATGGCTTCAGTAGCGCCTCATGCACTTCAACAGATCTCCTCTGGTGGAATCTGACTTTTCTTGTGATGAGAAACAGCGAAGTGACTCCAGTTCAGGTTAAGGTGAAGACCCAAGCAACTATTTCTATGTATGTTTTCTGGATATTCTCTGGTTCAAAGATATGATGGAGTATTAGGGCAAGACTAAGAAAAAATATGAATTAAAGCATAAATTATGAGAATAAAGTCATAGTAATATCAGAATAAACTCACAATATTTCAAGAATGAAGTTGTCGTATCACTATAAAGTCATTTCATTACAAGAATGAGTTGTACTAGAATAAAGTCAAAATAATAGGAGATAAAGTTGCAGTAGTGTGAAAATAACGTAGTAATAAAGAATAAAGCTGTGTTATTAGCCTAAATGTGACCAATGCTTCTTGGTATTGTGTTGCTTTTTCTTATTAATACTCCATTTTCTCTGGTGTACCTCTGACTCGCTCCCTTGTTGTTGCTTCTCACTCGGTGTCCATCATCCTTCCTCTTCCCGTCAGGATCCCCCTACAGGCCTCACGCTGTAAAGAATCTGTATTTATAAGATAAGCAGGTTTTTTTGTTGTGTGGCTTTGTGGACCAGCCTCTACCTCACACAATCCACAGTCTGACCTTTGACCCTTAACTTGGTTTGGATTAAGTTCCAAGAAAGGGAATCCTTTAACTCAGAGAAGCCACAGATTAAAGTTGAAGCAGAGAGACTCAAACAGCAAAGGTGGTGACGCAGTGCACTGTAAGGAGGATTTGGCACCAAGCAGACAGAGAGCCGTAGAAACCTGGTGACTGGAATAAAGTTGAGCTGAAAGTTTTCTAAAAGCTCTTTGGCCAGACCTCAAGGTGTCTATTTCCAGAAAAAGAAAGTTTAATCTAGAAACACTTAGAGTCACATGACCAGAGGAGAGGTCAGGTCCAGGACACAGTGGAGCAAATAAGGGATGGCTGCAGGTCTGTTTTTATTTATAGCAAAGTCTGGTTCCTATAGGAAGCCATCCTAAATTCAAAGCTCCTGTCACAATTGCTGACAAATAAATCAAATTGCTGGTCTAGATATGGCCAACATTTTTATGAACAATGTACAACTTAAGCTAGAGAGGCTGTCACAGTTGTCTCAAAGATGTTTGGGGTGTATCATTTGCTTACTAAGTTTTAGTAAGAGTCTACTTTTTTTCTCAAAAACTCCCATCTTCTACGGTAATCAGCTTGCACTTGGAGTGTGCAAGAAGCTTAAGTGTTTAACCTGCACCACATTTTATGTAAAACAGGTCAAAGGTGTGTCAGTCTGAGGTGGAAGCAGAGATGAAGGATTAAGGAGGAGTTAGGATCCAAGCAAGAAGACAAGAAGTATAAATCATAAATGTAACAGATAAAACCCCATTACTAAGCAAGTTTATTCAATGAGAACAAAATGTCAAGAAATAGAATAACCTTTCACAAGATTAGAAGATAAAGATTCAGGGGTCTTCTTTGCACAATCTCTCTTTCATTCTTCTCACAGCCTATCAATATTACACCGAAGAAATAAGACTTTACATCTGGACTAGATCAGAGGATGTTGTGTCTACAGAATCCTTCTTGTGTTGATGTCGCCTTTTGTTTGGATCACTGTCCTGTTGAAGAACCTAACGATGAAACATTTTCAGTGTTCTGGAAATGAAATTAGACTTTATTGTCCATTCACGTGAAAATTTATCTTTGATTTTTTGCCCAACTACACCACACAAACAAATGTGTTGTACTCTTCATGCATTTGTCATTTTGTGTTTTCCAACATGTTTTAAGGACAGTTTGTAATTCATTGAATATTTTTGATTGAAAAAAAAAAATCACAGAAAAGGATAAAAACGTTTCCACCAACCTTTTATTTGCAAATTCTGGAATAATTTTTGAAAAAAAATGTATCAAACTTACATATGAAGACACTCATTAAAGATATAAATTTGACTGCTATTGGAAATATGTTTTTGTTTTGGTGACCATAATTTCTTAAGAACCAGAAGAACAACACAGAGTTGACGTTCCAGAGCCATGTCTTCATAGTTCCCTAAGTTTTCACAACAGAAGTGAGTTATTGATCAGGGATCACATACTGACTCACCTCGCATCAAAGAGCCTCTGGTTTTAATCCTGATCAAATGCTGCTTTTTGTAGTGTATGTTTCCCTCTACAGGACAAACCAGGAAGATGTAATGAAACTACCCCTCTAGAGGCAGCAATTAGTTAAAAAAAAAAAAAGCAATTAACACTAAAATACCACTTTATAAAATGATAGCTAAAAAATACAAACACTGGTTAATAGTAAACATTTGAGTAAATACTTTGCAAGTAAAGGTGTACATTTGCTTGAATGATGAATACATATCTGTAACACTTGTTTTGATTCAGTAACTTTTTCTGAACATACTGTCAGACACGACTGGACTTTGAATAATATTTGCCTCTCCGATGGGAGAAGAACTTCTGGCTGACTCGGCGGGCGAGCCAGTCGACAGTGGAGTTGAGATGTCCGACCTCCTTCTTGGTGGGCAGGCCCTCGATGTTCCCGCTGTACCACAGCACCCATCCAGCCAGAGACGCAACTATGAAAAGGATTCCTGAACAAATGTTATACAGAACCATGTTATGTCTTTAAAACTCTTAACAGCACAACAAGTCAATTGGCAAAATGAGTTTTTGATCAGATTTTAGCACAACTAAAAAAGGAACAAGAAAAAAAAATGGGTTCAGAGGAAAATACTTCCGAGTTTTGTACCAAAGACATTACATCCTAAAGATTCAGACTATATATATTTTAAAGCACAGTTCTCATGCAGTCGCAGTAAAAATAAATTACAATGTCAATTGTTGGGCTTTGCAAATCCAGAAATAATCAAACTTAAAGCCTAAATAAATACTGTTAAAAAGCATAAACACAGCAAGTATGTGGAAAATTTAGGTTCAACATTCTTATGACTATAGGGGGCAGCAGCAGCCAAATGATGCTTAACAATTGCATCTGATTAACTGATCTGACCACCGATAAAAAAGCAAGAGTTTCGTCAGGCTGCTACTCTGGATCTTAACACACTTGTGTTAAAAAAAAAATCAAAACTGGCCTTAGAAAAGCCATTGTTCAGCCCATCAAACTGGGTAGGGTTATAAGGTTATTTCCAAACTATTTCAAGTCTTTCATTCTGCAGAGTGAGAAAATTATTTACAACTGTCAAACATTTTAAACAGATCCTCATCTTCCCAAATGTAAATTTAGCTTATGGTCAGACTGCACTTTAAGCTAAGGTTCAGTCTGACACAGTTTTCCTCATCATCTAAGACTGGTTTACCTATTTTGTTTATGAATTGTTTACATGCAATGACAATGAAACTGCTTTCTGTATTTATTAAGGTTCTCTTTTTCCAATAATTTCTTGATAGTTTTTTGGTAATTTGATTACATTAAATTGCCATAAAATAGTATGACAACATCAGCTTCAGCAAAAACATGTCAGCATTAAAATAAAAACAAATTTAGATAAATACCGCTATAAATCAGGATGTCTCCATATTCGTCTCCATTTAACTTCAAAGAGGCAAAGACTCCCACCATCAGAGAGACTCCTCCCAGGAGATCCATCAGCACAGCAAACACCAACGCCATCTTACAGTGAGACAGGTCATCACACAGACCCATGGTGAGGCTGCAAAAGAGGGAAAGGATGTAACATTTTATTAGAGAGAAATATTAACATTTTCACAACTAATTAGAGCTTCAAAAACACATTAAATCCATCACACTTGCATTTCTTTTTGAGTGGAAATATCCCACTATAGTTGTAATCATGTGTATAATGGTGAGATGTATGATGAAATTACTTTCTTCTGTTAAGACTATTTTACCTTCTAGATTCTGATGTAATTATTATTTTCTCCCATAAATAAATCAGCAGTATTCACATCCTCTTTAACTGTCACATACATAATCTGAATGTAACAGGATCTTAAACAGTTTTTAAATTATTTTTATCCTACTCACTTTTATAACCTCTTTAATTTCATAATTTGCGGTCATGCAAATATTTATCCAAGACTCGCTGAGAACAAGCTGATGCATCCCGACTGGTAAATACATGTGCATATGTGTAATATAAAAACTTTGTTAAATGCATTAATATAAGATAATACCCACCGGATAGCTGATTAAATGGCTAACTGTAGCATGAGTAGATAATGTACCTTAGCAACATATTTGAGATAACAGTTCAGACTTTCAGTCTTTCAGACAAGACTGTTACTTGAGAGAAGAATTCAACTTTTCTCACGTTGACATCTTAAAAATCACAGAAAGCAGAGATTTTTAAGTTCAAGTAAGTGAACTCGCTCTGGATGAATTCAATACAAATATTTAAACTGCCTTACTTGTTCTTTCGACTCGTGCCGATGAAAACGGCTCGCTCAGAGTTCAGTTTGAACTTTTCTCTTCAGCTTCTGTACTTCCGTGTTTACTGGCTTCAATTGTCTCTGCTACCTGGGCCCCTCCCTTCAGGTGAGACGTTTCCTCGGGTGGGTTTGCCGCGTTCACTGATAAACTCGGAATTTTGGCCTTTCAAATTTGGAAAAGGCTACACGAACTTTACCATAAGCTAAAATACAAAGGATTGTCGCCAAAAACTCATTTTGCATAGTTAATTGAATTAAAAAAGACGACTTGCATTTTTTTCGAACTCAATTTTAAACTTGCAAACTCCATTTTGGGACATTTTTAAAATAATTTATTTATTTAATAAAGAGAGAAGCACACTGTTTTCTTAATCCAAACAAATCAGAAAACCATCAAAACAAATGTTTTCTTCTAACTTTTGTATAATATTGCTATATTTGTACACAGATGATTATGTATTATGATGTACACAGATTTTTTTTTATCTGCCATGCACATCCACTACATGTTCTTTTTTAGTTCGTTCCGTAATTATCATTCTTTCAGTAATAAAGCAATTAATAAAATGGGTATTTTTTGGTTAAAAATTGCAACATTTCGACGGAAGTTTATTTTTGGAAAAATGTTGCAAAAGGAACTTCATCTATTTAACATGCAGGGTTTTTTATGTGTGTAATGTAACTGGAAGGTGCTCTGCGCATGTGTGAGCTGATCCAAACTGAGCGCGGTCCACCTGTGGAGGCTGAGTATAATCAGGTAATTGCAGCTGCAGGTCGGGTTTCCGCTCTGCGGCGAAACGGCTGATGTGACACCGTTTCAGGCTGTATTACAGAAGTATAACCGCGAACAAGACGCCTGGAAATAAATTACAACAAGTTACTGCGGACATCTGCCTTATTACTGAGTCACTTCATCATTATCTGTCAAGCTCAGCTGTCATGAATCCCGCAACCAGCAGACACGATACAAACACGCCAGGTAACAGCAACTCTTGGACGCATCCACCCGAACGTTTAAATCTCCCGACTCCTTTGTTATGAACGGTTTTGACCTCTCTTTGCCAGTTAATATCCATATCGTTGTCTAATACGGTTCCTTTATTGTGATAAATCATGTTTTCTATGTAATAACTGTTTTAATTGACTATTTTTCAGCTACTCTCGCGTGATTTCGTTTGTGTTGTCCTCCTAAACTCGCTCTTAGTGATAAGTTCTCCAATTCTGCAGAGAAACAGCAGCTAACAGTTTTAAAGCTGCGACACTTCTGTAGTAAACTGGATATTTATAGTCAAATAGAATGACCAACTCTGATTTTATCCAACTATGTGAACTACTGGTCCTGGAGACTCTGCCTAGTTTATTGAATCTCAGATTTTGATTTATTTATGTCCTTTGAAAAGTAAAAGAGCTACAGTTTTAATACTTGTACAATTTTAGGGGAAGAACCAGCAAAGAGTTTAAGACAGTGTTGAAGTCTGACCTGGACTTTTCCAGTGTCTCATAGAAAGACAAACTGACAGAAAGATTCAAATAGGAAAATAAAAGTTTCTCACTGACCCTAACCCCAGAATCCAGGATGGCCACCATGCTAATAAAACAGTGATAACTGGATTTATACAGCTGAAGGACTATTTAATAAGATGATTTTAAAGGAAAGTCTGGCTGGTTTCAACAAAATTCTACAAAAATGAGGGAAATTTTGTGACATTTTCACTGATTTGTTTTAGCAAACACCTGAAGCACTTATTTCATTTTTTTCCACTTCTCCAACCAAAAATTATTTCACCCATTTTGCCAAATGTGACTTTCCCATACATCAGAGCGGTACGCCTCCCAGGCTTCGTCTTCTTCATCAGGAGCGGGAGGAAGTGGACAAACGGGAGGTGTGTATCTAAATGCCTATGAGGTTTCGTTTCCCTTCGAAGAGAGTGTGGAGCGCCCAGCTGCCTACCACCTGAACCACGGCCAGCAGATGATTGAAGGTAAGTCACATTATGAAAACTACATTTATTATGTATCGAGAAAAAAAAAACAACTTTCAACTCTGAAAACAAAATGTACAAACTTTACAAAAGTATAGAATATTTATCAATTTACCAGGTTACAGCCACAAACTTCAATTGATTTTATGTGATACACAAATTAGTGTACAAGTGTGAAGTAAAACAAAATTGTGATTCCCCTACATCAGTGGTCTGTAGAAAGCAATAAAACCTGACCAGTTCTGTTGAAGCGCAGGAACTCTGACTTCTTGTCTCTTATGATTAAAATGATAAATTGGTACTGTTAAATAACGACACCAAACCAAGTATACATTTTTCAGTCCCCTGTATTTCCCCTGCTCGTTGTGTTTATATATTTATTTCCTCTGCTTTGAAATCAGAGCCAGTGGTGCAGGAATCTCTTCACGCCCAGTACAGCCCTTTCATCCTGATTTCCAACCTGCGGGCTCACCTCTACGTCTCCCTGGAGAAGAATGCCTGGCTGCAGAAACGCATCGAGGAGCTGGAAGAGGAGCGAAACTTCCTGCGCTGTCAGCTGGACCGCTTCATCGTCAGCATGAGGAGTCCAGACGGTGAGGGTGGCTGATTTACACACACAAAAAAAGTTATATGTTTCAGTTGATTTTTCTGTGTTACAGTTGTTTTTGAATTCAGTGGCAGACTGGTGTGGAGACGCCCAGCGTACTGTGAAAGTCCAGCCTGCCAGCTCTCCATCTCCTCCTTCCCCGATGACCACCAGGTCGGGGATGACCCTCAAACGCCTCCAGGGCCCCGGAACTCGCATCCGCCGCAACATCACTGTCCCCGGTGAAGAGCATCACAAAAAGCAGTTGTAAAGTCCAAGGAAAGGCGCTTTATTTCCTATTTTTATTATGTATTGCAACTTTTGTGTTCGCAGTCAAGCAGGAGTTTCATCTTGAAGAAGACAAATATTACACAGAGGAAGAGTTTGTTGAGGAAGAGGAGGAGGAAGAGATGGAGGATGATGCAGACTCGCCTGTGGAGAGCGGGTCAAAGAAGAAGAGCCGAGGGCGTGGCAGCGGAGAGCCGAAGATGAAGATGAGGAGGATCTTCAGGATCACGCATGGGAGGGAGAGGCAAAGAGGTAAAAACAGATCAAACAGAACTGATAGTAGAAAGAAACATAAAACTGATGTCGAGTTAATGAGTAATCTCTCCATTCTTTAAAAAAGTTGGTGTAGTTTATACTTTTCAATGCTCTCCAAACTTAGCCCTCATTTGCGTTTCACTCCTAAAATCAATACCTGCCTTTTTAACTCAATTATTTGACCCATTATAAAAATGCACATGTAATACATTCTAACCACTGTTAAATATTTATCTCACATTCCACCTGCTCCTTACCTCTCTGCTGTCCAGTTAAGGACCCAGATGGGGTTCTGATTCGTTATAAGAAGATCCTGTCCACATACCAGCGGGTGAGGAGCATGTCCAGAGCCTTCCAGATCCACGGAGTCGACCGAAACACGATGGCCTCCACCTCCCCGATCGCAGAGCTCCTGCTTGTGGCCCCAGAAAAGGTGTTAACGTCACTTTATGACTAGAGCAGCAGGCAGATCTAAATATTTTATATTAATCAAAAATTCTCTGGGCTCTCTGAAGGCTTTTTCTTGGATTTTGGCTGCTTTACATTTTCAGTATTTGAGTGGACTTTTTTTCGGTTTTAAAGCTTTTAATATTGTTTAAATTTGATGAAGAAAATAACCTATAACATTGACAAATTCAGGAATAACAGCGCCACCAATTCACATGAAATAAAATGTTTTTATGGGTTGTACTTCAGCTTTTCAGAAACTGTAAGGAGTTATTATGTTTGTGCAAGATAAAAACATTGAAGCCACATGGACTCTGTGCTTTCAACAGGTCATTGATTTAGGACACCGATTGTCCTTGTTTGGTAATTTTCCTGCTGAATTTCTACAACTGCCTTAGATTCCACTTTTGTGAAGAATTAAGTTTTTCTCCTGCAGGTGATTGATGTAGGAGAGTTTGAGGCCTCCAAGGAGAAGCTTCTGGATTACGCCAGGCGATGCTACAAGACCATGGATGAGGAGACACACGCCAAGGTCCAGAGCATGAAGAAGACCAACAAGCTGCTCCCAATCTCCTACAGGTTCAGGAACTGAGGAAGTGAAGTCCTGTTAGAAATCTAAATCTTCTTTGCCTTAAAAATAAAGTTATGCAAAGGTCAAGGGCTGCCAGCCAATATACAATATTTTGTCTAAATATAAGAGATCCATGTGATGAGTTTTGTTTCTTTTTCACATGTTGGGCAGATTTTACTTTGAGTGGATCCTTTTTTTTCTTTTTTGCCCGCAGTAACTTAAACATAAGACACAGTGATCTTCCCTGTCTGAGCTGTTTTGTTCTTGTATTATTGTTTTTGTTTGTACATTAACTGAAAACTTATATTAACTTAATAGAATGTAACAGAATGCCGCTGAATATATTTTGTTTTGTAAGGGGAAAAATATTTTTTTACTCAATGGTTACTGCACAACGTCTACATACCAAGCTCAGGAATTTTGATTTCTATTAGACAAACTTTTTTTTTTCACTTTGTGGTTTAGCCTTTTGCACACTGAAAAATAAATGTCCAATTGCATAATTTGTTTGTTTTCTTGTCTTAATTTAAAACAAGTTGACGGTTTTTATGTTTGACATTTTTTCACTTTTTTGTCAGGCTAAAAAATTGGTAAATATCAGGCATTTTTTACATACAGCAGACATTTGTCTGAATGCCCCCCTGAATAAAGGTGAACATTATAATTTGAATCTGTTTTACTAGCTGTCAGTAAACAGAAAAACAATGGTTGGCTTTTAGAATTAAAGCAACTGAGAAACATCAACGCCCTCTAGTGTATTACAGGAGTACTGCTTAATAAGAGAGCCAAAAATGACTTTCTTGAAATTAATCACAGCAGACATATTGTTTATAAAATAACAAATTTGAACGCAATTTGTAATTTATTGCATTTTAACACAGTTTAAATCTCTATCAACCCTATGAAGCACACTCTAAACTATTTATGCTGAATTTTACATTCTAATTTTGCAGAACTTCCATGAAAGAAGGAATTCTGTAATGAATAGGACATGTAGTTTTGTAGCAGGAAATTGGATTTACAATCAGAAAAGTAAAATCAAAATGAACAAAGAAAGAGGGGGGGGGGATGTTCCAGCAGACTGGAAAAAAAGCAGCTATGAACAGTGGTAATAGAATGATATTGATGAATCCTCAGTCTGTTCAGGGAAGTGATGCCAGAACGTTTCTTTGATGGCATTTCAAAAAAGAACAGTGAGAAATTTTATCATTTTTTTCTCTTTCTTTTTTCTACTGTGTTCTGTACTTTATTTGAACATTTTTTGCCTTTTTTTTTACATTTTGTTTTATTAAAATAATGATCACAAGTCAAACATCTTTTTCCTTTGTTTTGTTTTGTTTCCAAGATTATATTCTCAATGAAGATGTGTTCAGATGGTTTTGACTCACGGAAATTAACTCAGCAAATGCTGCAATAACCAAAGTTGGTGTCAGTGTCACTAATGAGTTTAAAATTATTCTCTCTCTTGTTTTATCCAATTGTGTTTTTAATAAAACAAAATTGGGACAAACCTTGCATTTCCATGGATAATTCTGCCAGCTTATCAAATATTTATGATTTGATAAGCTGGCAGTTTCAATTTTTGCAGACGTTTAAAGCATATCCCAAAGTTTTCATTGGCACAGCTATGGAAGACACCAACTTCATAATTTCATACCTGAAGCATAAAAATTGTCAAGGAATCTGAAAATTGATTGTTTTTTCTCATAGCTGTCCTCCTTGTGTTGTGTGAACTTGCAAACTAACCATTTTAAATTTCACATTGTAAATATGTAAAATGTCAAATCACATTTTCACATTGTGGAAGTGCAGTATAACATGGTGCAGCATGGAGAGCGTCAGCTTCCACAAACAAAGGACATCAGCAGCACAGTAGCCTGCAGCCTATTGAAGCTTTTAAAGTCTAATCAATAAATGGCTTTTTTTCATTGATCACAATAAAATCCAGCCATCAGAGGGAGAAAGCATGCCAACTTTGACGTTTGAATTATTAGGAATCAGGAGCTGATTTTAAGGGTAAGAGAATTTATGTCCACATTTTTAAAACTAAATCTAAAACCTTATTTTGCAAGTTATCAGAATATGTTATCAAGAGGAAGTTGCAACTGACATTGATGAACTTACTTTTTCCTCAGTATTCAAAGTTAAAGGTGACTTTACACTGAATAACACAACTTACCCCAACCCATTTTGTACAGTGGAAATATGATTGATATTCATAGATTAAATGGGAAAAGCTGAAAAAAATTATAATTTAAAAATTACAATTCTACAAAAATATAACACAATATTTACAAACTTCATTGGTGCTTTTAAAATAAAAGAACATATAGAGTTAATAGATGGCTCGCTAAAGCAACTTAAACTTTTTTTTATATAGAAATTGTTACTTAATAAAAAAGAACCAAACAAGGCAAGGCCTTCAAAAATAAAAAGTAAACAATAAACAAAGCATGAAACATACATAAAGCTTTTATTAGAACTTCATGTAGCCACACATTTATCCCAACTTTATATGATTTGTCAGCAATTATCATAGTTAACAGTAGCTATCTAACTTGTAAAAAAATGTAGGTTGCTCATTTCTTAGTTGTATGAAGATTACAATAATGATTACCAAGTCACCGGAGTTCACTGACAAATTTTCATAATAAAATTGAATGTGGTCCAACATAAATGTGGTATTTTCCAAGATTACTGAAAAGCTGAAAATAACACCATAACAAAACTCCATTTCCCATGTAAACCTACGGCTTGGTTACCCTTTAACCTCTCCAAACGATCCAATCATAGCCCAAGTCAGCCTGGAAGTAGTTAAAGCACACTGCCCCGACAGACGGCTATGTTGAACCAATAGAAGCAGAGAGTCAGTGGATGTTGCCCAATCACAGTTGAAAGGGGCGGGACTCGTGGCCGCCAGGGCATCCGAGGAGGAGGAGGTGTTCCTGGTAGCCATCTTGGATGTGCGGGGTGATTGTTTAGCGAGAAGAATTGACAAATTTATTTTAAAAACTAAGCCTTAATATTGAAGTTCTGAGGATTTGTTGGAGCTTACCGACAGAGGAACTCAATCTCAACACGGAAAAACGCAGGTAAATTAAAAGCAGAAGTTGAGGAATATGGATTTAGGTGCCTTCTCTGCTCCTCTTTCCCGTTTCCAAACTGAGTCTCCCACATCAAACAGCGCAGCCGGTGGGAAGCTGCTGGTCTCACTGACTAACAACTTAGACTCAGTGTTGTTGCTTTTAAAGCAGAAAACTTAAACTTATTCCGAAAATGCGCGGGTGAAATAAGAACTTGAGTTTGTTTTGGAAGTGTGTTCGCCTGGATGATGTCGCTCCGAGGCTGCTGTTTGCGCTGGTGATGCCCGCATTGTTTATAAACATCCCGGGCTAGCAAACGCTCTTCACCCCCGCTTGTGAAATCAGGCGATGCACTTTTTGGTTGTGCAAGTCCGCAGAGACGTGCAGCTTTTTAATACCTGAATAGTTATTAAATATGGAGTCAGGTCGTGTTTAGACTCAGCAGGTGAGTGAATGTGTGTTTCCAGGACAGCGGTTTGCACCTGCTTGAAAAAAGTTAACTCAAAGTCAGCACGATGTGTTTCAGGCTGATGTTGATGTTCAAAAACTAAAGCGAGCTGCGAATCGGGTTGTTTATGAAAACAACTTCAATGTAGACAACAATCTCTATGTCGATTGTGTAGAAATACAAATGCATATTCCATAGAAACTTTAGTTCACACTGAAACTGTTAAGCTTCTGTATTGGAAACCATGCTACTTTAAAAAAAACTCTAGTTCAGAAATGTATTTGTAAATCCCACTTTAACCCCTCTTTATGCAAAACATAATTTATAAAGAAGTAATTTTTGCAGACTGGAAAATTTCTTCTGATGACATTTACAAAAAGTGGTGTGTTGGTTGCTTTTTCTCAGACTCATAAATCCAGCAGCTGTGTTTCTGCTGAACAACATTCATGCATAGTTCAGTATGATATCTTAGAATAAAAATTTGAAATACTCCCAAAAAATTTAATTTATAAAAGAAATTCAACCATAGGTGTGGTTTAGCAAAAGTTTTCTTTGTTTGGAAGCTTTGGCATACTTCATTTGGAGATTATTTGATAATTACCAAAGCATGTGTTTATTCTTTAGATTTATTTACACTTTTTTGTTATGTAGGGAAACCGATTAATGCATTAAACTAACTTCCAAATATTTTATTACACTAATCAAATAAAAAGCTCTCTAAATCGCTATTCATACGTCCTCTGTTTGTCTCCTTGACTCCCCATATCTCACTGTCTCCTATCAGATGTGAGAACAGAGTAGAAAAGGACAAACACTTCACATTCTGAGAAGTTTTTGTAAGCGGCTCCCTTCGTCGTCCGCTGCAGCTCCTCCAGCAAGCCGTCGCTTCTCTCCCCAGATGCCAATTAGACATTAAGGAATGCTTTTGTAATATTTAGCTGAGACTGATGATACATTTTTACAGAATATGAAGAAACGCTCAGGTGTAATTGTAAAAGTATCTGTAACATTCCTCCAAACTCATGTCCACTTCAAAGCTGATGGTTGCAGCTCTGGCTGTATGTTTAGATTAGTCATGTGTGTTTTGCTGCTGTCAAGCAGATTTTCTTCTAGGACTGACTTCCATCTTTCCATTACCTCTGACCAATTTTCCCCACAGCATGATGCTTCCACAGGGATTACGTGTTCAGGGTTATGTGCCGTGTCAGTTTTCCTCCAAACATATTGTTTTGCATCTAAGGCAAAACATTTAATCATTATCTCATGTGAACAGAGCACCGTTTTTCACACATCAACTGGTTCCACTAAGCTGCAAACAGGACTGCTTATGGCTTTCCCTTAAAATGGCTTCTTCTTCTTTGTCTTTCCTATTTTTTTAGATTATAATTTATACTGGATTGTATTTAGAAGTATCTAAATGGTGCTGAAAACACGCTTGCAAGACTTTTCAGATGTTGAATTGCAAAATAAATTGAAAACTGCATTATTTTTAGAACCTTTTATAATTAAGGTGTTTATGCTATTTGTACTTCATGATGGGTGACCAAAATAAGCTGTGGGAAAACAAGAGTGTCAGATTGTGTTATTCTGATGCTAATCTGACATTTTATTATTGTTGGAACAGAATGTTTTTACTTTTCATTTGCTTTAAATTGGGTGGATCAGACATTTAGATTTTCTGCTGCTCCCAGTGACGAAAACGGATCAGAACTGGTGTGAGGTTACTTTGGTAGAAACATGGGGAATGCACTCTTTGACTCTTGAAAGGCTTCCTAGGCTCCATTAAGTGCTGGTTAGGCCTGAAAGAAAAGCTGATCCTTCAGCATCCACGCTGTGTGTCTGTCTTAAGTGTCTTGCCTTGTCATCTGATTACTTTCTTTAGGAAATCATTAGGATGTTAATTTATTATTGCTTTATTTATCTGCCCCGTCTATTTCAGACGGGGCAGATAAATAAAAAAAACAACCTTGTTGAAACGACTAATTTACTGGTCAACAAAGTAAATCTATTGAGACAGAAATTAGACTAAGACTTAAGAAGCTGCTTAATATCTTTTACTATAAATCTTGTCAGCATCAATGTAGACCAGGTTGAGAAAGTCTTTGAAGGTTTTCATAAATGTTCTGTGCAAATCTCAACCAAATCTGGTGTCAAATGTGCAATAATGATGCACATAATAAAATATGTGAAAGACTAGATTTCAAAATATTGAAATATTAATATGCACCTTCAGTTCTATAGTTTTAAAAGCTACATGGGTGCTAGAAACAGAAAATTTCGAACACCCATCCAGAAGATAAACCAGGAGCGCTGATGATTTGACCAGAAACGAACCGCCAGCCATCAGATCCAACTGGTTTCCAGAGGCCTTTCTGGTGCCTGAAAGTCCTCTGGTACCACAGTTTGAATGCGTCTGATCTGAGCCCAAAGGGCAACTGAAACGTGTCAAAGTGAACCATCAGAATCCATTCGTGTCGTGTGCTGACTTGTTCTAGTCATCCCTTTTAGTTTCTGCTCAGCTTATATATTATGTTTTTCATTTTTACTTTCATCACAATCTAGTTATTGGTGATTAAAAACAACAACTTCTTTCTCAAAAATGTTTCTCCTAGTAACTTGTGTTTCTTTTTTCCTGCAGTGAAAGAAGGCATGAAGACATCATCTTAGTCATCAGTCATGGCCGATAAAAGGAAACTTCAAGGTGAGGCCTTCAGACTGAGCTCTGCTGTGTGTTTGTGCGCCCTTCCAAACACCCGAGTTGACTCGGATAAGCGTTAGGATTTGTTGTGGTGCCATCAAGTGTCCGCTGGGTGAGGTATACCACAAATTATACCACCGTAATTATTATGGTCTCCCTGCAGCACTTTCCAGGCGGCGTGGTTGTAATTTATTATGATTTGATGGCACCTTTAGGTGTACTGCTGTGAGAATGTTGAAGCCAATGTTCAACATCGCGTGTGGATGTTTTTCCTGTGTGATCACACCTACCGCTGCTCGGTCCGGCTGTTTTCTGTAACTGTTTATTTTTAAAAGAGTCGCAGGCCTTGCAAACAAAAATCACATGCACTCACAAGTAAGTTGTTTGCTGGGTTGTGTAAGATTGCTTTACTGCCAGGTTGGAGGTTCTTGGATGGAGCGGAGCTCGGTGTGGCACATGGACTTTTTTTCCTGACAAAACAAAGCAGAGATTCACTGATCAGAATTTTCCAAGCCAGTACCGATTTTGATTTTTTTTCTTCTTCCGACCCGATAATTTCACATTTCTATAGCACAGAAAAGTTAGAAATTCAACATAAAATGACAAACTTGAAACATATCTGTGTTTGTGCATAAAAACATGTCTCTAAGCTTTAAATTTTCATTAAACTTAAGCAAAGATGCATCAAGCTACAGGCTGGTGGTCGATCTATTTAGAGAATGATCCAATATTTGACTTGTGGATTGTTGATACGAACAGATCAGTAGAAATTTTTAATTCTATTTGCCTCTAATATCAATACAGCACAAATTTTTTTCACATGGAAAAAAAAACTAAACAAAAAACATTTCTACTTAAAAAATGCATAATTGGAAGGAACTCAACAAAAGTCTTATTAACTATTTCAGTATTTTAAACAGATTGCAGTAATTAATGCCTTTGGCTTTTTTGGTTTATGTGCCTTAAGTTTCCATTTTACAGTGAAAACTCTAGGTTAGCAATTGTTTATACAGTTTTTTTTTTGTCAAAGTAACTAAATATACTGACAAAGCCATTAAGTTGGCAACGTTGGGGTCTCTCATGGCAGAATGAAAGGAGACAGTGGATAATTTTCAGACATAGCAGATCTGTGGATAAGATTGGTTTCTCATGTAAATATCGGCCTTTTGCAGATCTCCCAAAATGAAGGAAATTAGGGCTGATTTATTGTTGTACCCCTAAATTACAATATTAACTAATATCAGTAAATATTGGATATTGACCCAGATTTACAATTCTGTGCAACCTTAGCCACTTCTGAGTAAAATATCAGTCAATTAGTATAAAGTATTTATCATAAATTCTACATTTTTGGACACAACATCCATATTAATGTCTGTTAGATAGAAATTATCATGTTTTTAGAATAAAGCCATTCTAAAATCCACTAACAACCTCATATTAAAAAAAATAAATGAGCATCACAAAAAAAGTAATAAAAAAAAAGTAAAATACTTTAACTTTTATGTTAAAGTATGTTATGTAGCTTCTCATTCATTTTATGTAGATATCCTATCGAAATTCTGGGATATTACTATTATTGCCATCTACTGGCATGTTTGTTTAGCCTTCAAACTGCCGCCCTCGTGAGTTTGAAGTGTTAGCTTGTGATCCTCGGCAGGCGCAGCTGTTAGGTGTGTTATCCTCAGTCTTTCGGTCGCGAAACAAAAATCTGATGAAACCGGTCTGTCAGTGTGAACTCCTAGTCTTTTCAAAATCTGTGAAGACTGAATGTTGGATAATGTTTTCCTCAGTTCTTTGCTGTACTAAGTTACTATGATGTAACAGACAATTTGAAGCGGCTAAAGTTTTGTGTGAACAGCTGTTGCCTTCAAAGGGAAATGCATGCTGCTTTTAATGTGGATATGAACTTCACTGTGTGAAACACAAAGGTTGTTCAGTGTTTTGTTTTTTTCCCCCTCGGGACTTTTCCATCAAGCAAAACTCTGAGTCGCTCTCAGACATCTTCATTGTGTTCTGTGACTTGATACAGGACATAACTCTCTGCTAGCATACTAGCTAGCTAGCAAGATAGCTTTTTTGCGTCTGTCACGGTCAAGTGTTAATTTCTCACCAGATGACTGGATGAAGCTCGTACATTTCTGTGGAGATATAGGCCTTAAATGCCATTCGTAATGGTCTTCTCACTGCTTCTCCCCTTATTCTCAGCACTTACATTTAAAAAAAAGAATGAAACACTGAAACAGTACAGATGAAGTTGATGTCAGCTGAGGAGGTTTGCAGCGCATAGATGGCTATGCATCTGAAGCTACAGGTGTTGTAAACCTACTCAAACCTTTTCTAAGGAAGACAGTAGAACTAGAGGCTTCACTACGGCCTACAGAAACATTCTTTGATGTAATCAATAGTTGTCACTGCAGGCTAAAAGTTCATTTTTGACAGGGATCAACGTCCTTCTCTGTTTCATGTTTGTCACAGTGGCTTTCCCCAAAGAGCAGCTGTCATATTAAAAACAAAACAGAAATGTGGACATTTGCTAAAATGTCCTCCTGAAGGAGAGATGATCTAGCAGCAGTGCTGCTCTGGCCTTCTCAGATTGTAATGTATTATTACAGAGGAGGCTGCCTTTCATCTAAAAATAACCCCCCCTCTGAAGTATCTGAACATCAAGACAGTTTAAACCCCGACCTTAGCTGGAGTTTATTCAGACAAATTGTTTCAAGCTGTCTTTACTTCATTTGCCTGTTTTTAGTTGTAAGAAATACCAAATACATATCATGAAATTATATAAAAGCTATAAATTCATGTTAGAGACACTGTTTAAAAAGGTGGAGTGAATTTTCTTTGTGCTGCAGATTCCTAGAACTTGTCATTTCCATCTCTCTTTAATGTTTTTTATGTTATCATTTGTTTTTGATATAATATTGGAGATTTGTGTGTTTAGATCTGAGTTTGTAAGTTACAGACTATTCTCTATTTATATTAGTGGAATTTACAAATGGAATTTATATTTTATATTCATTATGCATATTATAAATTGTTACATTGTTTTTGTCTCTTTACTCAAATGACTCTTTTTGTGTTTCAATAATGAGGCTTTAATGTTTTGAACTTTTCACCTTTTCACAAACGGTTGCTGACAAAAGCAACGTGACAGATGTGAGAAATCTGCTGGTGCAGTGGGAAGAATAAATGTCATTCTTATCATGATTTTAATCAAACAACTAAAATCAGCAAATGAATAAAACATTAAACATAATTAAACAAAAGATTTGCACTTTAAGTATGAACTAAATGTACAAATTACTAGTTTACAAAAACCAATAAAATTATCCTTTATTATTTGTATTTACAAATGAAAAAGCCTGAGGAATCAGAATGTCAAATATAATGAGATTAATCTAGAAATAAACATGAATAGGTTCAGTCATGAGGAAAACTCCAGAGGAAAATAACCATCATGCCATTTACTGATTTTTTAAATAATGAATAACAGAGAAATAACTAACATTCACTGACTGAGTGAACTTATGAGTTTGTTGTTATTGATTTAAATTTGATTTGTTTACCTTTACTGTTAATCACATCAATGGTACCCAAAAATTTTACTTCTGATCCCCCAAAAATACAGAAAGATTTGTGACACAACATTCTTCTAAACATGTGAATATTACAGGTTATTATGCCACAACTATAGCAGTACAGTTGTTCCATGTGGAAAGTGACAAATAAGTTTGCATCTTATGGCTGATTTAGCTCTTTTTTCTCGTGTTTTTTTTTTACTGGTTTGTAGTTTTTTCATATTGATAGTCATTTCAGTAAAAATTTAATTAAATAAGTTGATGGAGAACAGAGTGGAATTTCCACTGCTTGTATAAAATAAAATAAAAAATCCTTTGCATGTAAAAGGGTTCTGCTGTCACAAATGATGCAGAGTTAAGTTAATCTGAGCTCCTTCCTGTTTGTTTTATTGTGAGTGAATTATCAGATCCACATGACAAAAGTTGACATAAGTCATTTGGGACAAAAGAAGCCTAATGTAAACTTATTTGTCTCAAAATGACAGTTTTTAATCCGTTTTTCTGTCTGTCATAAACACTCATATTTAACATAGCAATATATACTTGTGTATGATTGGGGGATGAGTGTCACCTTTAATACTCAAGCACTGTGGACCCTTTTATGACATGCATATTTCATGAGATGTCAGCTATAATTTGTAAGCGTATTGCTTTTATGTGTTGCAGTTGTTTTTTTTTTTTTTGCAATGACCTCATTTAAAAAGGAGAAACTCTGCTGGGGAAAACCTGCCCGACAGGGAGCGTCTCATTTATTCACTGCAGAAAAATTGTTTTATTCACTTTTTATGCAATTTGACTGTAGGGTAAATAAACAGTATCGGTTCTGAAGAACCAAATAATTTACCAGATAAAAACAGTTTCACTTTGCACACACATTAGCATCAGTTTTTATGCAGATAAGAAGGAATTCATATTCTTTAAACTCAACCATGTTGTGTTTTTATGGTTTGTTTTTTATTTTCTCTTTCAGGGGAAATAGATCGATGTCTGAAAAAAGTAGCGGAAGGAGTGGAGCAGTTTGAAGACATTTGGCAAAAGGTAAGACATTTTTAGCACAGCAACAAATGAATCAATTATTTGGTTTAGAAATATAGAAAATGTCCGGAAATGCACAAATCTGACTGTTTTTAGTTTAATAAAGCTTTTAAATAGTCAGAAAAATCTAAAACATATTCCTACTTATTCTGATAATAAACATTTTTATGATTCATCTATGAATAAAACTGGCAAACATCTTCATGTGAGAATTGTTCAAAGAAAATAATTAAAATACTTTCCTTTTATTCTCTGCCAACAAAGTGATAGATTTACCTACAGTTTTTTAACCTTTGTAGTTTGAGCTTTGACTTGACAGTAAATATGATGAGAAAAAAAAAAAAAAACTTTTAAACTTTCATCAGGAGCTGCTGCCTTTGTAGTTTAACAAAGGCTATCATCCCCTGAAAAAGATTCACATGCTGCCTACAGGAGTAATAAAAATGTGCAGAGACTTAAATAGCAAATGTAATAAGATGGCAGAAAGTCATTAATTGGGTTTGTTTGGCAAAAGAGATCCCAGTTTATTTTTTTGACTTAATTACGTCTTGGAATTATTTTTGCTGTAGTTGGTCGTTGGCGGTTTTGCTACTGAAAAACTATTTTTCCCTTTTAATAACATTTAAGTAATTAATTATTTTTGTCTTTCTAACAGAACCGTGCTGAAAATAAGATTTTAAAGCTAAAAATAAGATTTCCTCCAAAAGCAGGATTCCAAATCAAAATCCCGTAACTTTGGAGTAATCAGTAACTAAAGAGGTTATTTAGTTCTCTGCAGCGTTTTACTGACTTGCTGATAAAAGTGTATTGCCATTATTTATTGCATTTCTGATTTGTGCTAGCCAGTACTTGCTTGAACTTTCATCTTTTGTTTCTTTGCAGCTTCACAACGCAGCCAATACAAACCAGAAGGAGAAATATGAAGCGGACCTCAAGAAAGAGATTAAAAAGCTGCAGGTATGATAAAGCAATCATTAGAAACACTTAAACTAAGTTGCTGTTAAAGGTAATTAAATAATTGAGTGAGTCAACCAAAAAACACTTTTAAGAAGTTATGGTTGCAGAAATTACTTTTCGTCCTGGTGTAAGATCTTTTTGATTAAAACATTGAGCCATTTTCTCTCCAGCCAAGACCTTTAATCCCCTTGAACGAGTAAAGTTCACATGAGTGGAAACTTTAAGAACATGTTTCTGGGCCATTAATCTTCCCAACTTTCTTCTAATAAACTAGTTTGGTAATTTAAGGATACCAGGAAAGCAGAAACATAAAACATGGTGTCGAAGAACAGCCAATTTCGGTAAACTTGTGCTCCAACGTTTTTGTTTCCAAATGTTGTGTGAGCTGCACAGGCCGGCGTATGGAAACTGCAGCACCTCTCTACTTTCACAGACGCCCACATGTTGTCATAAGCTTGGTCATCACTGATCCAAAAGGTCCAGGGCGGTCATATGTACAAACAAACAATGTTAGTCAGCGATAAGATCACCTCACAAGCTCCTGGATTAAATAATTAAGGCTCTTTAAAAAAAAAAATATATATATATATATATTACTTTTTTTATTAGTCTCACAGCCTTATTTCTTTTTGTATTTTTCCTCATCATGTCTGTGAAACAGTGAGAGGAGAGAGTGCTAATGTGAGGCTGTCATGTTAACAATGAGAGACGGAAACTGTTCTGGACACCTGTGTCAATACATGAGCCGCTGTTTCTCTTTCTCTGTTATTTTGTGTTCATTTTTCCACTATCAGCAAGGAATACAAACAGCATGTCTGGCAATAGTCAGCAGCTTCTGATAGGTGTTGTTACATGACACACAGCGCATCCGGAAACTATTCACAGTGCTGCACCTTTTTCACAGTTTATGTTACGACCTTATTCCAACTTGTATTAAATGAAACCCTTTCTTCCAAACCCGCACATTAATGCTCCATTATAACAGTGTGGGAAAAACATTGAGTTTTTGAAAAATTTCTTAAAAATAGAAAACCGGGTGCTGCAAAGAACGGACCAAACTGCCTGGTGATGTGAGCTAAGCTTGTAGCATCACATTCAAAAAGGCTACAGGCTGCAATTTCTGCCAAAGGTGGATCAACAGTGTGTTGTAAATACTTGAGTAAATGTGATTTCTTGGTTTCCTCTTTCTAAGAAATGTGCAGAAATCTTAAACAAAATGATCATAATGGGGTATTTCTGCGTAGAACTTTGAGTTAACTTTGAAAAAAGAATGTAACATATTAAAAGGTAGAAAATAATGAAGGGTTGTGAAAGGAGTAGTTGTGGTCGGATGAGTTAAAGTATACTTAAGTAATACAAAGGCCTAATCAAAGTCTGCACTTTAATCTGATAACTTGTGGAGAAACTTCAGAGCACCTTTTACCAGATGCACTCTGTTGAATTTCACTGAACTGGAGATATTTTACAAACCAGATTGTTCAAAAAACTCACTGCAAACTTTTAGATTTTAGTGAAATCTGTTTTAAAAATTGTGTATCTTTTTGTTCCTCAGTCAAAATGTCAATAGAATACAAAGATATTCAATTGGTTTGAAGCTACAAATTATTTACTATAAAATAAAATGTTTACCTTTTTTGATTAAAATCCTCTTTTATCAGCCTTTTTTAATCTTTTCTGAGTGAACTTGTATAAATGTGTCTTAATTTGACTTCAAGCAGCAAGTAGAGAGAAAAACTGATTAACGTGACTCTGTGAACACCAGACTGAGTTTACTGACGCTCACAGTGTGTTGAATTTCATCTCCTTCAGCTTAAAATACAGATTTATATGTGTGTCCCCTGCTTTGTTGCTGTTGTCATGAGGACCAAACTCCAAGCGAAGCCTGCATCAGCTTCGCCATCTGACTGTTTAAGACAAGTCTCTGCATGCATTAATAAGTTCTCTAATGTTTTTGTATCCTACTCTTCCTCCCTCCACTGTTCCTCTGTATCGTCTTCTTCCTCTATGATCCCGCAGCGCCTTCGAGACCAGATTAAGACGTGGGTGGCATCCAACGAGATCAAAGACAAAAGGCAGCTAATAGAGAACCGCAAACTCATAGAAACGGTGAGTAGGAACCCCAAGAGGGAGCATGAAAACTCTCTGTTGTTGCAGTGAAAAATAAAATTGTAATTGACTGACAGTTTTTTACTATGTGAACATAGGAGATGGAAATGATGAGCTTATCAGCAAATTAAATTAGTATTTTTCATGTAAAAATTGATAAGTCTTTATTTTAATGTGTTAGCTTAATGTAATATTATGCTTATATACAAATTCTTGATTTTTAAGTAAAATACTAAGAGAAAGAAATTAAATACATTTTTAGTAATGAGGAAAACATTATCAAATGTATCAAATGTTTGTTTCTTTAAAACAAAAAGAAACAAACTGTGTTTAATACCATAATTTATTTAACCAGGAAAAAAACTGATTAAGAACAGATTTCTTATTTACAGTGGCAGCCTTTCAAAAGGCAAGGTCTTTGGAGGGAAAACATATAATTACCACATTTTATCTTTATGTGAAGAGTGCAGAGTTTGTATAAGTTTTTTTTTTTTTTACAGCTGGAAGCTTCACATCCTACATGCTTAAATCCCTCTATGATTAAAAAATTCTCCATTTTCTCATGTTGTACAAGTAGCTGTGTTTATTTCTGACGGCCACATCCTCAGCTTCTGTTTTCTGCTTCAGCTCAAACCAAAGTCTTGTAAAGCTCATCTCCAGGACACATGTGACTGCTGTGTATTACACCCAAAACCTGGACTGGAATATTGTGATATTGTAATACTTCAGTTAGTTTGACCTGAAATGTCTCGTCCATCTCATTCAAATGGAAGCTTTATGAACTAATGGTAAACTAACTTTGCTTAGAAGAAGAGACCAATGTGTTTCTTTTTAATCAGGTGGCAGTAAAAGTAGAGCTAATATTGACTTAAATTATCAGCTTGGCTTTATTTTAAAATCTGTAAATCTCCAACTTTGTAAACTATCATTTGTGGTCTCATGGACTTTTTCCGCTGCCCTCAAGTGGCATAAAAATTAATTACTTCTGGTTTGAGATGTTAGATTTGCATGAGAAGACAAATGAAGCATTTGCACATGGATTAAAAGATCTGTTCCCAAAATATGTTCATTATTGCACAAGATAGTTTGTTAGATAGCTAACACTGTGCCTTCAGTGTTGCTGCTTTGCCTGTCGGGCCTCAGAGCCTCATTTACCTTTCAATGATAACTATTCAGATGGATTACATGCGAGACAACTCGCCAGAGCTCCATCTGTCACACTCGAGTTTTGGTTTTTATTCTAACCCCACACTGATAATTTATTTTTCATATGGTTTTCTCGGCTGATATAAAAATACAGTGTAGTGGACAGAATATATTATCGTCGTCTTTGGTCTACTGCAGGATCACACGAAAACATGAGGCACTGATAAAGTTATAGCTGAGAGGGCTTACAGGCTAAATCAACAAGTTTATAGCTAATAACTCTTTAGATTTGTACAAAAATATTGTTAGTGCGCCTGTCAAGTTTTGCTTAAATGCAACTGCAAAGGGGCAGCAACATAGGGTTTTTGTGACAGTCTCTTAATAAGGTGTCAACAAATCCAAATGTGAATAGTTTTTTTGATAAGTTGTGCAGTGACATGTTGCTTCTCCTGTGGTTTAAGAAAGACATTCCCCATATATGAGTTGAACAATTAGACCCTAGAAATGTTGAAAAAACGCATTAAAACCATTTAGTGTTGATATAAAATCAGTATTAGCTCAAGAAATTCAAGAATGCAACATCATTGAAAACAAGCTTTATTAAATTTCCAGAGGTCTAATATTGTGGGGGGGGGGGGGGGGTTTTCTTCAGGAATTATCTCTTCATCCATTTTCTGTGTTTTATCTTCTTGCAGCAAATGGAGCGTTTTAAAATAGTTGAAAGAGAAACCAAGACAAAAGCGTACTCAAAAGAAGGACTCGGCCTTATCCAGAAGGTGGACCCGGCGCAGAAGGAGAAGGAAGAGGTCGGCACCTGGCTGACGGTGAGCGTCTGGTCAACCGGACCGCTGGGCTTTACCCTTCAGAGAAAAACTGTTTCACTCGTTCAAACTGCCGAGTCCTAATTTGTCCTCATTTCCCCCAGTATGTGATAAGTGAGGAACAAGACATAAAGCCGCATAAATGTAATTGGATAGGTGGAGTCACATTTTGCTCACAATGGAACGTTTTTCCCCTAAAGATTCTTAAAAGTGATTAAAACATGGAAGTGAAAATGATAAATAGAGGAACCAAAACTACATGAAATAAAAATGAAGAGTTTCTAGTTTGCTGGGCAGAACTAATAATTACAGAGCAGCTTATTTATGAAATAGACATTGACTGGATTACCTGATAATTTACTCTTTACATTTTGATTGTTATTAATGAAAAGCTCTAATTGGATTTTCAGTAAATAAGCTGATTCTCAGGCGTTATGCTTCTCAGCCCCATAAAATGCCTTTAGATAGTATTTTTTGTGAATTCCCTTAATGAATAAATTGAATCTATAATAGAAGTAAATGCTCATTATGTATTTATTCAGTTTTTTCATGAGTTTATAATTATAGTTTATAATTTTCCCAGATCTTTCCCTCATTGTCATCAACACCTAACAGTGTAGTTAGATTTGTTTTAAATAATTGTATAGAAAATTTTAAAACTGTGTTGTGCGATCAAAGAAAAGCGATCATTTCCATTGAACAATGAAATCATGTCAAGAGAATCCCAGAATTAAGAAATAAATCTGCTATTTTTTAAAATATTTGATGCTGTTGTTTGACCTTTTCCTCTTCTTTCATCTCAGAACACGATAGACACGTTGAACATGCAGGTGGACCAGTTCGAGAGCGAAGTGGAGTCTCTTTCAGTCCAGACGAGAAAAAAGAAAGGAGACAAGGAGGTCAGTCTGCTCCCCTTTCTGAATCATTCATTTTTTCCCCTTTCATTGCTCTCCCACTGCTGCTTCCAGATCGGTTGGCTTGTCATCCCCACAGCTCTCCTCCTTTTATCTCGCCGTCTCTTTTTTGGCGGAGAGGTCAGATATTGAACCCTGCTTTCATCTTCTGTCTCTGGCCAACGACGATAACCTCACTGACCGAGTCTCTCTGACTCCAACTTTCCCTTTAAAGTCCTCCCCAGGGACTTCATTTATCGGAAACTTACTGATGTGGCAGTGCAGTCTTTTCAGAGAACCTACAAGTTCTGAATTAAGAATGAATACTTCATATTCATATGTCACAGGAGCTTATTTGTAATGACAGTGAAATGAAAGTGTGCAGCAGACGTTACTTTCCCTGAAAGTCCCTCCTGTTTTTCTGTGCAGAAAGTTTCAGATTGAGAAGCAGGAAGATTTATTTTGTGTGTTTCTTGTGCAGTTAGCAAAGCTGGGCAAAACGCAAGGATCAAATAGGTGAAAGGATCAAATCAGTGAGTTCTTGAATGCTGATGCAAGTTTGTCCTTAAGTGACAAAAATATCAAGAACAAAAACAAGAACAATATTTATAGCAAATGTTTGACTCCTGATGATTTTGGTTGAAGACACACGTTGGAAATAAACATCGACGCTGATCAAATGTTTCACTTCAAACTTACATTTCCTCTGCTTTTGTTAAAAGATTTACAGAATAAAACAGAGAATAATGTTAGAAAAGTGTAAAAAAAAAAGTTACTTAAACATGCATTAAAGCACTCTTCAGCCAAAAAATATCCTTTCGATTTTGAGGACTTTTTAACGTTGTGTCTCATTTTTTTTGTAGGATTATGAGCCTATTTTTAGAGGTTAGAAGGTCCATCTCCCTCACTGTGTGTAAATTATTAGCCTTCGGCTGTCTTCAAGTATTTCAGAAAGGTTATTTTGTTTGTTAGAAGTGACCTTTAAGACTACACGTACACCTTGCTGAAACATATGTAGTTTGAGTCTAAATTTGATTTCCCTTTGACTTCCACGGTTCCTGTTCATTTTCAGAGTCTGGAAGTTATCCAGGGTGGAATTGGTAAGGGGAAAAAAAAAAGAATATGGAAAAATATATTTATTTCAAGACTTGATGCAGTGTCCACTTGTCTAAATTTTGCATCTGTCCATTTGTTTTAGTTTGTTATATAGATTTTGACCTAGATTTAGAATAATAAATCAAATTAGTAATGGATTTTTGAATTCATTCTCAAATATTGGTTTAAAAAATAAACGATTTCTGTGCCATTTTCATGCTTAGATGAAATGTGTTAGGAAGTTTGGTTTTGCTTACCTCCTCCATGCAGCCTAATAACAAACACCCCTTAGTGTTTTTTAAGAGCTTTTGTGTTTTAATAATATCCATTTAGCCGGTTTGTTATTTGCACACAGAGCCCACGTGTTGCGTTCTGTCCAAATAGACACTGGGGGCAAATTAGGACAATTAAACATTTGAGTGTTCTCCAACCTTCAGAGGATGTGTGAATTAACAGTGAAGCACTCGGAGAATGAAATATTGAAATCAGAAAGTGGCACTCTGCCTGCATGCTTTGTGATGCATTAGGCTGGAAAGTGCACATGGCGGCCACTAATGCTCTCACAGCTTTAAATCACTCGTGATCTCCTTTCTGCACATTTCGCTCGTTAAACTTTAAACACACTTTTATTTTTTGTTTTAGAAGTTGTTAATATTCTCAAATGCTTTCTTGTTCCCCCTGTTGGAGTTAAATTATTAATAAAGCTTTGCATTGTGTGGAAGAATATATATATTTTAAAATAAATCACCTTGCAGCCAAGAGTTTAAACATATGGAGCCTCTTAATGGGGGAAATTTTTCTTTTACCTTGCAATAAATATGAAAAAAAACAACAAAAAACCTTATATTGTAGCAAAAAGACTTTCAATATTCAAGATGCCGCATGAACAGACTAGTAAAAAATACATTATTGTAAGGAAACACAAAGGTATTTCATGGGAATGCAAAACTTATTGCACAGGAATGTAAAACCTTCATAAGATAATGTTAAAAAACCTTTGTGCCTGTATGAAAAACAGCTGATTAAGTTGACCTGTTGTCCTACAGAAGCAGGACCGAATCGAGGAGCTGAAAAAGTTCATTGAGAAGCATCGGTATCACATCCAAATGCTGGAGACGATACTGAGAATGCTGGACAATGACTCACTGCAGGTCGAAGCCATCAGGAAGATCAAGGTTTGTCAAAAAACTGCAGAGACACACAGCTTTAATATGTGATATTTAACTAAGATTGAAGTATTTGTGCTTTCTCTCCAAAGGATGATGTTGAGTACTACAGAGAGTCATCGCAGGATCCAGACTTTGAGGAGAACGATTATATATATGACGATCTCGACCTGGATGAATACCGTACGTATAGAAAATAGTTTTTTGGTACAAGCATTGTGACTTCCCTTGGGGGAAACATCTTGATTACACATCAAAACAAGTACAGAAGAACCTGGTTGTATTGTATTCCAATGGACGTCTTGCAAAAAAATCACTTTAAAGAATCCCATAAATATTTTTTTGGTCATTTAAGCATAAGAATGTGTATAAATCTTTTAATTACTTGAACTCTACAATAAATAATAAATATTTAACCGTGAGCTCAACAAGTTGAATTGGTCTAGATCAAACCTTGACCTACAATAATAAACAAAAGACTAAAAATTCACAATAGAGGCTGAAACCTTTTGTGTCTTTTCTGTTTCCAGCTCAACAATTACTCGCCACCTCCCCTCCAGGACCCTCACACTTGGAGGACGAGATCTTCCAGAACTCCAGCAGCACACCGACCTCCACCACCTCATCCTCACCAATCCCTCCTTCGCCTGCCACTTGCACTACGGTGAGAAAAACGATCCTTTTCATTTCACGCACATCATCAATTGTTTGCCCTTTCTGTTTGTTTTTACTTCTGTTCTTCCTGGTTTTTGATCCTCTAGCAATATGAGGTTAAAAAAACTGTAATCCATTCATTTGTATAAAGAAAGAATGACTTAGATTGTTTCATCATTGACCTGAAAGATGTTTTAATCTAACAATGGTAATCATGAACAATTAAGTCAGTTATTACCTCTAGCTCAAATCAAGGCACATCAGTATCTAAAATATGCGCGGAAGATAATTGCACCATTGTAGAGCCTTGCCATCTGCTCTTTATATTCTCTTCTATTGGCTTCATATCATCTCTTCTGCTTCTACACTCTCATTCAGTGGGTAAAAGTAGTTATTATAAGTCTGATATGCAAGTGGGAGTTATGGTATTTTGCAGTGCTGATCAAGAGAGGTTTTTTTTCTGGGATTAAAGGAAATGTGAAAGATGTGTGCAGGATGCTACCATTACTCATTGAAAATGTAAACTTAATCTCAAAAGTTTCTCTTTCACATACTAACATTGACTTATAAGGGAAGCAGAGTGCTTGCTTCATTCTAAATTACACTAATCAGAAGTGGTTTTTACTTGTTTTGGTCATGTAAACATTAAAGCATTGCACTTTAGTGTTTGCATAGCATTTAGTAAATGTAAAAAAAATGTTTAGAAAAAAAAACTGAACTGGTTTCGATAGGTATAGTACTGGCCTCAAAACTGGGAAGTGTGTAAAAATCCTGCAACAAAAAAATCCCCTGTCTCTCCCAGAGAGGCCCCAAGGCTTAAAGCTCGGACCACTTCTTTTTGTTTTATGTACTTATTCCACAGGTTCAGCTATGTAGACTCCAGTATCAGTGCTTCACAGTCGATTCTCACAATATAGCATCTTCATTTATTTATTCATACTTAGTGCTTTGTAGATAAATAAAAAAATATATTCTTATAGTTTTTCTTCAATGAAGGTAAGAAAAAAGTATTAATTCTCCTCTGAATCTGCAAGTGTAAATGTTTGCCTTCTAAGTAAATTTGGTCTCTTGTCAAATTATTGCATCTTTGAAAATATTCCCTATTTTAAAAGATTATCACAATTTGGCAAATCATTTTTCAAATTTTAGGAAAATTGTTCAATATTTATTAGAACTGAGACTGTATGTTCATAAAAATGAATGAGTTTTTTTTAGTTTTATCAGAAATAATTTTGATTTGCAACCATATGCACTCTTTAAAACATGCAATTCAACTTAGAAAGATGTTGACTGTTCTGAGAAATGTCATTTTGAAAATGACTGGTGTTTACTTGTTTCATGTAATCTGACATTGTTTCTGATGTCAGTCCTTTTCTGAAACCTGATTGTGATTCAATTTCCAGGAGAACTCAGAAGATGACAAGAAGAGGGGACGTTCGACGGACAGTGAAGTCAGTCAGGTTGGTCTAAACGCTAATGTAGACTTAATGATGAAATGTTGTTTTTGAGGTTTTAAATGTAAATAATTAGAATAAATTGACATCTCAGATTTCAACTCATTCATACAATTTTAACATGTTTTTATGATGACTTATGATGAGCTGTGGATACAATGCACAGTTTTTATTAAAGCATTTATTAATTGCCAGTCTTATCTTGAAATCTGTGCAGCCGAATTTAACAAACAAAATCCTTTGCGTTTCTTTTCCAGTCACCAGTGAAGAATGGAAATCCCTCCTCGTCATTATCTTCGTCCTCCTCTTCCTCATCTTCGTCTTCTTCTGCCTCGGGGCTCACCTCATCCTCTCTGGTTTCTGTTGCTGGCGGAGGCATCGGTGGCTCTGGAAGCAGTCATCTTAGCGCAGTGGGGGGTCCTTTCTCCAACACTTTAGCCGGTAGCTACAGCAACGCCACGCAGCAGCCGCCTCACCCGTCGGTGCAGCAGCAGCAGGCCAAAAACTCGCCGAGCTCTTCGGCTCCCATCAACTCCAGCACCTCCATCAACAGCCACAGCGCCTCGTCGGCGTCCTCGCCACCCAGCACACAGGGGCTCCTGACTTCGAACTCCCTGCCCCAGGCGCCTTCGGGTCCCACGGCGACCTCCAACAGCCTTGGCCTCAGTCTGGGGCCCTCTCTGGGGAAAAGCTCCATCTCCACCAGCCCCGGCCTGTCAGGGATGCCGGCGTCCCTAAGCAATATGGTGGGTCTTCTCTCAAGCTCCACCCCAACCCCCTACGCTCAGGCGGCCGCCTCGGGCACGGCCAGCTCAGGGTTACCGGGCTCTCTCGGCGGCGTCAGCAGCACAACGACCAACAGCGGGGTGGGCGCCATCGGTAGCGGCAGCATCGCGGTCGGCGGGCCGACGTCCTCGCAGGGAGGCATGCTCGGCACGGCTTCTATAGTGGGGAGCGTCGGCTCGGGGATTCTGGGCTTGGGTTCAGGTCAATCTGGGGTGCAGGGGTCTTCCCTGGGGCCGCAGAGCCCCATCGGGAGCTTAGCTCCTGGAAGCGGAATAGGAGTTATCGGAAGCAACGGCGGCAGCTCAGGATCCGCAGGGAGCGGAGTCGGAGGAGGAAGCTCATCCCTGTCCGGTCGACCACCGAGCAGACAGAAGCAGAACGGTAGCACCAGTGAGTATCTGACCTCCACCCGAGTCCGTTCATCTAAATATAAATCACGCCTGTTCTTCTGGCATTTGGGTATATGTAAATTAGAAAATAGAATCTAAACCAATATATTAAGGGCATTTTTATGAAATATAAAACAACAAAACAAGACTTTTGACCTGACATTGTTGTTGTTTGTATTGATTGGTTGGTAAATGCTTTCCTTAAACTATCACCACAATTTACTATCTTACCATGTATATTGGGAAATTTGGAAAAAAATAAAATAATAATAATTTACATGAGTGTAAATGAAAGTCGTCTAGATGTTAGAAAGTGAAGGACATCTTGTTAAAGATTCAACCCAGTCATGTTTTTGAAACACGGTTTTTGATGCTTTCCTGATTTGCATAGTGTATGGTTATCGGGTTTAATCTGCTGCAGGATGGAACAACAAAACTCTTATTTTTATTTATTTGCCATTTTCAAAGCATCCATTAAAATACTGGGGTAAAGATTCAGGACTCTGAATTCCCCCTAAGTAGCAAAAATGTTTTAGGCCTGCTATCATCTACAACAGCTTAGCTTCTCAAAATCTCCACACGAACACTCACTAGTGCTAATCAGCCAAACGTTTGAATAAGAGTTAAACATAGCAGACAATTTATCTAACCTCAGAGTGCATTCAACTGTAAAAAAGCTCACTAATAAACCCAAACTCCCAAAATATTTTTCATCTTAAAAATCGTGGCCTTTTTCATTTTTAACACAGGCTCTTGAACTCTGGTATTCTGAAACATTTAGGATTATTTTGTTGTCTCTAAACGATAATTTGTGAAGAGTCACACATTTTATTTATTGAGCTACAGAGTTCATTTTGATGGTTTGCTCTCTCTCTACAGGTCACAGTGCTGTGGTAGCAGATAGCACAACAGACTCCGCCCTCAACAGTGCCACCCAATCACAAAGCAGCCAATCCTCATCTCTGACCT
Source organism: Poecilia mexicana (assembly GCF_051168715.1). NCBI lineage: Eukaryota > Metazoa > Chordata > Actinopteri > Cyprinodontiformes > Poeciliidae > Poecilia > Poecilia mexicana. The sequence continues at coordinate 24,245,784 of NW_028263380.1, read as the reverse complement.
CCACAGCCAATCAGCTGTAAGTTTAAAGTACAAGAAGAACTTCTGAAGTAAATTTAATTTCTTCAGCCTAACCAATCTTCAATATTTGTTTATTTATTTAGAATTTTTTACATTTGCTTTTCATTTTTATTGTTATATTGCTGATTGGCTGAGCAACATGTCATGTGAAATATATAAATTTGATCGCTTGCACCACTGTTCCTCCTTCCCAGTAAGGACACTGGTCCCAGTTTACTTGGCTCCATGGGTTTGTTGTCCACCTCCCCATCGCCAGCGTCGTACAGTGAGGCTAAAACAACGAGCGGTGGAAGCCTTCAGAACGGGCCGCTGTCCTACTCACAGCCACCTGAAAGCATCAAGGTGAGGAGAATACAGCGTTGTCTCCTGATCTTCATCGTACCTTTTGTTCACTGATGTTCTCTAAATGTATCACTAATTAGCTGACATTTGGTGGTTTTTGTTTGCACAAGCTTTTATTCAGGGATAAAAGAGTAAAGAGGGTGTGAAAAACTAAACTTCCCATATTTATTGTAAAAACAAGAAATTAAAACGGAGTATAATTTTCCTTCCATTTAACAATTATGCATCACTTTATGATGGTCTCTGGAAGGTTTGAGGCTGTAATGTGATAAAATGTGAAAAAGGCGACGGATATGAGTAATTTAGCAGAGTTGTCTCCTGGTTTTCTAAAAGTCTTAAGGTTTTTTTCTGCCTTTTGGCTGCCTTTCCAATCATTTCCAAGGTTTCTTAATTTAAGAAATGACCAGTGTTTTGACTCAACTATAACAGACAACAAACATGCCTTAATAACTGACTTGAAATGGGATTTTTGGGCACTTTTTGCAAGCAGGTTGCGACAAACTGTTCTTATAAACCCACCAGACACCATTCTAATCCAGATTTATCTCTCTTTGGGGAGCACTTCTTGGATGCAAACGTAGAGTTTTGTTCCCATCAAGCTGTTATCTATAGTTGTATTTGTGGATATAATTTGAAAAGCTGGAATAGTCTTTTTGTAGCCAAATGCAAAACAAAAAGGGTTCCTTAAATGCATTATGTCTTTGTGTAGCACTGATTCACATACATTTTCACAGTTGTGTGTTCATCTGCAAAATCTAGTAAAATTCTGGGAAATGTCAAATTTACCAGCTTTTAAATGGATGTAAATTTAACACCAGTTGCACAAAAAACATCTACAATTTTCACTGTTATTGTTTTTTAAGTAACTTCAAGCCAAAATAGCAATATCATGTTTGAAAAAGGAAGTACGCCCTTACATCAACGGGGAACATGTTCAAGAGAGAAAGGAGCAGACGGGTAACGCAGATTGTTAATTGATCACCATCATTGTTTCCACCTCTAACTGCACAAGTTTTCAGTTTACTGGTTTAGCACAATGTGAACTAAGAATATCAGCAATGACCCATCAATAAGCAAAGGGTGGTTTGTTGAATTTGTCCTTTGTTGAATTTTCTGCACAGAGAAAAACAACCAGTTGCCAATCTTCTCAGGAGTTAAAATCTAAAAAAATATTCAATGAAAGATCAGAACGCACAATACTCTGAGAAATTGTGAAAGACCCCAAATTTCAATTTCAGATTCCACACGCCTCAGCATGTAAAGTCAATAAAATTGATAAAGACGGAAAGATACAAATGTTGCGAGGAGAGAGCTTTGTTATATAGAAATAATGACAGAACATCTTCACGTTTTATGCAAATGAACTTTTGGGAATTTTGGAACAAACTGTGAAGCATTGAAGAGGGGAGCTGATGATAAGTGCTTGTTTTATGGTCATAGCCTGTTGCTACTGTGGGTGCAATTTTTAATTTCTAATTTGGATTAAAACAAAAAAGCAATGCTTTGGAATATTACAGATTTTTGAAGGACAAATAAAAACGTCTTCAAAATCCATGTCACACTTATTTTGTAGTGTTAAAATAATATCCTGAACCCAGGGGAGTGAAAGAAGGAGAGTCAAAAAACAAAAACACAAAAAGGTCCAAGAAGTAAAATCTAACATATTTCCTTGGCAACCTGATCAGTGAAGCGGAACTGGCGTTCCTCCGCCCAGAACGATACAACAACTCTACACACACATCCAGGAGAATCTGTTTTCCCATGAGTGTCCTTGTCTGTCCTCATCAGCCCCAGGAGCCTCTGAGCAGGTCCATGGCCGAGCGAGCAGCACCCAGCTCAGGGATTGAGGGAGATGTGTCCTCCCTGCACCTTACTTCAGGTAGGATTCACACCAACATGTGCTCCAACGGGAGGACCGAGGGGTTACCACCGAGCAGAAATAGAAACGCAGCAGATTTAATGGAACTAAATGTCATCTCCCTTCCCACTCTCAGCCGCTTCTGAACAAAGGCTGCAGCTGATATAATCATCCCTGACTCAACTTTATTTCTTGTTGTCTCTCCTCCCGCTGCATCATCTTTTCCCTCCCCCTCCTCCACTTCCGTTCCCTCATTTTTTCCTGTGTCCTCTCAGACATCTTCCCAAGCAGCACTACGGCCCCCTCGGGGGCCCCGTCAGCACCTCAGTCCTCCCTGTCAGAGGTCAGCATCCTCCCGTCACTGGGCGTCTGTCCACTGGGGCCAGTTCCCTTTTCCAAAGACCAGCTCTACCAACAGGCCATGCAGGAGGCGGCGTGGACGCACATGCCCCACCCGTCCGACTCGGAGAGAATCAGGTGCAGTAAACTTGTCACAGTTCCTTTCATTGAAATAATTACAGGTAAAAGGGATCAAATGTTTGGATACAGGATGGAGACTCTAACTGTGGGACTCGTTGCCCTCAGCACTCAGTGCACCTCCATTTTGGACCCACTCTGAGAGCTGATGGTTTAAAGTAATTTCCTCTGATCTGTTCATACTGTAAAATGTGACTCTAATAAATGTTATCTACAGTCACTCTTTGGCATTTTATTGTTCAACCCACGGCTTTTTGAGCTTCTAAAAGCATCCTTTAAGTGTTTTTTTTAAATTGATTTTGTTTTTTATGAAAACAATTGATGTTAATTACATCTAGATGTTTAAAATAAATTATTAATATATCATATTATGTAAGATATAACTGGTCTGAATGAGAATCAAGATAATAATAATAAATGGAAATGGGCTCTTACCAAGTATTTTTGGTTTAGTGCAAATATCTTTGGTACACTTGAGATGAGATCAAACCCAGTTCTGGATTAACAACAAGATTTCTTTTATGTTTATTTTAAAGGCGTGTGAAAGTTTCTGAAAATCTGTTAGAAAAGTTGTCATGGATCTTAAATATTTTAAAGATACAGATACTTTTTAAATTATTTATACAGTGAAAGCACAAGTCAAGACCAAGTAAACAAATAAATTTTGCTTCACTTGCTTTCTTAACAATAAACCAAACCTAAAGGTAAACAAACATCACTCAATAATTTATTAGGCTTGAATGAAAAATACAAATCAACGCACTCGTAACCTTTTAAATACAGCGACAATAAACATTTATTGATATTTTTATATGTCTATGTTATGCATTTGTTTTCTTGGGTTTTTTGCATTTTCTGACAGAAAATTTTAAGAATTGTTCAAATTCATTGTTAACTGGCATTCTACATGTGCACATATTGGTCTTTAATCTCCCTTAAGAAAATGAAAAATCTTTTTTTTTTAAGTATTTCTCTTTACATTTGTGATGCCAAAAAGATTCAGCCGATTTCTAAGCAACGGAAGCAGCTTAGAGACTCTTTTTTGCGTTTAATATTTTCTGAAGCTCAGATGTTCTCTGTACACCTGCACACAGATTCACAGTCAGAACCCGGTTTGCTGCTGCTGCATCTGCAGCCCACACATCTACAATTGACATTTAAATCCAAACACTCGACAGCTCCCTTCCAACACTACCTGTTTGTGTTTTACAGTCGCAGCAGAAAAACGCTTCTGTCTGTTTCTGTTTCTTGAGTCTGGTTCACTTCTAATCTCTCATGCCGTTATTTTTCTGCTCACAGCCATAATTTCTGCTGCTTGAGTTGAAGAGCTCACATTAGTCAGATATTCCGAGCTACCACTCCATAAAGATTATGATGTGGTGATTGTTATTTTTCACGCCACACGGGATCTAAAAATACAGAAGTTGGCTGAAAATGCACTGTTTGCTTAGCAGCTTAAAATGAATCAGCAAGGGCAAACTTTGGGGTTGTAGAATCCGTGTTCAGATTTGATCTGAACTCAGTTGTGTTTATCTTAAAAATGTATATATATATATATATATATATATATATATATATATATATATATATATATATATATATATATTATCCTAAAAAACACCCACATTATGCCACTATTGTTCTATAACAAAAAAAAAATTGGATTAGTTATATTCTTATTAATTATATCCCTTCAAATTAATTTCTGTTGGAATTGGTCCATTATTTTCTTTTAATTAGAGTTAATTAACCAGCAAGAAACAAAGCCAAACTACAGCATTAGTCTGAAAATAAAGAAGATTAAGAAAAACACAGAAAAAATTTCAACGGTGTGAAATCATTAAATAAGAAGAAAAGATGTTCTGAAACAGTTCAACGGTTAAAATCTGTGTTCAAAGCCGTGCTGCAGTTCACTGCCTGTTAGAACGCCTTTAAAAATGCATGAATGCTTTATGTGGGCCAGCAGTGCTACACTTAGAAAATTTAATAGGTTTGTTTTTAAATATTGTATATGTGATCATTTTAAATAATAATAAAAATCAATAGTATGCTATTAAAATACATGTAAAAGTTTTTTTGTGGTGTGAGAAAGTATTTTTGTATTGAATGAATAAATTCCCTTATTTCAGTGTTTCAGTAATTATTTCATGAACAGGTGTTGTATGTCATCAAACTTAGTTGGACTGGTCAACACTGTTATAGAGGAGCTGATTGTTGCTAAGTCTCTGTGTCGCCGCTGCAGGCAGTACCTGATGAGGAACCCCTGCCCCACCCCACCTTTCCACCACCAGATGCCACCACCTCATTCTGACACTGTAGAGTTTTACCAGAGGCTTTCCACGGAAACGTTGTTCTTCATCTTTTACTACCTGGAGGTAATTCTGTGTTCATGTAACACGGCTCTAATGAGGAGTTTTTAATTCTAATTTAACTGGGTTATCTGATGATAAATGCTATGAAGACTGCAGCCGTTCCTGATTTACTTCATGTCCCCTCTGCTCCCCGCTGTGTCCAGGGCACTAAGGCCCAGTATCTGGCAGCCAAGGCCCTGAAGAAGCAGTCATGGAGGTTCCACACAAAGTACATGATGTGGTTTCAGAGGCACGAAGAGCCCAAGACCATCACTGATGAGTATGAGCAGGTCAGTTTGGATTTATGCTCACCTGCTAATCAAATCCAGTTGCTGCAGTTATTGTCCTTGGCGCTGATTGTCTGAAACCTGAAGAGCAGAAGAAAGGAAGGCTGACTGTAGAAATGATCTTCTGGTTGTCCTAAAATGTTCTCCACTCTGTGCATTAATGCATATTAATGTATATTTCATGTTGAAACTATTAAAATAGGCACTTAAAAGCATTTTTAGAGAGAGTCTGAAGTATTTTAATTAACTGTGTGTGATTGTGACGCCTAACCCCACAGATACTGGGGGCAACTTGGAAGTGGGCTGAGGACCACACCCTGGGGAACGCCAGATAATAATATTTTCCCAATCTTTCCTTTTTTTTAGGGAACATACATTTATTTCGACTATGAGAAGTGGGGCCAGCGGAAAAAAGAGGGGTTCACCTTTGAGTACCGGTACCTAGAGGACCGAGACCTCCAGTGACACGCACAGACACCGGCGAACGGACATCTGAGAAAGTAAGAGGAGGACAGACGGATGCACAGACAGACAAACGAATGAAGACGGGTGATCCGCCTGCTGACATTCCTGGATTTGACCTCAGCTCTCTGGGGGGAAAGGAGACTGGAGGGTCAGCGTAGGGGTGGGGAAGGGGGGGTGGCCAGGTTTGCAAATGCACATTTGAAGCCCCCTTCCTCCCGCCTGACCCTCCAAACCCGCCTTACTATCCTCACACTGACAGAGACAATTCCTCCCACCCTGTCATCTCCTTCCTCCTTCTCTTCTCCTCCATCCCTCCATCATATTATTTTTATTTGCGTCCTTTTTTAGCAGCCAGACATAAAATCAGTCTAGGTTGTCAGAGAATTATGGTATTTTCATGCTCTTACGCTGGCTTTACGTTCTCTCAGTCCCATCAGGACCAAAGAGATTTTATACACACAATTATTCAAGAAATTGGGGAAGTCGCCTTCAAATGCTGCAGCAAGAAACAATTTCTGGCTCTTTTTCCACAAACAATTTAAACAAACATGATTTTAAGCCCTGAAAACTTCTTCAGATGATTGAAGAGGTTCATAATTGTTCAATTTGGACCCAAAATGTTAGATCCTGTCATTCCACCCTGCTGCTCCCTCGAGTGTTTGTTCTCGCCTCAACAACCTGACTTCACCTTTCCGTTAACACCGGCGCCAGTGGCTGTTTGTCGTAGGTGGCACCACGGACCTCGCTCAACTCTGTTGTGTTCCTTTATAAAAGCCCAAAGAGCATTTTTGCGAGGTCCAAAATTATCCTGCACTGTTTTTACTTCTGTCAGGCCTGTGGTGGAGGAGGGTGACAAACAGCCGGAGAGGTGCTGGTAGTAACCGACTCTTACCTGGTGGGCAGCGTTATGTCACGCTCTGCAAACAGATGCACAGAAATAGAATCCAACTTCAGGTCTCTTTCCTCCAGCGGTATCTGTTTACATGGATTGTTTTTCACACCAACAAGGAGAAGGTGAACCAAAACAGCGAGACAAAAATGTCCTGGATACACTTTTTTCATTGACTGCGACCTTTAAAGGAAATGAATTCCTAAAAACAAATAGCATTTCGAGGAACAGAGGTAGAGAGCAACTAAAAGCATGGGCAAAAACATAAAATTCAAGTAAATAAAGAAAAGATAGTTCATCAAATCTACAACAGTGCTTCAAATAAAACACAACTGAATAGTTTTACTTCTTGAAAATCTCACAGTTAAATCAAATCAGTCGTCTAAGAACATAAACTAATAGACCAGAACTGCAAAGTCAAGTTTTTATCTTTTGAAACAAAAGCTAAGATGTAATATTGTTTTTTTACACATTTTTTATGAACTTGCATTTGTTGTGAGATTATATAACGCAGATCTTATTCAATTCTGTTGTATTTGCAGAGCACTCCTCTTCCTGTTTTGGCCATGAACATGAAGCTCTTGATGTTTTATGAAGATTGGATTAGCACTTACAACGCGATATTTAAGTTACTGCAGAGAAACCAGGGCATATTCTCCTACAGCAGCAATTTGAGTAAAAGACAGCATCATATTTGGATTTTCTGATGAATTGGGAGAAATTTGAGCGATTTGTAATTAATCCTAATTGGAAAATTTGTGAGTGAAGAGCCCACCGACGCCTATCATCGCCGCGGAAACACTCACAAGCTTGTTTCCTGCTTTCTGATGATTTCAAACAGCGAAAACAAAAACTGCCAGCGCGACTAGATTTAGCCAGATTGCAAGAGAGGATCCTTGAACATAAAAAGCTGCAGGTGTGATGAGAGTTGCAGGTGTTGGATGCTTCCAGCAGCCAGGTTTGTTTTGCTCATTCAGGCCCAGCTTCCTCCTATCCTTCCTCCTCCTCCTCTATGTGCCAAAGAGCACAAACACCAGCACTGCTGCCCACTTCTCCTCTGTCCTGCAGGTCTCTGCTTCATGTTTACACTCTCATGGATCCAATTAAATTCACAATGAACTCACACATACATAACAGCCCATGTACCATCCTGGACACCCGGACCACTTCCTCGTTTTGTCCCTCTTCCTTTGTTTCTCTCTCGGCCAGACTCCTGCCTTCCTCTTTGTCTTCTTCTTCATGCCAGGTAGATATTTCCTTTTTTTCTCAGGAAGTATTCAATTGACCATTTTATGAGGAAATGTATCAGCCAGCACAACAACAAGCGAGCAACCTTTCAGCAGCAATTCGTACTTTTAATTTTGGCCTCATTTGGGAAGTGTTAGCCTGTATTTGTACTCTACAGTGGCCCTTTTCATTTCACAAAAAAAAAACAAACAAAAAGCATTTTTTTCTTTTTTAATAAAATAAACAAATATTCTCCAATGTTTGGAGCAGCTGCTGAAAGAGAAACCATCTTTATATTTTGTATTTGTTGTGGTAGATTGTATATTACTTTTTTTCTTTTTCAGAAGTGAGGAAAATCATTTTAAAGAAAACACAAGGACGGAGCTCTGCGTCCTTTTTAAAGATCAGTTACTTCTGGACAGGAGTTTGAGTTGTTGTTTTTTTTGTTGTTGTTTTTTTTAAAGCCAAACACAAAGACGAGACACAAAACCCAACACGTATTCACTTGACTGACAGTCCTGCTTTTAACCTTTTTTGTTTACTGATTTTTGACAAGCGGGCGGGACGAGAGGTCGAACCCAAATGTGAATCTCTTTCTGCACCTTGTCAAAAGTGTTGAATAGACTCTCATTCTTTAAACCTCTCCTTTATGTTTCGTTCATTTTTTTCCGTTTGTTGTTGTCGTCAGACAGCATGGAATAATGACACTTGCAAAGTGGCGCTGAAAAAGTAAATAATGACATAACCATGATAAAAGGATTGTAAAATATTAATAAAGAATTACTTTTCAGAAATCTGTGCTTGTTCTTTTTTCCCCACATGGTTTATGCTTGAGTTGAAAGTGGAAAAAATACAGCTGCAGGTTCCCATGGTGACCAGGAAAAAGTGGTTGGCAGGAAGAAAGTTACAGGCATTTTTTAAATAGATTTTTAATATAGATGTGTAGGCATACTGAAAATTAAAAAAAACTTTACATGACTGAATTAAAAAGTTTTTCAGAAAAAGGTTATAATTTTTGTTGCTGGGAATAAACCATAAAAGGAAAAAAATTCACAATACATTTTTTCCATTTTATGTGGGGAAAAAAAAGGAAAAACATTCCATGTGTGCTTTTATTTTGGCAATTTTGATTTTTGGTAAAAAAGATGTTTCCCCTCCTCCAACATCTCTCTGACCTTACAGTCAGACAAATTTAAAAACAAAAACAAAGGAGCTGGATTAGCAATGTTTGTCAACAACTGGTGGTGTAATCCAGAACATATTACTGTGGAGTATCATCTCTGCTGCTGTTAGCATGTCATAGCAGTCGGTAAACTGTCAAACAGGAACAGTCTGTAGTCAGAGGCCTCTTCAGATTTGTTGCGAGACTGACTGCTACTGGATATCCCGACTGGTCACTGCAATACTTTGATCATGTGAGTTACAACATTCAATTTCCTTTTGGATAAACAGTGTTTTGTAATTGAAACTTAAATGTTAACTTTTTTTTTATGCCTCGAAATGTTTTTTTTATTCTGTATTGGTGGATTTTCATACGTATGGGACTTTAACAGGACAGCTTGGATAACCCCAACAGCAGATGTTCTCTCTTCATCTGCCAGATTTTTATAGATGAGTCGATAAAAAGCCTAAAAGATGCCGGGGAGTTAAATATTTCTCTCGTTCCGTGTTCACCAAACACACCTGGGTGTTTTTCACATGGTTACATACATTAACACCAGCAGCTGCCTCTGCTGCCCACTGAGCGGCTCCCTCACAGGCAAATCAGCTTCACTCCGCCGCTATAACGTACCTCTGCAGTGTGTGTGTGTGTATACACCCACCCCACTCCCCCCACATCCTGTCCTTCACCTCTGGGCTACCGCCGCCCCACTTATTTACACTCGGCCTGCTTTCATGTGCGTGTTCTGCAGTGATGTTTGTTTACTCTTCTCGCGGTTTTCACTCAGTTGTTTGCCACAGTCAGACATATGGAGACGTGCGGCCATATGGCCGTGTTTTGCAGTTCTCCAGAGTCAGGCTGCAGCAAACCGCTCTGTCATGCTGCTTTTTGGATGACTGTCTGCATGCTCCGACCATCACAGCTCCTCATCCAGGGCTGCTGCCTGCAGATGTGACGTTTATTCAGTTTAAATTCTCTCTTGTCCACGGAAATTGTTCTCTGAAGCTTTCATGAATACAGAGTTTGAATGTGCGAGCTGCATTGTGTGGAACCCTGGGAAATTAGTGTGGTGTTTAGGTAACTGTGCCAGGTTCAGGAAAAAAGGACGTCTAACCTTCCCAGCATAAAACACATCGAGATGTTGAATGTAAATAAAACCTATTCAGTTTTCAGTTGTAAGGAAAGGATCCTGATCCTCAGACAACAAAACTGCAAAGATTATATGGACACAATTTCTGGATCTCAACATCCAAAGTCAGACAGTCCAATTACGATATTTGGCATCAGAAAAAATCTGTTTTCAGTTCGACTTTAACGGGGTTTTTTGGTAACTGTTTCTGTCAAAAAAAAAGACACGTTTTGTTAACCATGGTGGATTTGTAAACAGAACAGGGGTAAGATGTCCAACAGAGTGAATACATTTTATATGCACTGTCTGTGTCCACCCATCCTTCATCCAAAGCTAGGCAATTTGTTCTTGTTTCGTTTTTGGTTTTTTTGCAAATTCCCTAGAAATTACTAACCCAACTAGTAGCTCTCTGGATATCGCAGATTAAATCAAACTTAAAACAGTCAAACTTTGTATTATTTTAATTTTTCAATGAAGGTATTCACTAAAAATTGAACAAATTTTTGCTTAGTACAATCAACCAGATGCTGATAACCAAAAAAACTCAAAGATTCAAGTTAAGACCAGGATCTGCTAAAATTTCTGTTGTCTCTCAATGCATCACTGCTTCATACCTACCAATCTGCCGGGCTTCCTCTGAAACGTTTTAGTCAACTGTGAATAATCAATTGATCATACTGTACTGTTTGATCACTATGATCAGATGGAATGTATGTGATTGAATTGAAAAGATTTTTTGTAAAGTACCTTGACACAAGATTTGTTGTAAATAAACTGAATTGAATTGAGTTTAGGAGCCTTTTCATTCCTGAATGATTTTCAGATTACAGTTACATGAAAATCTGAAGAACGATGACTGAAAATGAGTAAAAATGCAAAAAAAAAAGAGAGAAAAAGTCCAAAGAAAATGTTTATTTCAAACCTTGAGGGATTTTACAGCTCAGGTCACATGGAGAAGCTCCTCATTTCAAACCCTTACAAGTTTCCATTTGAGCAAGCATCCATACTTAGCATGACATATGCATGTTGGTGTGTGTTTGTGTGTGTCCTTCGTTCATGTATGTGGTATGAGTGACGCACTCGCTGCTAGCCAGAGGACGTTTTGAGTCATCCCTGTGTGTTGACTGTACTGAAGTCTGGCAGGGCAACCACTGAGAGCGGCGCTGCGACGACTGCAGCGTCAAACCCGCGCCCCTCCCTCGCCCCCCTCCTGCCCCGGAGATAATGATGTAAAGGCAACACATGATGAAAATGAGAGCAAAACCAGAGATTTTCACTCATTCTGTGTGAATTTTGTAAATATGGACTAGTTTACTTCCATACTACTGAGTATGATGCATTTCTGAGCTTTTCCCACATCTGAATAATGTAAATATTTATCACATGTACATGTTTAAAAAGCCAAGCGTTCCCCTCGTGAATACCTTGCAGCAAACCAGAACTCGAGAAGACGCCATTTTTGCTTTGACCTACATTCTACTGTCTTATCCTTTCAAATGTGCTACTACAAAGATGCACGATGGAGGTAGTGATGCAGACACTGAGGGAGAAAAAAAAAAAAAGAAAAAGCGGGCCCTGAGAAAGTTTCTCAGCAGCACTATCAAAGTCTGCAGCGCCGCAGGCTGTGGAGCAGCTGCTCGCCACAGCAGCTTCAGAAACTCCTCAGCATCATCACAGAAACACTTCACAGAGATTCCCAGCCTGCGGAGTCGGGTCGGTAGATGGTCGACAGTCAGTCTGCTCCACATTATCCCGGTGTCCGGCCTCTGACCACACAGTGACATGCAAACAGCCTGCAGGGTCAGCTAAACTATGACTTAATCAAAGAACAACAAGCTGTCCCTTCATCAAGTCAAACAAGATTCCAGCAGAATCAAAGGGAAATCGGTAACTCAGGACAATGCACATTGTTCATAATGACTGGATCATATCTGAAAATAAAAAATGTTTAATATGCAGACACCTGCTGTGAGCTGATGAGATGGAAAAGGAAAGAAAACATCTGTGTCATTTTCTCAATGTGGCTGAAAAGTCTGTTTCAGTGTTTTGACATTTTGTATGAGAAAGTCTTGATTTATTCCAGCATTCAAAAGTTTCAGCATTCCTGAAGGACACTGAACTGATGCCTGCAGCAAGTCAGGAAAAGCATCTAAAGCTGTGACCTTCATCGTCACAGAGCTGAAAAAATACATGCAAATATAGATATGGAGCTGAAAGAGTCAATCCCAAAGAAATTAAAGTCGGATGGTAAACAATATTCCTGATCCCTTTACGTTCACATCAGAATTAGTCAATGTTGAGCAGAAAACATTTGTTAGGCTTCTCTGCAGTGACTAGATGTATTGAAGCATTTTTGGTGGAGCATGAAGCTGATAATTGTTTTTCATTTGTTAGGCAAAAATGGGTAACCCCATTGCAGATTTTTTATTTTTTTTATTTTTTTTGCCACATTTCAATATTTCAGATTATCAAACATTTTTCAAATGTCAAAGATTAAATTCATCAGAATCATAGAATTGTTCTTATTCAGCTACATCAAAAGGTTTTAAAATATAGAGAATTATAAACTGGTCCAGTTTAAGAACCCATTTTCTTGGCTCCAGTCACTCAACAAAGGAGTCACTGGAACTGACTGCCTTTGTTGCATAAAGCAGTGCTGTGTGCTTGCCGGAGTCCCAAACCTTCAGAAATGTTTCAGACAGGACTAGATTGTTTCAGACATAATAAAGTCCACAAACTGCATTATAAATTAACTCCTGTCATCTTTGCTTTACATAAATATTTGTTTGATCATCTGAAATACGGAAAAAAAGAAAAACAAAAATGAAGGAAATCTGAAAGGGGTCTTATAAATTTTACATATGTGTATATCTTTATGCTGGTAGCCATGGCAACTGATAATGTAAAATCCAACATTTTTTGGTTGTTGTGTTTTTAAACACATAAATCAGAAAGATCTATTGCCACTTCTGTTTTCACATGTAGGGATTTGTTTTGGCATCTGGTGCAAACATATAAAAAAACTAGAAAAAATGTAAAAACCTTAAACAAATAAGTATAACCAGTCCAACCCCAACAGGAGGCCTGAAGGCATCCTATTCACAGACGGCTGGAACTGACTCCCCTTGTTGCATAAAACAGCTCCAAATATTGTTCTATTTCTGCCCAATTGTTTTTGATCCAGTCTAGTCCAATCCAAGCGTAAAGCTGAAGCTCATGGCTCTGCATGCACAGAAACACTGGGAGCGTCCATGCATGCTCCCAGCTGGACCAGATGCACAAAAACTCTTCACTCTTTGGCGACAGTTTTACAGTTTTCAACTATAATGCATCGATTTAGCAACTGTTTGTTGAGAAGAAAACATGTTTCAGTCATTTTGCGTCAGGAATACAAGATATTTTTCTGCCTTTTTATTCCTTTTGTCCAAATGCGGCCAAAAGTTTCTGTTTAATGTTTTCATCAAAGGGATTCCATAAAGAATCATAAAATTTGTTTTGATGTTCGCCTGCAAGCCAATCCCAATCGCTTTTCCATTGTTATATTTTCTCTAATATGTTTTCATCAGTAAACCTTTTAATGTCACAAATCCTGACAAATGAATCGATCTGATTTCCCTGTGAATGGCTGTAGACTCATGAACTGTTTAATTAAAGCATATGAATCGATAGTTTGCTCTGTTCTCTGAAAGGCAGCGACTTATAAACCAGATCAAATCCTTGGGTCTTAAGTCTTGTAGATGATTCTTCACCCACACTGCCAGCCATGTAGCCGTATTGACTGCAGAGGGCCTCTGGGGAATGTTACTGATTTCCTGTCCAGAGGAGACATTTAGGGGCTGAAGGAGGGTTTGGGGGGGAGGGGCGGTTCAGGAAAGCCAGAGGAAAACAGTCGAGCCGTTTCCTGATACTACATTGTTGGCTGGATGAATCCTGCGAGTTTGAAGTTTCTTGTTGAAGCAGAACAACAGAATGGTTCCTCGTCTCCCTCTGTCAGCCGGACTGGATCCCCGGGGGGATCATTAAAGGTTCATTTCTCCTCGATGTGCCTCCCATCACGCTGCCCCCTCTGAATCATATCTGCTCTGCAACGTTGTCCTCCTCCACACGCTCTAATTTTGCTCTTGGAGAAAAAAAAAAAAAGAATCTCTCTCTTGACCTTTTTTGCTTTCTCTTTCCAGCTTTCTCTTGTTGCAGTTTCAACCGAAGCTCTGAAATATCGCAAGTGTGACAAGTTACAGACACTAATCTATTCTGCTTCAATCTTGGAAACAATCTGAGCTGTTTGTCAGCGATGAGAGAGAAGTTTCTGATGTGAATTTGACTTTCCTTTGATCAGATAAAAAACCCAAGGTTGTTTGACAAAATTTCCATTTATCTGCTAAATTTGACATAAAACTATATTCTTGTTAGTTTCAATACATTTTATATTCATTTTGTTCCAAGTCTTTTTGGAATAAGAAACTAAGTAAAATAAATCACCATCTACCCTAAAGACCCATATCTGTTATTATTGTATTGATGGACAAGGAAATCGGCATTTAATAATATCTCTGTAAATGTAAATTTAAAATTAAGACTGTTTTCCTTGCTATGTATCCAAGTAGCTCATTCATAAATGTATCTTGTGTAAATTTAAATCCTCGAATGGATCAGACCAGCTGGGTTATAAAGTTGCGAAGTTTGTGTATAATTTGCGATGGATACATTTAAGAACAACACCAATCCTTTCAGAGTTATACAGTAATTACCTCCACATTACCAGAGGGTGAAATAAACACAGTCCAGATTCTGCAGTCATAACACAGAAGTTCATTCATCTTCAAGTCTTTTCACAAGAGGTTCGGACATTTAAAAACTCTAAACCTGTGATGAGAAATGATAATTTGTTAAAGTAAACAAGGTTATTAATGATTATTTGGGGATGTATAGAAAATGTCATTAGGAAGTAAACAGTCGGTCAGACAGTGTTTAAAATTAACCGGTTTTAGGTTTCACATCATGGTTGAGTGTAAATGTGTTTCTACAACAAGCAGTGGATTTTCTAATGTGATTAGGAAATATTTTACATTTATTATTTATGAATGCTGTAAATGATTAATGATGACACATGACAGCAAATGAGTGTTGAGTCAAAACCTCCTTATGAGTGCTGGGTTCTGGCGGATGCAGATGAACTCTCAGATGTCATCTTTAATTCAGTTTGTTGAACAGAAATGATTCCTTACCGAGAAAACCCTGAGTTTAATACGACTCTTCATTCATTGATGCTATAGGATGGCTTTAAAATTCACAGCATGCATGGTAAACATGAGCGACTGCCACTTCTGATCACCATGGAGCTGCCACTTCAATAATATCTTCATCTGCCCGTGTGTAGTTTTCATTTGCGAGCTGTGATATGTGCTGCGAAGGTCTAAATTAGAAGATCATCAGAGCTGCCTTTGGTGAGGGAACAGCTGGCAAAGCGTCGGGTCGATACGCGCCAACTCCTCTGGCTGTTTCCTGCAGAGACCATCATGCAGCCCGTCCATCTGCGGTTCCTCCGCTGCCTCCTCTCTGCTGACCCCAGTTCAGCGGCGCGCTTTCCTCTCAAACCTACAGCCGCACAGATAAAATATTCATCTGCATGAAAACGGAAGATGCACTTGAAAGCAGCTGGCAGGAGTCTATCTGAGGACAAAACAGCAGATTGGAGGAACATGATTTCATCTAGTGAGGATGCTGAGATTTAAACAGTGTAAATGAGGTCGCTCGCTTCTCAGCTCATGGTTTTCTGAAGTTAATGGTATGTTATAAATATTGAAGAGCCACATTAGTAGTGGTAATATATTATATATTATGTTAACATTAAAATTTAAATGCCAAAAAAATCACAAGTTGTTGAAGAAAAACCTCTCCAGAGATACATCAGGTTATGAGAAGCATCCAGGGTGATGATACGTTATGAAAATCATCTTGACTGCATGTATTTTGAGGGATGTACAATCCGGTCCCAAAGCAAAATGATGAACAAACATCAATCTTGACCGCTTCTTTTTGTGCTAACGAGCAGAGATTTAAAGTCCCAGAGGAAAACATTCCTGAAACCATGTTTCATAAAATGTTGCATGTTATGTAACAGCTTAAAAATGTTAACGTTTGTACAAAATTATACATATTTTGTGGGTACATAATTTTTTTTATTAATTACTTGCACACAATTAGCTGATCATGTAAGGTCGCTA
Source organism: Poecilia mexicana (assembly GCF_051168715.1). Taxonomy (NCBI): domain Eukaryota; kingdom Metazoa; phylum Chordata; class Actinopteri; order Cyprinodontiformes; family Poeciliidae; genus Poecilia; species Poecilia mexicana. The sequence goes on along the minus strand of NW_028263380.1, from coordinate 24,229,355 downwards.
TCCATTTACACAAAAAACAGTAACTGGTAAGGGGAAGGCAACAAAATCTGAAAAGTGTGGCATGCATTTGTATTGAGCCCATTTTACTGTTACTCTTGAATAAAATCGGCTGCCTCCAGAAGTGAGCCAACTTGTAAACAAAGTCCATTTGAATTTAATTTAATTAGCAGGATACGTTTTTGTCTTTTGTACAGTTTCAATGAATACATAGCCACCTGTAACAAGATAGGTATTTGATTTTTGAAAACAGTTTTATAATAAAATCCATCTTAAATAGTTTATTTCTAAATATTTACGAGATATGAATGGTAAAAATTACATATTTAAATTGTAATGTATAACTTGAGTTAGAATATGTTAATTTTAAGTAGCCAGCCTTATAAACTCAAAAGTATAAAAGGAGGAAGTTTCTTTAAATGGGTGACTCGTATAAATATCAAATTATGGACAGAAATACAGCTGTCTAAAACTTTAACAAAGCAAATGTACTCAAGTGTTCCTTACTAAAATATTCATTACGTTCCGACTTCTTCCTTGGCTGCACTCACACAACCTGAGGAGAAGCTCTGAGGGACACGTTATGGTTTGCCTTTAAATAATTATTCATTTGCATAAACATGAATAAATAATAACATATTTTTAAAAAATCCTCCGTGGTTCTAATTTAATGCAGCTTAAAGATTTAAAACGAACAGCACAGCCAGCCGGTAAGACCATCAAAATGCAATTAGATTAGATGAAATCATTGTTATGTGTGATGATGTGTGTTATATCTAAAGGAAATGTCATTCTAATAAATGCCACGACTCGATCTTACAAAATAGATTCTTCTATTTGCATGTAAAGCAGGACACAGGCCTGATGTATGTGTTTATATGATATAATGAGGGAAATTTGTTTGCAAAGGGCAACTCATTCACTCCAAGCCTTGAAAGCGCAGAAACCCACTTAACACTGACATCTGAACGCTGAAAAGGTTGACACGTTAACAGCCACCAACATAAAACACTCTGCTGCTTTGTTCACTGCCTGCTGACCTGCGGGTCACTTATTCAATCAGTAATTTTCCATCATCACGCCTGTGAGCTGGTTGCAAAACTGACCTACCTGCTGCTGCAAAGATTTAAAAAGAGCTGCGGCTTCTTTCATTCATACAAAATCGGCTCAAACCAATTAACTAGAAATATGCAAATGAAAAAAAGATTTATTTGCTTTTGTCTTTGGAAAAGATTTTCTTTTTTCATGCTGTTTTCAGCGTTTGCATCCGGATTACTTCTCTTTGCCGAGGACTATAAGCCGGTGCTTGAGGCAGAGTGCTGTAGAGATTTGCATATTGTATCTCCTCTCTTGTTGTTGAAGTCAGCAGAGAGCAAATAAATAAATAAAGTCCTGAGCTAGAAAGGCCGGGCAGAGAACAGGGAACAAGACTTTTGCTAATTTCCTCAACCAAAAATTCATAATTAACATGTTCGACGCAGAGGCTGCAGTTGTCAAGGTAACTGATGACACCGCATTATCACTTGGCACTGCTGCACTCTCCATCCTCCCTGTTTCCTCCCATTCATCAAGCTGCCATTGAACAGATCGTAGCAGGGAGGAAAAGGGGGAGGGAGACCCTTCCCTAAAGAGCTCCTGCTTACTCAGAAAGACAAGTTTGCATCGTTTTAATCTGGTATTAACCTGATAAAGTTGATTACTGCAACATATTATTATAGACAACAGGGAGCCCAGAATTATAACAAGGAATTATAATAATATGTACATGCTTTTGAAATGTATATAAGTATATCAGTAAAAACATTATGCAGTCTCACCCTAGCATGTTATTCTAAAGGAGCAGTATTAGGTACAATTGACTTTTTGGAGCTTTACATCATGTTATAATTTTATTCCCTCATCAAAAACATACCTCTTTCATTAATTGTTGAAAAATCCTTTAATCTCCCATGGCAACCATTCAGCTGTGAAAACCGCCTGGGTGGCCATAGCCCCGCCTTCAAAATGCAGCTCCTCCTTTATTACTCAAGGTATCTGAGAATGTCCACTTCAAATTTAATTCTTTCAATTGATTGTGAAATTGTCAATCACAACACAGAATCAGTTTAATGCATACCTTGCTTTGTTTTCCTGATGATAGTAACATAACCCACAATTTATAGAAGTGGTGTCATTAGGAACTATCAGTTTGTAACACAGGTTTATACGAAATATAAAAAATAAGGACAAAAAGAAGCAAACAATCACACAAAAGCAAATAGTATTTTAATTTTTAGGAAACTGACTTATTTTTGAAACCATGAGCCACCTGCTGGTGACTAATTTAGATACGAGGGCTGATGATGTCTTTTCATTTTGTTTTTCAAGATGCAAAGTCAAATCTAGCACTTTTCATACAATTAGAAAAAAAATCAAAAGCCTGTATTTTAAGTCCTGGTTCCTCCTGCCAGAATGGTCTGGTCTGCTCTGATTTGACAAAAATGGCATAGTGTGAGACAAACGCTCATATGAGAGTGTGCAACTAAAAAGTCCCAAACAGAACAATGTGTTTCATGGCGATGCTGCCAAGTCCAGGAGGAAAAGCCTGGACTACAAATGAGACACTGCAGGCAGTACAGAGGCAGACTGCTCTGTGGGAGATAACTCCTTTGTTTATCCGGGCTTTGATTCATTCTGAAATATCCACACAAATTAAAGTCTGCTGTACTGTGGAAAAGTCCCGTCTAATTTCTTTATATTTTGCTTCAAAGGAGCCAGCCACCAGGTGTTCCTTCAGTACCCAAGTACCTCTTTAAAACAGCTTCCTAAATTTTTAAAAGTTTGCAAAAGGAAAATTGCAGACTTCTAAAATGTTAGATTTGATGTCATTGATGTACGCAGTTGCATTGAAGGTACACCTACTGACTTGTTTTGAGTCAAGCCGAGCAATAAAGGTTTGACGAGGATGTTTAATTACTCCCCTGGAATGAATCATCACTCTTTCAAAAGCTGCATCCAAATCACAAGGAACTTCCTGCTCCGCTTTCATGTTGGTATTCAGCAGGGACTGTCATCAATGCAGCTGTGAGTGAAACCCCAAACCTCTATGGGCGGCGTTATTTTTGAGAGACTGCCTTCAGTGGGTCTAATTTCAGACATTTAGTGCAAAGTCTTTATGGATGGTTCTAGATTTAAAGCAAAAACAAAAAGAAAGACAAAGATTAAATGTGTTGTAATTTAGAAGGCAAATAAGATGTTTGGTATATAAATTCTTGTGCCTCAAGTGAGAAACTTTAACAGCCACTGCTAAAAAATTACAGATTAAGTTTAGTGGTTATTGCTAAAAACTACATACAGAAAGATAAAATTCCAGTTGAAAGCAAAAATAATTACTATCAAAGAAGTCAGTACATTTTCTCAAGTTAAATACATCAGACAATGCACAAATATGTTAACAGGAGGGAAAGTCACTGCTCACACTGAACATTTTCATTAGAAATATTATTGAAAGGAATGGTACATAATGTCAAAAACCTCAATACTCTCTTTCTTTGTACTACAAGGCCACAGTTTATGCAAAGTCAAAGGAAACTGTTGATACAAATGAAACAGGCTGACCGTGAGCAATACGAAAATAAATTATGATAGGTCTGCTGAATACCTGGAAATAAAGCTCCACTTTGCTGAATAAAAAGCAGCTTCAGTGTTAATGGAAGGCAACACTACAGGATGATAACAGAGTCTTTGAAGAACTTTTTACAAGCCGTCCTCTCTTAAAAAACCTGATTTTAACTTGACTGTATCTGAAATACAAATGTAAGTGAGAGTTGAGTGGATGACGGAAATGAAACAGGCTGGCCATGAGCAATATAAAATAAAATTGGGTACATTCCTGGCAGTAAAACTCCAGTCAGTGAATGGATGCATTGCTTCATTAACAGCAAGTACATCATGTTATGTTCCATTTGCCTAAGAATTACCATTTTCACTAGCAAGACAGAAACCATGGCGTTTGCTAACTGTTGTGCAAACTACTACAAAAGGAGTGTATTCATGCACAAATATGTGACCAGTATATTACAGTTTCAAATAAACTGTTAATATTTTATACATGTAATGGCCATATTTTATATTGAGAATGGGAAAAGTGAAGAATGTGGAGCTTCTACGTGATGTTCCAACTTAAGGGAATGTTCCACTTGATTCCTCCACCTTGGAATACACTCCTCCTTCCACATATAAAACCAAAAGTAATCCAATATCTGTGTGCAGCAGCTGTTTAGACATCTAGGCCTATTAATGAAAACTATGCATACAAGAACAGTTGCCTTGCAGTTCTTGGGTCTTTCTGCACATTCTCCCTGTTCATGTTTGGGTTCTCTCTGGGTACTCTGGCTTCTTGCCACAGTTCAAAAACATGACAATTAGGTTAATTGGTCTCTCTAAGTTGGTGTGTGAGTGTGTGTGTACATGTTCTGAGTATCTTTGTGTTTCCGTGATGGACGACTGAACATCTGTTCACTTTGTACCCTGCCTCTCACCCAGTGACCACTGGAGATGCATCAACTTCCCCGAAGTGGATGGCTGACAGTCATTAACTGTAAGTAGAGGCTGTCCATGCAGTTTGTACCGGGATTTGCAATTATTTCCCAAAATTCAACCACTGAGAACTTGTTTATCCAACACTGGCTGTTTAGTATGGAAGTAAAGTCGATTAATGACTCATGAATGTTTTGCTTAGTCCATAAGTTAATGAATACGGCTGAGCATTTCCGATCAGCACATTAATATTTACATGACCTGTCACAAGCGCGACTTTGCCGGGAACTTACGCTTTCAAATCTGACAGCCAATCAGATCTGACCATCGGAAATGCCCGCTTTAGGATTGGTCATCCATTCCCAGCAGTTTGGGAACGCGAACGTAGGCAAACGCCACATTAACCAATCAATGAGTTGGCCACGGAGCGCAGCAGCGCTCAGACAGAGTAACACGTTCCAGTGAGGCAGGCGGAGAAGCGGCAGCAGCCACGTACGCGGAGCCTCGGTGCGGGTCAGACGTTCACCGCAGCGCCCGCACTCAACTAACGTGACAGGATTACTGCGCAGACACGTCCGTCCTCCCCGCTGATGTTATGCGCTTCTAACTCTGCTTTGTTTTTGTTTTCCTTGATTTCTGTTTATGCTGGAGGAGAAACGTCACTGCGGCTAACCAATTCCCCCTGCTCCAGAACTGGGAATTTACAATGAAACATGTAAGGTGACACGTTTTATTTCACCACGCTGGGATCACAGAGGGAACCGAGCGAAGATAACAAAGGTAAAAAACAAATTCCCTGTTTGTCTTGTTAGTTTGAGGGAATGTTGAATTAGAGAAGACGTCGGAGTGGAAAGTCTTAAATGTTGACTGCTTTTCAGGTGGCAAATGTCATTAAAACACTGCAGGGATAACATTTTATTCACGGGTAAATGAATCGTAGAGGTTTTAAGTGACGGCACATTTAAACCTGTTAAGGCGCATGTGTGGCACTGCAATGTCTGTGCGCTTCACTGCTGAGCTTCTGTTTATTAACTGAGACGATTAAAAAAAAAATCCCCTCCGCATTGTGGATCAGTTCTTGCGAGCTATTGTCTCCCACTCCGCCTCTTTAAAGGGGGAAAATGGTGACTGGTGCCGCATCTCTGGGATCAGCATCCTCTCTGCGTAAAACGGCGGGGAGTGGGGTGGTGGGGGGGAAAGAAGCATTTCATTGCTTTCATTGTATCGATGTTGTTTGTGCTGCAGTGTGGTAGACTGTGTTTATCACGGGGGTGTTCGCTCTCATCTGCTGCCATGCATGCATACAATACAACACTGTAACGCCTCAACATAATGCAACAAAAACCCTCCCATTTCATGTCTTCTGTGATGCTCTGAATGCAGCAGCAGCTTCCATACATTGACTCATCTGGCTGCTTAAAATTAGGAGGTTGTGTTTTCCTTCCCCTAAAAGTGTGTTTTCTGCAATGTAGTGGAGTTTTAAGGAAATAAAGATTGATGGAATATTTGCAGAAACACTGGCACACACACTCATGACTTGCTCTTAGGGGAGCATAATTGCCTCATGAATGTTAATGCATCGTCCTGATGCAGAAACACTGCAAACTAACCGCCTCCCGCCCCCTACTTTACTCTCTCATGGGCCTCACAGGAGCTGGCTAGCCTTACCTGACTTATTCTGTGCCTGTGTGAATTTGTAGGTGTGCGAATGTGTGTTTGGGTATTCATCCGTGTAGGTGTGTGTGTGTAGGTGCATGTTTGTGGATGATATCACCCTGCATATTGTTGCGGGGCCATGTGTGGTTGCGGATGTGTTTTAACTAGAATCATTAGAGCAGCACACCTACACCTGTCTCATCCAGTCCCTGAAGTGAGGGTGCATTAGGGAACTGCTTCCCATCCTCTGTAATTTAGGCTCTTAAGGGTTCACTTTAGGCTGCATAAAGTAGTTGGTGTGAAAACTGCAGAACAGTAACAAATGGAAAATTTGTTGAAATTCACCTGTTTGTGATCTCCTTTTAAAACCACACTTTCATATTTCTTTTTTATAATGAAGCTAGTTTTAATAAAAACATCCGCCAGTATTTGCTGAATCCTGTTTAGTGTTCCTGTTCAGGAATACACAAAAACAGGCATAAAAGTCTATTAAAGGGCCGACACACAGACACATGAAACAAACAACCATGAACAAGAGTTCATGGTCAGCAGTTAGTCTAACATGCTTTGGATGATGGGAGAAAGATGGAGCACATAAAAAGAGAAGGAACATCCAAACTCCACCGTTTGATTTGAATCCAGGACCTCATTGTAATGCGGGAAGCAGGCTGACTTCTACATTATTGTGCAGTCTCCAATCACAACATTACGGAAAAAAAAATAAAATAAAAATAGAAGTCCCAAAAGCCAAATTGATAGTTACAAATTGCTCATTTTGTCCTGACAGCTGCCTTGGCAAAACTTCATTTTTTTTTAATTGTAGCAAAACCAAACAGAAAGCTAAATGAGTATTTTGGATGACATGTGAAAGTATTGATCGCATCAGTAATTAAACACAGCTGGCAGCGAGTATAAACAGGCCGCGGGTCGATTTGCACCTTTACTAATTTGCAGCCCCATTTACCCATCCCGACCTCGTTTCATTTCGCACATGCAAACTAATCATTTTGTGCCCTGAATATTATTTTATTTATCTTGCTAATTAAATATTTGATAAAAAAAAATATGGTCATGAAATATTTTATTTCGAAGTAGTTTTTCTTTTAAGATTGCCAGACTGAAACATCTTTTAGATAGACATTGAATATTAGAGATGATCAGCTAAGAATTATGTTTGTAAAATTCTGATCTGTCAACACTAATTTGAACTAATTCTGATTCCTCTTTAAGAACTGTTAGTAGGTAATGGAATAGCATTCAGAGTATTTCTTCCATCCTTCATTCTTTTAGTGGTCACATTGTCTAATCTGTTAACTGCTGCCTTAATAAACGAAGACATGCCATTTGGTTGGATTTTTTCTACATAATTATTTTCTGAATTTAGCTGGGATTAATGGATAGGTGTACCAAAGCTGGCTCTTGAGTAAAATACTTTATGTTGTATCTGATATCTCTATTAAAAAAAAAAAAAAAAGATTTGTTTGTGATAATCTGAATAGAAAAAACTAAGTTTGTACCATATTTAGGTTTGCCAGGGTTTTCACAAAATCATTTAGCTGACGGAGCACCTTTGGTAAACTTTGTTCAGCCTTCCTGTTTTCTGCTGGAAGTGTCGCTCTCTCACACCTCTCACACAGACATGCTCAATATGTTGCAGACAATACATTTCACTTTTATATCATTTCTTATTTCTCTGTGCTTCTACTGACTTCAGTTCTCAACACCTCACTGATGAGGAAAATAGTTAAATCTGAGTCTTCTTCACTCAGTAACAGGTTCCACTCCAAAAAGTGTTGCTCTTTGGCTGGAAACCCCCTAGTAATGGTTGGTATGCCACCACATTATAGTAAAAGTTCCCAGGCTGTTGCAATAACTTCACTGTTCAAGGCTTTTATCAACACATTCATTGAGTTTATGCTGATATTGATGGCAGATCTTGAGCCAAGAGTATCTCAGTAAGGAAAATATTCCTGATGACTTTTTTTTCTGACCAACAGATGTTTCTTTTCCTTCAAACAAAGTCAAATGAATAAAACTTGACATAAGAAAGCAAACAATAATGGTCATGAAAAAGGTCCTCTTTGTCTCCTAGAGGACTCACCCTGCATATAAACAGTAGTTGTAAAGGTCAACTATTGACATTTTTACTGCCCTATTAAGAAATGTTAATGTAGTGAAACCTTCAATTAAAAAAATTAAATCCGGCGTCTCATTCATAACAACACAATTTGCTGCCAGTTGGTAAGAGGAAACAAATTAATAACTCACTTTGTGAACTGATAAATCAGTTGTTTTGTTTCTTGATTGACCCTTAAGAGATATAATAAAAACATCCATCAAAAGCTCTTTCTGAGAGCCGCTGAGTCACACCAGCGTCCCGAATGAGGCCAGAGCGAAAAGCCCTGCTGGACCCAGGTGCTGCCAGAGGACATGTTCTGTTTGAGTGAGGGGTGTAGCTGCACGCGATTATGCGATTTGTGCAGCACTACAGCTGAATGATCATACTTTCAAGCTGTTTGTAAGCCTCTAGACGCCCACCTTTGGGTGAAATCAGCAAGTTCTCACCCACTCTGTGCAGGCTGCTTGGAAGGCATTCTTGGAAATGCAGGGAATCACTGACAGGAGAGTGAGCAGGTCAGAGAGTTTGTGTAGCCTCCTGACGATACGCTCTGCAGCTTATAAATTGGTGATATAACTATCAGACTATCAAAGTGAGATGTGCTTTAAAATGCAGTTAGTTCTGGGTTCTATTTTTCAGTTGCATTCTTTAATTTCCTAAAAAGCAGACTTGTCAGGGGTTTTAAATGGCCGTGCTTTCTTTTATGATGGGTGACTCCAGCTCTCCTATAGATTGTTTGGCCTGCGAGCTGGAGGAGGTGGATCGTCTGCAGCTTTCACCATTCATCATGGCTGTTTTGTGAGTCAGTGGTGATTAATCTGATTGGTGGTGTTCAGGCTCCGTGTGCCCCAGAGAGTATGCCGGGAACGGGCTTATGTGCCGAGCTAAATGGCCTCGACTGCGTTTATGCTTTGGACTTTCGGAGCGTCTCAGGTGTGCACGTCACAGCCGGACATGTGGGAACATGGCTGGTGGTGTAGTCAGCGCAGGGCCTCCTTCAGGAACAAACATTACCATGTTGGTCAGTGACTATTCCACCTGATTCAACATCTGTGGGTGTAAGCTTCAGACTATGAATTTTAAAACAGCCAGTCTTAACCCTTCACTGTTAAACAGCAGAAGAATTTCCGGTAAAAAAGGGATAAGATGTGAGTGTAAAACTCCACTCTGGATCTTTATATGGACAAATTATTGTCATAGGCATTTTTTTTCCTTAAGCTAAACCAGGATACGTTTTACCCAGGAATGGTTAACATCAGAGTTTTTAATGGTTTCTAAAACAATTGGAATAGATTTAAATAGAAATGTTGACTATTGGGTGTCAGTTAGTCACAGAGTTTTCATTATGAATATTAGAGCACACTATTTATAAATTATAAAATGTTATTTTCAAGCAGTTAGAATGTTTTAGCAACATAACAGGTAATGGTTTTATCTTGTTGGAACATTTTAGGTCTGACTCTGACTAAATACTGGCAGTTACTGGTACCAGCCGTCATTTTGGTGGCCGCCTGCACTGCCTGGGTTTTCCAGGAATTTCTGGCAGGAGCTTTCAATATTTTGACTGATGTTTGAGTATTTGTGAAATCTGTTTGGGGCTCTATTGACTTCCTATGGGTTAAAGTTATTAATTTTCTTATGATGAATAACAACTAGCTGAGAATAAATCTGTACTGAATGGGTTTTATGTTCTGCTGTAAAACATAAACCATCAATGTGGGCAGCATTTGTTTTACCTATAGGTGATGTTGGATGATCACCTATTCATAGTTGAGCTCCCCTATAATAACAAAAAAAAATCAAATCATGACAAAATTATCGATAACATCAGTACATTTAAACTTCAGTGTCAAAGGAATCAAAATAATGCATCAGGTGTGAAGATCTGCTGCAGAGAAACTTCAGACAGGCTAAATATCTTATCGGCATCCAAAGTGTGAATTCCTTATGCCTAAAATATAACGTGCATATAATATTGCTCATTTGTGATAAATAATATTGGTTATTTGGAAAAAATAAAGTATTTTTGAATTCGAATTTAGATTTGAAATAAAACGTCACACAATGATGTTGCTGTGATGATATTGACAGCATATGATGCAGTTTTAACCTAAAGACTTGCATGTTAGGGTAAGTGCTTCTTTATTGCTTATTTTTCTTTGGCTTCCAATATATGAAATTAAAAATTATTAATTTCCTAAAACAACAATAATTTTTCATCAAACATTGCATCCCATAAGAAAAAATGAAATCATTTCAAGATAAAATAAATCATTTTAACCTGGTTTAAAAATGAAGACAGCCCAAAGATAAAAGGTAATAAAATGACCCGACTCCAATTTCTTTTCTTGTATTTATCTATAAAACATAAAGCCACATTACCTGGTTGTATAATAGAGTGAATAAGTTCTTGTTTGCTTTTTGGCCACACTTAAATGTTTCAGAGCCTCAAACACATTTAGCAACCACAGTTTGACTATTGATTTGATGATCATTTTCTGAAATGATTTATTATAGACCAGATGTATTCAAAAGGACTCCACTTTAGTCACAGTGACTTTGTTTCTCATCTGTTCTTAAATGTCTGATGTTTGGGATAAAAACTTTTTTTCTGCTTTTAGTGATCGTTTGGTTCATGAATAGATTTTGTTCCCCCTTAAATAAAATAATAAGTACAGACCATCTTTGTCTATTAGCATAATTTTTCTGATCTGAAACACAAAGAAACAAGAAGAGAATACATGTGATTTTTTTCTCTTTTATTAATGAATGCCACAACAGAAGTTGTAACAACAACCACTAATGAACAATTTTTTATGAATCCCCAGCTGCTTTTTCAAAGTTTTCCCAGCATCCTGCATGACTCTTTCTGGTCGAGACAGTTCTATGAAAGAAAATGGAGGTCAGCATCTGATGCGTAAGGGCAAATAAATCATCCAGAAGACCATCTAATTAAAAATAGCTTCAGCAGCTCATGTCATGTAACCAGAAATTCACATCAGTCGTAAATAAGGACGGAAAGCATATAAACACACTGGAAGTGATTTTCATGCCTTGATGCATTAGATGTAATTGGCAATAGTAAACCTTGCATGGCTGCACAGAAGTGACTCCAGTCACAAGGTTACTGCGTAAACTCTTCCACTCTTGACTGGTCTTTAGTTTTGCAAGACGAACGTCCCTTTCTGTACACAATTAAACCCTTACATATTTCCAGAATATAAACGTACATAAATGTTGACAGCAAAAGTGGGGTTTACATTCGCACTGAGGAAAAGGATTATTTTTATGTACCTAACGCCCTGAAACTGTAAAGCACTTGAAATAAAAACAAAAACCTGGTGAAGTAGGAAAGAGGTTGAGTAAGGCAGGAGCGCAGCAAATGCTGCGAGGTGAATCCGTGTCAAGAGTAACTATGCAATATGCAAATGTTTTAATTAACTGCATCATTCCCGCTCAGCTTATTAATCCACATGCTCTCTTCATAACTGTGAAGCAGATCTTGACAGCCGCTGTGAATGAGGACAATTGTGAGACATCTCACTGATTTTTTTTTTTTCACTCTTTGCTGTAAAGTCCCAAAGCTGCCGCCCTGCAAAGCCACTATTTCTTTGAAAAGACCATCGACTGAAAAATTAGTCAAACTAATCCATGTGATAATTATTCCACTTTCGTAGGGAAAAAAAAAAAGAGGTGCCATTTTTTTTTTTTGGAGACAGCTTTGGAGGGTGAAAATGAAACATCCTGTTTTGCAGTCATGTATGTGCAGCAGTGGGATGTTTGCCACACAATCCAATCTGTTGAAGATGGTGGATGAGTTTGGCAGAAAGACTGGCCTCACACATCTGCTCCTCCCTCACAGCCAACTGGGAGGCGCCGGTCCAGCGAGGAGCGTTTTCATTTTCTCATTCTGTTAGCAGTCCACAACTTCAGGCCTGACTGCCATGACTAACCTCTTGTTAAATAATTAGAGTTGGAGCAGCGGCACTTGGTGGCCACTCAGCTTTGCTCGAGCTGCAGCACCAACAAGACAAGTCAATAAACGCTCTTAGCAGGAGCAGAGAAAGCTGCAAAGTCAGAATCTACAGCTCAGTAACAAAACATTGATATTGTGAAAACATTGAAGGTTTTTACTGTGTACAGGAAGGGTTGTTTATTTTGCTAAATTAAATGATGCTGCCACCGCCCTGCTTCATAGTTGATATGATGTTCTCAGGTTTTTTAGCTTCCTGAAATGTTAATAAGGTTATTAAGAGCAAACGCTTCAGAAGCTTTAGGGTTCCCATATGTGAACTTCTACATTTGACTAAGGCAATAAATGCAATTTTCTACTACTTTATTTATTTTTTTTGTTATCCTGGCGTTTAGGGAATATAAATAATTTTGACACATCTTGATGACAATAAGCAGGAAATGCTTTTTATACAGTATAAAAATTTCTGATTTCAACTGTATGTTTTATAATTAAAAAATGTATAGCCTATTTTAAATCCTTTTATAAATCCTTTCAGAGATTTGCTTGATTCACATTTGTCTTCTGAAGCTCTGACCTGCTCATGACATTCAATATGTTCCTCCTTTGTAACTAGTCATTCATTTTAGATTCAGTTTTTTTAGATTCAAAACCACATTCAGATTGTATCCTTGCATATTATTAATGTCATATATTTGACATTCAATTGCTGAAGTTTGAAGTGAATGAAATCATAAACTGTTTTCAGCTGCTGAGTGAGATTTCTATAGTATCAGTTTAAGTATATCCAAGGATCATGCTCAAAATACCAACAGTACATTCATATTTCTTTATATTTATTGCATTTGCACATATTTGCACATAAACTAGGTATTCTTTGTTTAGTAATCATTTATCTGGCATGTACTTCAGTTTTGTACATTTGCTCAGGTAACAACTTCAAGCTTTAAGCTATTTTATTGGAATTTTTTAAAGCAGAGCAACACAAAGGCAAGCATTTTGAATGGAGATTTTTTTTTACAAATAAAAATGTAAAATGTTTGTGTAGATATGTATTTAGTTCGTAGAAACATTTCTACCTGCAGTTACAGGTGCATGTCTTTTGGCAAATGTCTGCACTTGTTGGCTCTTTCTCATGTAGAAATTAAAAATTGTGCCTTTTTTTTCTATCCATTCTTTCTAAATAGCTCAGGCTCAGATTGGATGTTGAGCTCCAGAGAACAGCGTTTTTTTTTTTTTTTTCAAAACCCTTACTTAAACCTCCCAATAAGATTAACATCTAGGTCTTTCACGTGAAAATTTTTTGATATCCTGCAGTGGTTATCACATTATCACTGTGTACAATATAAATATTAGAATATGACTGTACACAAAGTTAGAATCCTTTTGTTTCATCCTTTGTATGAGTGGGTTTCCAAAGTAGGTTAACAGGCACCAAATACATCTGGTATAGTGTGTTGTTACTGTATTTAATATGTGTACATTCATTCATTCATTCATTCATTCAACGCAATGCCACCAGTCTTGTTATGTTTTGTTTATTTCTGTTTGAAGATGTTCAGTTTGTTCTGATTTCAACATAAACTGACTTCAGCTCAGGGCTGCATGGTGGAACAGTTTGTAGTGCTGAAGGTTCTGGGTTTACATGTGTCTGCAGAAAGTTTGACTTTTCTCCTTGTGCATGTGTGAGTTCTCTCCAGGTACTCTGGTTTCCTCCGACAGTCCAGAAACATGACTGTAATGTCGGGTTATTCGTAAGAACAAGCAGGCACCGACTATGGATGGACGGATGAGTTCAGCTCCATCATGACTCAAACATGCAGTGAAAGTATGATGGAAAGTAACAAGTTACTTTTACTCATGTAACTAATTAAATAAAAATGTTGCACATTTGAACATTTTAAAGACATTTTTTAAGTCTGAACTTTAGGTTTTACTTGACTATATTATGTGTTCGATATTGCAGTCAGTTAGGTTTGGAATCTCATCCATGGCTAAAAATGTTTTTATTGATGGAAATAAGTGATGAATGTCACTTATTTCCATCCATCTGATATATTCAGTCTGTAGTTGGTTTTGGACAATTATGCGAAATAATGTTCCAATTGAATCATTGCCTGTTTAAAAGAATATGAAAATGTGCAGTAGTTTAATAAATAGTCACATTGTAGCAACAGTAAGTATCTATACAGATGATAAGATTAGACATTTTGAATCGTGGCTCTATGAGGTGCATCTGTTGATCTAATTGTACAAATTCCAGTTTACAGGATGGAAACTCAGTGCAGGAATAGAAACGTCTAAATGTGTGACTGAGAATCAGTTAGGATTCCTAGAATGTGTTTGTTTCTGTCCTCAGCAGCACTTTAACCACACGCTTTTATTGTGTTTTAAAGTGCCTTTTCATTATTCTTCTAATTAAATGTAGATGGTGTTTAATTAAACTTTACTCCTTTAGCTACTGCTAACTCACTAGCTAAGCATCGTTCCAGTATCTCACACAGATTAAAACAAAAACTACTGAATTGTGACGGCAAGAAGGAACTGTAGTTAAACTGAGAGAAAAGCCAATTTAATGGTTTTCATATCCGCAGCCATGTTTTGTCATGTTGGAGATTGGCAACAGACCCCCACCCCTGCAGGCAAACTGGATGAATCCATGTTTGTTACTGGACAAGTTTTAGAGTTTGGATTTCAATGTTGTGAGTGAAATCACTTCCACTCTAGCTCTAGTTTTACGCTCTTTTTATCCCTGTATTTTGATATATTGGACAAATATAATGCTTAGTGCACAATATGTACATTAATACAAGCCCAACCAGTTAGTCTGAACAGTGCACACACAGTTCAGGTTTGCAACAAGCAGATCGCCCTCCATGAAAAGCCGTTTTACATCACTGTGTGCAATAACAGACAGTTAATGGAGGCCTGGACCTCGTGGAATACTTCACTCTTTATGTAGTCATCTGAAAACCAGGGTACATTTATGGATTTTTATTTTGAAGCTCGTTTTGTTTCATCGCTGCATCAGTGGAGAACACAAGGGCAGTGCATTGACCTTTATGGACAGAGTTCACTGCGCTGAAGGCTCTGCAAGCTTCGCCCCACTCCATATTGGAATACAGAGCCAGGCTGTTGCAAGTCCTACTGCTGCTGCTGCTGCTGCTGCATGCCCTTATGCACTGGCTCTCTTCCCAGCATGCTTCATAGAGGGGAGGTGTTAGGAGGAGGGGGTGAATAGAGATGAGAGGAGGCAGAGAAAGGTTGAGATTGTGGGTAAAAACAAGCGGTCAGAGGAGGTGGATGAAAGAAAGAGGTGTTGGAGGAGGAACTGAGTGGATGAGGACGAGTAAACTGAGAGCAGATTCTTTAAAACATGCTAGTTTCTGAGACGATGGCTGACTGAACAGTGTTGATATGGATGTTGGGCAGCACAACCACGTTTTTTTTTTTTTTTTTCAGGTTTGTTGCGCATTTGCAAATATCCTAAACATGAAATGAGTAAATTCTTTCAACGTTAAATTTTTTTGTCCTCTGTTGTTGTTTTACATTATCTCTTTTCAGTGGTGCTAAGCTATTCCTAGTGAAACACTCCAACCCACGCACCGCCAGGGAGGGAGGGAAGGAGTGAATGGACGGATGGAGTGAGGAAAGATAGTGTTTGTGCCATGACGGAGGGGGTCACCGCCTGTCAGGGAGCTTTTGTGTCTTTAAAACTCATGTGCTGTTGCCAGTGAAAGTCAGTCATGCATACAACATGGAGACAGACTTACAGTGTACCATAAACATGACCATAGATGAACAACATCTATGCTTTAGTGCTTAAGCTGTCCCCTAATGCACACACTCTGTTTTCTATTCTGGTTAATTAATGTTCCACTCATTATTGATTGGCTGAATTCTGGGTCTGCATTTTTATTTAATAAAAATGTCAGAGCAGTAAAACTGATTTGTACAGTAATTGTTGCAATGCATTGCAAAATTATTGATGTTGAAATTTTTTGAGTTCTGCCACATTGCACTTATAATGCGACTAAACACACTGTTAGTATGGTGACACATGGTGGTGGCAGCATCATGGTGTGGGATTGTTTTTTTTTCTCTGAATGGTGTTTGGAGGATGAATGGAGCTAAATACAGATCCTGGAAGAAAACTTGAGAGGCTGCAGAGCTAGGGGCGTTTATTGCATCGTTTATCATTAACGTAAAAAATGCCTAAAAATGCCATTATGAGACTTTTGATTAACTCTCACAGCACTTAATTCCAATTAACGATGTTTGAAAACTGTTGAAATGTAATTATCCATTTTTTCTCATTTGTTCCATGAGTAATATATTTCAGTAAACTCAGAAATATGATTAAATGCAGCTACTACATGCAGTTTAATGATAAAAAGCAAACTTCTTTATATGGCTGGTGGCCTGAAGAAGCCAGTTTCATGTTCTTGTCAAGATCAGTGTTTGTAGGGCTATAGTTTTCTTTTAACTTCATAGTTGTCCACTCCCTTTTGTTGGTCTATCACTTAAATTAATAATAAATAATATGCCTCGCATTTTGTGGCTTTATGTAAAAAAAAGAAACGGGGTCCTGTTTTACAAAAATAGCCTGTTTTTACTTTAGCAACCAAAAGCCTTAACAGAAACTTATGTCACTGACAGTAGCCATGTCCATATGCTTCGCGATCTACAAGTTGTCATCCCTGTAAGTGAAGCACAACATTACAGAGTCGCCAAACTCTAAAAGCTTGCATCGCTCAGGGAAGGATTACTCATACATTTAGGTTTTATAACACCCGGCGCTTAAAATAACTGCATTTTCAACCAGACCATTACTGCAGTTTAGATAAATGAATAGAAAAATATTGACATTTTGTTTGCTGATACATTAAATTGTTCATCCAATGAACAATTTCAGAAAAATACCAAGACATAGTGTTTTTCAGAGATTTATTCTCTTAAATCAGCCACACAGAGTTGCAGCTTTGGCCACAAAAGAGGAATTCATTTATCTGAACAAGGTTATTACTGTTCAAAGTAGTGTAACAAAAGCATGTGTAAAATGATTTATGATGTAAAGGTGTTAGTGATTCCTAGTACACACTGCTAAGAGGGAGTCAGCAGGACAAATTCATGCATGTGTGTCACAAACACAGCAAGGCGAATGACCGAGATCAGCAGGGAGACGGGAGAAGCAGGAAGACAGAGGGATACCAGCGGGGATTTACATGCAGCCACACTGGCAGGTTCACCAGAAAATGGTGCAGGCAGACAGCGTGTTGGACAGACAGACTGCCAGATGAGCTGGGGGACAGAAGACGGGGTGTAAATTCATCCATGACATGGTTGTGGTGCTTAATTTTTCTTTT
Source organism: Poecilia mexicana (assembly GCF_051168715.1). Lineage (NCBI taxonomy): Eukaryota > Metazoa > Chordata > Actinopteri > Cyprinodontiformes > Poeciliidae > Poecilia > Poecilia mexicana. The sequence goes on along the minus strand of NW_028263380.1, from coordinate 24,211,726 downwards.
CTGTGTTAGTTTTATTACATCTAATACCATACACTTCTTTACAGATTCACCTGGCATAATGAAGAGAAAAAAATGGTACTTCAGCCCCATGCAGAGCATAAAAGTGTTAACTTCAATGTGTTAAATCCACACTTTTATCCATGCGCTCACATATTCCCGGTTTTTATTGAATCATTACACTTGCCGCCTAGAAAGCCAGTGGAAGTTTGGCTATTTGTCAGCGGGGGCTTCTTAATTACGACATCTGAGGAAGCGGGTCGGAAAAGCCCCTGGAGGGTCGAGACACACTGATGTGAAGCCAAGCTGTCAGGGCAGCAGAGCGCCCAGAACTTTCCAGCAGAGAGGAGGACCGGCCTATTTAGGTTATTGTGATTCAGGATATAGTTCAGCTCCGACCCTAACCCCAGAACATGCTGTTCTTATATTTTTCCCCTTCACTTATATTTTACAACCAATCGTTTATTTTCTACGCTCTCCTTCTCTGCCGTCTTGTTGAGGTTTCTCAGTTTTTGGCGCTGCCGCTCTGACTGCTACAGTATCAGCTGGAGGTATTGTTGTTGCTCCAGGAGATGAGTCTTGTCCTGATGGTGATCTCATTTCTGTTTGCTCTGAAATGTAACAGAAGGATCCAAGAGTCTTGGGCAAAAGTGAAGAAAAAAAAATACAATAAATTCTATCTGCAATTAGCAGATGACTGATACCACAAATTAAAGCTGCTTTTTTTGTAACTGTAACCTGAAAATGAATCATAAGTGAGTTAAAATTAACAGCACGCACTGCTGGGGTATGTTTTCATTTTGAGGCGGTGTATTATTCTGACTCTGGATCCAAGTATTTGGGCCCTGAATTCTGTATTGGCTCTATCTGAGTTCATTAAGCTTTACAAAGTGTCATTTTTGTTTAGAGGCAAAAATCCAGTTCAATGACAGACATAAGAGTGACGTTAATGAGAAATGTCTTTGCAGTTACAATCAGTCATTAGCAGAACCTGACACAAAAAATATGCTTTAAACATATTAGTGATGCACCAATACAAACATTAGGACCACTGTCAATATTTATATAGTTTATATAGTCAATATTAAAAAAGTGTTTTTCCAAATTATCCACATTCTGACAATATCAAATTCTATATATCCTTAATAACTTTGTAGCAATGAAACTAAAGTGCCATTGCTACAAAGTTTCATCTGCTGGAAAAACTAAAGTTTCATTTCTAATACAGCAGCTGTAGTCAGATGCAAGTTTTTCAAGAGAGTTGTTGAAATAGAAAGTTTAATTTCTTTAATTTTATCTATTTATTTATGTCATCATAGCAACATTTAACTATGTTTTCACATCTCGCATGCTTTTCTGCATCCCTACTTTACAGAAAGAGATTATTTTCTTTCATAAACAGACTAATTTTAGTCAGTGTCACACTTGATGAATGTAATATTCTGACTCATTTCATACATTTTGTAGTCGCATCAATAGTATTATAAAATAATGAGATCTTTAGAGCAGTGTGATGCTGGACCACTCCCAGCGACGAAGGCCTCATTCTGTAAACAGAACACATTCACACATCTGTGATCCATTTCTTCCTCTGTCCCTCTGTCAGATGGGTCCATATGGCATCTCTCGCGTCCCCTGCTACCTCTATCAAAGTCACATCTCTGCTGTCAGCTCCTGTTTTATGTGTGATGGTATGCTGCATTCTGAAAAGCAGGCTACATTTTGTATGAAGCATGCACTTCAATTATACATCTGATGGTACCATTATAGCTGTGTAGTGATGTCATTGCTTACTGTTTAATGGTTTAATGTTAAACCTGTTTAAATAATCTGCTAAATTTAGAAAAGACAAGTTCTGATTGGTGCTTTTGATCAAATGGGTTTGACGGAGGTGATGGGTCACAGTATGGAAAAACAAGCAGAAGCAGAGCTGACTGTTTAGACAGAAGCATATATGTGGAGATGATGTGTAGCTAAACATACAAGTGATGCGAACAATTTTCAGGTTTCTCTGCTGAATTTGGGGATGTCATTAAAACAACATACAAATATAGATTTTTAAGTGGTCCCTTTTATGTTTTCTTGTCTTGCAGAGTGAAAACTGTGGGACCTGTGATCAAACCAGAGTGAACGACCAGATCGGGAACATCTCATTATCAAGTGGGGGAATTTTCCCAGCTCCCCTTCTTTCAACTTTCAAACTCCTGTTATACATTTCACTTTATTTTTTTCTCTTTCCCCTCTTTTTTCATGGCCTGGATGAAGGATTCAGAGCTTTTTCTTCATTTTCTTCTTTTTCTTTTCCAACGAGACCAAAAGCAGATGCCAAACTGACTGTGTCAAAAAAAAGAAGCAAAAAAAACAATATTTAATGAAACTACATTTCTCTACATAATCATACAGTATTTTGTCAAACCAGCCTCAGAACCTGATTTATTTGCCAACGTGAACCTTTAAGTCCACCATCATATTAACAACTTATTTACTCCTTGACTACTTAATCTTTCAGTGTTTGCTGCTCTTAATGCGAAAACTGCGTGATTTTCCTGCCAAGACCATAATCAGTGCATTATTGGTTCAAAGTGCTTTATAAACAGTTTGCGGAGTGACAGAGGAAGCATGTGGTGAGAAGTGATAATTCTCTGTTGGCGTCTGAAGGTTTTATTTTAAATCGGAGCGCCGTTTTGACTGACGGGTAACACAAGCCACGTTTGACCAGATAAATCCAAGCCGCCATCATCACCGCCGCCGCTGCTATCTCAAAGGCTTAGACGTATACTGTCCTCTCAGTCTGCGCTGTGAAACACTGTTGACACTTTGCCTATCTCCTGCTTCCAGTTGCTTACATTAGAAAGGCTTCTCAGTCATTGTCGTCTCGTTTCTTCCATTTGTTGAGCTTGATTGCTGACGTGAAATCCCCCTTTATCAAGTCCCAGTGAGCTCTTCAGCATTCTTCTTTTTACTCCTGAAAAAACATGCAATTTAAAACCTTTCACTGTACTCATGTTTGTACGTGAAAGAAAAAAAATTTTATAAGAAGGAAAAATAAAAAAAGATCATAACCTGAAGCCATACCGAACACCAGCCATACAAATTAACTTTTACATTTGCAAAGCTTCTCACAGTGTTTTAGAGTTTTGTTTTCTAACAAAGTGATCTTCGTCATATTGGTGCACACACACATTCAGGGAACCCATGAGGCAACTGCTCATGAAACACCCCCAAATTCTTATGTTTGGAGGAAAGAGGATCTTGTAAGTTTGTAGTTTTTCTAACTGCTTTTTCCAGAATTGTGCAGTCGGATCGTCCGCGGCGTCAAATCGTGGCAGCCACAGCGACCACGCCGAGTTCCCCGTCTGCGTCCTGTTTTCCTCTGTGTTGACGGATGAATCCAGACAGTTTCATGTCTGTTCTGTGGGCAGAACCTCGCTGCCCTGCTAGAACCGGGCCCAAGCCCTCCTTTGTTCTCTTCTGTTGGGCCAAGCTAAACTCAGAGCAGAGACACTCCAGCAAGGGTACCGATCGCACATAAATCTGCGGCTTTTTTTTGTTTTTTTTTTAAGAAAAGTCTTCAGTTTTTAAGTTCTTGCCAGCTTCCATTGACATTCCAGGTTAATGGACTGACCATTTCATTCCAGTAGCTGCTGGAAACACTTTTTTTCTTGAAAGTCCTGATGCTGCTCAATGCTGTTCATCTGCAGTAAATTCATTGAACAACATCATAGCTCAGAGTTTTTAAATCCCAGTATTTAGACCAAACTCCTAAGCATACAGACCTTTACTGATTCATCTAAGTTACTTAGTGGAGCTACTTATGGAAATTGATGGTGTCCTGTAGAAGATGTACAAACTGAAGAAGCTTGTGCCAAATTCAAACTGATTTTCTTTCAGCTTGTTAAACAAAGAACTCTGAAGCTGCCATCACTGTTGTTTACAGACACATAGCCTGGAATAAAATTATTTTCTTTCCATGTCAGATTATTATTATTATTATTATTTTTTATTTACAACGGACAACAGAAGTGCCAAACTCCCAGAAGAATAGATCCAACATCGGTTCGAGCGATCTGAAGTTTACATACAGCGCTAAATGTTTACAATCCACCGTTTCCATAGCAATTTGTTACGTGCCAAGCCGAGCGTTCCCGTTGGTCGTTTTGTTAAGAGTTTACAGTTTTCCTCAAACTCTTTTCTTTTGTTTACAGTAAATGTGTAAATACTGCCATTTTGAAAAGTTTTGAGTTTTGGCCAAGGGGAAAAAATGCCACTCTGTCAGCTGACAGACCTCTACTAATTATTCAGAACCCAGTGCCATTCAACAGTCATATTGTGAAGTTAATGTTGGCTGGTTTATTAAACTGTTTTACAGGCAGTTTGAACAGGGCCTAAAATCTCTGAAAACCTCAATGTTTACACAAGCTGCTTTTGGGAGGGATTTCTATCCAGAGAAATGTTTACATTCAGATGAACGAGTGAAATGCCAGACACATTCATAAAACAGCTGCTGAACCGCATCTGAACTAAAAACTGAAGTTAGAACATTTTCATCACAAAGGTTTTTATATTTCAGCCAGACGCCATCTTGGAGTTGAACTCTGACAGTTGATTTCCTTTTCTAAATCCCGGCTGAAGAACTTTACCCCAGAACAATGAAGCCCACGCTTTCAAAGAGGATGATTTCCCTGTTTGTCATCCTGTTGCTTTTCTCCTGCCTCCCCGTCTCCTCCCTGACCGTTACCGTGGAGCGGCGAGATGCCGACGGCGACGCCAGGACGCTTGACGGCAGCAGTGGCACCTCTGCTGGAAAAACGGGCAGCACCTTGTTCCTCCTGACCGGCTACAAGTCAAACCCCCGTGGCGGATCCAAAGTGCCACCAAAAGCGGCTGAGATGAAGGACGATGACGATCCGGCGGCGATGGCTGAGCTCCCCCCGAAGCCCCTCCCACAGAGAATGTTTCCACGAAACACTACGGAAAACCCACTGAAGCCTCCGCTCAGCTGGGCCCAGGTGGCCCCGCCGCTGGTGGATAATGGAGAAGTTTGCAGGTATGAATGTCCTGTGATGCAGTTATTTTTGCTAAAGTCAAATTGTACTTGTAAAAGTAAATTATAGCAATCCAAAAAGTATTCTGCCAAGCAAATGTAAAAGAAAAAAAAAAGCACTACAAAGGTAGTAAAATAACTAGAGAATAAAAGTTGTTCCACAATTTGAGGCTTGTATACCTGTAATTGAAAAGTCAATTGGTATCAAAATAAACCAAAAAAAAAAAAACTATAATCCCTACTTCTATTAAAATAACATTATAGTTTACAGTTATGTTAATAATGTCACATTTGAGTCTTATTATTTCAATTCTGATATATAAAATTAGGCAGAATTGTAGAATAAACACTTGCTGAAGTTAGCAGTAGTTTCCAGTTAGCCCCAGCTTCAGTCCGCTGCTTTACATTCAGGCTTCCTGTTACGTGGTAACAGTTAAAAATGAAATTGCAGTGTTACTTTAATAAAAGGGATGGGTGATGCTCCTTTGGAATCTACATGACAAAAGTTTTTCACAATTGGAAATACATTCAAACATCTTTTGTAAGCATGAAATAATTGGTTTAGAAATCTTTTAGCCAGCTGGCCAACAGTGCACAGATGTAGGTGGACTAGCACTATGTTACTTAATGCTCCACAAAAGCCAAACTAAGCTCTGGTCACTGTGGCCTGGTATTTATTTAAAATGACTTTAAAGTTTAAGCTGTCTATTAAACTATGTTTTTTAAAAAACCTCGAAATGCCTTGGTTCCCTAGATTCACCTGTTAAGACATGTAACAAACCTCTAAATATGTTAATCTCCAGATATTAGAAAAAGTTCCACATGAATGGAAATACAGCCAGAGAGACTAAAAGCATGTTAGAAACAGACAAATGATAAAAAGCTGGGCTGTTTGCATGAAACATGTTCATGTTGTCCAGCCAAATCTGCAGGTTGAGCTCATCCCTGTTTACCAAGGTCAAAAAGGGAAAATAAAATACAATGAGAAAAATTGACGGGAGCAAGAAAAACAAACGAAGGCTGAAAATTAAAATCTGAAAAGTGCATTTATTACTTTGGGTTAAGTTTAAGAAAAAGGATTATAATGTATTGCCTTTTGCAGAAGTGAGGCTGCTGTTTGAGTGACTGCAGCTTCCACCGGCTCGTTTAATGTGTTCATCTTACTGAATGCCATAAAAGCAAGGAACATCATGATTCTCCTGCAGCTCTCATCTTGATCCCACCAAAGCTCATGTTCTGCACTGAGAGGCGTCTTGCTGTTGCTAGGCAACAGATAATCAGCTCTAAATCAGTTGTCTGTTGGCAAGCCACACACTGCGACCACATTCAGGCAGCCAGAAGCAGAACAAGCAGGGAAATATAAGACAAGATCCAAAACATACATAAGCTTTCAACTTTCTGTTTTAATTTCTTATTCATGACTTCTGTTAATTTCTATCTTGCCTTTTGTACTAGTGTTGGTTTTTATTTTATTTTTATACACTCCAGATTTTAAGACTTAGTGGAATGTGTCTCTGTGATGAAACACATTCATCACAGAAGTTCAGATTTATGTTTTATGCTTCGCTCCCCAGGGGTTACTATGACGTCATGGGGCACTTCGACAACACGTTCAACTGCTCCAAGGGCACGTATCGCTACTGCTGTGGTACCTGCCAATACCGGTTCTGCTGCGAGCACCGGAGGAACCGACTGGACCAGGAGTCCTGCAAAAACTACATTTCCCCTGTGTGGGCTGACCCGCAGGCCCCCGTCAGCGTGCCTGCTGCCAACAAGCCCGACCCCGACTTCGAGACGCTGCAGCAGCAGAGCAGCAGGTCAGGGTTGAAAACAATCACATGATGCATATAAATAATTAGTTTAGATCAATGTACACCAAATGTATTGCCAAATCGTCAACCTTAATGAGAACCAAATATAAATATAATTTCACATTAGGATTTCAGCTTTAGGGAATATCATTGTAAAGTTTTGGTAATGGGTGAGAAAGTAAATAATTTGAGTCCCAAGGAGTGGACAGGCCTGAAGCTTTGTTCACACAGCAGGTCTTGATGCTCAATTTTGATATTTCTGCTGAAATCTGTTCTTTTTTTGTTTTGCATGGTCCTACACACCGACTAAAACCCAACCACAATGACACTTAAGTGTGAACCATTTACAAACCTAAATCGACAGGAAAAGATCGTTGACATCACACTACAGCACACTCTTCATGGGAGTAATAAAGGATAGAAATGTGTTTGGATTGGTTTTAAAGTTGTTCAGCAATGAGAACCGACAGTTTTGTCTCAAGATCATCACAACATGAAGGGGAGTCTGTTTTGGATGTGCAGTCAGAACCAGGACTGGTATTATAATCAGATATGTTTCTAAATTTTAGTACCACATTCAAAGTGGAACAGATCTGATTTTTTGGGTTTGGTTTGTTATCACAATGTGAAAACAAATTATAGCAATCCAAAATATGAAGTTGAATTGAGACCTCTGCTCCCTGGTCTAAGCTCATATTGTTTATGAATGCAGAGGTTCAAACCTACTGAAATACTTAACTGAACCTTTTTGGGGTCAAACTGTGACTGAGAGCAGAACACTAGAAATCATACATTTTTCTCTTTTTCTGCCTGTGTCTGCATGACTTTTTGTTTGTTTTTTTTTCTCCAGTACGGGTTACGTGATCGGAGGGGTGATATCCTTCACGCTGGTGGTGGCTGTGGGCGTCAGGGTCGCCTTCAGCAAGGTGGCGCGTCGACCCCGCAACAGAGATGTCAACATGCCCAGGTGAGACCGACTGAAGAGCTGTCTCATAGAGCCCGAAATAAAATGTGTTTCATTATTTTCCACTGAGAGAACTTAAAGTAAACAGTTTAAAAAAAAAAACTGATGATTTGAATTTCCGTCTCGTTCTGGGCTCACTTTGCTCTTCGACACCCACCAGAGTTAAAACAGGCTGGGTGATTTGTGGTAGCAATTACTGAGGCGATGGATCAGGGAATTGTTGTTTACTATTATCACGTTTCATTTAATTAAAGTCTGCCCTAAAGGAAAGTTAACAGTGAGGAAGAAATGGCTATGAATTACTATGGAAAAAAATGCACTGCGTTTATCAAGCTACTGACCTCCAGCAGTCGGGGGGTTTTCTCGTTATAGTTTTCATTCAGGTTTCTGGGACTGGGTCATGTGTTGCTGCTCTCTCAATTTTACCATCAAGTATTCACTTGGGGGTCTTTAAAGTTTATTTTTGAGCTCCTTCATCAGCATCTCCAGACAGGAATACTGCTCCGTACATATAGGGTTTAAATGATTTAAGTTTATGTTTAATATCTGAACTTTTGACTTAATTTCAACATTAATGTACAATGTGAAAGATAACTGACACTTTTACTCCCATAATTTAAATGGAAGGAAACGTTTTTTTTCAAAGTGATTAAAAATGATGTTTGACATCATTAAAAAAACAGAACAAGACATTAAAGATAAAAAATGCATTTTTTTGAATGATTCTCTCCTTTCACGTTTCTTTGCTGTGATCCACTCATCTTCCCTGCACTGACTCAGATCCCTGGTGGACATTTTGCGTCACCAATCGAGCCCCGTGCAGCAGGGAGACAGGAACAACGCCGCCGTGCTGACCGCCACCACATCCGACGGCCGCACATCCAAAAACCTGTACACCCCCGTCCTGCAGTTGAAAGACAACCGCAGTAAGTGACAGAGCGGCGCGAGTCGAAGCCAACGCGTTCGCATGCTTGCGGAGGTGAAAACATAAAGCGACAGTGTCACATTCAGGTTACACGAGCCTTCGGATCCGGCTTGCTCACTGCGTCCCGAGTGATAGGGAGGGTAATTATCACTGCTGTTCTCCTGGTTTTCAGATCTCACTTCAAACTCAGTAGCAGTAACACAATTCGCACTTGAGGTGGAAAACATTTTGCTGGGACTGAGATGCTGTCAGACGCTGCAGTTTTACAGGAAAGTAAAGGAATAAACTGGCTTTTAAGCTGAAAACACACAGATAAGGAAGTTACTAAAATATTTAACTACAAATCGTTTTTAATTATCTTCCTCTTTTACTATTATACAATATATGCAATTACGAGAACTTTGCAAAGAACCGTATACATTTCTATATTTCATACAGGAAACATCGACAGATTATTTGAAATATAACCATGAAAATCCTATCTAATTCACATTTTGACCTTTCATTTTGACTCATTGTCATTTTTTGTGACGATTAATGAAATGTTGAGAAAAATGCAAAGCTTATAGAATTTAATAAAGTGGGACATGGAATATTTTTGTTACGATGGGGATCAGTGGAGGTGAGAGAAAGCTCAAAGTTGCAGTGAAAATAAATGAATTAACCAATATTCTCCCTTTGCTTTTCATTCTCTTTCTCTTCCTCTGATTTTCTTTCATTCTCTCCACGATTTGGATTGTTCTGCAGAAAATACTGATGAGATAATTGTCAAACCTTCTGTTAGAGAAGCTCCTAAGTCATTTTGTATGTACATTTTGCTGAATTAAGCTTGGTGCAAAATTCAGACCTTAAAACAAATGAAACAGACAGAAATATAATTCCTGGAGGGAATGCTGTTTTCTCCTTCCTGTCCATTTCTCCTCTCTCTGCTGTCTCTGCCGCTGTCCCTCTCTGTCTCTTTACTGACACAAATGCTTACGCGACACACGCTCTCTGTCTCTCGAGTGGTCGTCCATCAGTTTGTTGGCTCTGCTCTCTCTGCAGCTGGGAACTTGCACCACCCTTTTAACCAGCAGGGGTCTGCCTCCAGCCCCAAACACTCTGCTACCATCGGTAAGCCACGTGGTTAGCAGCGCGAGTCCAGCGCGGGCGGCGGTGCGCTGCCGGCCGGACCCACGGCCTCCCCACCACCCTGTTCGTCTGTCTCTGTTGGCCTGCCGGATCGCGCTCTTAAAACAGCTGCGCCAGTCTCAACACTGTGTCTGTGTGTTGCTTCTCTGTGTGGAAGCTGTGTTGAAATTGGCACGTTGTTCATAAGAGCGTGAGCTGAAAGTTGTCTGGCCTGCCCTGGCTTTACTGCAAGTCTGTCTGCCCACCTCTCGTCACCCACTACCACCACAAGCCTGCTTCCAAATGTGCTTGTTCTTCTCTCTTTTCTTTTTTTTTTTTAAATCTCTCTGTGCCACAGTGACGTGCGAGTGCGCTTACAGCTGACACCGAACATGAGAGGAGGGTTTGCTGCGAACAGAGCGGCTCTCTGTTTCTCCCAGCTTTGCACCAAGAAAACAAAAAGCAATGCTAGTCGTTTATCTTAAAAAAAAAAAAAAACTGATGTAAGTTACGTCCATGAAAGGAAATGAGCTGCTCCTGAATGTAAAGTAACGCTGATGAAGGTTCTGTAGGATGTGGTTACCATGGCGATCTGATGGTAAAGAGATCAGTGTGATTTCCACTGAACTTTTTAAGTTTTAGTGCGAGTTATTCTGAGCGTCTACACCTACATGCGTTTCCTCTGGAATGAATTACACAAGAAGGCATCTGCAGTGATTAGAGCCAGCTTTGCCTACAGATGTTACACTGATGGCATTCATTAGTAAAAGAAAACTAAAAGTAATTGATGTGTTCGGTTACATTTAGAATCGAAGCCTGGGAACGTCTTCCATTTGTTGTGCTGGCTTTAATTTGGGTTAATGGATATCAGGAAGAGAAAATCTTTCAAACACCTTCTGGATTTTAGCTCATTAATGTCCTCTAATGAACAGGCAGTTGTGGTTTTAGAGCTTTTAAACCTTTATTGGATCGTTTGTCCTCTTTTAGTCATGTTCCATTACATGACCTCTTCTCTCTTTGGCTTCTTTCTTTTTTTTGATGGATTCTTCTTGTTTTTCCATTTTAACAGCCACTTTATTAGAGTCACATATTGAACTTCATCCCAATTTTAAGTCCACAAATTTAAACCTGTGCAATCAATTCTTAATAAAACTATGTTATGTTTGATCATTATAACGTTTTAAAATTTTCCCCAGAATTAATGACATTTATTCCCATGATGACAAATGTAAACTTTGATGGCAATCCTAGATTTGCTTAGAAGAACTTCAATAAATAAACAATAACTTGGCTAATAAATCATAAACTAGAAGGGATTTATTTTTTAGACAACTGAAATTTAGAAAAAAAACCGTTTTGGATTACTTAAAAAGATGTTTAGTAATTGTTAAAAATAAAAATGGCTCATTTCCCATGCACAGATGTTTTTTTTTTTCTCACCCTATAGTGGTTAATCTGACTCTGTTAGTATTTAGTGGATAGGCGGCAGTGCAGGGAGGAGCTCAGTGAAGTGGGTCCCTGCATCACATAAAATGAACAAATCTGAGAAGATTTCCATAAAGATTCTCTGTACATATACAAACACACATGAACACACACGGTCACCTTTGCGTTAAGTTGTATGCTGGTACATAAACAGTATGTTATGTTCAGTCCTTGATGCTTTCTGCTTGTTTTCTGTCAGCCTTCATCATGTTCACTTCCAGCTTTAAACTAAAACTATCGCAGAACTAGCATTGCTTTTTTACACAATGTATGTGCGTGTGTATGTGTGTAACAAGTACAGAGGTCGATGTGGTGTGTGTTCCCTGGGTGGCACTTAACAGAGACATCATTGGCCATTACAGCCCATTACTGTCAATGGTCAATGACCAGTATATGTCCTGCAGTTATCTTAACAAGATCGCAGCCCATAACCGTTCCCACCCTGAATGAACTCTGCTAGTGTCTGTATTGAAGACAGGAAACGGTAAATGGCCACGTTATGCAACCTTTAATTGTTGTTCTCCAGTTTTTCCCGCTCTCACTCCCAGAGGTGTAGTTTCTCTTTGTCTCTCCTCATAGATCCAACATTTCTGATCCCCGTTTGGATGATCGTGACTGATCGGCATGTTTCTGATTGAAGATCTGAGCGTTTGTCTCTGATTGATTCCACATGTGAGGTCCCTGCTGAGTGCACCCACATGTTGGCTCATTTACAGCTCCGTCTCTCTGCTGTTTGCAGCATATATGAATGTGTTTGTATACTTTATGACGTAACTGATATCAGTGTACATGCTGCAAAGCAGGCATCTATGCCCCCCTCTCCTCCTCCTCCATGTTGCTAACCTCACATAAGACAAGTCATTTCTGTGTTTACTGATCTATGTGCTGCTTTTGCACTTTGCATAAATGTGACTGTATGTGCACTAAGATTCCTCCTGAAGCCATCAATGTGTTTCTGTGTATTTATATGTGGCTGATATGTTGGTGTTGCAATCTTAGATGAGCAGTACAGAGTTGTATTTATAGATTGTCGCCATGGAGCTAAGAGACACTTCCTGTGTTCACTGATAGTTACCCAGCTTGTAGATTCTTCCTTTGTTCAATCTTCCCTTTCCTTTCTACGTTTACTTTTTTTGCCTCTTGTTTATATTATATTTTTTTTTCCATTTTTTTCTTTTCTCTACCTTTTAAACATGTTACATTTCCTTTCATTTCCTCTTAGAGTTCCTTTTAAAAATCTTTACCCCTTGGTTATTTAAAAATGTAATTATGTTACAACCAAAATCTTGAATTAATTTTATTGGGGTTTTGCAACAGACTCAAAGTAGCAACAGTGAAAAAGAGAAAAAAAAAGTTAAAAGTGTGTTTCTGTGTATCTCTGTTGAATCCTTTGTGATGTGTTTGTACCAGCTTTGCTTGTCTTGCGATTGAAATTGAAATATTTTGGTCCATTTTTCTTTGTAGCTCAATTTCAGTCAGATTGGATAGAGAGCATTTGTTAGCATCAATGTCATATTTAGGTCTGGACTTTGACTAGGCCATTATAACACGTTGTACATTTAGAAGCTTTGTCCTCCAGGTATTTCACGCTGCGTAGATCTGTCCCTCTCCCACAGCATGATGCTGCCACCATGTTTCTGATTGTGGATGGTGTTTTTGTTCCACAAAAAGTTCAGAAGAGCACTTTCATTCACATATTTACTGGCATCCATAAATGTTTTTTTTCATCCTTTTTTTCTTTCTCTAAGGATGGCCATGTCTTTAGATAAAATTTCTTGATGTTTTAGGATTTTTTTAATAACTTAAATGTTGAAAATCGTGTATAATTCTCCTTTTGCCTCATAGTTATGGACTACTTTGTGTTTCTGTCATGTAAAAACCCAATAAATTACATTGATGTTTCTATTTGTAACATGATAAAAGTCTAAGGGGTTTTACTCTTCCTGAACTCTCACCTCATTGTTTTCCTTCTACTCTCCTTCCATCCATTATATTTTTCATATTCACATCCAATCTATTTTCATCTCTAACTTGGTTCTTTTTGTTTCTTCCTCCTGTCCGTCTCTTCCTGTCTTTCACCAGAGCGCGGGCCTCGTTTGAACAACACCTCCCAGCTGTCGTCTGGGCCCAGCCTGATTTCAGGAAGCGGTAAAGGTTCGGGAGGGGTCGGCATCCTCACCGGGAGCATGAGACACAACAGCAGCCACCCGTCTTTCTCCCACTCCTTCCACAACCTGGCGCAGCTGCCCCCGTCCTACGAGGCGGTGATGAAACCAGAACTCAGCCGCTACAGCTCCCTGAAAAAACTGGGTGAGTTATTATTTGTTTCTCATACGAAATGCTAATTAAAAGTGCTACTTCTGGTTTGGACATTTCACACACTTGCAGTAAGTGTTTCAGATAATCATTCTAGTATTAACATCTGATAAGGAAAAGACGTTCTAGTTAATTCTACACGGACAGAATTTACACAAAACATCCTTTTCCTGGTTCATAAACTTTGTGCTTTGCTGTGAACGGCATAAAATTTAATGAGCAATGCTTCAGCTGCTTTCTGTGCACCTCTCGAACTTCCCTTAAAATGTAGTTTTTTGCTCGTGTTGCACCACCTGTTGGTTAAACAGTTTGAAATGTTTATTCAGACGAAGCTCACATTATATTATGTTTCTTCATATGCATCTTGTATTGCAGATGTCTGCCCAGGTCCCTCTTGGCAATGAGATCTGGATCTCAACGGAGTTTACCTGGTTAAATAAAGGAAATTTAAAAAAAATTAATAATAATAATAATAAAATCAATTTCAGCAGATTAGCCAATTAGGAATTAAAAAAAATGGGAAAATGACTATGGTTCTGTGACATAAAATGTATTTGATGTAAACAAAAACTTCTAAAAAAGCTACTGTATTCATTTTCAAGATTTCTCTGAAGCAATGATGGAATTGATAAATTCATGATGCTTTATGTGATTCATCAATTAGGACAAAATGAAAACGGTTGTCTACTCTAGGGGGGATTTTTGATTCGCTAAAACCATTGATATAAAATTTATGAAAAATAAAAATAAAACAAGCGGCTGTTATTTGTGGTCACCAGAGTATATAAGTGTGTTTGTTTTTTGTTTTTTTGAAGGAAAAATGCCTTCCTCCCATATGAGCTTTTCTTTCCCATCATCAATATTCACTACGCTGCAAGATTAGTGACAAAAAGTGCAAAGTCGTAGAATCTCCTCCTGGAATTCAGCAATAATGTACACGAAGGTTGTTCTCTGAGATTTTTGAGACATGCAGAGGATTTGAATGTGGGAGCACAAATGTCAGAATCAGTCAGACCGAGCGTAATGCTGAGTTTAACCTGTCAGAACAAGTGGAAAAGAGCAACGTGGGCGCTTTTGCTTCGTTTTACTCGTTTTTGCTTGCTGGTATAATGCTCTTCATTATTTGCCAGTGTTGGGAGTACATCTCAGCGTGCTATAAATGTACTGATTTATGGATGCAAAACAGGTTATATAAAAGTCCCATTTACTGTAGGTCAGCAGCTTTGTTGATCATCCTGCTATGAAATCTGCTGCATTCTTTGTGGGTCATTCCAGGAAGACTTATGTCAAGAAACGACAGAAAGCTTGATTGAAAGTGGTAAAGAAAAGCTGCAGTATAAATCAAACAACAGGGAGTGGCACAGATGAGAAGGACGGGAGTGAAAAGGATGAACGAGTGAATTTAGAGAGAAGGGCTGATCAGAAGACAGAGAGCAGAGGGGAATTTTAAAGGCACTGACAGGGTGAGTGACGATACGGCATGAAGGTAGAAGATAAAGGAAGATGCTGATGCAGAGGTCATTCGGGGGAAAAAAGGGACGTGGAAGAAGGCACTTGTGGAAAGAGATGGGGGAGGGGGAATCTGCAGAGGTCTGGCTGCTTTCGATGAGGAGGAAACGATTTTCGAGGCAGTTGCTTCCTTTACTTCACTCACTCTGTGATGGCCGAGGACTGCAGGGGGAGGGGAGTCGCCCTGCAGGCCTGTGACGGATGGTTACTTCATGAGGGACGACCCTTATGAGTCTGTGTTCAACGAGCCTGGCGCTACATGGATGGAATGATGTGAAGGCGTAATCGAGAGGAGGCTCTTTATTATTTCGATTCAGTCAAAAGGGGAAACGCTCCATAAATACAGAAGGGGAAAAAAGGTCTCTTCGTATTCAACAACCGATGATCTGACTTCTGGCAAAAATAAGACTCCAGTCAGTGATTCGCATCTTAGTTTTTTTCTTCTTTTTTCCCCCCACCAATCCTCTCCTATTTTTAGTTTAATAGTTATACGGCTTATGCCGACCTGTAGGCAGTTACAGTGTAGTTCAGATTTGTTTACAATTAGAAATAATGTTTCAAATATATATCATATTTATACATACGTAACAGAGGTTTGTGTGGAGTAGTTATTAGTAGTCAGCGTATTTCCTGTAATTAACCGTTAGATAGGCTCCATATTTTCCCTTTGGCAACTGCAGATAGTTGAAAAAAAAATTAACAGCATGTTAAATGTTGCCACAAAGCTTAATGGAGGGAGGATCACATTGTGGACACATTTAAATTTAAATGCACCTGTATGCTTTATATAAATATTATTACTTTACCTGGTGGGTAAAAGCTGTAAGTTTAGAGTTTAGTCATGGAACTGGCTTCACCTAAAACAAAACTGTACTTATCCAAAACAGTGTTGTTCTTAGAAGTGAATTTTTATAAACAAATTACTAAAAATGCACTGCATGCAGAGCTCAGGGACTGTAAATCACACAAAATTGCTAAATTATACCAGGCAGGGTTCTGAGAGGTATTTTTGTTGTTTGAACTCCATGTAATGAGTCTATAACAGCTCTGCTTCATAGCTACAGTCACACAGTGGTTAATATGTGTGTACATTTAGATTTTATGAGCACATAGGAACAAACAATGCAGATATTTGTTGCAAAAAAATCTGATTATATTCCCTGACTGTCTGATTTTAAGTTATAAACTCTTTAAAGGATTAGTTAAGAATTTGTCAGATTTTGCACTGTGCATATTATCCACTTCTGTTTACATCAGTTCTTTCAACAGGTGAATCTTAGGGGAGAAACAGGTTTTATTTTTCAAAATCTTTGTGAAGTGTCAGTGTGCTGTTGTGCCTGCTTAGTTCTGTTGGACATGAGGTATGAAATTTGAGCAATTTTGAGTTTTACTCCCTGCATGATTATTTTCCATTTATTAGGGCCAAAGATGGAGATTAAAATCTAGTTTTAGACATCTGGAGATAAAAAAACAAAAAACAAATTATATATTCACCCAAATGTGAAAATGTAGCTGTCCTATCAGTCCCATAAACCTAAATGTTTTGAAAATAATATATTATTAAATCTTTTTAATCTTTAATTAGTGCTTGAGAAGTGTTTTTTTATGCTACTAGAGATCAAGATGGATTTCATCTATTATAATAGATAAGAATCATATCCCCTACTCCAACATCCTTCTGCTCATCTTTCTAAGCTTATGAATGGACAGAGATGTAAAACGGAGAGATAAAAATAAATGAGGTGCACTGGCAGTGCTAGCCAACAACTGATTGTGTCATCCAAGACATGCTACTGTGAAATATTTGAAGATACTTATTATTATTACAGTGTTTGATTTATTGTGAGTGAATTGCGAGTAAAGATCTCATGAACTGACTGATCTATATTGTTAGCTGGCATAGCACCTCTTCAGACAGTGTGAGTCATTGTCACATTGAATTAAAGCGCTGCTTTTGGTTTTCTGCAAAACAACCTCCATATTTTCATCAAACAGTTTTTGTGGAACAATTTTTTTCAGGATGGGAGTGAAATGTCAGAATGACACAGAGAGTGGATGAAAAACGGCCTCTCAGCTGCTGCTGAATGAAACCTGCTGCTTTTGATGTGCTTCCCTGCAGAAATGACATCGATAAAGGCTTCTTTGTCCGCGGCCAGGCATAAAAAAAACCCTCGAGATAATTTGGCCTTAAACAGAGCGAGCAAAGAGAGAAGAGGGAGGGCAGGGTGAGGACATGAGATCATCAGGGAGAATAGAAAAAAGGGAAATGAGGCAAAAGAAAGGTAGACAGAAAACCTCCACATTTGGCGGAAATTAAGGGGAGATGGAGGCAGAGGAACAAATAGAAAGAAAGGAAGAGACCTGAGAAGGTGAGAGAGAAAAAAAGACAAGAGGAGAGGAAGAGGTAGAGAGCTAGCTGGTTAAAGGTCAGGTTTTAAATTGGCTCTGTAGAGCTGCTTCCATGGAAATACTTTGAAGATTAAAGCGGACTCGGGGTACGGAGCAGAAAGCACAGAAACATTGTTATTTCTCTATTAATGAACACTTTTGTCTCTGTTGACTTTGTTTCTCTATCTTTTCTCATTCAGCCTCTGTTACTTTGTTTTTTTTTCACTGTCCTTTCTCATGTTTTATTCTCTTATGCCTCCTTCTAATTTCTTTTATCTACGTTTCATCTCCTCGTTTGCTGCCCATTCTCCTCTCTCAAAGAATTTCACCTCCCCTCTGTTGCCACACTCCATGCATTTCTTTTCCCATTGTTTTTACATCATATTCTTTGTTCTGAACATTTGCCACTTTTGTCTCATTTCTTTTCTTTGCTTTTTTCCCCCCTGCAATTCCTTTTTCAACTTTCTGTTTTTTCTGTCTGTCTTGTCAGTGTCACTGGAGACCAAAATGGTTGTAAAGGGAAGATCCCTTTAGTCGCTTTGCTTATAGCAGGCAGTCAGTTATTTTCCATGGTGTTACGTTTTTGTCACTTTTGCATATTTCAGACCATCAAGACACATTAGAAGATTTGAGGATAAAGTCTAACTATATGCTTACGGCAAAGCTAAAGGATTTCAATCATGTTTTTTTGTGGATGTGATGTTTAAATTAAGACGCATCCGAATGCTCACCTTTAGGAAAGTTTAACTTTTGTCCTGCCAGTCGATGGAATACTTTCCTGAAAGTCTCAAGATGTTTTTTCCAGGCTACGGACTTCAACCTAGGGGGGCGATAACCTTTCAAGTTTTTATTTCCAGTTTCTTTAGATTGGGACACAATGTGTCACTTTTTGAGAAGTTTTAGTTGGCTTCATGTTTCCAGATGTTTCTACGGCTCTGGAACCAGTCAGGCCTAGATCTGGCTAGTGAAACTGAACTCTCTGGGCAGAGTGGTTAACCACATTTAATTCATGATTTAACGAGAGGATAAGTACGGCATGTTGGTTATTTTGGTTTAGATTGCTTGTTTTTCCTTTAAAAATTGTATCCTGTTAAGAAAACCACACTTTGAATTTACTCAGGTTGATTTTTGTTATGAAAATGTGTTTAGTGATTTCAAAACAAGTAACAAAACATCAAAAACTTTAGAAATCTTTTAACATCAGTGTTGTTTTTAGTCAGATCAACTTGCTTGTTAAACCTTTTCCAGGCTTTAAATTGGAAAAGTTGCACAGATGCCAAACCTAAACCTTTAAAATAACAGGCAGCTGTAAAAAAAAAAAAAAAAAAAAACTACAACGCATTTAGGTGCTGGGCTGTTAATGTTTACTTAACATCATTAATAAAACGAGTCACTCGGTTTAAAGATAATCAACTGATGTCACCAACTTATCTATCATATTAGAGAATGGATTGTTTACGTTTAACAGATTCTGTTTCTTTCCTTTTTTTATGCAACAGAGAAAGAACTTGACGAATACTCGGGTTATTACACCTCCAAACGTCGCTCCAACAACGCTCCGCCCTCCTTCCACTCCTCGCAGCACCACCTGCCCTGGGGGGGCGACTACACACTGGGCTCCAGGGGCACCCTGCCCCTCCATGGATCCCGTCCACACCTCCACATCCCCTCCTCCACCCCGAACCCGTACCCGCTTCCCTCCCAGACGCCCTACACCAGCTCCACCTTCGACAGGCCGCCTCGCCGCGTCCGCTCCCAGGACCAGCTGCTGGCCTTCGGGGAGGGAAACACCCTGTCCCGCCTGAACAAGAACCAGCAGCACCAGTACTACAAAGCCATGATGAGTACCAGCAGGAGCTCCACGTCACAGACGCTCCGCAGGTGAGCTTAGAGCCAGGAGACGGGAGATGATCGGTTCTGACAACCTGGTGAGAGAAAAGAGATCAGAGAAGATGGAAATGAAAACGGATCATAATGGGATGTGATCCAGAAAGGATGGAGGAAGGAAAGCAAAGGGAAGCAGACTGTAAGAAATATCATTTCATTAAAGTTTCAAAAGTCTGACGAGGTGAAGATGCACACCGGTGGACTTCCAAGACGGAGCATTTCTGGCCTGTCAGTTAAGATGATAAAATGAACAAATCTGTTTGAGGAAAAAAGAATTAAGATGAAATAATCTGGTTGCATAAGTGTGTTTACTCCTAAATCAATGCTTTGATAAAGAGCGTTTTAAAATGTAGTATTTTCTTTGTTTCTATACGACACTAGTCAGAGAAGTAAAATACTGAAAGAAAAAATATGGAATAGAAATGATGTCTTATTCATCATCAGTTAGCCATCTGATGTTAATGCTGATTAATTTATTACATGTATTTTAACATGTACATTTTTACACAACAAACTCAATAATCCTGTTTTTTGGCCTATAAGATCTGATGCTTTTCATTTAATAAAAACATCCATGTGATCAAAAAAAACCGATTCACTCTTCAAATTTCTAATTTCTTTCCTCCGTGGAAAGAAATTAGAAAGACGTGGCACCGTATGTGTCCTGTCCGAGTTTACAGTCAAATTAAATGGCTTTCTGCTTTCAGGTCTCATGAGCGCCTCCTCGTCTCTCCGGACCGTCTGGAAGATCGCCTGATGACGATGGGTCTGCCGATGGGAACGATGGAGAGAGGTGGGGGGAGCGGGATGGTTCCCACCATGGGCCGACTGAGCCACCACCAAAAGGCCCAGTCGCAGCAGAACATCTGTGCCACGCCGTCCATGGACCGCCACCACATGATCAAGATGAACTCCCACCCGACATCAGGCCACGACCACGAGCGCGGCTCCACAGCTGTGCCCGTGATGGGGATGCACGGTGGCTGGGACTCCCACGGGGGCCACAGCGGAGGAGGAGCGGGGATAATCGGGGGCCAGCCCAGCGCGCGGCGCATGGCTTTCGCCAACAAAAGGCAGAACACCATCGAACAGCTGCACTTCATCCCCGGAGGTGGAGGAGGGCAGGGACTGCGGACTGGAAGTAAGAACGAGGTGACGGTGTGAGAGGAGGAGGAGGAGAGGAGGAGGACAGGTGAAGGATGAGGAGAGGGAACCAAGAATAACGAAGAGAGATGAAGAAGAAACAGAAATGAGTTTCACCCCAGCTGGCTGCTCAACCTTTAAAAAAAATTCTCCCCAAAAAAACAATGGTTGATGACACCACTCATGTTAGTAAAGCCAACCGATATTCCTCTTGTCACTTTATGTTTCGAAAAAGAGAATATTCAGCCATTCTTTGCAAAAGGAAGGAAAAAAAAATTCCTCATAAAAAGAGCAAAAAAAATGCAGCTCAGAGGCTGCTGGGTATTCGCTGTGACTTTTATTGAAGGATATCCGCCGAGTTGTTGAGTCGTCCTTGAGTTTTATTGCACTGTCCTCTGAGTCTTCGAGTGCTCTGACAGAAATTCATCTGTCGTTGAATCCACTGTGGATGGTGAAGAGCACCGAGCCTGGAGAGAGACAGGTTTGCTTGTTGTTGTATTTATAACAATATTTAGAACCAAACAAGTTACTTTTGTATGAAAATAACTCGATATTGATTACATTAACATGACTGAGCCCTGTAGGATTTTGTGTATACTTAGTTGAACACGTATTTATCCTCAAAGCCAGCCGGTTTGTAACTTAAAGGCTGTATTAGACGATCATCGCTTTCTGTAGTTGTGATTGGACTATTAATGTAAAACTGCTGAATCACTCGAGCCAAGTGCAGTTAACTGTCATCTGATGACTCTACAGCTTCAATAATTCAAGATTAGAAATTTAGGAATAAAAACAACACCGTCGACTCATGCTGCTGCCACAACGGCCCAGTCACACCAGCACTTCACAACAAAACACAAGAATCAAGTCAAAAACAAAAATACCAGTAGGCTGAAAAATTTTAATAAGTTTTTCTTCCATGTTTATTTTGTGTTAGTTCAATTTTCTTCTCGTTTCCAGTAAATCTCAGTCACATGATTAAGATGCACAGACAATGCTTTGACCAGCTAGTGCCACTTCCCAGTTCTTGTTTCATCCTGACCTGACAGTTTTCATGTTGAATTTCAGGACTTTAACACATGTAGACTTTTTATTTCTTCATTTAACAATTACATGTAACAAACACTGATCATAAATAGAAAACATGTTACAGGCAGTAGTTTCTAATCCAACTGAGAAAGATGATCCTCAATTATACTTATCAAATCTTTCCCTAAATTTTAGCTAACGTTTGCATGTTGTATGTTGATGCATTCATGAGCCCAATTTCATAATTTTGCTGTATTTAATTGAACAGCATAAAAACATGTATTTTTAACTTTGATCACTGCTGAATTTACTCGTGACCAAGTCAAACTAGACAGGCTTGTATAGTCTGAGAATATCTTTGTCTCTAATCTGTACCCCTGCTTTGAACTTATGTAATTAAAACTATGCATAAAACAACTGTTATTTGCATGTTGATAATTTATGGTGATACATAGCCCAAATTGTACTAAAAGACTCATGTATAATTAATTTTTTTGCACATTTTCAGATTATCAACAATTAATTACAAGATATTTCTATTGATTTTGATTCTGATAACCATTTAAGCCATTTGACTATGAAATATTTTTTATTGTGATCCCTGATCAAATAAGAATTGCTGTGAGAAACCTCTGGTTGCTATTCAGAATATCATATAAAAACCTTTTTTGTCTTTTAGACTATAAGTAAATTATAGAAAATTACTTTAAATCACGACTGGTCAAAGCAGGTATGCATCAACCCCAAAAAGAAGTTTAAATTCACACAAAAAAAAAAAAAAAATATATATATATATATATATATATATATATATATATATATATTTATATTTATTTGTTGGACATGTTTTCTTCTAATCGTGAAAAGTCAGGTGTAAAGTGAGCTGTAAAAGTTACATAAGTGTAAAATGACCAGTATCCAGCTCATATTGTTCTTCCTTTTGCATTATGTTTTTTAAAATGTAAACAATACTGGCACCTATTGGTCCAGTGTGGGATTTTTTTTTTTTTTTTTTTTGATAAGGTAAATTTCTTATTTGGACTGAGATTTTTTTTTTTTTTAAACTCTTTAAAAACAGTTCTCCCTCCACCCCCTAACAAATCAAGTGAAATACTTGTAGCAGCATAGTTGGAGCCTGAAATTATTACAGGTACTTAAATAAATTGAGTGACGCCTGTGTGACTGGGCCCTAAAATTACCATTCAGTATGTAACCATGTTTTAAGCTAACTTAAAGCCTTGTACAGTGGATTCTAGTGAGTGTACGACATTTATGAAACGTAATAGTGAGAATGTTTTGAATTAGACCTCTCATTAAAAGGATCCGATCTGTGAATAAACATCCCCCGGCCATGTTTCAAACTTTTCACAAGTAACTTGTAAAGTCGAGGGCTTCTTTTTGCAGCGCACTGGCATAGAACAGACCCTCCCGTTCGTCCGAGACGCCACACGCTTCCTGCAAGTTCAGCTGCTCACCTCGCACCAAGGGAAGGAAGGCAGACGGGTTCGAGGCGGGGGAACAATGGACACTTCACACTAAGGGCTAAACTGAATTTATCTTTGTGTGTCTGTGCTCTAAACAGTGTCTGCTTCTCATTTTCATCTCTTGTATCTGTCGGGAGGCATGCTCGTGCTTATTTTCACAGATTTCTTCATGTGTAGAGAGAAAAGAAACATGCAGGGGATTTCTGCAAAAGAATCTTTGTGTAAAAATTTAATTTTGTTGAATATTGCTGTGGGGGAGGAAGCTTTCCATAAAGATGTCATATTTTTGGATTTTTGTTTGTTTCTCTGCCGTTAAGATGGACCTTCTGGCCATACTGGCTGGGTTTCTTTTTCATAGTGAAGTTATACTTTGATAAAGACTGAAACCACTGATTGAGTGATGCTTCCTGCCAGCCATTTGTAGTTTTATATGTTATGTACTCATGTGTTAACGGTTTGATTTAAAAAAAATAAAAGAAAAACCCGACCTCCCTAAATAAGAAAGTGAGCACTCTTATCATGATCTCTTCTTTTAAACATGTATTTATTTTTTTAATCTCTGTGAATTTTAATGTATATGCCTGAAATTTCAATTTTACAACTTTCTAGTGGAGTTGGAAAAAAATAAAAACAAAAGCAAAACCGTTGTAATCACGGGAACAAAAAAGAGCTGATGCAATCATGGAGAAAAGACGGACCGCATGATGATGTCAAGAGCCAGTGTTGGAGATGTCATACTGCTGACTTATGATGTCATGGCGTGTATGTATCTAATTGTACATGCGTCTGTTTCAAATTTACGTACCCGTGTGTTAGAATCCCTGTCATTTTTGTTATCGGAATGCTGACACTCGTTTTGACTAAAATCGATCACGAAGATGATACTTCGATCCAAAATACAATTGTTGTTCATATCAGCCTGTTTGTGCTTTTTTGGTCTTCCATTTTTGTCCCTTTTAATGTCACGTTTTTTTTTTAAGAGGGACATTGATCACTCCCACCCCTTCAATTTGATCTGTGTTCACCAAAGCAAGGACTTTTTAAACATTTCAAAATGTACATTTTTAAAGACTTATATGGTGATAAGTTATAGCAGTTATAGGGACCTGTAATAGCTGAGTGCATTGATTTATCGCATGGTTCATCAGTTTGTGTCGCTGATGTTTGACAGATTAGGTTTTTAATGCAGCTTCTTCCTACGTGCTCATTTTTACAGAATTTTAAGGGCATAGAAGTTTGGAAAAAAAAGTTGCAGTTCTTGCAGGGGGATCAAATCTAATTTAAAAGTTTTTAAGCAACAACTGCTGTCACTGAAAATAATATGTTGTGGCTTGCCTTAGTTGCTTTTAAAGAACTGAGGGTAAAAACCAATGAGAAAATGTTGAAATATGAATTCAATCTTTTGATGTCTCACTCATTTCTCCTCATAATTTCAGAGGTCGTTTACTGTTGTATTCCATGTTGAGTTAACGGTTCCTCTGATGAAGCTGTGTGCCTGTATTTATGTGCGAGTGTGTTAACCACATGGGTGGGGGGGGAGGCATGGGCATATTTGTATTCTCATAGCTACTCTGCATACCTCAAACTGTATGATAAATTATTTATAACATTCCCTTATATGTCTATTTCCAAGAATATCCCAACAACGGTCTCACAGATGTGCAACCCTTTTGTTATTGGTGATCAATTCTTGCATTTGTAGAAATCATACTGTTTAAATGATAATAAAAAATATCCAACTGAATCTAATTTGTCTGTAATAATTCAAAGTATGTCTTACATTAGGAAAAAAATGTTTTACAGCTGGGGAATGTAGGAAAGAGGAAGAATATTACACACTCAAAAAAGAAATAAATAAATAAAAGGTAATTAAGGCAAATGTGTTTAAATGAAAATAAATTGAGAAATTGTGATTTTTATTTACTTTGGTTTAAGGCTCCATGTACATTTGTTACTTTGAAAAATGGCTTGCTCAACTAAGATAAAAAAAAATAAAGATTGACTTGCATTTTTCTTTCAGAATTAAACAATGTTGTTGCTCAACATGAAAAATTGAAAATTATGTTGGAATAGTAAGCTTCTTTCTTACTGCTGTTTCCCATCTTAACAGGGCTGAATTATATTGCATACTTGAAATATATTTTCTTTCCTGCAAAATCCATATTGGATCCTGAACTCAGGGCTGCTATGCAACCTCCAACTTTCATAGTCAGAATATCAGCATTTCTGTTGTATTCCTGAGTGAAAGAGTGGAAATCCTACATAGAGATCCAAGCTCTGACTAGCAGAAATCTAACGCAGCGATACGGATGACAGCCACTTCATACTGGGTTGCTCAATTCAGTTTAAGTTCTGTTTATTAATTAGCATAAAACATAAAAAAAATAAATGCACTTTATAGCAAACAAGTTAATTTGTACACAGAAAATATGTGTTTCGAGTTAGATTCTGACTTTGTAGGCCTTCTCTATTTCTAAATGGGAAAGTAAAATTTTCAACAACAAAATAAAGTATCCTACTTTGATTATTTTTTCCTGACATTTAGAAAATCCCCACTTCTGAGAAAAAAAAAAGAAGGCACATTATAATCACAGCGGTGTAAATTGTTTTAAAAAAATTATCACATTTTTTAAATGTTCATTCAACAAGTTATTTTTTATGAGTGCTCAATTAGAGGACACCTCATTGAAAAAGACACCAACCACACAAACCTGTTTGACACACACCAAACTATGCTCTTTGGCATGCGCCGTGATGGCATCTTCAATAAACTAATTAACATTTTACACTCTTGGTGTGAAAACACACACACACACACACACGCAAACACACACACACACACACACACACACACACACACACACACACACACACACACACACACAGGAGCTTGATGACACAAGATGTCAGAATGCACGCAATTATATTTTTATTGCATGATGCATGAACCCGCACAGCCTCTCTCTCACACACAGCTTCATTAATTCATGAGCATCATGCTGGATCGGATCTGATAGCTGTGAACACTCCAGCCGGACTTTCGCTTGGCTCTACCCGGAACCATTATGCAGACAGGAAACTACCATTTTACCGCTAGCAGCAGCAGCATCGGGGGAACCGTCGTCTACGGAGGGGGACACCTAAAGCAGCTGAGGCGGGGAGAGAAGCTGGAAGCCAGGGAGAAAAGCAGGAAAACCACAACCGAGACTAAATAAAGAGGACGAGTTGGCGATGAGCGTCAGTGAGCCAGTCGAGCTGTAGGACTTTGGACTCAAACAATGGCCAAAACGGGAGCAGGCCAGCGATTTTGTTAGCGAGAGAAAAGAAGCAGCAGCAGCAGCAGCCCTCCTGGGCCGATGGAGATCCCGGGCCTTTCACGGTGCTTTTCCACGGATGGAGAAAAAGGCCCCAGTGACGAGCATTAGGGACCCCGCTTTCAGAGCGCACGTCCTCCCCCATGCCCTCTCACTTCTACCGCCGTGTTTCCCAGCGGCGTTTTCCAACCAGGATTCGTGTTTTGGAAGGTAAAAACATAAACAAAAGCAGCTTCTAGCAGGACTGACATTAGCATAGAGAAGCTAACGGCTCTGCTAAGTTGGTAGCATGTAGCTTCTGATTATAGAACGTTTTCTTGCTCTGAATTGTTTTTGCTTCTTTGCTTTACATAGCGCTTAAATATAATTCAAAACAAAACAGAGTTGAGTGTTGCACTTCATAGAAAGGCACTACATTTTGATTTTATGTCTTTTTCGTGGTAGAGTAGCGTTTGTTACAGTCAACGTTAGCTAGCCGAGGTTATTGACAGATGCTAGCAGGGTTTGTTGACTTATTTGTCCTACCTAACGCCTGATATGCTTATTTTTTAAGGTTGTCGAGCTGTGATATCCCGTTTGGACAGAGTGGGATGTGTTCTTTTTCTCCCACTCTCTTCTTAACACCCAGCTGGAGTTTCGGATCTGTGGATTAGCCGGTGAGATGCAAACAACACACATGTAAACAGTCCCATTGCTGCAGATCTAGAGATAAATTGTTGCATCTGTTATCAGTGTATCGTTCACTGAAAAATTTGAGGCTTAATGTGTGAATGGACAGCAAATTCAGCACGTAAATCAATGCATGTTGCAAGTATCTGAACAGTTGTTGCATGTTTGTTTTGAAAAGAGTGGCGCTTAATCTGCGGCTCAGACAAGATGAAAACACCACAGAGAATGAGAGGCGGTGAAGGGAGTCTGGAATCTCTGACAAGACCCTAATTTCCCCTCTTAACACCCATCAGGTTCAGTTGTGCTTGCCTTTTTTTGTTTTATCTTGCAGTGACATGAGTATAATTTGTTTTGACAAGAAATTAAATGAGTCATCTTTCTTTAGGTGATTCATATCCACTAAAATCTGTAGACAAAGTGAAACAATGTGGTCAGTCATCGTTGGCACAGTTTGGGAGATGCTATGAAACAGCATTGACTCTGCAGGTATGAATCAAAAGGTTTACTTGATAACATTTTGGGAAATTTTTGTTTTAGATTAATGCATCAGCTGTTACTGTTACATGAAGATCACTGAGTCATATTCAACATACTACCGTGTTAAACTGGAATCCAGTTTTTAAACTAACTACAAAATTAGCCACTTTTCTAGCTGCATCAAATGTTTTTGTATCTCAGCAACAGTTTGATCTTCTCTTTCTTCTGTTCTGAACTTCAGGGAGACCACTTGATTACACAAATTATGCTAATCTCAATTTCCCTCAGGCATTTTTCATTGTTCACAGTTTTTAATTGTTTTTGGTGAGCACTGCTTACAGTCTAGAGTGGGCGCCTTCTGATTGGATTTCATAAGCAGCACTGCATATTGGATATGCACATCCTGTCTTACTGTGGCCTCAGCTATACAGCTGACATTTGCAATTTATTAGTATTGTATAAAAATATGTTTTTGTGTAAAAAGCCTAATGTGATAATTAACATGAATCCATTAGCTTCTGTTGGATCAGCATGCTCTGCCTCATCTAGACCATTATTATCCATCTATCATCTGAAAACAGACCAGAACCAGACTGATTGTTTTTGTGTTTATATTTGAATTATGTTCTGTCGTCATATGTCCAATGACCTTTTAGCTGTATCCTGTACTTTAGCTGGACTTCTTATATTAAGTTGACCACACTAATTACATATGTAGGTAAAAAAAATTATTGAATGTATTTTAAACATTTGTTTGTGATTTTAGGAAATTAAAATCAGACAAAAAATCCTAATTTCGGGATTTCACTTGCAGCTCAGTAAAATACAAGGATTAGCTCAGATTCCTCGATAGTAGCAGCATTTGCTCCATATTTTGTGACCCATCGTTTCTCTACTCCTACAGTTATTACTGCCCCCTTTAATTTCAGATTTGTATGATTCATCTTTTATGTTCCCGGTGGATTCTGGCCGCAGTTTTTTGTTTTTGCTGTTTCAGCACAGAGTACATGCTGGATTGTCACAAAATTCTTCAAAGTAGAGTAACTGTGCTGTGTGAGCCTCTGCTGTCATTCTGCCAAGCTTCAAAGCGAACACAGATGTGACAGCACGCACAAGACTGTTTGGCCTCTGTGCTTTTTGTCTCAAGGGAGACGTTTCCATGCCGAGTGCTTTGCAGAAAGCTAGAAAAAGGTCAGAAATAAGCGCTGATTTAACCCTCACATGATGGATGGTTTTTTTGTGTGCATCTAGAGGAAAAGTCACGACTAATAGGCACGAGCAGATGACTTAAAAGATTTACATCAAAGACACTGCTGTGGTGGAAGAAGAAGAAGAATAAGAAGGGGTATGATGGTGTGACAGTTACAATGAAAATAATAACTTTTTCTAACTTTCAGCCAGCTGTTATTTGAGAGTAATGTATTACATTACAGTTATTACCATATCCAAGACACACAAAAATATTTTTAGCAAAGGATTCGGTCAACATTTGGTTACTGGGTGACTGTATATTGCTAGTGGCTCTTGGAGATAATTGCCATTCACTCTGTAAGTCATTTAAATGATACTCAAACGTTTGGTTTTGATAGTTTAATTCATTTCTAGTTGGTTGGCAGAGAGATGCCGTATCTAAAAAAAAAAAAAACACTGGAGGTTTCATGTAATTTGTATCAAAAACATATCAAAGTGTGCATAAAATATTGGGCTGTTTATAAACATCAACACAGTGTCTGAATTTTTAGGGAGTCATTTTAACAGCAAAGTGTCTGATTAGAAACACAACTAGTTTTTTTTTGTCTATGATAAATCAATGAATTTTGATTTATTATTACATTAAACATTAATTAATTATGTTTTAAACCCCGCCCCCAAAACTGAAGTTGTTGTCAGAATAGTTTTCTCTGTTGTTCCACAATAGCATCAATAAAAATAAATAAAAAAATATTAAATGCAGTTTTAGTGATAGTAATCTCTTTTCTTTAAGGTGTCCTAAAGAAGCCCATTTAAAAGTGGAAACACTTTTTTTATTCTCACAAAATTTCCACAAAATATTGTAATAATATAGAAAGTTCATATCACCCATCCCTTTTGTTGGGTCAAATTTCTTGCTTGTATATTTGTCATCAAGCCATGTCACAGTAGCATAGAAACTATGCCTTAAATTTAACTTTGATTAGAAAACACATAAAAATAAATGGACATGTGAACATGCTTTTTCAAGAATATTTTGTGAAATATCTTGGCTGTATGCTTGTGTAAAATCTAATCCATCTTGAAATATTTAAAGCTTTTAGATGTATAATGTGGTTTCACTAAGACAGAAACATTCTGGTATAAACTAGGTGTCAAAACTACACAGTAAGTTTATTATTGGTTTAATAAAATACCTGCAAAAATGCTTGTTTAAGTTGAAAGTGGTAGGATTCTACTGACTTTAACTGATGTATTATGGAGTCATTATGCTTCAAGCTTTAGTCACTAACTGCATTCTGTGTGTTGTTCATTTGATCAGAATCAAAGCACAGAATCACTAATGATTTCATGTTTTTTTTTTCTTCAGGCTACCCAGAGGTTTTCATATGATGACAGGAAACTGTTGAAGAGATGATTAATCTTCCTCTAGAAAAATGAACACACTCCACTCTGTGGGACCGCCTGGCCTGACTTCAACTTAAAAAAATGGAACACTTTAAAGACACACTACAGACTTTTATGTAATTTAGTAAATTTTCTATTTATGACCCTTTATATAACCTCCCACCTGAAGCACTTGAAGGCTTCACTCCATAATAAAAATAAACTTAGTGAAACATTTATGAGAACTAATGAAGCATTAACTGTTGTTGGACTAAAGTGGCTCCTTCAAAGCTTGGGGCTGAAACAAAAGTTGGACTATCCCAGAGGTCACTGAGGGCTCTGCTGGTTTTATAGAATTAGTGCAAGGGATTGTTCTGGACATTTTGTCACAGCCATATTTGGAGATGTTTCAGTTCAGCAAGTACCCCATGGACATCTTAGAGATGCTAAGTGGACACCAAGCCCACCAGTTTAAAGGGCTTGGGTTGGAACGACAACTGAGCCACCAACAACAAGTCCAACTGCAGCATCAGCAGCAGCTCCAGCAGCAGCACCAACCCTCTGCTGATACCTCTGGAAGTCTGCTGTCCGGTCTTGGGCTGGGATCCCTCCAGAGCTCTCGAAGCAATGCCTTCGCTGACTCCTCGTCATTATTCGCCAAAATGAGCGCCCCTCCTCCATCTATCTCCCACCAAAGCCAGTCGTCCTCATCGTCCCACAGCTCCAGGAAGTCCAGTAAGATTAGCAGCAGTAGCAGTAGTGGCAGTGGGAGTTCCTCATCCGGGTATCCCCAGTTTCTGCGGCCTTTTCATCCAGCTGAGGCTGCTCTTGCTCAGGAGCAGCTCCACTCTGGGATGGGGCGTTTTGACTTCACTGGAAGCAGCAGTGGAGGAGCTGCCGGAGTTATTGGGGTCACGCCTGCACCACCCCCTCCTCCACTGCATCCGAGTCTTTCTGTACCTCAACCCTCATCCGGTCCATCTTCGTCTTCACCTTCTCCCTCCACCTCTGCTTCAGCTTCTAATAACCCTTCTGGCAGCACTGCGGTCCCCCTGGTTGGCCAGTCTGATCCCCGCAGCCTCCACCAACAGTTTAGCTGCATGCTTGCTGCCAACCAATACTTTCTGTCTGGTGTCCCAACAAATAGTAGCCTTGAGCAGTTCCTCGTCCAGCAGGGAACTCACAACCACCTTAGTTTAGGTCTTGGCCAGGGGGCGACTGAATCCAACTCAGCCCTGGCCCCTCCTCCTGCCCTTCACTCCTCTCACAGCCACACTGCTCCCCCGACCCAACAGCAACAACAACAGCTGACTCCTCATGCCTTATCTCATCCACACAGCCACACTCACCACCCGCACCCCCTGCATCCAGCCCCTCAGCCTGCCCCACTGAGTGGCTTTGATTTCCAAAGCATTCCAGTACTTTCCTCAAACCAGATAGCATCATTAATGCAGCAGGAGGCGGGCCTTCCCCTCCCCCTGCCCTTGCACCTGTCCCTATCTAAAGAAGATACAACAAAATCAGGAGACAGCTCGTCTGCATCTGCTTCAAGTGGGGGTAGCAGGAGGAAAAAGGCAATGGCAGGTTACCTGCCCCAGAGAAAAGCTGAAAGTAGCAGCCACAGCCACACCAGCAGCAGTGTAACTACTTGCCATAACAACAGCTCAAGTGGGCACACTCAGAGCTCCTCTTCAGGCCTTGTGGGCGGGAGATCCGGGGGTGTTGGGCTAAGTGGCATTGGAAGTGAGACACAGCACTCCTCTCTCCTCTCGTCTTCCTCTCAGCAGCAGTCATCTTCCACTGTCTCATCATCCTCATCAGCCTCCACATCCTCTAGCTCCACTTCTGTGCTTGTAGCCAATGGCAACCAACAATTGTCCAAACCACAAGAACGTCATAGCAGCTCGTCTCGGCAGCCTGAACCAGAACCCCTGTACCACTGTGGTGAATGTGGTAAAACCTTCACTCACCTTTCCAGCCTTCGAAGGCATCTCCGAAGCCATGGCTTGACACCAGAAAGCCAAAGTAGGAAGTCGGACTGTAACTCTCCAAGCCCAGAGCGGATATTCTGCTGTGGTGAGTGTGGGAAGAGGTTCAAAAAGAGAGGTCACCTTATCCAGCACAGTGTCACCCACTCAGAAAACCGGCCTTTTGTATGCAGCATTTGCCAAAAGTCATTCAACCGCCGGGAGTCGCTCACAAGACACGAGAAGATCCATGATGAGAAGCCATTTCGTTGTCCGGCGTGCGGGCGTTGTTTCCGTGAGAGTACCTCTCTGCTCAACCACGCTGCTTCAGGTGCTTGTGGCAAACCTCCCCGCAGCTCAAAAAATCGGTCCAGCAGTGGGGGGAATACAACATCCAACCCAAGCAGCAGTAAAATAGGAAATAGTGCAGAAAGGGGGGTAGGAATTTCAACTGATGGGGCTGGTATGACAGATGACAAGTATGCAACAGATTATTCCAGAAATCGATACCAGAACCAGGCGCCTTACAACAGTGGGGTCGACGATTACAGGCGTGCACAGTCTTCCACGCTCTATTCCTCAGAGAATACATTAGGGAATGAAATGAATAGCCAAACTCTACGGAAAGCCCCGTTAGCTCCAACTCTTCATCCCCATCCTCAGAGCCAGCAGCAGCATCACCACCACCAACAGCAGCAGCCCCACCTTCCCTTGTCCTCCTTGTTGGATGATTCAGAGGATGAGGTCACTAGCAGTGCAATGTCAGCCATTGCTGCTGCCGCTGCCGCCTCCTGCAACATCAACTCGGAAAGTCGAGAAGGAGAAAGGAGAGACATTATTGGAGGTCTGCTGGGGGGCTTGGGGTTTGGAAACATGGGCGGACCATCATCAACTAGCCTAAACGGTTCCACCATGCCTTTGACTCACCCCAGCCTGCCCCACACAAAGCCCCGGAGGCCTCGAAAGCCCAGAGAAAAAAGGGATCCAAACACAATTGTGAGGAGGAGGAGGAGTCCAGCACCTCCAGGGGACGGCTCAGAGAGACCGTATGGCTGTCAGATCTGTGGAAAACGCTTTAGAAGGGCGGAAACACTGAGACGCCACAACCGGGTTCACACGGGAGAGAAACCTCATGCCTGTGAAGTGTGTGGAAAAATGTTCCGAGAACCTTTTCACCTCACTAAGCATCTGACTGTACACTCCGGTCAAAAGAACTACAAATGCAACCTTTGTGGGAAGTTGTTTGCCTATGCACAGAGCCTTGTTCGGCATGGAAAGCTTCACAGAAAAGGGGAAATTGACAACACGGGTCGAAGAATAAAAGGTGGAGCTGCTGCTGCTGCAGCAGCAATCAGTCAAGTTGCCAACTCTGGAAACTCAGATTACTTTTCATCATGCTCCCAAGAAGAGAAGTCTCCAACATCTGGCACTCCCTCTCAGCGGCTTTACACCTGCACAGTATGTTGGAAGTCTTTCCGACACTATTTCCACCTGACAGCACATCAACAGACTGTCCACGGCGGTGGGGTGGGCCTGGAAAAGTCCTTTCGCTGTGAAGTTTGTGGCAAAGCCTTTGCCTACTCAAACAGCCTGGTGCGGCACAAGTTGTCACAACATGGCATTGACCGCAACGGTCAACGTGTCAACCAGTCTCAACCCTCTGGATACTCTCCACTGTTTTATGACCCCAGCTCAGGTTCCAACTATCCTGGATCATCCCACATCCCACAGGGAGTTGCTGAGCAGCAGCAGCAGCATCAGCAACAACAACAACAACAACAACAGCAGCAGCAGCAGCAGCAACAGCAGCAGCAGCAGCAGCAACAGCAGCAGCAACAGCAACAACAACAGCAGCAGCAGCAACAACCACCACAACAACAGTTGCAGCACCCTTTTCACTACCGCTCAAAAAACTTCCAAAAGCGCCATGGACAGACAAGAAAGCACCGAAAGAAAAAACGGCGCATCGTAATCCACAGCATCATGAGAGACGGGAAGCTGGTGGGAGTCCCTTTGAGTAAAGACACTCGCAAGAAGTTGCTGATTCTGAGGAGGAAAAAGGGAAGACTGCAGGCACACATCAACAGGAAAAAGCTCTTGGCCCAGCTGAGGATGAAGGGGGGAGTGATGAAAGTAAAGTCATGGTGCGGGGGTGCGGTCAAAGTCACAGGGCTCACCTCTATGGATGTCCCCCTCAAACGCTTTCCTTGTCCCATCTGCCCTAGTGCCACATACACCAAACAAGGCTCCCTGCTGGTGCACCACGCCGTCAGACACCCACCGAGAAACTCAGGGCGTCACGCCCGTCTGCGGTGCCAGGTGTGTGGGCGACGCACCACTTCATTACACAAAGCCTTGAAACACAGGAGTCGCCATCTCAAGCAGGCAGCATTCCAGTGCCACAAATGCCAACATCGCTTCTGGAACCCATGTCTCCTGACCCGCCACAGGTTCTCCTGCCGGGGGGCGAGCACTGGCAGTGTTGTTGAAAACTGGGAGCTGACGAGGATGAGATCAGTGTCGGTTAGTGACCACTCTCCAGTCCCGCTGACAGTTCCGGGTCTGGCCCAGCCTGAGAGATCAACAGTTCTGACTGAATACAGTCAGTAACATAAACTGTCTTTTTTTAGACTAGATTGTTTTTTGATGTTTATATTTTATTAAATAATCCAACATCTTAGCACGTTTTTAACAAAATAGGGTGGGGACTGAAAGGGGGAGATTTAGTTCAACTACCAGACTATCCCCACCCCTTTATCTGGACAAGCCTTTAAACAATCCCAGTACAACAGCAGAGGTGGTTGATAAAATCACTTGGACTTCTAAAGGCCTAAAATCAAAACCGCCCAAACTATCTGCCTCCTGTTCCTCAAAGGTAAAGGAACTAAAGATCATGTTTTTTTTGTAGCATCTGTTTGAAAATTGTCAGTACTTTCCATCATGTTTGTCTTGTTCTAAATCCCTTTTGCCGTGTTTGTGCATCAACAAAAATCGGATGTTTATCATAGGGCTGATTGATGTACCAGTTTATTCTTTATCACATTATTCATAGTTATACTGTGTAGTCCTCATTTAATGCTCTGTTTATTACACTGAACAGATTCACTTTTTATGCTGAGATATTTCCCCTTAATATAAATTAATCTCTTTAGGATCTAATACCAAGTAGCTCACAAAAGTGGCACGGCTTGATGCTAGGTGATTTACTGAGAAAGAAGCTGAAACACAAAAACTTAGTCGATCGTTTTTATACTGTACACTACTTTTGTTACTTTTTTTAAAAAAATGTGTGAATGAAACACAAACATGACTAAAGCTGTTAACTCTTTCAGGATATGAAAAGGACAACAGAAATAACGAGTGTACTGTACAATTAGTATTATATTTTATTATATATAAATATTATTTGCTGTTTTTTACTCCCAGTTTTCATTTATCTTATCGTTGCTATTCTAAGTGTGGGAGGGGACGAATTGAGACGTTGTTTGTAAAATCATAATTATATGTATCAATGTGATCATCCCTCCCTTCCTTTTACCTGAAACTCCGTTTACCTGCTCATACACAGTTTGGCTCCATTTTTGTAACAGAAGCGTGTACACATAGTTCTTATTTAGGTCCTGTCCAGAAGTGCTTATCCCTTTTTTTTTCTGTAAAACTAAACCATGTAATATGACTAAATTACTATCCTTTGCCTAAAAGTGAGTTGTTGAAAAACCTTGAATAAACACCTGAAATGTCTTTTCTTAAGTTTTATTCTGGTAAATCTAATTGTCTCCGTCAAAGAACAGTTGGTTTCACTTTTTGTAGTATTTCTACATTTAGAATTTATACAGCGTATGAATTAAGTTGTTGCTTTATTTAGCATTTGCTAGTGTCATTTCTGAATGTCTTTGAATTGGTGGTCATTGGACACTTCACTAGTTTCACAGGATGACAAGGAGACACCAAGGTACAATTTAAAGAGAACAATTAATCTAAAGTTCATGTTTTCTGACTGTTTGGCGAAACCCAGAGCACTTGGAAAGAACCTATGCATGCATGGGGAGAACATACATACTCCAAAAGGTTAGAATTCAAATCCAGGACCTCCATCCTGATGAGCTATACCTATGCAAACGTCTGCACCATCATGCAGCCTAAAACAAGTTTTTTTGTGCTGCATTACCGATAATGAGCCACTAGATGGTAGTGTTTACAATGCTAGTACTGGCTCCGTCGAAGAAATCCATAGAATTTTAATTTGAAACTTCTTGTCAAAGTACGATCAAACAAAGCTGTTGATGTAAAACACTTCCACGTACATACACTGGTGTTTGTGTAAAGCGAACTATTTCGGCCCTGGTAATCATTTTATGTTCCCTTATGCATACATCGTGTAGCAGCAATATAATTTGACACCGAGACCCATAAAACAGGTGCAACAGCTGCTGAATTGGTCTGGAAATTCTTAGGGCTTCAGGTTTTCCAGTCACAAATTTTCTCCAGGACAACAAAGGATGGTGTCTATAAACTTTGCTGTAAACGTTAAACATTATTTTGGCACTTTAGAATAGAATCGAAATATCCTTTATTGTTTCACACAGGGTAAATTCAGGTGTAACAGCAGCATCTGACATATAGGTTCATACAAAAAGATCCGAAATTAATATGTAAAAACAAGATTAACAATAACAACAATGGTAATATACTGTATACATCATCAAATTATATGACTTGACAGCCAAAATGCAACAGGTAAATTATCAATTATAAATGCTACACAAGACTTAAGTTTTTTTTTTCTTTATAGTATTATAAGAAACATCACATCACAATTGCAACTACTTTCTATTTTTCTGTAAAGTCTTATTTGAATGTTAAACCGTTGAGTTTGAGGAAGTCGACAAGCGTGTAAATGTGATCTTTAATTGAGCCTCCAAAGGAATAAAAAAAAAACAAACAAACCTCACGTGGCTAGAGCAAGGGGGGACCTTTGGGCGGGGACTCTGACCTATTTTCAACCAATGGGAAGCTAAGAGCGGCTGCGAGTGACCCAGATTCAGCCAATGGCCGTTCGACGCTGTAGCCGATAGGCAATGCTGGGGCGCGTGCGAAGGACATGTGATCGTTCGGAGTTGAGAGCGCGAGGAGCACACAGACCGCCGCTCAAACGATCTTTTAAAATTAGACTAAAGGGTATATCACTGATTTTTATTCAGATGCTGTAAAACACAACCTTAAAAAAACACATGGGAGTTTTTGTAGTTATCCTCGACAGCGTTAAATTTGCCAGATCATATTGTTCCACTTATGCGAAGTGGCTACATCTGTTTTCTTTGACTCGTTATTGTGGATACAGATATTCAGTTAAAGGCACCGATCAAAAGCAAACGTGAAAGAGTCGTCGTCGTGCGTCTGATTCATAATATATTCTCAGTCCGCGGTGTTTGCCTCGGCTTTGTGTCCTGCTGTTTACTTGACAGCGTGAGAAAAGAGTAGAGGGGTGGAGTGAAAAATCTGCTCAGTGGCCGATGTTTGGAGCACAACCGACCCAGCAAACACTCGCTATTGGCTGGATCTTCAAGGAGGCGCCATGCTTATGTTAATTATGTTGCATTCAAGGAAAACTGGAGAAAAAAAATCTTTGCTGTTAAAAAGAAACTGCTGAAGAAAACCCTGGAAAGATGACAGATTTTATAATATGTTGTATACTTAGTATTTCTAAAGTTAATAATGAAGTCAGATATGTTAAAATGTTTTTCCTTTGTAAACCTTTTTCACTTTTTTTAGATTACTGTATATTCAGCTCATAATATCTAAAAATTTGGGCCAAATAAGTTACCTGGCAGAAAATTGTTATAAAAAGGGGCGTGCTCCACATGTATTTTTCAATATTTCCTGTATAAAGTACAGTGGACCCCAGATATTCACAAGAGAGATACGAACCACAAGTGTCCACAAATAGCTAAAATCCACAAATATTTGAGACCCTCTCAAAAAAAAACAAAATAAAAAAAAACATGTATAACTGCCTATTTTAATAGTTTATATCCCAAAAAAATCTAAATGTATCCATGAATACTGAAACATGAATACATAGGAGTTTAGTGTTTGTAAATTGGTTTGAATTTTCCCCCCTAAATTAGTGGAGACTCTGGTTGTTGGTGATGCACAACTCCCTTTATTTTTCTTTCCAATAAAAAGTAATAATAATGTACTAAAAAATAAATAATTTACACCAGAGCATTTAATTATATTTTATATATAAATGCAGGACATTTTGTATAATTAACTTTGGGCTGCTTGAAGACCTCTGACTTTCTGAGTTGAAATTCTGACCTCAGGTGTCATTCTTGTTCTTTTTCCAATTTGCAACCATAAATATCCAACTTCCAAGTATAAATGGAATGAAAACTCAGCTCAAATTGAATAGAGAGCTGCAGCTACCAAGAACTAATTCAATTCAGTTTTTTATTTTGTGTCTATTCACAAAATAGACACAACATTTTCAAATACAAACATGTCAAATCCTTATCCACTAATATAAACATTCCTAATAAAATCAATTCAATTCTTAATTGAATTGTCATTAAAATCATATATGATTCAAATGGACATAATTAATTTAAATTGCATGCATTTCAATTCAGTTTGCAAACAAAGATTTGACGCTACTCTTGAAATGTTTGACACATGCTATTGCTAAGATCTAAGCACATCAACTTAGCATTTTTGAAAAAAAATTGTAAATGAAATATTAACACAGAAGAGAAATAAGACAGTTACAAAACACTTGAAGACTAAACATTTATGAATATATTTGTTATTGTCTTAGTTGACATACAGACATATTTTGACTTATTTAGTTGGCATTCCGCTGCATGTTAACTGAGTTATAATTAAAAACTTTAAATTGCATAAAGAAAAATATTCCAGTCAACTGAGTTGCATTAATGAATAAGTATGAATATGTAAGTTTCCACCTCACATGCTGCTTTATAAACATTTTAGAAAAAAAGACCAGTATGTAAAAATGTGGGGAAACGATTTAAAAGAAAGACTAAATGAATATGTGTTAAATGTAAATAAAATCTAAATACAATAATTAAAAAAAAGTTTCTTTTTACATGCTGGCAGGAAAAAAAAACTCCTATTTACCACCTTATCCGTGTGCGTGAATGCACAAGGGTAGATTTTAAGTACGTCGGGGGGTGTAGTTTTGGGGTTGTGGGCGTGGCCAACGTATGCAAACGATCCACGCCTCCGAGCGCCTTTCCCCCGTGAGCAGTGACGTGACGCGAGCGGCCCGTGTTGGTTCCAGCTGACAGGCGGAGGGAGAAAAGCGAAAACCGAGGAAAAAATGCGCGAGTGTGTTTGTGCGCGTGAAGGTGAGAGAGGGAGGGAGCGCGAGAGAGAGAGAGGAAAATAAGAGCCATCATCTAGCTGGCTCTCTCCACTACTGGATTTTATTATTTTTCTTTCGGGGGGAATCTCTTTATTTCTCTTTATTTCTATCATCGGATCATTTCGATCATTTCACCTCAGATTTGATGGATTATTCCGCCCTGGAGACTTCCCACCGCCGATTCTTCATATTCTGCTGATTCTAATCATCTGTCTTCGCTCAGTGCACGGGACTACCTTCAGCCGCCTTCTTTCCTGCTTTTATTATTACTGTCACTGTTTGTTGCTTCCATCTGGAAGGGAATTTTTAGGGAATCTGTCAGGCTGACAGCCGAGCTGGACCGGTTTTGTTTCCACAAGCTCTAAGAGGACTTGGATCAGTCGTTTATAAGTGCGGCGGTGTTTGTTTCGAGAGGAACGCGGTTACAGCAACTCCAGAGGGATGAATTAAACCCGCTCAGCATGCTGCCATTTTGGAGATAGACCCCCCTCCCGCCCTACCACCCTCAGTTTTTAAATTTTAATTTCTTTTTGCACATTTTACATGGGCCGAGGGGAAAGCGGGATATCAAGAGGAGATCTCACGCACGCCTCACCTGTCTGCGCACCTTTTTTACGGCGCGCGCGTTAACTACAATCTCTGAGTGGATTATTTTGATCTTGAGCTCCAACTCTGCAGGTTGCTCCGCTCCACCTCCCTCCACCTGCCCCCTCCTCCTCTTCCTCCTCCTTCTTTTCCCTAGAAGTTATGTCAAGGCCTCTCACGCAGCTCCTGCCGCCGGATCTCCCAGCAGGGGCCACCAGCCCGCAGTTTGGGGCCAGCAACCCTGCTGGAAGTGGCCCCCAAGGCGGTCACCTGACCTCCATGACCAACCTGAAGTCTCTACTCCAGCTTCCAATCAAGGCCGACCAGAGGGTCACCAAGGACTGCTGCGAGATGAAGGGTGAGTGAGTGCACGTGAGAGCAGAGGAGGGGTTCCTAAAAGCATGGGAAGTATTAAAGGGAAACACCTCAACCAGGGAGCCAGTGCTGGGATAGCACACAGAAATGAGCAGGAAACAGGAACAAGAAGTTCTCAAACACCTGTCAGTGATGCTTGGATGCGCCTTAAGGTGTTTATACGATGCATTAAATGGATCCAAAGCAAGCATGGTCAAATCTAACAAAAACATTTGTAACGATTTGCATTTATTTTACTTATATCTCTGAATTCTGAATATTTAATCACTAAAAACCCCCATCTTATTGAATTATAACCAATTATAACTAAACTTGTGTTTAAAATAATTTCACCTAGCTGGTTTAACCTCCCATATTAAAAATCAAGATAAAAAATACAGTCTTAACACATTACTGAGACATTTGAATGTATTCTATGAAATATGTAAGCCTTTTTTCCCGACAACTATAAGTGTCATTTATTTTAAAGAGCAGGGATTCCTTGCAAGTGTGATTTCAGCAGTCATGCTGTCGTTTAAATAGCCAGATATCAAGAACTAGAGTCTCATGAATAGTCTGTTGTGATCAGGAGAAAATAAGCAGGTAAGTTTAAATTTTTGGATAAATGATATATTGTGTCCCCTGCGAGTCACTGTAGTATATGAGAGACTTGTTATTGTAACATTATGCACAGCATATAACCGTTCTCCACATTGTTTCTTTACAATACATGCCAGTAAAAGGAGTTAACAGCAGTTTTCAAATTTGAATGTTTTTGTTCCTTTCATCAGGTAGAACTGAAGCCAAAGACCGCAATGTTTGTGCATGTTAAGGGTGCGTTTGATTTATTAGTCAGGGACATTCCCCATTTTGGCTATTACTGCTTCATAATAATCTGAGATTTGTTATTAATGACTTTGGGTTGTTTCAGAACAAAATAGACTTAGCATACCTCCAGCATTTTACACTCTCTCTGCTAAGCTCACACCTCTACAACAACGGTTTTCCACTCTTGAAAACAAGCACTTCCTGTTTCATGTTGCCAAAAATTCAACGTTAAACCTTTTAAAAAAATTTCTTCCAACACCAGTTAGGGTACGGTTAGGGTTTTTGGAGTTAAATCACCATTGAAAATTGTACTTGCAAGCTAACATGCTATATAAAAGTGTAAATAATTCAGCTGGCGGTAAATACTTCAACAAATTCAGTTTTATAGTGTACATTTTACTCTCCAGTGGAAAGCCTGGAGACTTGTAAAGAGCAGTAAAATGTTTTTGCATTTGCTCATGTTTTATTTGCCTAATTTAAAATCCACTCTCCTCTAATTTTCTACTTTTTAAATTGAGGCAAACACTATAATAACAAGGTTTGGATTTCGACATTTAACTTTTGCCATTCTTCTTTGCAGATTTGGAAAATAATTACCTGGTTGAGTCTTGTTCTGAAATGCAAACAAGCATTAATCATTATAGAGTCTCTCAAAGGAATATTCTGGGGGATTATTCATGGGTGTATGCATGTGTGTGTGCATGTGACTGTGTGGGTATGTGTGATTGTAAAATACAGAGGAGCTGCTTACTCAACACACTCACATGCACACTGGTTTCCCTTCAGCACTCTGTCTGCAGGCCTGCTGGATTTTTTTAGAGACTTTTGTTTTGCATTTGGTGGTGAAATGCACTGATCTGGATGAGAATGAGGGGAAAAAAAAGAGTGGTTGTTTCTGTTGAGTCTGATTCTCCTGACTGTTTAGAAAGAGGTTAGTGAGAGGAATTGAATTGTTTCCCATGCCCCAGCTGCCACGACAAAATATTAACCAGGCTGCTTCTTCTTTCTCTCCGGCTGTAGAGATGTCATCGCTGCTAAAACATACACATGCACACACACACACCTGATAGGGTGGCTTTTTAAGTTTACATTGATCCTCCAGCTGATTACTCTTCTTTTGCAAACATCTCAACTCTTATCTTTTAAAACAGCAAAAATTGTGTCACAAAACCAGCCGTCTTTGGACTAGTGGTGTCCTGCAAATCAAGTCCTTACTAAGAGTAGTGAAAAGTGAACACACACAGATGTAGGAAAACAACAGAGAAGTTGGCTAGCGCAATTTGGCGACCCCTGGTGGTTTGTTGGTGCAGCTGCCGCTCTTTCCTCTTGATTTTTTTTCCCCTCTGTGCATGAGGAGGAGGATGATGATGGTGAGCACAGCTGACAGGCTCTCCGAGGAGCCAGAAAGCATCTGAAAGGCTCCCACTACCCTCGCTGTCAGCGCGTGCTGCATTCTCTGCTGATAGGTGATGCATCCAGGGGCAAACCAAGGAAGGCTTTTCCTTTTCCAGTTTGCCTCTGGATCTTGTTGCCCTTCCTTTTCCTCTGTTCATAGTGGACTCTTCTGCTGTGTTTTTACCCCTCCGCCCCCTGGCTGGCTTTGTTTGACGCCTTTGCAAACACCCACTCCATCTCACACATTTCTCTCCCTCTCTCTCACACGTCTTTGAGTTTTTTTCCTCTGTCTTGCTCTCTTCTCGCCTGATCCCTCTGTTTTTCACTCCCCAAGACTCCCTCTGCTCATTTACATCTTCTCAGGGTTTGTTTTCCTCTTTTCAGTCTCCTCACTGTGGCTCCTTCTCCAAAGTCATTCATCTCTTCTGTCTTTCTTGTTTTCTCACTCTTTTTTTTCTTGAATGTCTTTCTTAGATTTATTCAAATCATCCATCTTTAGAGTTTCTTGCCCATTCTTTCTGCTGTATTACATTCAGTTTAAGCCCTGGTGCACTTTAATGACTTGTCCACATTAGTTCAAAGTGTCACTATCGCTTAAATTAAAGGTGCCACTTTGCACGTATTCCTACCATCTACTTGCCCTCTGTAGC
This sequence comes from Poecilia mexicana, assembly GCF_051168715.1. Lineage (NCBI taxonomy): Eukaryota > Metazoa > Chordata > Actinopteri > Cyprinodontiformes > Poeciliidae > Poecilia > Poecilia mexicana. The sequence goes on along the minus strand of NW_028263380.1, from coordinate 24,168,431 downwards.
TGAAGTAGATGGTAGTCGATGGTAATGTAGCTGAAGTGTTACAGCTGCCTTATAGAGAAGATCTTTGATGACTTTCTGTACAGTTGATTTTGAGTTATTTTCTTACTTTATTAGGTTTATGCTGCTGCTTGTTACGGGGGTACTGTAAAAACGCAAGCACTGATTGGCTGATTTATTTTGTTTTTCCAACCATTAAACTATCAAAATGTCCCTGACCTCCTATTGTTGTAGCACAGCTGCACTGCTGTGTCTTACATATTTCAAACTACAAAGTGTTCCAGCTTCTTCTGCAAACAACAATCTGCTTCATAAAGTGATGAAGCCTGAAGGAAAATAATGCTGATGGTATTCAAGACAACAACAAAAAACGAGGACTTTCCTCTTCATGTTCTCATTATTGAACTGCTCAGTTCCATCAAACGAAGTGTGAATCATTTCGGGGGACTTTAACTAACTTAAATTAACACGCTAATTGTGCACTTTAATCGCTGCCCCTAATTTATTAGTAGTAAAGAAAACATTTCTGCTCAACTTAATAGAGTGAAGAAGTTCAGCAGGCTCAGCAGGTGCCTCTGGGTAACGTTTAGATCATCGTTCTGCACCTGTGACCTGGAGTTAGAGAAAAAACACCCTGCAGGGTTCCTCTGAAGACATCTGCTTCTATAAATACCTTCTTCTTATAAATAGTTAAACACATCTTTGATCGTGATGACATACAGGCTTTTATGCCTTCAATTACAGCCCTGTGCAAAAATATTAGACCAGCCTGCCGTTTCTGTGGCCTCATTCCAAGCTGTCAGAGTTAATTTGATTGTTTTGATCATTCCTCAAGGCTCTTTGATGACCTTTTAAAGCACCCTCTGAAACTACTCTCACTGGCCACTTTATTAGGTATACTTGCTTAGCAGACACTTAACTCAGATAGTAAACAACTTAACATTGAGCATTTTGGAAACTGCTTATCTACTCATATTTTTATGCAGTGCCATATCTCAGGTTTACTAGTACTACTTTAAGTGACAAATTATTTTGTTTATAACAGAATATGTTCCCCATTTTATAATGAAAATAATCTGCCAGTGGAACTAGTACTTTTTCATCAATTATAAGGAATTTCTTACTTAAAACAAGCTTCTATATCTTGCTGAAAAATTACTTGTAAGTTAGCTTTGTCTTAATTCAAGTGCATGAAGATGTTTGCACTGGAAACTAGAATAGAAATACTGGAAAAATCCAGTAAGTGCATATTAAATAACACTATAACTACACTTTGAGTTTGCAATAAAGTCACACTCCTTAGAAGCAAAATATCAAGAAAGGAGGAATTTCTCAATCAGTTGGTAGAGATATGAATCCAAACAAACAACAAACCAATCTCGAAAGCGACCGCTTAAACAAAAGCTAAAACGATCCCTTCTTCCTCTTGTTGTGACAGTTTGTTATCCTGCCATTGGTGGCATGTTTAATTTCCCCTCCTGGTTTTTTTTTCTCCACTCTGTGGAATAACTCAGAAAAATTAGGAGAAAGCTGCCAGGCAGGTGGTAAAGATGCTGCCGTGGAGAGATTAGAACGAACACAGTGGCCTGTGTCCTCTCCTCCCCGTCTCTCCGTCCCTCCGCAGCTGTTTTCCAGCTGTATTCACTCACGTGTTAAAGCTCTTCACTTCTTGGCTGCTGAGAGACTCTTCCACAGTCATTCTATCCTGCTCCATTTTCTACCCCCTTCTTCCTTTCTAAATAAGCTCTTTTGGTATTTCATCACCTTTCTAATTTAGTGTGCCACTTATTTGCATTTTGTGGTGACGTTGCCATTCTTTAGAGTAACGCTAATAGAGAACCGTTGCATGACATCATTGCTCCATGTATTTATTTACTGACTCATTTTCCTTGGCTTCCATGTATAATGTGAAGGATTTCCTTTTTTGTGGTGATGGTTTATTGATGCGGCAAGCCCGCATCTGTCTTTCCATCGGTCTCGCTGCCTCTCTGTGGGGTCAAAGTTTGAGGCTGGTCAACTTTATTTTTAGATGCCTTTTAATGATTACAGCTAAGTGCTTCTGGAGAGTGAGGGGGAAAAAAACGAGAGAAAAAAGGAGAGGAAAAAATGGGTGGAAACAAATTTCTCAGCTGCTTGTAGAAGTGTTATATTTTCTTGCCTTAGTGTAGCACATTAGCTGTGGAAAGCCTCCACAAAAAATGAGACCATAATAAAAAATTCATAACCTCATAATCTTTTCCACATATATTTTTACATTTATCCTGAACTATTGAGCTGAAGAACAGACATTATTTTGGAAGAAAAATAAAGAAAAAGATACATAAAAACGTCACAATAACCTAGTTGTTTAAAACTATGTGTTGAATCACGTTTCAGTTCGGTTTCAACACTCAGCAGCAGAATTTCAGATTTCTTTCATAGGAATATTTTAGCATCTTGACTTGACAGCATTTATGCCATTTAAATTCATATATTCCATATGATACATAATGTTTCAGGACCATGGACAGTGCACAAGAATGAGAACAACACAGAGACACACAACCATGCCCACACGCACATGTTTATTGGAGAGACCAATAAACATAACGTTTATGTTTTTGGACTGTGGAAGGAAAGCCGGAGTGCCTGGGGAAAACCAATGCATGCACTTGAAGAACATGTGAACTACATGCAGACAGATGCTAGGAACATCCTACCTGCAAGGCAACACTGCTACCCTCCTGTTTGAACAATTATGACTAAATTTCTTATTTGAATCTGACATAAAACCAGAAAATGCACTGAAAAAAATCAATAAGAAGAGCAAAATCTTGGTATGATGATTTTTTTGCTGAGTGTAGAGTAGATTTAATCAGCGACTGAAAGGCTTGGCTGTGTGAGGTAATGTGTCATCGCTGTGTTCTGCCCACTAAAGATCAAACCTGTTGAGTGTTTTGTTTTCTCCTTTGCAAAATGCTGCCATTTTCATCTTTTATTTGGAATTTTAAAGCATTCTTATTGCAACTCTGCAGCTGTTCTGTTGAGGGGAAGAACAGCTGTGAAATGAAGTGGCATTTTACTGCATTGTTTTGACAGGCCTTTGTTTAGTGTTTAATAGAAACATCAATAAATCATTGCACATCGTGGTTAGAGGGCAGTTTAAGAGGAACAAACTAATTAGATCTCAGTGGAGGAGATAATCAGGCCTCTGCCTTTGTAATTAGAGTCCTTGTTTAATGTATTCATTGTCTAATTGCTCCGTTTCCATTTTTCCAACATAATAGTTCCAACTTGTCTCACCTTGTCAGAATAGAGCTGATTTTGAGATTTTATTTGACCAAATAGATTCCAGCAACTCAGAGAATGGATCATTTTTCTGACCTTTACTTGTCAAACTCAATCAGTTTCATTGGACTGTTTTCTGAAATGTCCTTCCTTGTCTTCCTCCAGACAAAGATAAGCCGCAGGACTCTGATGAAGACTCGCTGGGCATCAATAACGGGGGCCCCGGCGGGACGGGAGGGACCCCAGGCTCCGGCCCGCTGCGACCCAACTCCCAGTCGGCCTTCCTGGGGCCACTGCTGTGGGAAAGGACCCTTCCATGCGACGGAGGCCTCTTCCAGCTGCAGTACATGGATCTGGAGGAGTTCCTGACTGAGAATGGGATGGGCATGCACAGTAATGGGCCCAGCTCAACCAGCGCCCAAATACCCTCCCAGGTAGGATTATGACACATGGAAACCACTGAAGGTGTGTCCGAACTACTGACTCATTTCCACTGAGCAGTACGGCCGTTTGGTAGGCTGTTTTGTCTGTTCCTACTGTAAAAGCAGCCAGTATAACCGACCCATGCCGCACCGAACTGCTCAATGGAAACAAGGCGAAGGATTGCAGCTGCTTTTTGACATTAAAATGCATAAAAACAAAGGAAGCTTAAAAGAAATGTTTATTTAGGCAAAACGTTATTCTTTCACTGAAAAACATAGCTAAAGCAGACCTTTGGTTTGAGTGTTTGTATTCAAAGAGAAAATTAGTTTTTTTTTGTATCATGTATACATTTCTTTTATAAAAAGAGTAACTGAAGCTGATAATGTAATTCCTTTCTCACTTTTTCAACATGAACCGAACAGAACATTCTATATGTAATCCATGACTTTTCTGTTTCTTTGTGGTATACATGGGGTCTAATGAAGAGGCTTGTTTCTCTTAGCAACACCTTATAATAGGAAAGACAAGAGAACATCCCATTCAAGTAGGATATATGTGTGTTGATCTCTAAACCTCACTAAAACAATTGCAGAAAATAGTGAGATCTACATAGCAACCACACTCTACACGCCAATTGGTTGTGTGGGAGTCAGGTCTGGGAAAAGCAATTTCTTCACAAGTGGAAATGTGTAAAGTTTTCTGCTACTACTGGAACCATGCATGACAGTCAGATTAGATTAATATGGAAATGGTAGCAAACACGGTGATGCTGTGGACCTGTTTCTATACAACTGGCCTTAGTAAACGAGTGCCTGGTATTATGAACTCTTTGAATTACCAGGACATTTTAAATGAAAATCTGCCATCCTCCTCCAGAAAGCTGAAAATGGGATTTCATTGTCTCTTTCAGCAGGATTATGATCCAAAACATGTGGCTAAGTCATAACAAAAATAGTTCAGAAGACACTAAATGAACCCTCCATGGTGATGTTAGTTTATCGTCCTACGGAAAATCATAAGTGCCTATAAATTATTTACCTACTTGAATGTATTACCTTTTTCTTGCTTTTACAAATCAGTCATGGTCTACATGATCTGCCTTTTAGACAAAGAAAAATAATAATAAAAAAAACATCTTTAAAGTCAAAGTAGAAACTGATTTCTACAAAATAATGATGAAAGGGCAGACAACATGGATGATCTTGAAACATTATGCATAGACATGCTGCACTGATGAACCCTGACACCAGGAATTCATCAAAAAGAGAAATAATTATTATTTTTTTTAAAGAATTCAGTAATCGTGATGATAGTTTGGATACTTTACTGAATAATTGTTTGGAGTTTATTAAATAAAATTTAAACTACCTGCTTTAAAATAAAGCTAAATATTTATTTTTAGTCCATCTATACATTCTCACTGGATGGCCAGATCTGTGTGGGACAGATCAAACATGAAACCGATGTAAACATTTCCATGAAGTTTTTACTCTGATTTTCACAGTTTGAAGTTTTCTGCTGCCTCTTCTGCATCCAGCGGAGCAGCTGCTACTCTTCCCTCTCTTTATTCCAACAAACCAGCTTCTAATGTTCACTGCTCAACGTTTGGTTTGATGTGTCGGGTTGGAAACTGTGCGCCGGATTCTCGCAGTGTGACAGTGACACTTCTGTCAAATCTAACGCACTGCAGGTTCAAATCCCGAGCAGAATGAATAATGACGCTACAAAGGCTAATGTTTCCCTCGCGCAGCTACAGCTTTCCTCATCACATGGAGGCAGAGCAGCTGTTCACAGCCGACATCCTCTGCAGTGTCAGATCTTCTCACTTATCTGTCAAATCTGCAAAGTGTTTCCCTAAGTCACAACGTGTCATAACAGGATCAGATGCAAGCATAGCTATTCTTGTCCAGAGTGAAAGTCTTAAGTCATTCCTGTTTTCTTCCTATGTCATTTAAGGAAAGTTTTCCAGGCTTCCTGTGGTTCTTTTATTGTGTTTCTTTGAACATTGGTTGCTTTTTTCCCAACATTGCTTTTGCTTCACTGTTTTGTCTCATTGATTTTCTTGCATATATCATAAATATTGTAGACAACGCAGTGTTTTTGACAGTTTGACATTCGAAAACAAAATGATTCCCACTGAGCAACAGGCTGATAACTTGACATACAAACTTTACTAGAGCTTTTCTGTTAGGTAGGTTCATTTCAGTGTTAAAGGATCCAGAGTAAATGAACAGTTGGATATTGTAAGTCAGCTCCCTCCACTGTTCTCACTGTTTCTTCTGGTTTCCAGTGATCTAGAGAGCAATTTATAACTATTAGTTGTGTTTTTGGGAAATAACGTTTCCGAACTCTTCCTTTTTCGAATCTTCCCAGAGCTCCCAGTCTGCAGTGCCGAACCAAAGCTCCCAGTGTCCTCCCACATCTCCTCCACCTTGTTCCTCCTCCTCCTCCTCAATGTCCTCTTCATCCTCCTCCTCCTCGCTCCTCGGATTGGAGACCGTTCAGCCACAGGCGCCGCTGCCGCCACCTCAACAGCAGCAAGGCATGATGGGAGGTCCGGAGTTACTAAACGGTGAGTGATGGTGAATTTCCTAACTCCAGAAGCGTTCGGTGATTTGATGGGAATTTGGTCAGTGGATCAGTAATCTGTGAATATTTGAACCACTTTTCGAGTGTTTAGGCCTGGTCTTTTGAATGCTTCATGGAGAATTGTTGAATAATTGGGTTTTCTAGTTGTTTGAGGAAAAATTAAGGAAAGTTTCATCCAAAACATATATAAATAAAAACATATTATTTAGGGGGTGACTTGCAGAACTTATTGCTGCTGCCTGCAATTTGACCTGATTTGTGCCCAGTTTTGTGCCATTTTGACTGTTGGAACCATTGTTGTACATTTCCGTTCCCGTCTATTTGTTCATTGGAGCCTGTGATGTTATCTGGGACACTAATGAGGACTAATTTGTACAAACATCACATTAACTAATGTAAATTCAGCAGTCTGATGGCTTGAACAGTAACCAGAGAAGGATTTACTCTAATTATGGCTCTGTATGATAAATGGCTGTGGTCTCTGACCCTCCTTTCAAAAGCCTGTTTTCATCTTTTATAATACTCTGATTTATTGGTTCATCTGCGCAGAGTTTGATGTGAAGCAGAGATACCAGAAACCAGCTCTTCTTCTCTCTTTTCTATTTATTTCTTTTGGCTAAGAGGAGTTCACAACAGTTTCCAATTTTACTAATTCAATCCACAAAATTCTTCTTCACAAAGCCAATGATCCTGGCTTTTGTTCATAGATGATCTCTATCCCTTTCCCCGTGATGATTTGCAAATGACAGATAGCCACAGCTCTTTCTTAAATTTCCCCGGATGTATAGACATTTAGAAGAAGGAAGACAGAGTAAGGAGACAAATGTTTAAAAAACAGTTGAACAGAAACTGAGGGAAACCAAATCTCTTAGAGCGCTGTATGAGAATTGCTGTGACACATTCCAGGGATCGTACACCGTCTGGAAAATTATGGAGAGGTATGGAGAGGCATGGGATTTCATTTCAAACTCAGGTTAAGTTCAAAGAACAGAGCATGGTATGGAGAAATGTTCATCTTTTCAGACTTAATTCATTTTCCCATTCTCCTACATTTTTTTATGTATTCATATGTCCATCTTTCCTTTGCTTGCACAGAATTTCCTTTTATTCCTCCATTTCCATTTCTTTTCTTAATTTAAAGTGTTTGAGTTTTATTGTATTTTATTGTATATTTAATTGCTGTTTTGTCTGACAACATGAGGCTCTAATTAAAATGAGAAACAACTGCACTTAGTTGACTTCTTAAATCTCTGCCACGACCAATAATTGAGAACAAAACTTTGCGATTTGTGGTGATCTTGTTAGGTCTGGGTTCCCAATCTGTAGGGTTGAGACCCTGATGTGGTCCACGAAACATTAAGTTAGGAGGCTTGAAATGATCTTCATGGATCAAGTTAGATTTGGAAAGGACCTAGACCAGCATACTTGCCATTAAGTGTTCAAACAAACAGAAACCATTAATGGATGAAAACAGCATTATATGAAGCTGTTTTCAGTTGGTTTGTTGGTTGTGTTTTAACTGGCTACAGAAAAGGCCAGAAGTCACTGTTGCTGTTAATGTGCCTTGTTAACCAGAAGCTGAAATGTTTGGCAACCTGTGGTACGAACCCAAACCAAAGCTGTTTCCTCAGCACTAAACTGAGTCAGCAGCAAGGAGATTTCAGTGGTATTGAGCAGAAATGTTTTAATCAGGTTGGAAAAGTCCAGAAAGAAAATGCAGCTGGAGGTGTAGGTGTAATGCTACTTGACACGCCAATGGCTGGCGTTTGCAAAGCAGCTAATCCCGTAGCACCAATCATTTTCCTAGGAACTGATAGGCTCTACACCCAAGAGCAAAAATAATGAAGACTGTAGATGTTAGCTTCTCCCGTAGTTTTAAGAAAGTTCCCACTGTGCATATTCTCACACATTAAGATATATTTAGTATTTTGACTATTAAAATAGGAAAATATAAGCCTTTTGAGTTGAGTCTCAAGTATTCACAAATTTCAGCTATTCACAGACAGCTGTGGTCCATAAACTCCACAAATACCGGAGGATTCACTGGACGTGGTTTTACTCCTGCCGAGTTCTGCCTGTAGTGCTATTGATATTATTAAACTTAAAGTCCATTTTTAAGATGATGTTAAACTATTTGAATATTTAAATATAACTCATTAGTTTTGTTGCCTAAACCAAAGCAGCCAAGAACTAATTATTTAAATTTACGCACCAACAATTCCAGAATTTCTCCAGTTTGTACAACGGCCTATCTTTACATTGAACCATCAGTAATAATCATTTCCCAGTATCAGCTAATATCAACTTTGTAATTTTATGAAAGATTTGTTCTTTTGGATTACACATTTCTTCTACTAACCAGATGCTCTCTAATATATTAGTATAAGAATTTGAGATTGATGGCTCTTAAAGACACAGAATCAGTGACTGAGAAATAAAACAGTTAATAAAATAGTAAAGCTGTTCACTGGGGAACCAAACAAACACTGAAAGCAAAAAGATGGAACAGAAATGGGTTAGTCATCTGGTATTCATAAGTATGGATGTATAATTAAGGGAGATTCAGATAATTCAGAACAGTTTTCCTACATTTCAGTGATTATTTTGCAAAACAAATGTTGGAGTGAAATGTTGCATCCTTAAATCACCTTAGAGGTTGATAAAATCCAAAGATGTCCAACAAAACAAACGGTTTCTGCTGAGGTTTTAGGTAAACCACTCAGGATCTGTGAACCTGTTAGTCTTCCTTTGTTTGCATGGATTTCCCAAAATGTCCAGCTTCAATGCGAAATACAGGATCTTCAAAAATGTAATAAGTCGTGCAAGTTTTGAATCTGCCCCTTTCATCTTCTGCTTGTCCTGTTGCAATGATGTGAAGAAAATACCTGCCTGACCTCATTACTTAAAAGGATGCTTGTTGCATAGTTTTCTTTGTGCTATATTCAAATTTCTTACAGAATAAACTGCTTTGAATTTGTAGAATGAAAGTCTTGCTGCAAAGAAAAAAAAGGGGGAAAAAACCAGATATGGAGCCCTGCAGGATCTGTTTCTGAGAATTCTTCCAGGGACCCTGCGCTCGGATTTTTATTCCAAGTCATAAACAACAGAAATAAGCTTCAGAGATCTGTGAAAAAATATTCTTTTGATGAAATGAGATACAGAGAGAGAAGCAAGAGAGAAAGCAGCAGAGGTTCAGTCAGGCTAGCGAGGCTGCTACAGAGAGAATACCACTGCTGCAATTCAAATGTGCCTCCAGTGATTGTGTGTCTTTGAACATAGTGTGTCAGTGTGTGTTTGTGTAAATGCATACCTTTTAGAAATGGGTTCAGTTTTGTGTGCAGAACTTTGTGCATTCGAGAGCACCTTTGTTTGTCTTTGTTTTGGCATTTGCATGCTGCTATTTTAGCTTTAATGGAAACAGACATTCATCCTGGTGTGTGTGTGTTTATGTGTGTGTGTGTGTACATGTGTGCTCTTTATTCTGAATTATAAACACGTGACTGGGTTGAGCTTGATGCATCCAGCCAGAAATCCCTCCGGTCGTTGTGGAGCTGAAGTGTTACTACAGAGCTGCAGAGAGAGCGAGAGAAAACCGGGAGAGAGAGTTAACCAGAGAGACTGATGGAAAATAGGCTGGAAATAATAATCTCATCCACATGCACATGTTTTACTTTGATTTTAATTTGTGCTCAACAGAAACGGAGAACAGCTCAGAGGGAGGCGACGCATAAAAACATGGATGCAGCTGTGGTTTTGCAAAGCATCCTGGTGATAGTTTTCATCTGCTGCAAAGCATGAATTATCACCCCGTGTCTCTTTGTTGAAAGGAAGTAAAAAAAACGACAAATAGTCACATAATGTTGGAGGTTAAGTGATGGTGAAAGTTTTGACTTCCATATGAACATTAAAAAAATCCAAGAGAGTCAGTGGAGCTTCAGGCAAAAAGTCTGAGCCCTGTTTTATAGGTGTAGATGAGTTTGAGAACGATGAAGGTGTCTGTCTCTTTAAATGGAGATTTTCCTAAAGGAGCTATCCTTTCAGATACAATAACTAAATACCCTGCAGTGTAAGATGACTGTAACTTAAATCCTCATCAGCATTCTGCTGTTGGGTCTACACAATACTGACCATTTTATAGCTAAAACACATCAAATAAAGTGCCTTTAATCAAAAACGAAGGTGCTACATACAATCACTAAATCTGTATCCAAAAATCTAGTACTTATTTTAATAAACTTATAAACTACACATAAAAATCTAGGCGGATCCTAAATGAGCTAAATGCTAAATGAGAGAATCAAAGTTTCTTACAGCAGTTGACTAAAGTGGTCAGTAAAGGAATAAAATTTGGTTGGACTTTGGGTTAAACTGAAAGTATTGGTTTTATTCCAAAGCCTTTGGCGTCTCCTGCTAAGCTTGGCATTTTCATACATCTTTCCCTGGTGCTTCATTCAATACCACAAAGAGAGGCTGGTAAAATGCATGGGCTGTAACACACTTTTAAGAAATGAATATGAATTCATCTGCTGCTAATTTATGATTTATGCGAAGCAAAGAAAAAATAATCTACTTTGTTATTGATATTTGCTATTATTGTCTAATGGGTTTCAGGCTTTAATGATACATTTGAACCAGTTTTTCAGATGGTAATGATTAAAACAGAAAGATTTTCAAAACAAACATGGGATGCACAAGGTTTTCTCTAAAATTTACCTACACCTTTAAGTAGTATCTGGTTATTGTTCCTTAAGTTTCAACTCCATCACATGCTTTTTGTTACCATCTGCAAGCCGCTGCACCTTTTGCAGTCAGGTAGACGTTTTTAACTCTTAGAAATCTGTGATAACTTTCAAACATGTTTGTTTCTGTGGTGCTGGTGTTGTACAGAATGGATTCAATAATAAATTGTTTAAGCTTTCCTGAGATTAACAACTAGATAGTTCTGTCTATAGCTCCAAAAGGAAAGTGAACTGAACTGCTTTTACAGTGGAATTAATGATTGCAATGTATGTAAACATCTAATTTAAGCATGCATAAAAACTTACACTTATGTTAGTTTTTATCCATGTTTTGGGCAAGAGTATTTACTTTAAAAAAAAAAAAATCTGTGATAATGTATCAAAATGTATAAAACTTTTTAAAAAGTGTACGATTTTGCATTTGACACCCATATCTGTTTTTGGATTTGAAATAAGTAAATAAATATGATTTTCTGGCTGTTTTTGCATTTAAGATATACTTATAATGAATGGCAAGCTCTATTTGTTGGCAGATACTTAAATAAGTCTACATCATAAAGTGAAACAGCATTCTCTGAGACAATGAGAATCCTTATTTTAAAATTGAAATTGACCTGTAGCAAGTTTCTATTCATTGCTTTCTACTAAGAAAAATATTGATCCCAAAAGTTTATCGAAATTCATTACTTCATCGCGTCCAGGTCATCATATCCAACAAAAGAGAAAAAAAAATTAAATTGCAAACAGATCGCTATCTTAACATTCCCTAGAGCCATTGCATGAACTCATTACTCGTGAAACGTGAAAACATGTGCCGCTCAGATTTTCCTCAGCTGTTACCCAGGCGTTCTTTAACAACGAGCAAATGTTACGCCACAGATCCAAAGGATCAGAGTAGATGACATTTCTACGAATAACCGTAGAATCTGGAATCTTGTCTTGCTGTCAGCTCGTCACATCTGACTGTGTTTCAGGTGAAGTACGATATGAAAAAAGACAGGAAAAATATGGTAAAGTGAAAAAAAAAAAATCACAAGTCTGATCAGTTGTTCTTTTGCTCGAGGCTGATCTGTCCTCCCAACTCTGTGGGAATCCAGTGGAGAAACAGACGTGTGGAGACTGACAATAAAGGCAGAGGTGGATGAGCAGATAGAACATTTATGCTGAAATGCTTCATATGGTCTGAGAATCACAAACAGGCCAGTCAAGTTTGAGATGTTATAAACAGATATGCATGTCTGATTTTGTTGTTTTTTAGACAGACTCGATAATATAAATACTAAATAATATTTTTGCATTATCTCATTTTCAATATTTAAAAGCAAAGCAGAATACTTTCCTTATCATTGAGTGGTTTAGCTGTGAAGATGTTTGTATTCATATGTGCAACGTGTGAAAAATAGTTTAGGTTTGTTTAAGCTTGTTTTTATGCTTTAAGACAATTATGCAAATGAAGCCAACACGTTATACTGTAGTGAAAAAACAAATACGAGGTGTTGTTCCATGTTTACATGCTTCAGACTGAACTCTGCTGTTGCTTAGTGTAGCTTTGAATCAGTTAAAGGTAAAATTTAAATGAGCAAACTAATTAAGTTCTGGTTTGCAGATATTTAACAGGAAGGCCTTTGGTTTTCTCGTCATATTTAAGCTAAATCACTTCCTAACTGCAAACATGCTGCAACATTATTTTTGAATAGCTGTGGCTTCTTCCTGGCAGGCATCCCAAGTACACCAGTGCTGATCTTTGTTCACTTGATGATAATTAATATTAACACTTCCTGGAGGGAAAATCTCTGAAAATCTATAGACGATGGCCTTGCAGGACTTTAAGCACTTTCTCTATTTGGGTTTGCTGTTTTCTTTTCAAGATTCTGATGTTTTTCTTGATTGCAGAAACAGTTTAAGTTGTTTAAGTTTGATGTATAAGTCATTACTTTGTTGTTTTGTGAATAGTAGAATTGAATATGTTAGGTTCAGAGGATCTGTAATAATCTGATGATGTCTTTGGGTTTGGTTAGACAAAGATTCCAGGATTTGACACATTTTGTACAAGAATGTACAAAATGCTTTTTCATATTCCCCAAAATGTTTAGCACAAAAAGTGCTAATGTACATTTATAAATAATACATTTTTGAGAACAATGTACCCTTAGGCGTCACAATAACAAATTTTGCTGAATGATAAATTATCCCTGAAGTTATTGCAATAAGTGACAATATTATTTTTCAGACCATTGTCAAATAATATAATATGATAACGCAAGTATGTCTCCTCATAGCTCAATAAACTTTAATTTCTAAGAAATATTTAACACTGGAACTGGAAGAATAGTAAAATATCCCCCCCAAAAAAATAAAAACTGAAGCCTCGCTGTCATCCGGTCTTTGGTAAAAAGAGAGAGAGACACAAGAAAAACAATCAATCATGCAAATAGACATTATTGAGCTTGTTTTAATTTATCATGCGGTTAACTGTTTTATTGCGACAGGTTTAACTTTACATTTTTTAATAAATGCAAATATATTTTATCCTTTGCATTTTATTTGTTTTCTCCAGCCTGTGTTGGAAAAGCTCAGCAGTTCAAAAGAGGCGATTCTTATCACTTTCAGAAGGCAGCTGACCTAAACACCGATTAGACCATCCTTGACCTTTGGAGCAACACAACAGTAACAGCTCAAACCCACAACTGAGATGGAACTATGTATGCAGTCAATCACAATTTCTGCAAACATGGCGGTTCTAAATTCCTCTCATGAAATGATGAAATCCTTAGCTGGTTGCACAGCGACTAAACCGGGCGCTTGTCTCTTTAAAAGGATAATGGCGAGCTTAGGCAACCAGTGATTTAACATTCAAGGCTGTGATTAATCCAGGGAAGTGTAGGGTTAAATGAGACACTGACTCTGCACTCTATAACACAGCAGAGAGAGAGAGAGAGAGAGAGAGAGAGAGCGGGAGGGGGGCGGGGGGTGGGGTAGAGAGTTCGCTCTGCATGTTCAGAAATCTCTCTCACTCTCCCTGTCTCTCACACGCCCGGGCCATGTGCAGCCGCCACATCACGTGCCGCTGCAGAGATCATCCAAGCTGGAGAGGCAGCATGCGAGCGAGAGCAGGAGACGGAGTGGAAGGGAGGGGAGGGGAGGAGGAGGAAACGGAGAGCAGAGCAGGGGGAGATTTACAGAAGGAGGAAGGAGTGGAGATTACAGAGTAAACAAACACTGGAGGAAACAGGAGACAAGTTCAGGCACTAATTCTTAACATTTCTCACATTTCACAACGTGCTCATGGCATAGATTACACGCCTAAATAAACTCCTCCTGAAAGCATTCTGTGACATCATTCAGATTTCCAAATAAATTTGACTTATTACATCAAAAAATCCACAATTTTAAACTAAAGATGCAACAATTCTTGACATTTATGATGATGAAATGTTTCCAAAGCAGGTCTACCTTCAAATGTGAACACTAACAAAATGAGTGCACATTATTTTGTTGTGTAAAATGTATGCAGGCATAAAAAATGTTTTTTAAAGAGGTTTTCATTTAAATTTAGAATTTTTTAAAAACATTTTCAATTACACATTTCTAAATGAGCAAAACAAATTGATGGAAACAATCCCTCACTACTGCTATTCATGCCTTTCTTATCCCCTTTAGTCAAAATCATGAGTTTCTCAGCTCACCAAAGGATTTTTATCACCTTTTGGTCTGTGGATGACCATAAAAAAGTTTCTTTTGTTTCTAGCTTTTCTGTTCATTATATTTTGGATCATTATCCTGCAGAGTTAGGTTTTAAAAACTCAGAAAATCAGACCCACAGCATCACAGATCCTCCACCTTAAAATCATCAGATGTCAGACACACCTGCAGGGTTTGTTGTGTTGCCGAGAAGCTCAGCCTCGACCTCATTTGACCCTGGCTCAGATTTCCTGTTAGTCAAGCAAACTCCAAACATTTGCATAGAGGTAGATGTTTTTTTTTTTTTCCTGGCATGTCTGCTACCTGCTTAGCATGTAGATTGTGTTAAATGCTGTTATGACGACTTGGAAACTTTTGAGACTTAGAGATGTGTTTATTTTGTTCTTTTTTTAACCTTCTGTATCATCCTGCTCACTGTCTGGTGAAAAAATAAACATGGATTCATATTCTGCCTTGTTTGTCAGAGTAACAGTTGCTTTAAACTTTAAAAAGGAATTTGCTCTCACTCTAGATACAGGCTGGTTTAATCCTGTAACCAATTTCTTGTTGTTGTTTCTAGACATTTTGATAAAAGTAAAAACATCAAATATTATTATATTTTAAAAAAATAATGATTTCATAGGACTAGATAAGCGTGTTAATAAGTTTGGCAGCAGTTATTGTCTTGCATGTAGTTTTGCCCCACTGATTAATGTACTCATAATTAAATGTTTTTCACACATCCTTAACCTGGAGTGTATATAAAAATGGTAAGCAATTAAAGAGCAGTGAGGAATAACATTAATGGCATCATTATAAAACACTTTTACGTCTTGGTTTAGCAGGTTCTAGAGTTACTTACCCCAAAGCCAGTTTCTTATTTGTGCTGATCTGATTGATTAAAGGTCCAATAGTTTCTGTCTTTTTTAAAGCACATCATCAGTTTAATGTAATTGGTTTGATGAACTGTTTGGAGTGTCAAGTGTGATTTTTTTTTAAGACATGGCAAACTTATCCTGAGTAACAAACAGACCATAAACACTATATTTTAAACTACTTGCTGTGCAGTTGTGCACTTTAAGCAGTCATATTCAGCTAAGTGAGATTATTTTCAATAGACTCCCTAATAATATTGTCTTTTATATTCATTTTTTCTTCTACCAGAATCAGAATCTGAGGTGGTAGAGAGAGCCGGTATGATGAAATCTGCAGATGTGTTGGTGATCGTACAGCTGAGACTGGGTTTGAGGAATGTCATGTGTGTCCAGACTGAGCATCTGCTGCCGTGGGCCTCTGTCCAACTGGCTGCATGTCACATCCGGATGAAAAATGCAAGTTCATACACTCGGAATATATTAGCCAACAATTTTTGCACTCCAAACAGTCTTGGAGTTTTATACACACACCAATATCAGAATGACTGTATTTTCACGATATATTTTGAGGGAATCTTGGGCCATATCTGCAGGCAGATGCTATTCTGCAAGTCAGGAAAGAGCCTACTTGTAGTGGTGGTCCCATAGCATTGACATCTGACATATTTTAACTCGTAGAAATTAGTTTTCTTTAAAATATTTTTTAGCATCTCCTAAATAAATTTTTCTTAAGCCTTTTTAAACACTTCACTGTTACTGAAAATAGTTAACTTTGAGCACTTACCTGTTGTTTTTGTTCTATGTTCATAGTGATCTGGTGAGATCGTCTGATCAGATCACTGGTTGGAGTCAAACAGGCTAAATCTCAGCAGAATCCAGGAACCAGACAATTTCTTAGTGGATCTCTGACCTCAATGGATGTAATAATACGTTATTATTTTCACCCTTATAACAGTGGTCATTGTGTTCAAACACCCTATTTTTGCTTCTGCATTCTTTTATTTCTTACTTTTAACATAATTTGATTTATTTTGGCAAATCTACAACATCAAACTGATAATTTACCAAAAAAGGAATAAAAAAGCCTTTTCCACCCTACTTGAGTCTGCAAAATGTTTTAAATTTATGTGACAAGTAAATAGCTGAGATTTAAGAAGACCTAAGCCTTTCAACAGACCGTCCTAAATGTTTTTGTTCCCTCTATTATGTTTGTCAGGACCTGTCAGTGCCTATTTACTTAACAACGAAGCAGAAATCCTCTTTTTATCTCAAATGTGTACAGAGAGAGAGAACAAAAAACGAATGCTGGCTTCAGTAAACAGCAGCATTTCATGGTAAACCTGCCATGTGGCATCTGCACGCCGTCATCTGATGCATTCAGAGGCCCAGTCAGTGTGTCATAATCTGATCTGACCACTGGCAGAGCGTCAGCGGTGATTTGGAAAGACGACGGTGACAGGAGGGGGAGGTCACTACGATCTCCATAATGCTGTGACATAACACGCAGTCGGTGTGTTGACACTGGGTGCAACACTCCCGGGGTGTGTCACCTGGACTCAGCTGTTTCTGGTGTGCGTCGGTGTTCTGGTGTTTTTGTACACTCATGTGAACACACACGTGCCTGTGTGTGTTTGTTCAAGTGTGCGAGTCCAGGCCTGTCTCGGTTTTTACGCACCGTCTGTCTTTTTTCAGATTCTCACGGTGAAGTTAGGAGACACAAGTCCCATTTTTTCCCATTTTTTTGAGCAATAGAAATTAATTGAAACCTGGATAAGCCAAAGCTAAACAATCATTCAAAGAAACTATTAAATTATTTTATTTGTATGTCATCTAGTTGACACATACTCCATTGTTATATGCAAGTAATTCAGTATTTGGTACTTTAAGAGAAATAAACTCTGAAGCTGACCCTGTGATGTTCAAGTCAAACTGAAAAATTTGATTAACTCTCAAAGCAATGAACTCCAACTATTTGCCTATAAACAAACCAACCCACCGTGTGCACTTTGTATATTTATGAGTGCAATAATAATCAGATAATGATCTGGGACATGTGCTTTGATGCATAAATGAGGATAAAATCATGGAATTAGATCATTTCCTGCTGAACCCAAACTACTACCGCTATCAAACTTCAAACAGTTTTATGTGTATCTGGAAAATCTGAGGCAAGCCAGACCTCAAAGAAAACTGGAAACCAGTATTGACCTGGAAGAGTCTGATCTCTAACAAGTCTGGAATTAAAACATCTCTCTGAATCCTGGGTGTTGCCTAAGATGAAGAATTAGGGCCAAAAAAGAAAATATTACGCGAATAAAGTTGTAGTATTATTTGACTTCATCATGTAATATCATTAGTTAATTCTCTTTATTTTTTCTTAGTATGACCCTAACACTGTCGTAGTTGCCAAAGACAGAAGAATTTAACTTGAAAGCATAAAGAGGCGGTGGAGCGTGGACCTGCCTCAATGTTTACATTCCAGGGAGGGAAGCCCTATTCATGTAACACACTCCTTATATCACATCGTGTTCTCTTCCCAGCTTGTAAATGGAAAAAAAAGAAAAGAAAAGCAGCTGCTGACAGAGTTCACAGCTTGTCTTTGTATCTTCCATGACAGAAACAAACAAAGAGGAAATGAAATGCTGCTCAAAGTCCTCATCTGATTATAGCTGCTGACAAGGTCTGCTGCGACTATTATTACTCATGCTGTTGTAAATGTTTCTAAAAGTAATGCTAAGCCCAAAGCTGTATCTGAAGGACTTTTGTCATAGCTGCTGCACAAGCCACAATTAGAATAGCAAAGATTCCTGCTACTGGACTGTGTTTCTGCACTGAAATCTTTTCTACTTGCTCCATTTTTCTGACTTACTAATGTGTCTGAAACAGAAACTTTGGCAATTTCTTTGTCATAGATGTAGTGTGAAATATCCAATTGATTGTTTCCATCATTTCTGTTTCAATCATCTTCGCCTGATTGAACGGCTGCCAATATGTTGCTTTTAAATATCACAACAGAAATGTTTGGTCCGAAATGACCTGCAGTATATGGCAAATCAGCAAAAATAATTACAATAAAATTTAAATATTTAATTGTAAAGCATTAGTTAAATCAATTTCATTATCTGACAGGTTTAAAATGAACTGGGTTAAACAAACAAGCTGATATGAAACTGTTCCAGCAATCATATTTAGAGGTGAAAAATAAAAGGTGTCTATTCCCTGATCATGTGTATTAATAACAGAATCTCTGTTTGATGTTGTATACGTTTTGGCACAACCAGCATAACAAAGGCACCGCCCGCCGGATTTACTCACCCAACATTAAAGTACAACGTTCCGCTCAGTTCACAGTGGTTCTGCTTTTGCCTCCGGGTGTAACGGCTGTGGAACAGTCTGAGCTTAACAGGACAATTAGGTAATTTTTTATAAGTATTTAATAACTTATTTGGAGTTTGTAGCTCATCTCGCATCTCCAATAATAAAAACAGCAGATTAGTATTTGCCTAATGGCTTATCTGAGCTGGCAGAGTTCCAAAGTGGACCTTTACCATCTAAAGACCACTCGTATTTCTCCAAAATGTTTATTTAAATGCTAGTGTGACTCTTGACCACTTTCTTTTTTGCATTACGTTGAAGTCTGTCAATATTTACATAGTAGAGAGGATAGCAATCTTCCATCTGAAATAATGTTGAAGTGGACTGGTTTTCTGTTTCCACTCAGAATAGAGAAATTAAACTAGAAAATTCACCATCATACTCAGTCAGGATGGTGGTTTAAATGTTCCACAGACATCATCAGAATTAGCATTTTGTGAATGTTTTAGGATGGTAGAAAAAGAAGAAGCTCAGCTCAGATTAGTTATTAGCTTCAGCATTTGGGAAACACTTATGGTGATACTAAACAAAGACATAAACAGCTTCTACTGCAGGTAATGACTGCACTGTCAAACTATACTAACTGTATTTATATATATTGTATTGGACACTTAATAATATAGTTACTTCCTGGTTTAAGTCTTTGGATGGATCACCGATAGTCAGCAGCACAGAACGGAGGAGGAGTGAATTTTTTTTGTGTTTAAATTTAAATGTGAAAAATTGTTTGCTTTCCAATATCTCTTATCTAAAGCAATTGGCATGACATTATTTCTGCATTTCTGTACATCTTCCCATTGTTAATAGCTATTTTTGCAGAATGGGCTTCATCAGGGAAGTGAGTGTTTATTTCGGTGGTTTTGAATGTTCTCCCAACCGGTAGGGTGTACCCCACCTCTCGCCCAATGATTGCTGGAGGTGGGCACAAGCTATCTCCTGCAATCCTGCACGGATAAGTGGGCATGGATAATGATGGCTGACTCACCAAAAATCATAAACACGTTTCTTTCTTGAGAGATTTCTCATACTGCCCATTGTTTCAATTTTGAGCCTCATTCCTCTGCATCATCTTATTTCATTGCATTACGCTGCGTTGAGCCGTGCTGTGTTAAATCAGAGTGGATCGTGGTTGACATTCAAATCAAACTGGATGAAATTGGTGTTTGCTGCTCATGAATCTGGAATCGGCCAGAGAGCAGAGCTGCTCTCGTAGAAATGCAAAATAAATAAGAGGAAAAGGTTCAAGGTCCAAACTCTTCCTAGCTGATAAGAACAGCTAAATTAAAATATGTTTTGCTGAAAACAATAAAAGTCAGCCCTGTTTTATTTAATGTTAGCCAATAAAAGAAAACACAACATTTTCATTTGCTGCTTCTTGTAATTGCTTTAAATTGTAGTGGGAACTCTTTTGAAGAACTAATTGAGTACAGTGCAGTAATTGTAAATACAATTTTAAAGGCTGCAATAAGAATTTGCTAAGGGTGAAAAGTCAGCGAAAAAGATACACAAAATTAGCTAAATTACAGTAATTTCTGCATGTTAATTGTTATCTTTCTCCTTGTATAATTAGCATGATTATCATTCTTTTTGTAATAGCTTTGCTTCCTTTTACTGCATAAGAAAGCTGATTCAGAAAATGACAACCTGATTTATTTTTAGGACAACATAGAATTAGTCTGTTTTTTTTTTCCAGCTTTTATTGCGTGTTTTCTCTTAAACATATTTCTGCATCACCTTCCTGCCAAAATGCCTTTTTTTGCAGCTGTGAGTTTGTTGCATTCAGATTTACATGTAGGTGGATCACGTGAGATTTTCAATGGATCAAACAAGAGATTAGTCAAGAGGAAGAGCTGCTCACCTGACTCTCGAACCGGAGGCTCTCTATTTTCTGCTGCTGTGGGCGTCTCTGCCCACGGCAGCTGATGTCTTCACATGTTGTTGGCAAACATCTGAGTGAAATGACAGCTCAAAATAAAATAAAAAAACAAAATAATCCTAAAAATGAAGCAAAGGAAAAGGTCTTGATGTATCAATATTCAATTCAGTTTCATTTTAAAACACTTTGCTGCTCTCAAAAATGAAAAATTAATGTTGCGACTCTCAAAGTTCTCCAGAGTTGTCATAGATGCTGATTGTTGTGGGCAGGAAGGATCTCCTGTAGCTGTCTGTAATGCAGCTCTTCTGAAGAAACCTGAGACTGAAGACACTGTTGGAAAGTGTCTTCATACTTGCTTCCTCTGTTCTAATAATGAAGGATTTTAACTTGTATTTCTTGACTTGATTAAGCATGATTAGGAATGAAACCTTTAAGATTATCTCACTAGATGGGCAAAGACCTTGAAAAGGTTTTATGTTTTCTTGTTGACATCATGACCTTTGTGTTCTGATAGGTTCATTTGCAAGATATTGGCGAATTTAAATCTTAGTTTCACATCATTTACTCACTGAAATATAAATGAATAAGAGCCTGGCGTGCAGAAATAGAGAAACACATAATCTCAGTTAAATTAATCCAAGCAGAGAGAATCAACGGCTGCTTCCTCCAAATGCCTCCTGCTCTCAGACAGGAAATGAAGCCAGACGGGGCCGCGTTAGGCGGCTGTTTACCCGGCAGCAGCAGAAGCCATGTTCTTGGATCAGCGTCAACTTTTCACCCAAAATGGCTTTTATTAGGACAAGGCTTTGGACAGACATATCCAGGATCAACCCCTTTCAGCTGCCAGAGAATCATCAGCAGGATTCACAGATGGAACAAATAATGTATAGATTCATATATTCCTCATATTTAGTGATTCTTTGTGATTAATAGGCAAGAGTGCAAAAAAAGAGCTTATGCATTGGTGCAAATGCATTTTTTTATATTTTGCGTCAAACGATACAGATGTTTTACTAATATTTTAAATATTTCTGGAGCTATAGTGCTCTAAGTTTTTTGATATGTTTTCTCTTGACATTCGGGTCTTTGTAATAAACTAAAAGGATGTGTTGTTCAAAAATACCAAAGCAAGTCAGCAGGCATGTTCAACCCAGAACTGAGACCCTTTTTCCCACCTAAGACCAATGCACAAAAAGCCAATGATGTACAGGGGACTGATCTGTTGCTGTAATGCCCCTGAGCTGCCTGTAGAGGCCATCAGAGAGCTGAAGAATCAGTGTATTTCAGTATGCTAGCGTTGTGGTAGTTCGGGAAAGAATGTATAGACGATGTATGATATGTGTAGCAACAGAGCGATGCGATTTAAAGGCTTAAAAAATAATGATCTGATGATCTGCTGGGATTTTCAAGCACTAGTATCTCTCATCCTTGCAGAATGGTCTGTTAAAGATGGCAAATCCATTGAAAGGAAGTTAGTTTGTCCTTTTTGACAACAGGCTCACCATAATTGGACAATATCAGTGGGACCCTTTGCTTGGTCTGATGAGTTTCTGTTTTAGTTGCCACTTCCATTTGGTAGGGTCAGAATCTTTGTGAACCTGATGGTGTGGATCCATCTTGCCCTGTATGAAGGGTTCATGCCGCTGCTGCTGGTGGTGTAATGGTATGCAGGTAATGCACCTTCAGGAAGTGTTGGAATGGGAAATTCATATCATGGATTTTTAGCTACCAAATCTGTGCCAATTGCATGATGCTATGTTGAATGTTTCTGAAATGTTATTAAATACAACACAAAGAATTAAGGCAGTTTGGAAGACAAAGACGGTCCAATCAAATACCAAAAAGATCTAATAAAGTGGCTGTCAAATGCAAGGGATCAAATTAAATTGATCCTTTGTAACAAAATATAAATTGCACATTATTCAGGTATAGTGCTCTGAGATTTTTTTTTATTGAATTAACACCGCATAAAAACAGGAATAAATTCAGTTTAAGACATTTTTTGAGTTTACCCTTGACTATTGAAGGTAACTTCTCAAAAGCTCAGAAAAAAGGCACCAACATTTTAGAGTATATAGAGGACAGGGTTGAAAAAGTCATGTAGGCTTTTATCAACTACTTGCTAAGTGGAGGTCTAAAAATTTTTCTTTTCTGCTTTGCTTGTTCTCTTTGCCGTGTACTCACTGGTAAAAATGACTTTTTATGCTTCTGGATATCTTGACTACTCAGTGCAGACTGGTAATCAATCAAGGACTTATAAACAAAAGTCACATGGACCCAAAATGCACCCAAATGTTTAGTATAGAGGGTTTTGGTAAGCTGTGATGATGTGGCAAAGAAGACATATTGATTCTTTCTCTACAAAAAAAGGCTCCGGTTTCAAAGTTTACACCAACACTTTTCTCTGCTAAATAAACAACGGCCAGACGTTCTTTAGAAAAATGTATTGAAAACCTTCCATAAGCTAATTATTAATCAAACATTTGAAAAGTGTATGTAAGTATGAGGGGTAAAAAGTAAGAAATCAAACAAGATTCAGTTTTACATCGTTACTGCTGAGGATGAAGAATCATGATGGTTGCATGTCACTATGCAGTTAAATCAAACCTCTACTTTGGATAAAACTGCATCCAATTGAAATTACGTAATGTGGTATAAGATGCGAAGTAAAAGTGTAAACCAGGGCCAGTTTTCTGCGCTCATCAAGGAAGCCATCAGCAAAGTCCAGAAGGAGCCAAACTGAATGTAAACAACACTAAGAAGATTTTATCTCCGAGTTCAGCCGGAGTTCAAATCTGAAAACCTCCACCATTCACAAAGTTTACATGTCCACTCAATGAGTAAATGTTTTCAGCTGGACGTCTTACAAGAAGGGATTCTCACAAAATTGCTTCACTTCATTCAGCCCTACCACTTTTCTTCATGCATTGTCAGTCAGAGGTTGGTTGTGTTTTTTTTAGCTGATCTGAATAATGACATGACTGACAGCAAGCAGCAGCAGCAGGTGGCAAGCAGCAAATCAGTGTCAGTTCTGCTGCTTTGACTGACATTCATGTAAAAAAAAAAAATGCTTTGCATGCAGAAAAAGCCCCGGAAAATGGTTTGTACGAAATACTTTCTGTCCTCAAGACAGTAAAGCAAGGTGAATTTGATGGCAAACCCATAGTTTCTATAGATAAATATTTGAAATATGTTCATTAAAAGCAGCTTTCTATATTTTTTGTGGTTACACATCGGGAAAAGCAGCAGAAAACTATGTGTGATGCTCCCACCACTGTTTTGGTTGATATTGTTCTCCATTTACACAGCTATTTATAAATGGTGGCACAAAGCCCGGAGCTCTGAAGTGTCTTACAAATGTTGCCACAATACATTTCTGACTAATGCCGAATGATTTCTAAGCTAACATTTGAATTTCTCCCTATTGAGGCGATATGTCCTTGCACTAAAATAAGGTTTCTCCAGTTAGCACAAACTGGAAAGAAATGTCATGATAACTAGCGAGTGCAATGATTTGGCTGAGAATGGACTTACTATTCCTGGTTCTGTGGCGTTCCGTTCAGAAAAGCAAAGATGGGCTAAAGCAGAATAGCTGCAGGCTAAAGAGCTCCATGGAAGGATTTCACATCCACTGGCACATAATGTACCAGCAGGATCCACTGGCTGATTTGGCCTTAATTAGGCTTTGTATTCCTGGTCATTTCGTACTCTCACTACACTATTTTAGGCCTAAAATAGTCTCAAATGTATGTACATTATGCATTCTTGAATCAACATTTTATTGTATGCAAGTGATCATTAATGTCTTATTGTAGATCTGAAGTGAAATTAGATTTTTAATGTGTCAAAGAACAGAAAGAAAATCCGACTTCTGCTCTGGCAAGTTTTTCTGACTCAACACTGACACCAGGTGGATAAACTTTGTCATTGCATTTTTTTTGCTTTGTTTAAGAACAAGTTTTAAGTGCCCAACAGATTTTAAAAGCAAGTTTTACACATTGAACACAACCATAATTAAGTAGAAAACAGCAGAGAGAAAAGGGGGAGGAAACAGCCAGAACTTCTTTACTGCTGTTCTGAGATGAACTGGAACATAATGTTCATGACCTGTGGGGTAATCCCCTTCATGGACATTTCAGGCTCAGGGTGAAGCCTGGGGGACAGAATGTACAGCTTTGGTTTATGCAACTCCAAAAACAGACCAATACCCCGAGGTTTTCATTATACCAAGAACTTGTTGAAAAAATATCTATGAATTTCCTGTTTCTAACAATAAATCTTAGAATCATCTGATTAATTGGTTATTTTTTAATAAGTATAAGTAATGATAACTAGTAGGAACAATTATTGTCAGCCTTTAACGTATAAAATAAATGTAAGTGCAGCATTATGATAATTTATAATTTATTTTATTTTATTTTTTAAGTTGATCAGAGTGTCCTGGAATGATCTGTAAATACTCTTTTTTTCTGTAACATAAATATGATCCATTTTTCTTAATATATCTTTCCTAATGGGAGAGTCAAGAAAACCAATCATACAAACAAGGCGGATGTATGTTAATTTATTTTACGGTAAAGGAAAATAAATATTATACTAAATGTCCATAACAACCATTAGATGCTACATGCTAACTGGTAAAGAGGCTTTTTTTTTGCATTCACTGTTAAGTGGCAGATCTGTGATGCTGTGGGCTTGCTTTGCTTGTAGTTGTAAGGGTTTTGAACTCTGTGAACCACCAGGGCACTTCACTCTGAAGACTTCTGTCAGCTTAAGATGGGTCGTTGTTGGGTCTTTCACCAGGATTATGATAATGGCTCTAAACATATGGACAAATCAGCACAGAACCGCTTCATCTGACACAAAATCGTAAAATCTCTTTCTTGGTCGTCTCATTCCATTTCCCTCTGTTGGGATCTTTTCCTCCATCATCTCCATCCTGTTTGCCTTCAGCTCTGCTGTTGCTCTCTGGCAGCAGATGGACTCTAATCTGCAGCTGAAAGTAAAACTCCATGATGATGATGATGATGATGATGAGTGGACAACCAAACGAGTAATTAAGCTGCTGTTTCTGTTTTCCTTGTATGCCGGTGGCGTGTAAAGCAGATCAGACATCAGTGGAAACATGAAGGCGATTAAAAGGACTTAGCACACAATTTAAATAATGTTTTGTTTGGTGGTGTAGTTACACTGAATTTAGTTATTTACTATCTCACTGAAACATTTAATATGTCTTAGAGTAAAAAATTTGGATGTAAAGATCCAATTTTTTAAATAAATAAATTGTGAATAATCTTGGAATTATGTGAAGATGAAATTAAATATGTATCCTGGGACACAGACATATCTGTCAGGAACCTAATAAAAATCCAAAAATACATATTTTGTTTTCCGTAGGTGGGCAGTCAGTGCCCCAGGACCCCTCGCCCACTTCCACCTGCCCTCCAGGGCCACCCGGGCCTCCGGCTGGTTCCAACGGCAGCAGCGACATCATGGTGAACTTTGACCCTGACCCGGCAGACCTGGCACTGTCCAGCGTGCCGGGGCAGGAGGCGTTTGACCCACGGCGGCATCGCTTCTCGGAGGACGAGCTGAAGCCTCAGCCGATGATCAAAAAGGCTCGCAAGATGCTGGTCCCAGACGAACAGAAGGTACTACATCTCCCACAATCCACTTCTGTCTGTTCACTGTAGCAGAGTGTTTCTTTGTTGAATCTCAGTGAGAGAAACGTGTTTAACTGTAGGTACATCAATCCAGCAAATACAAATTATGATCCACGCAAAATATAGATATATTTATAATTACATGTAATTTCATATTTACATTTTGGAGAGTTTAAATATTTTTGGTTGACTGGCTTCAAACTCTGTTGATCTAGATGCCACACTATAATTATGTGCTAAACGACACAATGAATATGTCAACATAACTCTGAATAGAGCATTTATTTCATGATTTGATCACATTTTGCAGAAAAAAAAGAGTTGACTTCCAATAATCAATCAGGGACTTTCTTCTGATTCAAATGACATGAGACAAAAAAATAAAAATCTAAATCTAAAGTCTTAACTTGATCATCACAAAGGTCACCGCTCTGTGCTGAAATAACTTAAAAAAAAAGAAAAAACCTTAGGGAGCGTGACGTCCAGCTGGTATTAATGCCTCTTGACAAGAGCTCTAAAATATTTTGTCCTCAGCTCGTTGCACAATAGGCAAAGCTGTGATCAATTGCTCATGGTTTCACAGTTCAGCACAGAGCAGCTGCATCTCCTGAAGCGCTTATAATTTATGGAGAGATGAAGGCACTCACCTCGCCGTGTTCAGTCGCGGTTAGTTTCATCAATCATGTGTGCAGCTATGGAAAAAAAAAAGATATTGGGTCAATCCTAAAGGTGAGTTTCATATCAGCGCAGCTCTTCACGGGCAAGATCAGCACTGCAAAACTAAAGTGCCGAGTATTTGTGAATCGCATCACAAATCAAATTATTTCACATGATTTTACGCCAACAGACACAGCGGCAGGAAATGTTTTATGCTAAGTGAGGTTTAACCTTTTGAGAAAATCTCCAAAAATAAACAAACAAACAAATAATGAAAATATGAAAACACCACAGCTGAGGTAACGTGTGACTCTTATTCTCACAATAATTGTTGCAGAAGTGCCTTTTTCTCTGCCTGTAGTCGTGGCCTGACGATAACCAGATGTAGATCGATCTGTAAAGGAAGCAGTAATTCTTTTGGACCCACGCTGATCCGCTCATCATAAATCGTTCAGATAGAAATCTCTGGTTTTGGTTTCTGTTTGACCTGTTTTTTCAGCTCTGTAGGCTCTTATGTTATTGCTCTGCCCAATAATCTCCTTCTTTGATCTTCAGTAGAAGTCAGAATTTTTCTATGTGACCTTCAAACTACAGTATTGCTGCAGGATTTCTGCAGAGGGTTTATTGGTTCAACAGAGCAGCTCAGCGGGTCTGCTTTGTACAGCTGGATTGGGAATTCGCTCCGGGTTTATTGAACAATGGGTTTTTATTGTGCATCTTTTCAAATGGCATGTTTTAGAGCCTCCAGTTAATGATTAATCAGTCACTAAATTAGTTGATGATTACTTTGATAATCACCATTAATTTTCAGCCCTAGTAGTGATATTTATTCTTCCACATTTGCTCACATTTTTCTAATCTTGCCTGATGTAAGCTTCATCTTCCAGTAGTTAGGCAAGCTTCAAGAAAATGTAGATTTTCATCTATCCATCCATTTTCTTCCACCCATTGGGGTTGGGAGAGGTGCTGGTGCCTATCTCCAATGGTCAACAGGCGAGAGGCGGGGTACACCCTGGACAAGTCACCAGTGGTCATTGTTCCCTAACGTTCTCCATCTGAGAATAGTCTAGGATGCTGTTAACCAGAATTGGGAGGTTATTTGCGATATATTGCGCAGCTCCACAAAAAACTAGGCTTACTTTGTAGCGTTTCTTCTGTTCTTGTGTGCTGTCGTAGCTTTAATGTTCTCTAGTTGTAAGCATTGAGCTGTTGTTGCCTTTTTTTCCTTTCCTGCCATCTTTCTACTCATCACATGACTGACCCTTGTCATCCCACTCTCTCTCCTCTTTTTCTTTTCTGTCCTCCTTTCACCTTTTCTCCCCCACACACCCCAACATACCACACCGGCGCCGCCGACAGGACGAGAAGTACTGGAGCAGGCGTTTGAAAAACAACGAGGCGGCCAAGCGCTCGCGAGACGCACGGCGGCTGAAGGAGAACCAGATCTCGGTGCGCGCCGCCTTCCTGGAGCGGGAGAACGCCACCCTCCGGCAGGAAGTGGCCGACATGAGGAAGGAGCTCGGCCGCTGCAGGAACATCATCAACAAGTACGAGAGTCGGCACGGAGACTTGTGAAGGCGGAGGAGGACGACGAAAGAGGGGAAGGATCTGGAGAGGAAGAGGAGTTGAGAGAAGGGTACGACCCAACGACAGCAGCACTTTAGTTGAAGTGGCGAGGGGGCAAAACCGGAGTAGATCTGCAGTAAGCGCTGTGTGACACCAGGCGCAAACATGGCCAGTTTGGTCGAGTTTTAGCAGGATGCCATGACTGAAAAGTGCAGCGATGCCACTTTCCCCCAGCTTGACTCTTCATATTTGCTGTTTCACTGAATCCACACTCTGTACTGTACGGTCACACCGCATCCGTCCCCTCCGACGCTGTGCTTGCGCCCGGTGTTGCACTGCGTTTTTTGCAGGTAGTGCATTCTGACCTGCTGCTCTGGCCAGTTCAAACAGGGTGTTGAGTTCACAGTATGCCAGTGAAATGTCACTTTTTAAGCTCAAGGCATGGACACAAGCCAGGAGAGATCAGAAGTGTAATTGTTTTATGGGGTTTTTCTATAACTAGTACAAAAATCTTATATTTTTGAACTGGGCAGGAAGGTAGAACTAGTCCAGCAAAATGGTGGGGGAGGAGGAGGAGGAGGAAGAAGTCATGCAGGGTTTTCGTCCAGAACGCAAAGAGATTTTGACAAATGATTACTGTATATTTTTCTATTAGCAGAGATATTAAGGAGGAGGATTTTAGAGACAATCTTTTGTACATTTTATATATTGGGGAAGGGGCGGGGATTTCAGCTGGACAGTCATGGGGCCACATATAACTCTTTTCCTCTCAGCTGATTATTGCTAGTAAACAAAAAGATCTATTTTCAATGTTACGGAGCGGGTTAGTCCGAGGAAGATGTGTAACAGAGAATGTATCAAGGTTGAATCAGGTATTTCACACAGACAAGGCGAGGTAACTCAGTAATGATCTTTTTTTCTTTGCGATGAAGGGAGACGGAAGCATGACCAGAGGGAGAAACAAAAACTGTATAGCTTAAAGAAACTTTAGTGTTCGTTTTTTTTTCCTTGTGAGCTCGGTTTGAGCACTTGAGTTGTTTTCTTCTACTTGATTCCGTGTCCGACTTTTAATAATCACAGGGCTTTTTTTTGTTGTGAAGGTGAAGGAGAAAAGGAAAAAAAATAATAATAACACAGGAAGTAATTAGCCATCCAAACAGCTGGATGTGAGCAGATGTTTGAGAGCAAAGAAAAAGAAAGCAGTGTTTTGCTGGCAGGTTTGCATTTAATTAGGAGAAGAGCTGCTCACGTGTGTTTTCTATTTACTCCTCAGTCATGTCCAGGAAATGCGCTAACTGGTTTAGGGTTGTGACTGAAAATGTCAGCATGCAGACACAAACACACACACAGACACGCCCAGTCCTCTCCCTCATTTGAATCTTTATTGTTGTTGGTGATGTTGTTATGGACTTCTATGGTGCTGACCTGATCCTCCACCTGACAAACACACACACACACAATAGACAATAATCATATTTACACATATGCAAACACACATCTCAAACACATTACTGAACTGCCTATATATTTTCTTTGTCTTTTATTCCTATTTTTAGTTCACATTTTCTTTCTTTTGTTGTGTAACGTAATGAAAACTCCTATATAGATTTACACACAAACACTTTGTCTATACTTCTCCTTCAAACTTTACCCAATGAGAAAGAGAAACGCACCCTACTGCTACTGTACCATACAACTGTACTATTAAATATTAAAGTATTCACTAGATATATATGTGTATACGATATATGCTTGAATTATGTGATTATAGTTGTAACATACATAATTGAATATATTACTGAAAAAAACAAGATTTCTCTCAGGTGTTTCTTTTTTTTTGTCTGAGGTATAAAATCTGTTCAACTATGATAATAAAAACAGACGCAAAAACATCTTTAATCAAAAACCAGATTTTTGGGAGGGTTTATTTGAAGAAAAAGTTGTAGTCTAATGTTTAGTTGTCAGTTTAGTCCAGTTTAAAACCAACTCACTTCAATATTTCATAGAAAGTTAAACAACAGGCCTCAGGACTTTTCACGAATCCCCACAGTTACTGTTGCTATGCCTGTCAAGCTCTGGATTCAGGAACGCCATAAAGGTTTAAGGTTTATTATGAGAGTTGACCACGAGGTGCTGCTACTTTGTATTGGTAATCGTGAAAAAGAAAAAAAAAACATTTATGTTAACACTGAAAGATGCAAACTTTCTACCATTGAGATTTCTACTGATTACATTTTAGATCCACCATCTTATCCAAATAGTTGTTTCTGGCTCCAAAAAAGCCCCGCTTGGTCAGAGCTCAATGCTAACATGCTAAAATGCTAATATCGAATCTCTTCCCACTGCATTTTCACCCCCATTGACACTGAAGCAGCATTTTAGTTTAAAAAAGTTGTTCCTATTTGTTTTATATGGAACTGTAAGCTGGGAGATAAATTCAAGACCTGGATCTCATTTTAACGAGAGAGTTTTTGTTAAAATAAGAAAGTTTCTCACGTTTAAATATTGAACAACAATAATATCTTTATTGTCTGATATTAAAATATACTAAACATGAACATTTCAAGACATTCTTTTACACTTTCATGTTAGTGACACTGTCACTATCACCACCTTCAGGCACTCGATCAGGTTTACAGCAATTTCATCTGTGCTGTTTTTTACAGTTTTTTCTACATTTTATTCAGATGCGGAAGAAGTTTGGAAATTTTTTATTTAGATAAAAGTGGAACCAGATGGAAATATACTTGTATAAAATTCTTCTAACATGATAATCATAAAAGTACTTTGAAGTCGAAGGACGTTTTGGACATTTTGTTTTGCTTCAGCACTGACATGCTATTTCAAAATTTCTGAATCAAAAGTTACAGACTTTCCAAATGCACCACAATGTTGTGCATTAAGTTCAAAGCTTGGCAGGCATCTGGCTGCGGTCTGTTACACACTAACAGAGGTAGGGATGTGAATCATTTTAGGACTGCCCAGTTCTTATTTACACATACCAACTGTACCCTTTTCTACCTGCGATTTAGTCACAGTTGTAATTATTGCTGCTCTTGTGTTTCTTTTAAATAGCTTTCTGCCTGTTTTCTTTAGGAGATGTTGTGTTTTGATTTTTGGCACATCACCCTTTGATTCCCAACAGCAGCTTTTATTCGATCTGCAGTGGGTATGTGTAAACCTTTTTCTTGTCCTCTTTTTAAGGTAATATTTCTAGTCTGACACAAACTTTTGACTATAAATCCCCATAAAAAGGAATCTCAAAGCTCCTTCCAAGTGCATATGAAGGTTTCTGTTCTTTCTTGAGATATCTGGGATTTATGATTTTCTTTCACACACACCTTTCAGAAACCTTTTGACAGTGCTATTTTTCTATGTAATTGTGTTGTTGAGCGTGTTGCAATTTTCTCTGGCGGGTTTTTGAGGCCCACTCTTCACATGGAGGCAGCAACAATTTGCTGCTGTCAACAATGCGGGTAATACTGACAATAACGACGATAACAATAATGGACACAGCCTTGATATTTCTTCTTCAACTTTGTGGATTCTCAGCCAACTTCTCCTTGTCGTGATTGACTGTTATGAACTACAAGCGCAACTCCAGCCGGACTCCTCACCAGTATTGTGCGCAGTCCACAGCGTTGATGGCATATGTTGGTATTTTTTTCTCCCTTCAGACACAAATAAAGGCTAATCCCTATTCACTGACAAAGCTTCTCAAGTGTCTTGATGTGTGATCGTAAAGTGAGCTCAAACCTTGCGACAAAACTGCCCTGACTATTATAGACAGTGCGTGAACCAGGAAGCTATTGAATAATCACTGACTTCATAGCAAAAAAATAATGACAAAGGAAAATCATCTGACTGGTGAACCTATGAAACACATTTCAGGTTTATGGTTGTGATTAAGTGTGTATCATAGTGCTAAAGTAGGACGACATAAGAAGTGGTGTTGCAGAACCAATTAATGTAAACGGATTTGAAGACCTTTTTCAAACAAAAAACTACGGTAAGAAAGATTATTCACAAATGCTAAACAATTCAAACGTCTGCCAGTTTTCTTGCAGTTCTCCAGTTGGCTGCTAAAAGCTATTAAATCATGGGGGTACTTAGTTTTTCACAAACGGCTTTTCTGTTTTGTCTCCAGTTTTGATGGCAGGAATATGTTGCATATTTATGGTCAGATCCTAATATATAAAGAGAAAATACAGGGAGGGACATTTTTCTCTTTTTATTGTGGTTATGTACTAGAGAGTTTTTATTTCACTCAATGAGTTAATTAACTTATTTACACAAAAAATGGTCAGGGCATAGTGTAAAGACTAACACTGCTCGCTCATGAACAACGTGTTAATGATGTTTGTTAGAAATTATTGTTTTTGGCTTTTTTTTCTCTTTTTTTGCTGTTTCCAAATGTTTCAATTTATTTTAGAGAGTCACATATTCAGTTCTTTTGCTATCTACCACACAATGTGTTTTTTTTTTTTTTTCATCTTTATCTGAAATGCAGGGCTATCTCTGAGACACTTATTTGTTTTTGTGTTATGTAACGTTTCCTAAATTTATTGTTGAAAAGTAGGGTACTAGATTATAAAAAAGTGTTTTTTTTTAGGATTCAGCTAAATCTTCTTCGCTCCCTCTTCTTTGATTTTTTTTGGATCCACATCATGGAGTAAATGTTGCAGGTCGTATGCATCAGCAGACCGTTGGGAGGCACTCAGAGCCTTCTGACAGAAGCTCAGACCTGCAGAGAATCTGCAGACACTATTTGTTAGCTTTGTCTCCTCGCCTCAGTGCTGCCCAGCGTCTGCGCTTACATGGGTCCTTCTTCATTCGACACGTGTCTCTGTGCGGATGCGTGCCCTAATGTGTGTTGCCATGGCTACCGCCATGAATTGTGGGTGTTTCTCAGTGAAACCCCTCCACTTAAGTTATGCAATGTACACCATTTCAAATCATTTGCCGTTTGTGTGTGTATGTGTGTGTGGGAGAGAGGATAGCGTCACCACCTGTATGCGGTGGGTTGTGTCAGCTGTTGGGTGATGTTGCTTTCACCAGCTCCCCCTCAGCATGTGGCCACCACCATCTGCCCAAACTGGTGTCGATATTCAGATCCAAATTAAGCAGAGCCGTCCTCCGTTTTCCCTGCATTGTTTAGCCTTATCTCACCGGGATTAGCCAGGGCTTCTACCTCTGCCCACTCAGCCGGAGACGGGGCTAGAAAGGCAGATTTTATATGACAAACCAGCACGAGTTGGCTTATAATTGCAAAGTGAAAGGAACATTATGTCTCGTTTCTAACATTTTTTTACAAATGAAAATCTTAAACGTGTGCTGTGTGTTTCAGGAAATTGCCTAGAAAAGTTTTTAAATTAGTTTATTTAAATATAAGTAGACTCACAATTTCCTTTTTCTTGTAGGAATTAATGTAATGATGGACATGAAAGGAAATATATATTAGCAAAGTGATTCCCAAGGAGGATTAGCATGAAATAAATCATCAACTGAAAGAAAAGAAACAAACAAAAAAAATCTTAAAGGCATGACTTTACAATTGACACATTTTTTTTGTCATCCACTTGTTGACTTCTCCAGTTTTTAAGAAACACTACAAAATATGCAGGCATGGTCAGGTCTGGATGTAGGGAAAATATCAGGCAGAGAGTTTACAACAAATACTGACTTAATAATATGTATTCTATGAAGGTATAAAAAGTGGAGTGAAACTGTAGTATGAAACAAAAACCAAGGTCTGCTAATGTATTCGTGTCCAGTATCTACACATTTTGTTCCATAAAATGAAACAATTTGAGTTTTTGAAATACATTGCTGTACTTTGACATGTTCAAGTATATATATATATATATATATATATATATATATATATATATATATATATATATATATATATATATATATATATATATATATATATATATATATATATATCACCAACTTTCCATAACCTAGGTAGGATCAAATTCTCAAACATAAGTAAAAGTATGAACAGCGGGGGGCAGCAGATTACCAAGGAGCTGTGGCTGTCAAACCACACACTCCATCAAACTAAAAATAGACACACAGTCATATATGTTTATGTATTTATGTTTGTTTTCACTGTCTGACTTTAAATGTTCTGTTTTAGCACAATTCGGATTACTAAAACCATTTCCACGTGCCAGAATAACGAGATATTTTTGGATAGAATTTCTTTAATCATCTTGCTGTCCTTTTCGTTAAAACTAAATGAGTTTTGGTCAAACGTTTGAAACATTCTCCTACAAGCTGCTCACAAATGTTTGCAGGAATTTTGCTCCACTCCTCCTGAAAACTGGTGTAACTGAGTCAGGTTTGTAGGTCACCTTGTGGTATTAAGTCGCAGATTAAATACCACAGTTTATTTAAAACAGGGTGTTGTGGTGACCGCTCCACAACATTAACCTTTGCTTTCCAATAAGCCACTTTGTAACAGATTTGGTGGAACGATGGGTGAATTTTGAAGTCACGTTTTTCTTCACCTTGTTGATGGTGTCTTGCAAAGTTTCCTCAGTTTTTAAAACATGACCTGTCGTCATCATCATGTCATCTACTTTAAGAGGTACACTCTTCCGTCTGCAGCAAAACACTAGAAAAATATAATTAACTTAAAAGGTTCCTTCTCTCTCCAAATGTAACAGTAGTAATTATGGCCAAACACTTATTTTGCATTTCAGCAGATAACACAATGTAGCTTTTCATATTATTTTGGCATTTAGCAAACAGAAAGCCATCTTGAAGCAATTTTGGTATTTCTAACTAAAAAGGGAAATGGTTAGCATGAGCTAATGCAAGATTATTTTATTAATGTAGTAAATGTAGATATCTGGTTTTGAAAATTATGAATCTTATTTTGATTGAGTCATTTGGATTTTTTAAATAGATTT
Source organism: Poecilia mexicana (assembly GCF_051168715.1). Classification (NCBI taxonomy): domain Eukaryota; kingdom Metazoa; phylum Chordata; class Actinopteri; order Cyprinodontiformes; family Poeciliidae; genus Poecilia; species Poecilia mexicana. Next base: position 24,132,800 of record NW_028263380.1, on the reverse strand, counting down.
CCCACCCATGTTTTATTGTATTTCTGTAAAGCAGTGAAGAGTCGCAAGTGATTATCTGGACCTTCCATAGGGGAAAAATATGGTATAAGGAGTTTTTGTTACTATAAATTGAAAAACTGTGTTAGGACATTTTAAATACAGATGAAATAATAACAGGTGATTTTAACTGTTTTCCATTTTTTAATAATTGCATTTGAATTTCCACAACATAATGACATTAAAAGTACCAGTACAAATTTTAGCTCTACTTTCTTGTCTTTAGATTGGAAATAATTACATTATTTTCCACAAATATCATCACCCCAGAGAATTGTATGTTTTTATTTATATTTAACCCTAAAATAGGTTATTTCATAATCACAACAAAAACTTTGCTTAAAAGTTAAAAGTTGTCTTTTTCAAAAGCTTAAATAAGTTTTGTGGCTTTGAAAAATGGGAGGCAGAAATGTCTATTTAGATTGAAAAGATTACTGACTCCAATCTAAAGACAGCACAGTTTGAACCTCTCATTAAACTGAAACCATTTATCTGAGTTTTATGATCAAGAATTGAGTTCAAGTGCAAACATCTGATAAACTTGACCGTACAACTCTGAATCTCTGCAGGAATTAGACACAAAGTGATATAAAAAGAGTCTGTTGGGGACAGATTTCAGAAAATACAAGACGTTTGCGGCAGCTATTTCTGCTTGTTAGACTAGCAGGGGCTGACGCAGCAGCTGGAGTTTGCTTTTAAAACTTTTACAACATGATTGCAGGCTCCCAAAATCTCAAGTCAAAGCTGAAAAGTCTGTTGTAGTGAGAACCAGTTTAATGAGTATCTACACCAAGTTGATGGAATCTTTAATAAGTATTGAAAAAGAAGAGTGACGTGTTTTAACACTCCTCAAAGTACAGCTTGTGCACATTGTGAATCTCTCTTTAAATGCCTCAATTCACACATTAACCCCACAACATAATGAAGAAGGACCACAAGCACGACCCATTTCTTCTGCAAAAAGGAGTGAAGTTTCTACTGTAAGCTAAAATAAACTGCATCTATTTCACATTTTAACGTAGATACAAGGAACAAAAAAGGCAGACTGTTTCATCAGACAGACATTTTCAAAAACATCTTGGGCATTTTGTTTAACCTTGTGTGGACGGCAGGTCACATCGCAGCTTAACTGTCACATCTGTTGCTGCTGCACTCTTCGTCTCACTGTGAGGATGCTGCTCTGAATGTCCCTCTGAGGCTCCCTTTGCCTTCAAACCCATCAGCTGCTTCTCCAGCTGATCCCAACCAGCAATCAATCACAAACCGACTCCAGATCTAAATCCAATAGTTCCTTTGTCTGCATTCAGGGATTTAGAAAATGAGCAGTCCAAATCACTTGTACTACTTCTACATTTTATTTTGTTTTAAATATAATATGTGACAGGCTGTAAAGTTAAAGTTCGTGAGCAGTAGTTTAATCTTTCATGATTATTGTCTTTACTGTGTTTAGAAAGAGTTCCAGACATCATTCAGGTCATTTTCTTACTTTTTACAGTTTTAGTCGTTTCATTTTTTATTCATCTGCTCTGGACCCGTTCCACTCAGAGGGTGGGACAGTTTCTGAAGACATTTCCAACCTGCTGTGACAACAGATGAGGTAAAGTAAATAAATCTACTTATTGTCTACCATAAGAAAATGTGGTTATGGAGTCCTAACTGTCACAAACAAACAATTAGAGCCAGGAGGAGGGTCTGAATGCTGTCAATCAGCTAGTGTATGCGCTTGTCGACCCTCCCATCACAGGCTTTTTGGGTTGTTTCTCTCTGCAGAGAGAGATTATATTATACTATCATGACATAATGATAATTTTAATAAATATGTAAAGAAAACATTTTTATTATGTCATAAGTTACTAAGTGTATATATTTGCAATAAAACCAACTGACCAACAGATGGTTGTTGTTGCTGTATGCTATACAATCTGTTCCACAGACTCCTCTCATAAAACAAACTTTAAGCTGGACGCGGTGGGGGGAGAGGCTGGAATCCAGCCATAAATATTAAAGTTGAGTGACCCCAGGAAGACATCAAGAAAGTCTGAATATGCAGAAAATATGGACTGGATTATGTTGCAAGTTACTGTCAACAACCAAACTGTAGTGAAATATGAAAAGTGCAGCACATGTGCAAATCCATCCATCCCTGTATTGTTGATCCTTGCAGGGTGACATTGGGGGGCTGGTGCCTATGTTCACTGGAGGAGCAGAAGTGTAGACCGTGGACAGGTCACCGGTCCACACAGGACAAATAGTTATGCATGCACACACACGTATCTAAAAGCAATTTCTATTGTCCAGTCAACCTGACTGTGGGAAAAGCATAAAGAAAGCTGTAAAGCTAAAACATGAGGCAGTCAGGAAGGCAGAATAAAGAAGAGAGACCTGGGACTGAGCAGCAGTTGTGAGGCCCACGCTTCCCCTCGTTTCTCTCTGAACAGCTTTTTAAATATCATCTTTAATCTCTTGCCTTCCTTGTCACCACAGTTTTGCCCCACCTGCAGTTGGTTTCATGTTCAGAGGAAGTCTTTTTAGTTTGTCCTCTAAAGTTTCCTGTTGTTGTTGACTCTTTATTATACCTGAAATGGAACCAGTGAAAAATAAACTGTGACAAATATTGAGTCTGGAATTGTTTAGATTTATTTTTTTCTTTTTACGTTACCCCAGAAAGCATTTTCAGTTGATGTAAATTTCACAAATGACGAGTGCAAAATGGTACTAAATAAATGCACGCACCCACACACACACACACACACACACACACACACACACACAGCTCCTATAGTGCGTCCCAGTTCTGGTGGTGTGTTTGTGTGACAATGAAGCAGGCAGTGAAATGTCAGCTGCAGAATACTGATGAGAGAATCAGGAGCTCTGATATAATTGTCTCAGGCCTGCTGCATTGTTGGAACTCCATCCTGAGATCTCAGAATGCCGGATTTTTCATAGCAATTTCACTGATGAATGCGGCCTTGTGGGCCCAGATTGAGGATGATTGTTGTAATGCGGATGTTCATCTTCACATAGGGGACGTGTATTGTGTTCATGTGGATCTCCACTCAGCACTAACACGGAATATTTCCACTTTCTTTCTATGTTGCATCAAGACAATGGTTGGAGGAAAAAAATACGAGTTTTCTTTGTTTCAGTTGTTTCTTCCTTACATTTCTGAACTTGTTAGCGAATAACAATAATTTTATAAGAGATAAAACATCTCTGGGTTTACATGTAGGTTTTATTTATTTTTTAAAATCATCTATAAAACATGACGATGCATTAAAATTACAGTCCTGCTTGGAGATTTTAGCAGTGATACGCAGTTTGCATTTTGCAGACTTTGCAGCTTTGATCTTTTTGGCCACGTTGCACGATTGCACCTAAAATTATTTATTCCTGCTGGGAACTTATCAAAGAACAACATCTTTAGTATTTAGAGGGGCATTCTTCTGCTTTTATGACAGGCTGAATGAAATTCACAGTGAGAATCTTAGTGCCAGCAACGGCATCTACTTGATTCATATTCTCCAGTTTGTGCTCTCTAACCAACCACAGAATTTTAATTGGGTTAAAATTACTTTTGAAGACATCATTCACATTTTAATTATCTAACACCTTGGTTATTGTAATGCAGTGTATTTCGGGGCCAGACAGACTGGCCTCTACGCCTACAGCTTTTTACAAAATGCAGCTGCTCATCTTCTAACTGGATCACAGCTGTGAGGATGAATCATTCCTGTACTGGTTGCTCTTTACTGGTTTCTTTGAACAACACAATTGATTTTAATATTCTTTTATTTGTTTTTAAATGTCCTAGTGTCTTCACCCTTACTTCCCTCATGGTCTTTAAAATCAACTGAGCAGCTGAAGCTCAGAGGTGATTGGACGTTTTCCTTTTGGATGGCTCATCCTTTTTCCTTGTTGTTCAACACAGCATGATATTTTTGTTCTTTTATGTGAGCTATTGTGTCCAACATTTTTTTATTAGTTTTTTTTATATTCTTAATGCACAGCACTTTAGTCAACCATTTTTTTTACATGGGTTTAATAAATGAATTGGATCAGATGAGTCTTCAAAGACTTCTTAAACCTTGGTGATCATTGTCCTGTTTGAAGACTCATGAAGCCAAAGCTTCATCTTCCTCATACTGAACAGGAAGTTTCGTAGGATTTCTGGATATTTGACTGAATCTCTATTGAATCTGCAAGTTTCCAGCTCCAGCGGAAACGAAGCCAAACTTCCCAGGCTGCTGTTCTTTTCAGTCTATCCTTCCACACAAGCTGCTGATTCATGCAGCACAAAAGTTTCAGTTTTGATTCTCTATTCCACAGAACTGAATTCCCATCCCTCTGGCTTATTTATATTGTGAGCAAACAGGAGCAGACTTCTCTTGTGATTTTGACTCAGTCGTGGTGCGAGTCTGGAAGCCTCCAACATTTAATCTGTGCCTCACTGTGAAGATTGAAACCTGAGTAGTTGCTGCTGCTACGTCTTGTTGCATTTGTTGTAATTCAATGTTTAATTTTAATTTGACCACTGTACACGTAATTTTAATTTCTTTGTAACAATATTAGCTGCTTAGTAGGTCATTGAAAAGCACTTCGCTGGCTTACACACTGGCTGACTTCATTTCCATATTGTAATATCATGAGCAAAATAGCTGAAAACCTGACAGCAGGTGGGTGTGAGTGTGTAGCAAAGAAGCTACTTTTCTCCAAAAATAACATCAGGACAGAGATTTTTTTTTTTTGCAGAAAGCACAAGATGGACAGCAGACGACTAAAGCACAGTTATTTATTCATATGAATCTTTTTTGGATTGTTTGGAACGGTTGGTAAAACATTTCTCCACAGAAGAAAAGGTGAGAGCTGAAACGACTCCTGAATTATGTCAACAGTGACTCATTCTTATACAAGCATGTGTGGAGTTGCTTCTCATCCAACGGAGAGTTATTACTCACTATTTTGCCCAAAAAGACTTCCATGACTAAAGAGTTGGAACAAACCTTTCAGGAGAAACTCTGTCCAACAATCCAGACACAATTTTAGGATAAACTTCTAATTTAACAAGCCAAAATGAATTAGAAAAGGTTTCCGAAGGATCAAAGCATTAAAATTACTGGACTTGTGGCAAGAAGATTTACTAGAAATCAATTGTCACCAAAGCTCAAAAGTAGGAGAATAAGCAAACTAAAAGTGATCAATGAATACATTGAATATGGCAAGACCTAAAGGAAAATAAACAAGGAGATGTTAAAAACAGAAATAAAAGAGAATTTAAAGATCATCACATATTCACTGTCTAAACCAACTGTAGAACTGAAACAAATTATTTAATTTGACCAATTTAATCTGCCTCCATTATTCTCCATAAAGACAGCATATTACTTTCTCATTTCAGACATTTATTCAAGATATTTAGAGAGTTTTCATTTTAAAAACGTAGCTTTGTTGATGCAGGTGAATTATCACATCAAAAATGTCTGCAGCATTGTTTGGTCAGAGACAAACTGTTCAATTTATGGAAAGTGGAACCCTTCTTTCAGGAAAAAAACAATCACAGTGCTTCAATGTGACGGATGGATGGACGGATGGATGGATGGATGGATGGATGGATGGACGGATGGACGGATGGATGGCTTGTATCAGAGGAAGGGAAACATGTAAATCACAGAGCAGTGCTGAAGGCAGCTCTAGTGTTCAACTCTAAATAAATGTGCTTAGTTTAGGTTCATTAATCTGTATGTTTTGGTATCAGTAAACAAAATCTCTTTGAATCAATCTTACAGTCTAAGCCTCTGTTAGAGGATTCTTGGAGTGGGAAAGGAGAGAAGAATTTATTAGACTTACAGGAAACCTGAGTGGAGCTATAAATCCTCTCAACACTATCAATATTCTGTTAATAGCTTACCTTAGCTCACTTAGACCCTGGATGCTTTAGCAGAGAGTTTTCTGCTAAACCCTCAGTCAACTTCTCTCAATTGGTTACGATATAAAATGCCTTCATGTTTTTTTGACAGTTTGGATCAGTGGTGTTCAAACTGTCAAGGACCAAAACCTTGTGTATTTTTTACTTAACAGTAAACTATGTATGGATTACTTTAACTAAACAAAGAAAGTTCATTGTTATTGGGAAATGTATGTGTAAGTCATAGAGACAATACTTTAAAGGGGTTCTGCATATTTGTTGTATTAAAAGATTGGTCTACAGTTTCCTATTCTGAGCTCAAATGAAAGATTTTGTCTAAATTCGGCAATGAAAACAGAATTTGAGTCATTCTTTGTTTCAACATGCTTTCTTTATTCTTTAAGTCTAATAAGTTGATTAAAAACAGATATGGGTCCACCCAAATTTTTGAGTAGAAGTCACCCGATATAGTCCTATTTACTAAAAAATGAAAGAGAATGCCGTAAATGTGATTCTTCAAAGACAAATCCTTTTCCAATGTTCAACATTTTTAATCCATCTGCAATAATTTTACCAGAATGAGAAATAAAAAAAAAAGTCTCCATCGTCATCAATCCCCTCTGCTGGCTGGCCAAATTATACATTTTTGAATTGCAAAATTGTAATTACAAAATCAATCCAGGGACTACAAATGGCCCCAGAACCACATCTTGGACACCCCAGGTTCTCTTTTAAAGTTTGTTTGCCATTGCTACACTAAACCAGTCACTGAACCATGATGCAAAATGTTTTTCTTTTTAAATCCGTTAGGACTTATTAAATGAGCATTTTATTGAATGTGAACCCATTGACCTGTGTCAATAAAATATTTTTTTCTTTTAAGAAAAGGAAGTAGACCTAAATATCCTGCGGTTCTGGCCCCGGTTGACCTTGTCTTCACTGACGTGTCCTTGTTGAAGTCTGCTGACATTTCCAGGTTCCTCTGGGGGCTGTAAGAGGATGAGAGTTAACAGAAAGGTGAAGCATGATTAATGAGAAGATGGACAGAGGGAGACAGCGGGGGGGATGAGGGATGATGGGGAAGGATGGATCTGAAACGGCAGAGTGTTGGAGTCAACAGAGACTAATGTGTTCTCCAGAGCCGCTTTAAGCAGATGGGTGTTCATCACTACTAAATGTTGCTACTTGAGTAAAGGAAAACATTTTATGCTCAATAATATTGAATCAGAATTTGGCTGAAATGTTCTATTGTCAGCAGCAAACAAAATGTTTGACAGAAGAAATAACAAATCTCTTCTTTAAATAACGGGAACATTTTTTCCATCCAGCATGTTCAAGAAGAAGGGTGAGTAAATCTGCAGTGATGGCATTCATAAAACTCTGGTTGTAATGATGACAAGAACAAAACAGACAAATAAGACTTTGAATAAAACCAGGGGCATGAAAAAACGTCACTTAGTTCAAATCTGCTGAGAACATTTTTACTCAAAATCATCACGGACATGAAAAATGTTTTGAATTCTCGTTAAAAAAACAACCATAAAACCATCGCAGATTCTTTTAATTTAATTTAAACATCATTGCATTGTTGGGTTTATTGTGCACATTTATAATTTTGTTTGTAAAATGGTAGCTAATCAGAAAGTGCTGCATGGAGACGGCACACACATCCCTGAGAAGCACCACAGTTCATATGTAGTAGAGATGAAATGGCATTTGTGATCCTACAAACTCTTTTTCTGCATCTTAAGGAGCTCAGTTTCATAGAAAGGCACTGATATCCAGATCTTGAAGTTTCATGGGAAGTTTGGATAGAATTATATAAAATGTTGAGCCGTATTTAAAGTCTGCATGCGTTTCTCTCCAGGCAACAGAGTAAAGTGTGCAGAACAACAGACCGTCTATGGACCCGTTTTAATTGGGATGTTCGGCAGTTAGAGAGAATGCTGTGAAGTTCGTGATGATGTGCTCAAAGCATTTTACTGCAATCCAGAAATGCAGTAATGATCTTAATCAATATGTAGACATTTGATCTAGGAAGAAAAAGGTCTGTGAACCATGAAATCTGACTCCTCCAGCGGCCATCAAAGTCGTTCAGTTAATCTGGAAGAGAAGCAAAAGTGTCTCTCAGATTGTAGCTGGTCTACATATAATTTTTGCTATCTTTAAACCAACTTCACAACTTCCTGCTTCTTTAGGCTAAAATAATTGTAACTTCTCTAACATTCAAAAACTGGACAATTATTCTATAGGATTTTTATCCATGGAAAAAATTCCCAGGATGCTCCACATCTCTGTCAGGACAGAACAAAGTCCTATTTTGTAAATTAATGATGGATTTTTGAATATTTAGCTGCAGTCTTACTTTCTCACATTTACGCAGTGGGTGATTGTCAGAGGCTCACAGTTATGATGGGTCATTTAGACGGTCTGAAGCCTTGACAGTCTGAACGTGTAGACAGCTCAACATTTCAGCTTTTCAACCGCGTCTCTCAGAAATGAGTTCAGCCTGTTCAGGTCATTTCTCATTAAACTAAAAATACAGCAATTTGAACTTTTTGGATTTAAAAAGTTTGAATTTGCCTAGGAAAGACTAACACTTCACACAGTTTCTTTATATGCTGCAGGTTTTGAATGCCTCAGTGGTCTTGCTGGGTATGAAGAGGAAACAGGCCTATCGCTTCTGCATTAGCATGTTTGCATGAACATGCAGCTGTGTTTGCATACGGATATTTGAATACATACAAATCACGTTGAGCACTTTTGACCCAAAGTCAGCTGTTGTTTTCATTCTGAGTGGATGGTGATGTGGGGAGCTACCTGTGCTGAATTTTTGCAGGTTTCCACTGGCTGTTTAAAATGAGTACATTGCTCGATGTTCCACTGAAAGGTCCAGTAAAGCTGAATGATGAATATGAAAGTAATGGAACTGAACAGCATGTTTCTAGTTCTGTTGCTTTTGGAGGTAAAATTGGGCTGGAAAACTCCAGTTGTTAAACTGCAAATATCATATTTACAATCTCATTTCCTTTGCAGCATTTGATTTAGGAGAATATCTCATGGTGTCATTTTCATGCAAATCATCAACCAGTCATCATTAAGTGTAGTTTTGGGCCTGTAAAGTCAAAGAAAAACTTCTTAAGGAGGTTTAAACACAAAAAGGACAACATTATATGTTTCTATAAACACAGAATGATAACGCCTTCCTCTTTTCTGAACAATAATCTGGAGTTCCATACGATTTTTAGCTCTTGCTGTTGCAGCAACTATGACAGGATCAATTTATGTGCAATTCATGCTCAGCAAAGGCTGTTCTGCATAACGAATTAGCAATTTGTACCTTCAAATTAAAAAGCCTTGTGCATAATTTATTTCCCCCGGTGCTGTATGCGCCTTCTCTGCTGTTTCAGATCCCGACACAAAACTGAACTGCTGACTGGAGAACGTAACCTTCGGATTTAAAAAGCCACAGTAAGCTTCAGGTATCGATCCAGACCCATATTGGCCTCTGCTTTGAGGATCAGAAGACGCATTTTATTTTTTCTGATGGTTACTGAGCAATGGCTGCTCAAAAAAACCTCAGCCAGGTTTGATAAATGCAGTCAATACTCCATCTAAACTCCTTAGTTTACTATAATATTCCCTCCTGTGACCACAGATGATCCCCTTTGCCCTCGAGCCTCATCACCACATTGAGCTGATTTGACTCCAAGGCTGCTAACGATGTCATGGAGTGCTCACTCGTGTTTATTGCAACTGTGAGATGCAGCAGTGTTCATGATTTATCCTCATTAGATTCCAGTGTTGGTTGTCAACAAGAATTATCATGCAAAGGAAGTAAGGCTAAGTGCATGTGCACAAACCGGCATCAGAGGAGGGTTAAAGAAGGACTTTATTAGATTGCCTTGAATTATCCTTAATTGTATTACTGTTCTGTTCTGTGAATGCAAACTAGTCTGTAAGCCGCAAAGGTTAACAAGACTAAATTTAAGAGAAAAGTTTTTGTTCTTTAAAGGCCATCTTCTGTAGTTGATGTAGTTTTTGTGCCAGAGTTCATTTTCTAGGTTTTATGAAGTTTTTTTTTTCCAAGGTGGTCTGTGGAGATTTTCCTGTTTGTTTTGTTTTTCCTTGTATTCAACCCAGTATGTTTAAAAACAAAACAAAAAAAAAACATAAACTTCTACAGGACAGAAGGAAGAAAGTCTATTCAAATCGTAGTATTTTACAGGAATATTCATTGGGGTTTAAGAGAAAATCCAGCACAGACACGACACAGGATGTGAGATAATCATCATGCTGTCGCCTGGCTGTAGACCCAAGTCTCCTAAGGTCTAACATTAAGGGTAAAGTCCTGTTCCCTTATCAACCTTCTGCATTTTTAAGATAAAATGAGAGTAAGAAATATTTAAGATAAGTTAGAACATTTGTGTTTAATTCAATTATTACCCAAATATATATATATATATATATATATATATATATATATATATATATATATATATATATATATATATATATATATATATATATATATTCTGTTGTTTAGACACAATAGTGGTTCATCCTTTTTGTTGTTAAGGTTTATTTTTAAATGTAAAATGAAGCAGGCAAGTCCAAAGATATCTAAAATCCTTAAAATAACTTGAACAAGTAAAAAAATATACTAAGATCACTTTAAAAATTGTTTGATGCCAAATGCAAAGAAAGATGAGGCGACTCAAGACTTCAGCCCCTTTAACCACTTTTTAACCAAGTTGAATAATAAACTGTACTTGACTGCATTGTTTGATCAACTTGGAGTGTAATTGACTTGGAAATTGTCTGTATTATTGGATTTAATTAATTATGTTTGCAAAATGCCTTGAGACAACATTGGTTGTGAATTTGTGCAATATAAATAAGCTGCAATCGAATGAAAGCAAATTGAATTTGTTTTTAACAAAGTGTTCTTTGCTCTCAGGCCTTAATACACTGAAAGAAACGACTCAAGAACAAAGATTAGGTGGACATGGACGTGGTGTATAGAAGTATTTGGCCATTTGCACATTTCATTTGCCTTTGCTTTGGCTTCACATCATCAAACTAACAATGATAACCTGAGTAAACGAAGAAGACGTTTGTAAATGGAAATGAATATGTGCTTATATATTTTTTTTCTTCATGATAAATTCATGTTTTGTATGTTTCCATCAAACAGGTGCTGAAGTATTTCCTGTTTTCTGGGTATTTTCCTCCTTCCTCTCTGGTCTTCATGTATGATTCCCTTTAAAAGCTTTACATTGTGTTGGTCAGACTTTTCACTGTGAGGAAATATCCCTGCAGCGTTTCCCACTGGGCCACAATCCACATGTTTGCCGAATAACAGTCAGCTTGTTTAACCACACTCTGTGATGACTTACCTTCCCAAATGAGTTTTATAATTTTCTGCTCCTTCAATCAAAACCATTGTTGTTGGGACCACGTTTCCTGTCACTCAGCGAGGTGCAACAGTTCAACAAAGTCTGCAAGCTCTCCTAATTGCTTTCTCCGGTGTTTGTTTTGGAAATCCAATTTGCAAGGTCACTTTGTAATCATTTCATCAAGTTTGAGTGATTCCTCCTTTCTTCCATTCCATGTAAAACAATGACATTAATTACAAAGTTCTGAGTCATATCTTGTAAAATAAAAATGATGGATTATATAAATTTGCATCACGTTTCTTCCAAAAATACTGATTCCAGAGGTTATGTTCTGAAATAGACTTAAAACTAAGTCTTACATATAAGTGCTAAAACATTAACTCCTTGGTGATTAATGAATACCTCCTGCATCACATTAGAGTATAAACTGTCTGAATACAGTTTTGTTTGCCAGGTTTATGCGTTAAACTTAAACCTGCAGGTGTATAATTTCAGATTACAGCTGTCCTGGGGATGTACTGCAGTCCAGGAAAGCTGCCAGGTCAGTCTAATTAGACATTAGGGAGAAGCTAAGGGCATGCTACATGCAGGGCAGACCTTTAAATAAAGGGGGGAAAAAACTAATGTCCCATTTAACACTCTTGTTTGAATTATTTAAATATGCTCTGGGTTTAGTTTTGGGACACTGAACTTTAGCACAAGCACTGACCTTCTGCATTTTATGAAAATGAAGTTGAGCTGTTTAGTCAAACCAGAAAATGAATCCTTAAAATGTAACATTACTCATTTCAAAGTGTTTTTTTAAGATAAAAGTTCATTGTGTTGAAAATTAAAATTTACTTCAAAATTTTAGTGCTTTACAAACGTTTTCCTACTCTGTGAAGTTGTCACATTACAACCGCATATTTCAGTGTATTTTATGATTTTTGTGCCAAACAAACACAAAGAAACTGGGACAATGAAAGAAAAAAGTGATTCTCAAAGGTCTGTTGTGCACATGCATCCAAGCCCATTTGTCAACACTTTCTGAATACCTACTGTATTTGCTGCAGTTAGCAAGTCGCTTGGGATACGTCAACACATCCAGAGAGCCATTCTTCTTTGCCAAACTGCTGAAGCTCAGTCAAATAGTGAGCATCTGTGAACATTAACGTTAAAGTATTTCCAGAGATTCTCGTTTTTAGGCCAGGATTTCGTGAAACATGCATAATCCTTGCTCTGGCTGTGTGGTTGACATGGTGTCATCGTACTCGAAGGTGAATCTCTCCTCTCTCAAGTCTTCTACACCTTCCAACTGATTTTCCTCCCTGACTGCACTCCATTCATCTTCCCGTCAAGTCTGACCAGGTTCCCTGAACTTCACAGCTTGATGCTGCTGTGCTTAGGCTGATGGGCAATGAGGCAGTTTTCTGCCTCACACAGCATTCTGCATGTAGGCCAGAAAGTTTAACCTTGGTTCCATGTTGCCAGAGCACATCCCTCCACTTGGCTGATTTTGCTGCAGTGGCTTTACTACAATGTTATCAACTATCTCAACAAAACAGTTGGTCTGAATGCATATAGTTTTTGGATTTTTACTGAATTGAATTCTCATTGTTCTCAATTCTAATGACTTTTGACTTGATCTGCTTTGCATTGCTTAAAGTTTCCATTACGAGCGTCGCCTTTAGTTGGAGCATAAACCAACTGTTTTGGCAAACTTGTTTTAATTAGTTAAACGGTGAAATCAAGGATTTAATCAAACCCTATTCCAGTTGTTGGATGGTAAAATTAAATCCGAGGTCAAATTTTACTGCATGGATCTTAAATGGCTATCTTTGGCTTTTAATTAGACTCTAACTATACCAAGAAGTTAAACACAGCAATGCAACAAAATTAAAGTTTCCTCCTTGTTAAATGAAGTCAGTAAAGGTTTATGAATGTGCCAATAAAACATCTACATCCAGGATACCCTGCCTCAGCGAGTCACACGCCTGCAAACTCAGGCTGCACCACAGAGAGCAAAGTATTTATTTCACAGAGCTTGATAGATTTTCAAATTAAACTGGTGACTTTGGAATAAGGCGGTGATGTGGAGTGTGAAGAAGCTCAGTGATCCGGCGTTACTGTAAATGTTCCTTCTCTAATGACTGTTTATGGAAGGCTGCCTGAGTGAATGAATGTTAATGACTTTGAGGAAAAAGCTTTTTGAAGGAGGTTCTCCGCTCGTACAAATACAGAGGCTCAGTCTTCCTCAGCTCGGCTCCCACCTCAGAGTAATGGTCTTTAGCTGTGGACACATGGACATTTAAAAATGTAGATAGATGGAGATGAAGAAAGTTCAGGAAAATACAAATGTTTCTGAATTTAATCAATCAGGAGCAGGCATGGGAAAGATGTATTTAGATTTAGACACACACAGGAATTTTCCCTCAAGCATAAACACACACATATGCACCCAAAATGCTCCCAATCTTCTTTGTCACGCCCCATTTCCCATCTCATATCTCAGCTGAACCATATCACTTTTTGTATTGCAACAGATTTGTTTGTCACATACTGTAATTAAGAATGTGTTGCCCCTGAGAGTGGTTTGCCTCTCCATCAGCGCTGTGAATGCTCTTTGGCTAATTACAACGTCGTCATGGCACACTGACATGAATGAGGAGAAACGCAGGGCAACACATTGTTGTTAGGAAGAGCTCCAAATGTAATTTGCACATTGCTGCAGTTGCAGGGTGAGAACATTTGATGTCACGTTATAGATTTGAACATCAAGGCAAAGTTTCACTGATGTCAAAACTGAGTTTCATCAGAAAAGACATGGTTTCATAAAAAGACACTGAACTTTTGGCTGAATAAATTCTGAATAAATGCGGTTGAATGGATTTCCTTACAGTCAGACTCGATAAGTTAGTAGTTGTCTGATTGTGAAAGAAGATGCAACTTTCTGATCTTTTCTCCCTCTTTTGGGGTTCATTTGCCACGACCAGCACTTTCTCTGGTGCAGTGTGCTGTTTGTGTGTTGTCATGGAAACTGATGCCCTGTTGTTGGGGATTCTGGCAATAGCGGTGCAGCTCTTACCCTGCGAGGTGGATGAGGTGATTTTAAGTTTTAGATAAAATAAAAATGTTTCTATTCATGTTAATCTGTATCTCTGTGTGCAGCACTGAAACCTTTTCAGAATCCAAACAGCTTGTAAAGCTTTTCTGCATTTGAAAAGTGGATGGTTGTGCACTTAGCATGAAATTATAGGGGTTTTGAGCAGGTTCTGTTATGGAAAAGAAGTTTGTTTTAGGAACAATGCTGAAGAATGGAGGAAAAGTTATTTGCAGAATCACCTTGCTTGACTTTTTGGGGGCCTTTGCTGTACGTCTGGATGCTCAGGGGGAGGGAGTGCTTGTTTGCGTGTGCTGGGCCACATCTGACAGCCATATCCTTTTACATTAGTATTCTGTTCCAATGGTAGTCTGAGTATGCATGCTGCAGAGCTGTTTTAGGACACAACTGTGTGTTTGTGGTCCAGGTATTACTCAGGCTGTGGGGACCTAAATCTCCTTATACAGACATGTTATGAAGATAAAAACTCAGGTTCTTAGCATAAATTGTTTAAATTTAGGGCTAAGCTCGGGTTTAGCATTTGAATTTGACAAATGATAGGTTCAAATTGGGTTCCGGGAGATGAATGTGAATTAATTCAATGTTTTCTGAATCCATGAGCACACAGCTCTGTGTCTGCACACACATCAGTGTTGGTGCAGATCACTGACGGTGAAGAATAATTTTAAAATTTCCACAAAATTATAGTCACTTCATGCTAAAAAAAATGCATGCCTGTATATCTCTGGGTGGCACTACCTAAAGAAAGATGAGCTTACACACACACACACACACACACACACACACACACACACACACACTGATTTAAGCTGCTTCTCTACATCAACGAGCAGCTCAGCTGGAGCTCAGTGTAAGCTTTATGGTGTGAGTGTTTGTTTGCTAAAGCATGCCCCAAGCTGCCAAAGAATGACCAGATTATGAATGAGGTGGTGATCTGAGAAAATAAAACAAGCATGGAGAGACATGAGAGGCAAATCTGGCAAAGAACAGGCTGTAAAGAATTAAAGAGAGTGAGAAAAAGCTGCTGCACTGAAACCAAGGATTTGTTGAGTTGAGGGGAAAAAGAGAAAAATGTCTAATTCCCCAACTATTTATACAAAACAAGAAAACGTTAAAAAGGTCAATAGGAAGATTTTTTTAATGCATATGGAAAATCTCAACACATTAAAAATAATGAACATCTTAACAGGAACAGCTGTTCTACAAAACTAGACTAAAGAGACCTTGGGGAAAGAAAAAGCCAAATCCTCCAAACACTGTGGAATATTAAGATTAGTGTTATTGTCCCCCTGAGTGAACATGTGGTTGGTCTGTTCAGCCTTAAGGAGAAATAAAGGAGCAATGAAGAAGTAGGTACAATTTCCATGTTTATTGCAAATAACTAGGCATCCTATTTTAAAAAAGTCAATAGTTTATTGTTCAGTTTAAGTTATTTAGGGGTAAGTTTATAGTTGTTAGACCTTTCAGGACTTTTAGAGCAAATTGTTTAGGAGCCAATGTAATTTTCTGTGCTTTTTTTGTTTTACCGTTGTGTGTTTGAGTTTTTTCATTGGGTTTTGTTATTTTATATGTTCCTTAGTTCTTATCTGCCTTGTTTCTATTTTTACTTCAGTTTTCCAGTGATTCCAGTTAAGTTTATTTCTTGTGTCAGGTCCTTTTCTTAGTTACTCTAGTTTTTATTTTTCTTATGTCTAGTTGTTTCTTCAGATTATTTCCTTTTCCCCAGTGTGCTCTCCCTGTGTCCCTTCCTCTTCCTCTCTCTCTTCATCCTGCCTTCTGCTCTCTTCCCACACATGCAACCCATCAGTTCATCAGCCTGTCTTTTGTTCAGGATTCACCCTCCCAGTACATTAGCACCTCATTCTCAGCTCCTCCTTGTTGGTTCCTCCCATCAAATCTTGTTTAATCCTGTGTATTCTGTTACGTCCCTGTTGATCCTGTCATTTTTGTTATATTCTGACTCCCTGCATACTTCATAGTATTTTTTTGGTGTACGTTGTTGTTTTTTAATTCCTTATTACATCTTCAAAACAAACTCAAAGTCTCAGGCTTGCCAGGCTCAACCTGCTGCATTTGGGTCCAACACCAACACTCATCACGCTATTAGGGTAAAAACAGCTCAGATGAATCAAAAAGAATGTTTTCAGTAGTCTACAGAAACATCAGCTTGATAACAGCTTCTCTCTGCTACCCACAAGGCTTATTGTGAGAGCAAAAGCTCAGCTTGTAATAGTAGATTTACATGAGTGCCCACTTCTCAAAATAACCCACATGACTTTAAATCTTTTATTTGGTGAAAATGTAATTGTTTGACAACCATCATTTCTGAGTATTAAATTAGAAGATGAAACTCGATTTCCATGTCCGTGTTTTGATCAAGAAGCTGAAGGAGCCGATTCAAACGGTGTTAAAAGCTGGCCTAGTTTTTGTCTTCAGATAGAAAAAAGCTGTTTTATGTTATTTATGTTTTCGCATCCACCTGAATAATGTGTAGTTGCGCCACTGCAATATATGATGGATTTTAATTAATTACCTTTGCAGTATTTGGAGGTTTAATTAATATTAGAAACTATATTTCCTTTAAAATGTTTTTTATCTACATTATTCATCATCTTTCTGAGTGTTTTTGTCATTCTGATGTTATAGCTACATATTTTTTGACATCAAAAAGTTTGTAAGACATTTTCTGACTCCACATCAACCAGTGATAAAATCCCATGTTTCCAGTTGCATTGTGTATCACGTACTGCTGGTTGTTTGTTTTTGTGGTATGGATAAGAACAAAAGTTTGATGTTTTGGGTGAAATATTTATGTTTCAAGGAATTCAGTTATTAAACCTAAAGGTGAGGCAATGTCTAATGTTCTCAGAACTTTGTGTTTGGTATTTTGGAAGTTACAAACATGCCTTTTCCCATGTAATAAAATATTCAAGGTCTCCAAATTTGAAATTCATATCACACATCCCTGGTCCAGGTGGTTATTCCTCCCTTCTCTACCTGTTTGCAAACAGTTAGCTGTAGATTTTGCTTGTTTTACCAAGATTTGAAATTATATAAAATTAAAGAAGCTAAATTTTGATCAAGGCTTTCAGCTATCCTCTCCCTTCCTCTCCATGCACGTCTTTTTTCCCCTCTCTCTCGTTTTAGGCTCCGTGTGAAACCAAAGAATGATTAGAGGGAGGCAAAGCTTCATATGTTTTCAGCTTTCTGGGATGCAGGACTGAATCATCACCACCATCATCGTCATTATGAGCACCGGCGGTGAAGCACGAGGCTGTTGGGGTTTAATTGGCTACTCTGCTGCACGAGGTTAGCCTCATTTGCAGAACTTGTTATCTAGCCGAGTCTGTGTGAACATGTTTGCGTGTGTACGTGTGTGTGTTCTGGGACTGAGGTGATGCTTTAACAAGGTTAGCCATTAGAGAAATTGCCTGGAATCTGTTAAACTGGCTGGCTGGCTTGGCATCATGTGTGATAAATTAATCCACAGAGTAATTTGAGACCTTTATAAATGAATATTCCCAGATATCTGTGTAAAATGTAACATAACCACAGTTAAATATATCACAGTTTGTATCATGTCTGACTCTTCTCACTACAAGCTTTCAGCTTCAAAATTGCTGTTTGTCTGAAGTTATGAAAATTGAGAAAGTTTCTTGAACACTACAGAGTTTGTGTAAGAGCGCCAGCATGATGTGTAATTATTACATAATATTACACTTCAATACAGATTGGAAGTACCGCAATGTTTTCATAAAAGGTTTTCTTATTGAGGCATTTATTAAATTAATGAGGGGAAGTTAGGTTGTGTGTAAGCTGAGAAAAAAAACATTTAAAAGGATTTTATTAAAGCAAAAATGACGGTAGCAGCTATTAGTTTTAGAAGGTAGAATGTTGATCTTCTTCCAAAAAACATTGTTTTATGTTTTTCACTACTGAGATTTTTAATGCCACAAGAAGATAGTCAGCTTTCAGGCCCAATCCTTAAAAAGTGCAGAAAGAAGAAGATGCAGAAAAAGTCTGATTACTTCTGTTTTATTGGGCTGAACCCTGGACCATCATGAGCATTTTGTCGCCTTCACACATTTGCATGGATTCTCACCAGGCATTTTAATTGGACACTCTAAAGTTGGAATGATTGTTTTTCAAGTCCTGGAGCCAATAATAAGACAATTAATCTGGCAGTAGAAGTAGTTAAAGCAAAGATCACATCCACATCAAATCAGTTATTTATCTCAGGATGATGTAATGTGACTTTCTGCTTCAGACTTCCTTTACCACACCGACTCTTGGGTGAAGATTAGTTACAGTCATATTCAATAAACTAGAATATATGTGTAGATTGTCAGATTAAAAGCAGCTTTTGAAAATAACAACAAAAAAGGCATTAAACATACTTTTCATTCAGCCTACATTTCTTTATTCAAATGTGTTTTTATTGATCTGATGTCACATTAAAACCTCAAATGTTGTGTTTTCATTAACTTTTAAAAGGAAATAAACATAGTTAACGAAAATCAAAGCTTGAACACCTCTGCATGTAAATAATCTACATCTGAAATAAATGAACTTTTCTATGCTATTCTAATTCATTGAGAGGATGTGTAATGTTGCATTCATGAGGTTTGATTTCATTATATGCATTTTAGGTCACAAACACACCATCAATTAATGTTTGACTTTTTTCAGAGCGTGCTGAGATGTTTAACAAAACGGTGTAAGGTGTTTTGAAATGGGGCAAGCATGAACATCCATGATGGAAGATAAATGCCATGTCAGAGGACTGCTGCTGGTTGGCTGTTTGACAGAGCGACTGGCTCTCTGCGCCTTCTTGTTTTGTTTCTGTTCAGAGCCGATTATGGTAATAATACCATCACGGGGATTTGGGATATGGAGAAGGGACACGGTGGCTGTGAGCTGCGCTGCATTTCTGCCTCAGAGGGGATTTATCAGTCTGTACACTCTGAGAGCAAAGATTTGGATTTGTGCGTATTTTGGAGGAGGTGGGGCTCCTGCAGTCTTCACTCATCTTTCTCTTCTATGCGATCTTCAAAGGGCCACAGATCTTTGATTGTCTCTGCTTCCATTCATTTCCCCTCATGATTGTGTTATGTTGCTCAGTCTCCATCATCTTGATAACTCTTCACTCTTAGCTTCTCCTCCATGTGGCCTCATTAGTCTTCATCTTCAGCCTCCCAACCGACAAAAACTCTCACTCATTCCCTTTTTCCACCCTTTGGCAACACGTTTCTGGTTCCCTGCATCTGTTTGCCGCAGAGATTCAGATGTGAGTTTCAGAGAGCAGGATGGGGAATGATGAAGAGAAAAAAAAACAACTAGACTGACTGCTAGAGGAGGAAGAGGAGTGGAGAGCAATTGATTCAGTGTCGAGGCTCGGTGCCAGATGTGAGGGGAAGGAGGGAGGTTTCCAGATGTCGCATAATTTCAGAAAATATCATCCACAAATGAAGAGTTTCTCCAGACGGACACACATGTGTTCATGCTCAGGCATCCTAAATTATTGCTGCACTGGTAATGACTTGTTAAGTATTCATACCCCCTTAAGTTTTTCACATTTTGTCATAACTGTAGACTTCAGCGTATCATTCCTCTTGTAAGAAGTTGGTTCTTAAAAACTCTTCTGTATCTATATATTTTTTACTTGTGATTTTTTTTTATATTCCTTACATTTCAAACAATTTACTTTGAAATGGTTCATTCTTAAAAGACTTTTTCTAACCTTGTGCTTCAGGTAAAATTGATGCTCACACTTTTGCTTGAGTAAAAGTCCTCTGTACTTTTGCAAACTCCCGATGGCGCCAAAATTTTTCAGGCAAAGAAAAAAGACTTGAAATGTTTTTCTTTGTAGATATCAAAGTCTGTTTTCTCAAACAAAACTTGGAATCAGTTTTGCCTCTTCAAAGCCCATAAGGCTCCATTCATTCTAGTAAAAGAGCCTAAAAGTCCCTTTTATGTCATCTCTCTTTTTCTATTCTTATATTAGCATAGTTGCCCTTAGTTTGTGAAAGGTAAACAAGTGAAAATTAGCTTAAGGTCACAAGCTAGCGTCCAGACAATGTCCTTCAGGATTATCTTTTGGAGAAAGATCAGACAGCAGAATTCATGGTTCCTTCATTTGCAGCAAATCGTCCAGATACTAAATCTGAACATCTTGTTGGTCAGACCTTGTATTTCTGAAATGCTGTGTTGGCGAAGAAGTAGCAGGACGGACACGCTCCATTGGGTTCCACTTTTTTCTCGTCAGCCTTGTCAGCATAATGTTTGCCCAAAAATCTTAGGTGTTATCAAATGTTTTTGTGCCAAATGTGAAATGAACCTTTTTTTTAGCCATCAGACGATTTTGCAGTTTCAGTACTCTTCAGTAGATGGCATTTTTGCTTACCATACTCTTTTAATTGTTGAATCATGAACACCGAGTGAAGAGGCGTTTCCTCTCCACCCTCACTATGAACAAGCTCAGTATGAAGAAATACTGCAGAGACAATACAACAAAGCACATGACAGTCCACTGGTGTTATGTTTGTAAAAAAATTAACATTGCAAGTCAAAAACTCAATGCAATCTGTTGGATTTTTGTAGATAGAACATTTTTAAACCACTTTGAAAAATACATTGAATTTGACATCATTTTTGGATAATTAGTATCACTTTCACTTTTTGACTTTCAATCTTCCTGAATCGACTTTTTTGTAAAGTGGCTAAATGGGATATTTTTTGTGTGAGTTAGTGCAATATCGACTCAGTAGTTTTGAATTAATAACTAAAACGGGATGTGAAGCTTGCAGTGTTTTGTTCTGACTGACCTCTTATAGGAGTCCTGATTGAGCTCTTGGAATAATTTTGGTAAATAAGTCGTTCCTGGGAAGGTTTGCTGCTGTTGCTGTTGTGAAAAGCAAATGAAATGGTCACAGCAGTATTAAACGGCACTAATCAAAGTGTAGATGAAATATTTGAGTATATTAATGCACACACCACTCTAGTTTGATCAAAGACTCGTTAAAAATAATGAGAGCGATGAAATACAAAAGGGCAGCAGCTCCAGTTTGATCTGACATGAGGTGTTTTAGAGAGAAAGCACAATAAAAACATGCTTGAATTACTCCTGTTTTCTAATGAAATAGCTTGAAGGGAGTGTGATTCTTTAGTTGATGCCATTTTATTCTACAGTACCTCGTAAAAATAATTTTATGGCGCTGGAGGTAAAATGTATCAATAAATCATAAAGCAGATTCTTGTTTGCTTTAGTGAACGTCTTTTTAGGCTGTTTCAGCTCATCATGCGCTTTTAAATGATCTTTAATGCGCATCATTAAAAAACAGATTAAACTGTCCACATGCCACAGCATTGGTGTCACTTATTGTTAAGAGGCCTGATCATTAGTTGATTGTGCTGAGACACTGCAGGGTCCTCCTCCTTACAAAGATCTTCTCTAAATGTCTTTTTTCCTTCTCCATTTGCTTTAATTCCAACTTGCAGCTTTCCCATAATTGCACAAATTTAGCTTTTCTACACACTAAGCTTTCTTTTACCCCTCCATCACTTGAGTGCCTTTGCCTGCAGGGGATTCATATTTCAGTGTGCTGCAAGAATCTTCAACTCGACAAATGGGGAACGTTTTAGCATGTAAATTATACCCTCCTCTTCTGTCTCGCAGGCTCCTGCGCACCTCTTCATCTGCATAAGTAAGTATGGCTGAATAAACGTGTGATGAGAGGGTTGGTAAGGTTGTCATTTTGAAGCCATTAACTAGTCAATAACTGTGATTGAAATAGAGATGTGTCGGTATGCCCCCTGTCTTCTTTGGCTTTTCAGAGTGAAATTGTTGCCACCTCTGCTAAACCTGCTTTAGGTTGGATCAGGAAGTGGTTTCTCTTTTAACAGAATCCCTGCAAGGACAAACAGGGCTGTCTTCTTATTGGCAGTTTCACAGTTGACACAGGGCATTGTGTAGGTTCATTTAAAGTCGTAAGGGGTTATTTTACTTCAGCTTAGAAAGAATGGGAAACTGGGAAACTCAGAATTGAACAGAAGACTTGCCAAAAAGTAACGATTATGTTGCTTGACATTGTGACAGCTGGGCCAAAATTTGTAGATAATGGCTTGAAAGTATTGATCCATCCTGCCTCGTACCAACAGAGCAACAACAGGTGGCGTAAACGTGTGCAGGACATTTTCTTGGCATTCTTTGGTTTCCTTTGAAACAGCCGGACACAGGTCAAATACAACACGCTCCCTGAGTTTTATGTTCTCCCTTTTATGACCACAGTTATGATTTTCAGATGGATTTCTCCAGAAAGAAGTCACAAAACTTAAATCATTTCAAAGTGGGTTCTTAAATATGACGGTGAAAACAATGTTCTTTGATGGTCTTCACATTTTCTACATCTGGATCTGATAAAGCTCCTTTGGGATGTGGTGGAAAAGGAGATGCTCATCATGAATGAATAGTTGGTAAATGTGCAGCAATATTGATGTTATGTCAAGATGGACCAAAAAAATATATGGAAGATTTAAAAATGTTGAATATTTTTAAAAAAGATTTTATTACAGATTTTTAAAAAAAAATATCTCATCCTCATATTTGAGGTTTTCAAAAAGTCTGAAAAATCCCATAAATTATCTGTGGACATTCTGAATGCAGCTTGATACATAAACAATCTAAGATGTTCATTAGGTTAAATGGAGAATTATAGTCAAACTGTCTTGACTTTAAATCAAGACAGTTACCCTCCTCCTCTGTCTTGCAGGAGGAGGGAATATGATGTGGTTGATGTGATATTAGCAAATATTCCTAAGGAATATACTTGCATCATATTCCTAAAGTCAAACTGTCTAATAGTTTGATTTTAGGAATATGATGTAGAATGCTAATACAGGTTGGTTTGCCTGGTGTTCTTTGAATCAAGGACATTTTTATGAATAAGAAAGTGGTTTCCTGAAATGCATACATGTTATAGCTAATTATATAAAAAAAATCTGATTACCCGTTTAAGACCGAATAAAAGGCAAACCGCACAATTGTATTCACGTCTTTAATATACATAATGGTACAAATCAAACGATGGTTATGCTGTTAATCAAACTGGTGAAAAGCCCAGCGGAGACTTCAGGACCCCATATGGAGTAACAAGGATATATCGTCCTCCGTTCCTTCTGCTCCTTCAAAACTTCCTTTTCCTCTCTGACTTTTCTTCTTCTTCTCTCCCCAGTTTCTCTCTTTGTTTTCATCATCCTCACAATCCATCCAGGGCCTCCAAGACCCTCAGCACTGGCAGAATGCATCAAACAGTATCCTATGTCTTAGTTCTTCTCACTGCTTGCCTGCCTCTACCCTCTTCTGCTTTAACAACTGCAGCCATTCTAATGAAAATCCACATTCTGTTGTCTCAACCTTAAAAATTGGCCTTAGACACCAACACTGTCCATTGTGAAATTATCTAAAACTAAAAAACATCATAACAAATGAAAGAGAAACTTTAAGAATTTATGTTTTGTCATTAACTGCACAGATTTTAATGATAAAGTGCTGAGAAGAAATGCATTTTTAAATTTGATAGTCTTATTCATAGATCAGCTAAGAACAAGCTTGCCAGATCAAATCATAAGCTCTTCGTCTTTTTGATTTTGTGCTTTTTTTGTTTGGTATCATCTCTTCGTTGAATAAATCATGTAGATTTGTTTTCTACTTAAAAAATATTACAACCACAATTAGTTAATCCAAGTAAAGTCTAACCAGTCAGGTCAATTATTAGATATATTTCTGCTAAACCAAAAGTTAAACTGACGTTTGGCGTTTGGGTAGAGTGAAGAGGATGTGGCTTAGGAGGCAAAAAAATAATCAAAAAGCAATTTAGATTTCAGATGAAGTCCTTTACCTGGGGATCCATACATGTGGGAGATGTTAAACTAATCCTGACTCATTACACTTCCTATTCTTTGGAACTTCACAATCAACTTGCAAGGACAACCTGCATCAAGGAGGGTTATAACAAATGCATCTAATATTATCAACACAGTCAAAGGAGCCACTGAGAGCATTTTTCTGAACTGCCATTTCAGGAAGAATCCACAAAGCAGGAGATTTGATCTTCATGGCATATAAATACAGCATGTCTGAGTTCTTCCAGTTTCTTTGAACCGTCTAACTTGCTGAAACCGAAAGAGGAGCAAACTTAACAGTTTCGCTGGAGGCTCCTGCAGAAGCTGATCTGAATAAAATGTACCTCATATTAGGCACTTTTTATAATTTCTCTTAGTCTTATTCAATAACATATTTCCAGCCAGTTTGGATTGAGCCTTTTTACAGCTGTTGTTTTTCACTGACTTATATTTCTAGATTTCAGAAACAATCTTGGCTGCTGCATGTGAAAATGGCCTCATCTGATCTTTCTGCCTGAGATAGGGAATGCATCTTACACAGGAAGAGGAATTAACCCTGCAGGAGTTCTCATTAATTTATGTTTTATGCAAGTAAAGTCTACACCGTTTGGATTGTAAGTTTGGATCTAAATGCACTGATAAACAATAACATCGTTGTTGAATATTGATGAGAAACTGGGAGAGAAAATTTTCAATTTTCATGATTCAGCTGTATGATTTTTTTGAATTATTCCTCATAAATATGCTGTATATGCAGCACTCTTTTTACAAACACAAACACCCCATCCTCAAGTAATTATATCTCAGGAAAGGACCGCCGTGCATCCTGATTTTGTGGCTTGGCAGCACAGTGCTGCCACCATCTGGCACCTTCTCCCCTCTGCAGAAAAACTGTACAATAATCTGAAGAAAGCAAAAATAAATAAATAAAATCACATCTTTGAAACTGTCAGGCTGTTGGATAACCAGACATTGAAATACAAAATTACATTAAAAATAAGAATTTTACATCAACATTTTAGAATATTAGCTTTAAATAAATGAAAAGAATGTGTTGATGGAGGTGAAATGATTTAGTTTCATATTAAGCAGTTTTGTTGAAGCGAACATCATTGGTATCCTAAAATGTGTCTTCTTCTGTACTAAATAAAAAACAAACGATTAGCTCTTTAGTAAATATAACTGTCATGTTTTGAGTCTTTGTTGATGGAAAATTTTAAAACCTTAGGATGTATTAATATTGCAGATCGTGTTCTGAGTTAATATTTGCAAGAAAGTAACATGGAGAATATTAACAACTTTGCAGAATGACTGGAAAATCTTTGTTTTTCTGGGAACAGCCGACCTTTTCTCGCAATTGTTGTTTTCTTCCCTTTGCGTAATGTAATATTTATATGTGCTGCTAATCTTCTGCATCTCGAAGGATGAAGGTGAACAGAAACTGTAGCTTCTCTGTTTTTTACCAAACCTTTATTTGGCAGCCTTGGGGTGAGAAAAAAGTTTTTTTTTTACTTTATTCTGCAAAAAAATAAAATAAAATAAATATTGCTGAGTCACCATGGAGTTGGTGCAGGTAGTTTCTTTTACTCAGAGATGCATTGATTAAACTTGAAAATGGTTCAAAAGGAAAGTAGAATTTTTGGAGCTGAAGGTAAAAACACAAGTCTGCAAAGCTAAAAAAAAAAAAGCTTTCAAGGAATTTGTATTTTATTTGTTAGTGATTCTTAATCTCACTTTGTAATTCTGGAAGAGAAAAAATGATTGGAAATATGAAGTACATCTCTATAGAAATTTTAAAACCAAGTAGTCTTAGCCTTATTACAAGCCTTATTTTTGAATCATGATCTCAGCTGGAGGGCTGCAGTCCTTTGTGTGTGTTCTGGCTTCTTCTGAAACATTCTGTATGAGTTGTCAATGTGCTCTTGGAATAATTTTGGTGTAGTTTCTTTATGTAACACAGATTCACAACAAATATTATCTCAAGGTATTTTACAGAAGCAGAAAATGCAATTCAGTTGTACAGACAGACTCAAACTCAATCAAAAAATCTCAGTTTGAAACAATTGAACAATGTAACGAATTTCAGTCTATTATTCAAATAGGTAAAAAATTTGGATATCTAAGGAAATCTGGCAAATTGTATTGAATCACTGACTTGCAACAATACCTCCTAGGATGGGCATTGACCAACAGTGGGAAGTTGAGTAGTACTAATGCTGACTATGAATGTAACAGCAACCAAAAGGATAAGTTCCCTTCAGCAAGAGCAAATGTCCAGTAGAACCAGAATCAGTCAGTCTGGTGATTTGAGAAACTAAAGCAAATTTTTTAAAAAAATCAACAAAAGAAGAAAAAAATCATATCGCCAACTTTCCCAAATGTTCTTGAACTTCTGTTTAGATTGAGGATGATGAGCTTCTATTTAAGATTTTTTATTCTACAACATGTTTCATTTGTCTGGGTATTTTTGCTTGTGGCTCTAAAGCAAATAAGAGCCTATATGTAAACTATGTTAATTAATCTATAGAAATTTGTGCAGCAGACAATAAGCTATTTTAAAATGTAAACACCAGTTATCTACCAACGTCAGAGCAGATCTTTACATTCCATGATGAGTTGTGACATATTTGTGAGACTATTGGTTTGGGGAAATTTCTGTTTTTCAAAATGGAAACAAGCATCTTTCTAAGAAATAATACCAGAGTTAACTGGATGTTGAACATTAAAATGACATTGCACATGGCTTATGATGTTGAATCGGATAATATCCTGAATAAACAACCTATAAAAACTTCAAAAAGTTATTTTCCAGCTCTTGCAACTTGATCACATAATTACCAGCTGATTATTATCAGTCATGAGCAGGTCAACAGGATGCTAATGGAAGATGATAACTTTGTTTACCTTGAGACTACACTGAGGGAGTGTGTGTGTGAGAGAGAGAGAGAGAAAAGGTCTGCGTTTTTTGAGTAAGATTACTGCTCATGTATGTGGAGATGCACGTAACTTTCAATCTAAATGATTGAGATAAATGTTCCTGCTGCTGCATGCCAACTACATGATACATAAGATTTGATTATACTGCAACTCTGGATTTGATTCTCAGTTTATTATTACATTTTAGTACACTTCACCACAAAATGCCTTTCGGGTAAATACTTTACGTTTCTATGAAAGTCCACTTAAACAAAGTGCACTGTTGTCACAAACATACCAGCCTAGTAGGGTTTCTATTTTAGGCATAATTATCCTAAAGAATTGCTATCCTGTCAGCTCAGCCCACATCTTTGCCAAACTTAGACTGAGATTGAGGAGCTGGGTAAACAAATGAATAAATAAATAAATTCAGCCCAGGGAGATTCTGTCAGATGCCACTGTTCTCTGCCGAATTGGTCCAAACATGTCATCATTTCATCTCATGTCCAGTCAAGTATCTAGAAATGTGGTCAACAAAAATATTCCTAGAATCCAGACGGTGTTTTGAGAAAGTAATCAGTTGTAAAAAGCTGCTCTTTGTGTGGTTATGCTGTGGATATATCAGTTCTACCCACACAGTAATAACAAGTGAAACAAGTCAACTTAAAATTGACAGAAGGACCTTTTCTCCAGTCAGAGTTTCCATTGCGGTGAAGTCTGCTATGGAAAATCAATCTTCTGCTTCGATTAAATTGAAAAGTGGCTGCCAGAGAAGTAGACTGGGACCATTAGCTGAGTTGCAGGAATTAATTTCACAATCATTTCAAATGTGACACCCGTAGAGTGCTCAGTGAAAGTTTTTC